>NW_027437184.1:30439572-31639572 GCF_033239565.1 Halichoeres trimaculatus
CCATGAAGTCTGTTTTTTGGTGCAGTTAGGCATGGCATGTCAAATCCAGTTCTGCTATGCAACCTGGTGCAATATGTAACACACACAAACACACACACTTGTTAGAAGCAGTTTCCCTGCAAAAAGATGGGATTTCTCCAGACAAGTGTCATGTTAACTGGAAAAATTAACCAAGTGGAAAGAACAAAACAAAGCGTAGCAAAGTTGTGCTCAGACAATACGAGAAAATGACTCTCCTAACATTACTGTCATGATTTAAAAGCTTAATTTGTGGTTAGTCTTTTCACATCCAATCACATCAAACAATTGAGAATTAGTTGGGTTTTTTGTTTGCTTATTTGTTGTTGGTTTTTTGAGCAATATAATCTTAAAAACAGCTTTAGTTTGATAACTGAATCTTGAATTTTCACCTTTAAAGCTCCTTTGAGTAGTTTTTATCTGGTTATGAAACAGCCTGAATGAACCTTGATCCCCCTTTCTTGATTTAAAACTCGAAACAAGTCCTTCAGCAACAATTCAGACAATTTCTACAATGATAATTTGGTGGTTGTGGTCATAAGGAGGGGGTAGGTGTAAGATCTTATAAGTGACAACAGCCCTAAAGCAACAGGCTTTTGTGGCTGTTTCACAGCAAATGTTCCAAGTGATTACTTGGCTGTGAAACAGTATTATGTTGGAAAACACTACCTATTTATGTACAGGACAAAATCAGCAAAAAATAACAGGTATCACTTTGTCCATAAGGAGCACCAAAATCAGCACAACTAGAGGTCATCACAGGAGCTTTAAAGGTCGAATGTGGTCTCACTGCAGTTCAAGAACTTGGTTCAAAGTCTCTTTTTTTTTTTACTCAGAACTGAAAAAAAACAAGCAGGCTGGTTAGTGTAGATTAAAAATACTTTTAGATAATCAACACAAAAATTGCTGCTGGCAAGAGTCAAGTTTTAGAGATTATTCAGGCTGTTAAAAATATGAGGAACATTCCCATTCAGGCTTTAAAATTTACAATAACTACATGATTCCTATCAGAAAAGCCAGAAAAGTTCTAATTTTGCCTGGTCTGAAACAAAACACCGCACGCACACACTCAAGAAAAGCTGTGTCCTGTCCAGGCCTGTGTCCAATCACTGCAATTTGTGAGCCAGAGGAGTCTGAAACTTCCTCTTCAGAGCGCTTCTCACTAAGGGTGGGAGAAAAATTGAAAATATCAATATATTGGGATTTATGGTTGACAATATCACAATCGGGATTCTTTGCCAAAACCTTTTTTTTTTTTTCAAAGTCAAATTCTTTATTTCAGACTTTGTTTATAAACAGGGTAGGAAAAAAAGTTACCACCTCTCTCCAGCAGAGGGTGAAATGTTTCTCTCTGACTCACCTGATGTGCATTTTATAGGAAAATATGGCTCCTGATATAGTCTGTAGACATTATCATCATTCAAATTTTATATGATCTGGTGTTAAAAAACCAAACTAAAATTCCTAAATATCGAAGAATCCCAATTTAAATCGAATCAGCCCCCCTAAAATCGCAATAAAATCGAATTGCGAGAATAGTATCTCATCCCAGCCTTTTTCTCACCAGATTTTCCTTATACTTTAGCTAGGAGGTTCCCACGATGCGCTCCTGCAGCGCCAGTCTTAGGTCTGTTTTAAATAGTCTTGCATGCTTCTTATTAGCTTTTATTCTGGGCTTTTAAAAAGGAAATATTAAAACAGTTTATAGAAACTGTGTTGCAGTACAGGCAGCAGATATGACTTGAAGTTGTCCCCTTGTTAAAACAAGTTTGATTAGTTTGTCCTTCTGACAGCTTTCAGTCCCGCCCCCTCTGGATTATGATTGGTGACAGCGAAGAAACCTCAACGAGAGCAGAACTGATCTTAAAGTTTAACTATTTTAACTTGGAAAGCAGTGACTGAAACTGTTGGCATGGAGGGATTTTTTGAACTAAGGATTGTACAAACACTTAACTCAACCTGTTTGGGAAAAAGTTGTTGTTGGCCTCACAGTCACCTCTATTTTAAAGTCCTACTAAACACATTTCAGTCAGCCAATACTTGGTGGAGCAAGTGGTGCTCACCTGTACCTGTTTGGAGGAGCAACAATATTAACCAGGAAGTTGACTCCCTAAATGAGAGATGATTAAAAACAAACCAACAGGAGAAAGTAGGCACTTAACATTTAACAGAGCCAACATGTTTGACTGAAGATGATCCTTTAGTCCTTAAAACACTTACCACCAAATGACAAAGGGAGAAGTTTTCACCACTCATAAAGGGCCCTGCGATGCTCCAGCACACTTTGTTTTATTACATAATGAAATGGAAAGCACCACTCCATGTGTTCACTCTGCACGTCTGTCCCTTGTTATGCAGTTTTGTGCACGGTGTCGTTCTGAGCACTGTTTGTGTATGAGGTGGCTCCATTCTCTTCTGCTTTTATAGCGTGTAACAAATTAAGTCAGAGAGGAAAATAATTTAGAGCAACAACAGAACCTGCAGGAGCTCTGTGGGGCTTTGTGAATTAAGAAGTCTTTTCAGACG
This sequence comes from Halichoeres trimaculatus, assembly GCF_033239565.1. NCBI lineage: Eukaryota > Metazoa > Chordata > Actinopteri > Labriformes > Labridae > Halichoeres > Halichoeres trimaculatus. The sequence continues at coordinate 30,442,117 of NW_027437184.1, forward strand.
TTTAAATGCAGAATTATGGCGGAACAGACACTGCTAATGTAGCAATTTACACAGTGCTGCTTTTGTGCTGTTCATTGTATTATCACAGCCAGTCAATCATGTAATAGACTGCTGTTAACCTGCTGAGCAACAAGATGAAGAGTTGTAATGCCAGTTTCAGAGTCAGTCACAGAGCGAAGGGCTGAGAGGGAAACTGTGATCTGACAGACGCCTGATTGATCCTGTGTTAACTGATCTCTACATGTATGTGTACTTTAACATACAGATAGCAAACTTCATAGGAATATAACTATGTTCACATAGTTTTATATGGAGCGAAGGTAAAATACTGTAGTTTCACACAGCTGTGCTCTCTGTCTTAACAATTAAACCTTAACAATTGTTGTTTCTACGAGTCAGCTAATTATTGGCCTGGCCAAGTATGAGAGGCCTATATAAGGCATTAGGCCAATAATCTGCAACAGCTTTTAATTATACCAAAGGGCAATAAAATCTTCTTATTAAAAAGCCTGCTACATTGGATCCAATGCAGGTCCGTCTTTCCCTCAAGGTCTGTTTCCATTCACCAATCTGCTTCATCTAATGTCAGGTCAGCAACTCCTGCTAGTTTCACTTCAGTGGAAAATCAGAGCACTTGTAAAATTGGTTTATACTCACTTCAAGTGAGTGAAATTACAAAATTACAACTTAGCCAAGATTTACCTTATAGGTAAGATAGGTAAAATTTCCCTCACCTCTAACAACATTTAAAGGATAAGTTCGGTTTATACAGCTTTTACATTGTTTATAGAATGAAGTAGAACAAAATACTCACCCAGAAGGCTTTCCTGATCCAAGCAGTGTTTTGGGAGATATTTAGATCCAAAATCGTGCAGCGGACGTCCGTATAATGGGATCCATCGGGGCATAGACAGCGCCGCTCCTAAAACTGCATTTATTGTCCAAAAACTTGTGTTTTTCACCAATATTCCATCATGGTCCGTTCCAGGTTAGTCCTCTGCGGTAGTCTGTGTCACTCCAGACAGTGCTGTGTGGCTGAACTGACCTCTGAACTGACCAAGACTTTGCCCCTCCGCGCATGCGCAGTACTCTCTGGAGAGCTAACTCCATTTTCTCCTTTCTTTGAGGGGCAAAGTTAAACAAAGTCTTCATCAGTTCAGAGGTCATTACAGCCAGACAGCGCTGTCTGGAGTGACACAGACTGCAGCAGAGGACTAACCCGGAGCGGACCATGATGGAATATGGGTGAAAACATGAGTTTTTGCATGATTAATGCAGTTTTAGGAGCAGCCCTGTCTATGCCCCGATGGATCCCATTATACGGACGTCTGCTGCACGATTTTGGATCTAAATATCTCCTGAAGCACTGCTTGGATCAGGAAAGCTTTCTGGGCGAGTATTTTGTTCTACTCCATTCTATAAACAACGTAAAAACTGTATGAACCAAACTTATCCTTTAACAAGTTTAGACTAAACAGCTATCATAAACTTGAGCCAGGATATAGCACCGTTCATAATTCAACTTGGTTAATCTTCTCAGATGTAGTAAATTACTTCTTTAACAGTCCGGTTAAATGCTACTTAAAGCTACAAGGTAACACTTTATTATTACATGTAACTAATTAAACACTAAGGCTTGCTGAGAATAGTTATTAGAAGGAGCTACTCTCCACTTTTCTTGGATTATTTAATATATTAGAGGGTGTGATCCTTCTTTGCTCAAGTTCAGATTTTTCAACTCTCTCAAACTGATGAATGAAGTGAAATAAGCTTTTACAGATTCTGTATGTAATTTATCATCTGCTCAAGTTGCACAAATTACGCAGTTAGTGTCACCTACTTTGCATCACTTTTGGCCAGACCACAGAAATCAGCAATTAAATTCAAACAAAGCACATTTCCTACATTTCTGATGAATTGTATTAAGTCATTTAACTCAGAATGTACTGGTTACCAATTCTGTTTAAGAGTTTAACGACTTCATTTAGGGGATATTAAAAGGGGATTTCATGGAACTTTTTAATCTTCTTTCATTTTATTTTTACTTTTTTTTTTTTAGTTAAAAACCAAACACTGTATAAAACATGGACGTAGCACCCACGACATCACCTGTCTGTTCCTGAAACCGTGAAATGAAGCCAATCTGCAGATGCAGCCACATTTGCTATGACGCTGTCTGTGAGTTTTTCTTCAAGCAGCTACAGGGCGCTTGCTGGTCATGTGACCTGAGCTGTGCCTCTGATTGGAAAATCAAACAATCCTAATAACTCCTAAACCGCAGAGATAGAAAAAAATTCACTCAACATACAGTGTGTGCTGATAGTAAAATCAGAGTTTTAGACCCAAGCTGTTTGTAAACCAGGCTGTAAATATGCTTTTTAATGCCGTAAAAATCTGTTTGTAAGGCTGGTTGTGTACGTGGCTTCCAGTCTCAAGCGGATTCTCAATTAACAGCAACTTTTAGCACTTCCTCATAGGCTTTAATTTTTACTGACTGGATGTTGCCCCTCGGTAAAAACAAATGGGTAAACAAAAGTATCAGTGTATCATTTGTTCATTCCATATTTGTTTTAGAATCCAAAATTGGAAAATGGATAACAACGTGTTATTTCATTTCTCGTTTTCAAATCAAAAATAGGAAAACAAATAACGGCCTGTTTTTTGCCGTTTTGATTTTATTTTGAAATAAAAAAAATAGAGTATGAGAGAATGGAATTATCATAGGATTTTTGTTCTATTCGTTTTTGGTTTGTATCATTTTTGATGTGTTGTGACCTGGAAGTTGTTGACTTTTTTTCTCAGCGAGGCCGTGCAGATCTTGAAACCTGTTCACAGAGATAGAGAGGGCAATATACAGTGAGTGACATATAAATAAGCCACTATGGCCACACTAGAACAATACGCTAATGTTATTAAGCTGATGTTCAAAGCTGGTAAGACCCACACAGACATTTTGGAGATGTTGCAGGACATGGGTGTCCGGAGATGCTCTTCTATGAGTGGCAGACGTTTCTGCATCCAACACAACCTCTGGCGGGAACGTCATGTTACTGATGCCTCCTCAGTGTGACACACTTCCACTCTTCAAAAAAACAAGTACATGTCCGCCATCCTTGACAAAAACATTAACTAATAATAGCAACTGTAAAATGTTAGCTATCGTGCTGCTCGATCAATGGAATCGCCCGGTAAAGACTGACTGACCTTCCTGGGGAAAAAAAGTCAACAACTCCCGGGTCACAACACATCGAAAATGATACAAACCCCAAACGAATAGAACAAAAATCACATGATAATTCCATTCTCTCATACTCCATTTTTGATTTCAAACAAAATCAAAACAGCGAAAAATAGGCTGTTATTTGTTTTCTGATTTTTGATTTGAAAACGAGAAATGAAATAACAAGTCGTTATCTGTTTTCCAATTTTGGATTCTAAAATGGATACAGAATGAACAAATGATACACTGATCCAAAAGTCATTCGTGCAAATGATTTCATTTGTGTTTAGTGTGAATGAAGCATCACAGTTTCCTATTCAAAGCAGCATTGGGTGATGCACCAAAAGTTTAAGACCTTCAATACTGAAAAAACACCTATAAGAATGAAATAAATAAACCTTCCTTATCATAGGAACATATCTGTAACATGCAAAGTTTGAAGGGTGTGCAAATTAAAGCTATAATTAATTTATGTCTAAAGTCAGGAGAAAAAATTAGATTAATGTGACATGTTTAACGGCATGTTTGAGTTCAAGAAATTTAACTTTCAAATCAGTTTCAGGTAAATGTGCAATTTATTATTCAATAAATCATTACTGGTTTCAATAAAAAATCTGTTCTTAGCTGCGTAACTTGTTTAAAGGTAAGATGTGCTGTTTCTCTTATAGAAGCTCATTGGTTGATTTAATCTTTATTGATTTTCTCTGTTTCTTCTTTGTTCTTTGTTCATGGTCTCTTTAGCTGAGTCATGAGGCCAATAAAATGATAACAGCATCAGATTTGTCCTTACACAACATTAAAACAGCTCAGCTCCTCACACTGCTCATGATGTCAGAGAAAAATGTCTGTCTTCTAAATACCCCCAGTTTGAAGCGGGTTAAGCCAGGCAACATTTTAAATCAATCATGTCGGCAGCAGTCTGCTGAGGTTCGGCCCCCGTTATGTGAAATGGGTAAAACACAGCAAAGGTTTTAGAGGACAAGCCACTCAATAATTTAACAATTTCTTCAAGTGCTTTAATAGGTTTCTGCTCTGGCCTCCTTCAATAAAAATCTCTCTAAACCAACTCCTTCAAAAGCACTGCTGCTGCTGCCTTCTTTGATCTCTGCACCATGAATGAACACCAGTCAATACGTCTCGGCCATTTCTTGCTCAATTTAAAGTGAAAAATCAGCGCGGGGAGCAGAAACTCTGTGATGTAAAATAATATTAAACAGGAACAACAGCAGGTAATTGGTCACAGGTGTATTTGACTTTATCGAGGTGTTTTGTAGGGCTGTGACCCTGCAGTATTATGCTAATGTGCTTATGACAAATGCCTGCTGCTTTTTATAAATGCATAAATCTGCTATCCCTGAACTTAAAATGCACCCGGTGGAAACTACACATCTTTAACTGCATTGTGTTTCTCCACTCAATAAAGGAAATGCCTCAAAGCTCTACCTCGACTACTTCTACTTGAGTCTGAAAGAGAAAAAAGCTCGGCTCTGTTCTCACAATAACATCATCTCTTCATTCAATGTACGAGCGTTTCTCTGAAGCCTTTTTGCTGTTGCATTTTCAATTTCATCCCATCCTACTATAAATAGTCAGACTGCGTTCTGATGTTTTCAACAGCTCAGGGATGTTAAAGTAGAGTTCATTCACTCTGTCATGCTCCAAAATATTACTGCTAACATTGAGGATTTAACAAATTCCACTCATCACCGTGTGTTAATCGTAGCAACATGCTGTGTGCTGTATTAACAGGAAAGAAAATCAGTGTAATTAAAGGATTGTTTAACAAAGACAAGAAAACACCTGGCAGCCATACATATGTGTGTGAGTTTTGAGCGCTAGCTGTCAGCTTGACGCTGAAACATTTCCAGCAGACAGCTGTCTTCATGTTTTACATCACATTACTGCTGTTATGAATTACATCACCACAGCTCAGCTTGCAGCCTGAAGCCCAGAACAGCAACTGACAAACTGTGTTTTATTTTATTTTATTTATTCACTTTTTTTTTCCTTTGACCATTATGCATTGTTTCTTAAAGTTCTGGTTACATCATCCATCCTTCTTGGAAAGAAGGAGACTTCTGTGTGTAATCCAGCTCCCCCTGTGAAAACTGAAGTAGTCCAAATCAGGATAAAAGCTGAGTACCAACAAATGAGCCAGCATCAGATCAGCTTTTCAAACAAAAAACGGAATACTTTCAACACAAACTTGACTTTTTTCCCATGGTAGTGCTGTTTTACAAAAGTGTACAGTGGATATCTTGTACACTGACAGGTACTGCTGCTCCTGTGTTGCTCTGTGTACAATGACATGTTCACAGTTGACAGTGTGTACATAATCCTGGTTGTTGACAATAACTGTAGCAGCTGAAGTCAACAGACTGAAAGTAGCACCATCAATCAAACTTCTATCTTCATTACTAAAACTGCGTCAATGATATATAAATGTTTAAGATAAACAAATACAATCCAAGTGGATGGAGTTCAAGTATCTTGGGATCTTGTTCACGAGTGAGGGGAAACACGAGCGAGAGACTGACAGACGGATTGGGGCAGCGTCAGCAGTGATGCGGATGCTATACCGGTCTGTTGTGGTGAAGAGAGAGCTGAGCCAGAAGACAAGGCTCTCAATTTACCGTTCAATCTACGTTCCAACCCTCACCTATGGCCACGAGCTGTAGGGTAGTTGGGTAGTGACCAAAAGAACAAGATCACAGATACAAGCAGCTGTAATGAGTTTTCTTCCGCAGGGTGTCTGGGCTCAGCCTTAGAGATTGGGTTCAGAGCTCGAACATCTGGGAGAGGCTCAGAGTAGAGCCACTGCTCCCTCGCATCGCCAGGAGCCAGATGAGGTGGTTCAGGCATCTGGTGAGGATGCCTCCTTGACGCCTCCCTCAGGAGGTGTTTCAGGCATGTCCAACTGGGAGATGACCCCAGGGTAGACCTGGGACATGGTATTATACATCTCGACTGACCTGGGAACACCTTGGTTTCCTCTCAGAGGAGCTGGTGGAAGTGGCCGGGGACAGGGGCCATTGGTCTTCCTTGATGGCACTGCTGCCCGGTGAAAATAAAATGAAATGAAATATAATCCAATTCAACTTAAAATGCTATGACTTTTGCGACCCGCTTTGAACACACAAGTATAAGTCCTGTTCAACCAACAAAAAAAAGTAAATCCCATTTACAGGTATTTTCTATTGACCCCTGCCAAAGAAATGGTGATTTATTCATTTCTCTAAATATCCAGCTGTGATAAATCCTTGCTTCTGATTGGTTAAACCTCATAACAGCGTTACTGAATGTCAACAGCAAAGTAATGCTAGTGCCAACCAAAGACAGTACATAGAGTGGACAGCATGGCTCCACCATTTATCATTGTACGGTTTGAAAGCCAAAATTCCCCTCTCACAGTTGCAGCCATTGGTAGCAGTTGCAGCCAGAGTCTGCACAGTAGAGACTGTGAGGGATTATGGGAGAATCTGAGTGGAGCCAGGTGACCAAAATGTTATTAATTTTTTTCTTTCGAGCGTGTAAAAACTTCTTGACTCTACCTCCTGACAAATTTTACAATCTCCGGAAAAAATACACAAGAACGGCAGCTGTTAGTCATTGTTGGTCATAACGTAAAGCCTAGTTTTTAACCTCTTATAACTAACGAAAATGAAACTCTTTAGAAAAAAAGAGGGCTTCAATACAAGGCAGCCAAATAATATCTTCAAATCACCACAACAATCGGACGTGGGAAACATTTCTAAGAGGTGTATTAATTTTTTAAAGTTTGACCACAGCCCATCTGGAATGACTGGAGAGCTGGATTTTTTTAAACCTATACTGCAGCCAGCCACCAGGGGGAACATCTTTTGTGGAGACCTCACTTAGAGCCAAGCAAGATGACGTTCATTTTTTTTACAGTCTATGGTGCCAACATAAATACCAAATCAATCAGTGCAAAAGAGACAAGCACATTTAACCTCTGCCTGTTGACACTGTGGCAAAAAAAATAAAAAAAATTGTTTGCAGTCAGACTGTTTACTTTGAAACAAACTTTCTTGGTGGGTAAATAATGACAGTTTGAGGACAGACAAAGTCTCTGATGGAGAAAAGTGGAGCAGCATCCTGTCCTGCAATCCAGGCACAAGCAACAAACTAAGCTATCTCTTCAAAATAAACCATAAGTAGTAGAAATAATAGCAAAACGTTTACAGTTTGCTTCATTTATGTTTCAAGGTACACAAACTGCAAAGCTCCATGCAAGGAGAGCCTTTAGAGGGTGGAAATGTTTACATGCGTTTATCTGCAGAAGTCTTATTCAAACTGTATATTATTACTCTCACTGGAAATGTTCAGTTCATTCTAAATAGTCTTAAATCAGCCATCTGCTGTTTAACTAAAAATGAACTTCTCTTGTGGATTTAAACGTTGACTTCAATGTTGCTTCCTCCCACAAGACGGCTGACAAGAATCTGTTCTCATGAAACGTTACTTAACCCAGAATCAGAGCAGCTATTTGTTTTAGATGCATAAATAAGTCATTTTCATATCACATTAATTACATCATCTATAAATCAGTTTTATGTGTCTTTTATTGGGAGCTGGGTGAGTGTTTGGCGAGTAGGTGTTAATGCAAATTAGAATCCCTTTGCGTTGCGGCCCAAGGTGTCCAAATCTATATAATCTGTTCTGTTCGCTTTATTTCCTCTCTGCTCTTCATTAATCACATTGATGATGATGAGTTTTTTTAACTGTTGGATGGAGTCATGACCTTTTAATGAGCAGCCCCAGTAAAATGGCTTGTGTTTGTGAGACCTGTAGCCAGGACCGGCCCATGGCATAGGCAGTATAGGCAAATGCTAGGAGCGCTGGCATTGATGGGGGTGCCAGCGCGAATCCTGCAAAACATGACAAAGACCTAAAAAAGGCTCTTTTTCCTGCACTCGGCTTGACCCTGAAGGGCTCATGACCACAACATCAACATTGCTCCTCACCTGCTCATTTGTGGATGAGATGGACAGGCAGTTTATGCTGCTTAAATGATACTGGCCAACAGTACTCTAAATAACAGGTATCATGTCAAAAAGCCAAAGCCTTCAGGAGCAAAGAGAAGAAGAGAGGAGGAGGAGAAATGCTAAAAAGACAGAGGTATGTGCGTAATGTTATTTAGGAGTTTTACTCGCAGTTATGCTAGCTTGTTATCGGTTGGTAGCCACGTTTGACTGTGTAAGTCCTAACTTCTAATAAAGTTAACGTCAGTGATTTTCACTACTTTTAAATCAAGTAAACAAACATTTTTATACATGTAGATAAAATAACCAGGTATAGAATCACAGTTTTTTCTTTTGTTAGGCAGGTTTCGTTAGAGTCCGGCTTCTTATTAACATCACTGTGCACTTAGTAAGCTAACATTCAGCTGATTTCAAATACAAATATTGTTATAAGTAGTTTGAAGCACTCTTGTCCTGCTGCTCTGATGGAGAGGAAACAAACCTAGAAACCTCTGGAATTAAGCTTTTCAAACGTTTGTTTTATTATCAATAAATATTCACCACAGTGCACTTTAATTTGTATTTATAGATCTTTGTATTTCAGTTCCAGTGTGATTTTTTATTTTATTTTTTTGTGCTTATTTAAATTTGATTTAAGTGTTTATTTTCAGTTTTTTCTTTTATAAAAATAAAGTCACTAAAATGTAGAGCTGCATGATAGTTTTATTTAAGTATGTAAAAATTGTTATTGCTGCTGGAATACAAGGGGCACCAGATAAAATCTTGCCTAGGGCACCAAATTGGTGAGGGTCAGCTCTGCCTGTAGCCAATGATGTGGTTTCTCCCCAACATGCCTCCTGTTTGACATCAGATTAACATTCACCTCTCTCACTGAAACCAACACCAACATACAGCCAAGTATCTAAGGCAACAAGACGTTGTCGAACACGCACTCAAAGCTACTTAAGCATCCCAGGAGCCTCATCATGGTGTATCAGCTTCGAGACAGTCAGAGAGAAATGCAAAGCTGCGATATGAGCATGCTCATGAAAGCAGGCCTGGGAGCGTTATAGCTCCAGCACTCTGGTGACAGATGGAGAGAGCTAGCATATACCTCCAGGGGTCTGACCTCATCACAATTTAACTTTACCCAGACTGAAAAAAGAGCCACTGTGCTGTGATATTTCAGAGCATGGTTCCATATATACTCTCTGTGGAGTCTCTGAACACGGTATGCTAAAAAATGTAGGAGTAAACAAAGGCTATGACTGCAAAGAAAGGCTTGTTTGTGGTGTACATGCTGCATACCAATTGAATCAACATAGGGGGGAAAGGGGAGAGTAATTGTGGAAACTGAAAAATCCAGAATATGCATTAAAAAGAAGAAAGATATCCCTCCAATCCGAGATAGGAGCCGCTCTGAAACACTCAGTTCAAAAGCTCTTGATTTATGAGTCACTTCTGAGTCACTAAAGGTGCATAAACAACATCAAAGCCTTTAGAAATGTCCTCATTTCACCGTCAGATCTGACCAGTCTTTTCTTCCCGATCCGTCCTCAGTCATGGTTTTAAAACAGTGAGATCAGAGAGCAGCAGTAAAATATGTATCCCATCACCAGCCTGTGAACAGCTTTAATGAAAGTAAGCAGGGGGTCAAGTGGCTCGCTCAGGGACACTTCAGAGGCCGTGACTGTGGTGGGATCTCATTCTTATTCAGGTCGATACCAACAAGACTGATCCACACTTTCCAACCTCTGATCTCTGAGTCACAAGTCTGAATCTGTAATTTTAACATCCCACAGATCTGTTTGATATAAGGTTTATTATTTTTCAGAACCTTTGCTTTTTCTGGTAAACAACACGGACTGTCAATTTAAAACTCCAGAAACAGCAAAACTAGACAGCAGTGCTGTAATCTGTAGCTTCTTCAAAGACATTCAGTGTTTCTGATTCATGTTTAAATGGTTTCCTTCAACACTTCTAACCTGCATTTGTGGATGCAGTGACAAACTGTGCTCACAGTCAGTGGTTTTTGAGTGTTATTTCAAGGCCATGCATTGATTTCCACTTCAGAGTCATGTCTGTTTTTAAGTCACAACTGTTTTTTTTTGGCCTTGTTTTGTTTTACAGAGAGCTGCAACTGTTGCTCGTGTTTTTTCATCTCATTTTGCTTTTTTTAAGGCAGTCACCACTCTTCTTCAAGTAAAAGATCCTTCTTCTCTGTACCACATTACCAAGGTTGTAATAGTTAACTAAAACGAAACTAAAAACGAAAACTAAAATTTAAAATACATTGCAGTTAACTCAAACTAACAAAAACTAGAAAAGAAAACAAAAATGAAAAGTAAACTTAAACTGTATCTTGTGTTCACAAAACTAACTGAAACTAACTAAAATGATAGACAAATTTCCCTTAGTTATAGTTTTTGACAATATTAATAGCCTTTAGGATTTAAATTAATCTGACACATTTCCCAACCAATTTTAGACAGTTTTAGGCAGTTGTCAGTGCCGCACAGCACCATCATAGCGGCGTATAGGGACAAGCTTGTTTACTGCACTGACTGGCTGTGCGCTGTGCTGCGATGAAACATAGTGGAGCAATGAATCAGAGAATCTGTAATAGTTTGATTGTTACAGAGTCCAAGTTTTTATTTATTGAAGCTCATATTATATTGTTTTTTTATAATTTATGTTAATATTATTTTTATGTAATTTATGTCAAAATTATTTTATATAATTTATGCTTATATTTTTTATACTAAGTTTATATTATTTTCATGTGTTTAAGGCAGCAGCCAACATTTCGGTATCAGCATTGACTGAGCAGTGAGCACTATGTTGGACTTGAAAATAAACAGTATGACAAAATATTTACTCTGACCTTTTTGAATCCTGCACCTGGTTAATAAGGTATGAAAAAACTAAAACTAAGCCTTGTTGCAAAAATCAAAACTAATCAAAAACTATAATGCCTGCTCTAAAACTAATTAAAACTAAACTGTAATGGAAAATAAAATGTCAAAACTAACTAAAAGTAAACTATAATGACAAATCTAAAACTATTATAACCTTGCACATTACAACCAGGTACTGATAAAAAAGAAAATTTATAATTTTCATTTAGATAATATTCGTGATAACTTTTTGACTTTCAACAAAGTAACAAATCTTGGATGTCACAATGTTTTGAACACCATGACCCATCCCCTCATGATCTCCACTACAGAGTTATGTCTGTCATTTAAAGCAATGTCTCTAGAGACCCTGGCGATCAAGTACTGTATTTTCCGGATTAAGTCACTCTGGAGAATAAGTGGCATCAGCCAAAAAAATATGTCATAAAGGGGGAAAAAACATATATATCGCACTGGCCTGTTTAGCTGCATTTATGTAGATTGATTTGGTATGTTTCCAGTATTTCCAGAGAAAAATATTTACCAATAACTTTGATTAGTAAGTATTTGCATATTAGAGGTTTAAATATTGTTTTCTACAGCACCTCATATCTGTGACCATAGTTAAGTTTCAGTTTCTCTTCTGTACATGCGACCCACTCACTCTTCCCTGCTCTACTGTGAGTGTTGCCGGCTAGACCTGTGCAGTGTGAGCTTAAATGAGCTTCATGGGTAAAACTTCCTCACTTTTAACAAAGTCATGGGAGTTTTAACGCTAGTTTGTGACTAAAATCCTGAAATTCTGTTCACAACGGAGAGCAAAGAAGAAGTGAGTGAACTCAACAATACTACTCATGTATGAATTAAGCAATCTTTTTCCATAAAAGTATTGAACACAGCATTACACTTATTTGATATATAAGTCGCATCTAACTTTAAATCACAGAATCAGACAAGTTGTACAAAAAGTGTGACTACAGTATAGGCCAAGATTTTCTGAATCATTACGTTATATCATGTTCTGTAGCACTGAAATACCTATTTTATATGCAGTTTTGAAGGACAGAACACTAGTCCTTAGTCAGTGAAGAATTTGCTCTATTTGCTCAGAGTGAACCTTGATGTATCTTTACTTTGGAAGGACTTGACCTCCCTGGAGTGTCTTCTTCTTTTCATGTAAATAACCAGTTGCAAATTCACCGCGTTAGTTGGTAATGTTCCTAAAGGTGCTTTTTCTTTTACCATTACACAACTTTTTAGTGTTTTGTAACCCCTTTGCTAGCTGTTTTGGTTGCAGGCATCAAATTTAGGATTAGCAAATACTTTTTTATGAAATGAAAAAACAATTTTAACCTCTAACACAATGTCTTAGCCCTGTTTTCAGTTAGATATGAAATTTAAATGATTTGTGAACAATCAACATCTGTTCAAACATTTTACAAAGTGTCCCATTCCTTTGGGGATTGGGGTTTTATGACTTTCTAACAATCTAAAAAAAATCAGTCCAATTACTTAGGATTAAACCTCCAGGTAAAGGGTGAACATGATGCATTATGGGCCTGGTGTTGCACGGTTCTGAATGGCAAAAAAAATCTGACAGGAGCTCAAGATAGCATCAGGGGTTCTTTCCAACATCAGATTGCAGCATGTTGAGAGTAGCTCAGCAGATAAACCCAGTCATAGTTAAGCTCCTACTCTCCGTCTTTGTACAGAACTATGAATCACACAGCTTCTGTTACTCAGCCTGTCATTACTTTTGGGACACACGGGGCAACAAACTGCTCGACTAAAGCTCTGCAGCAACTGGAATAAGCAGCGCTGTATGATATTGCGAGTCCCCGGTGAGATGATTCTGCATTAATGAGTTCTGTCACACTCAGAAAAACCCTCTTGTGGACCCCTCGGCATTTGCACACACACACACACACACACACACACACACACACACACACACACACACACACACACACACACACACACACACACACACACACACACACACACAAACAACAGCACACAAGATTTATTCTTCTCTGGCTTTCACTTCCGCTCTGTGCAGTTTTGTTTGTGAGTAAAACACTTTGTGACAACATTCCTGGGTAAACAGTGTGCTCTAAATTTCTTTGATTTGATTTTAAAATTGTTTCATGGTGCTTTGTATTTTTATTTACTCTGCAGCATGTTTTATTCATGTGACTGCAGGTAAAGGCTTGATGCCAAAGCAGGTTCTTAATACAGAGTATCTGCCTGTAACAAGTCCTGAATTAATAACTGAACACTCCGAGAGCATGTTTGTTATTGAATTAATCCAGAGTATATGCATGACAAAAGAATAGCTCAGCAAATCACTTGAAACTATATATCCAGGTCTAAGTTAGGGATATATTCCTAATGTCAGGTAAACAATTGAAAGTTGTCCCCCTTATTGTTCTGCACCAGAATGACTGGTCAGGTACACAATTCATCAGTTTCTTTTCTATTCTGGGCCTGAAACTGATGAAATGTTGTGCCTAAGCTGCAGCGAGGGCTGTATCTCAGATGAATGGCTACTGCTACAATGCCAAGAAGCTACAACCCAGATTTAAACAAGTACAGATGTTTGATTTAGTAGCACAGTGGGGTTTGGCAGCATTCTGATTTAAAACATGCAAAAAAGTTGTGGATGTTGTACACGGATGTTGACACTTCTTTTCTCTGAACCAAAGGTGCAGGAAGGGGGGGCAACAGGAAATCAAAATGATCCAATGGGTCTCTTTGCAATTCCAATTTGTATGCAAAACTCCCAAATCTGTCCTGAATTCGCCTAAAGTTCATTCAAAATATTAAACTTCAGAAAATACAGAAAAACCACATGTCAATGTGCTAGCTGAGCTAATAGGCCGCTAATTGGCTAATAGCCTTTTTCTCGAACTCAGCTGCCTGTGCTTATTCTGAAGTGGGTTTATAGGACAACAAGAAGTTGTTTATCAGGTTTAACAAATCAAGGGTGGGTAATGTTATTCTACTTCAAATTATTTTAATCTATTTAAAATTAGGTTGATTTTATTTGTTTAAAATGAAATTAGGGATGGGAATTCCATGCAGAAACACTATTCAGTAGCCACTCCTGTCTAGTCACCAATTATTTGAGTAGTTCCTGCCACTCAGGCAGATATAATGATAAAAGGGCCAAAAGCAACGGCTTTTAGATATCCTACAATCAATGTCTGGCTGTTCTTCTATATTATAACCTTGAGTGAGTAAAAATACTTGAAACATAATTCAAAGACAATTAAATAGTCAAATGCATGTTCAATTATTCATTTGTTAGACAACAATTTGAACATCTGAAAATCACATCCCTGTTCTATATGAAATGAAGACGGGTCGTCCAATCAAATAGCATATTTCTCACTACTATATGCTTAAAAAGGTCAAAGTTTGCAAAAGGTAGTTTCCATCTGGTTGCTAGCTATCAGCTCAATAAATGTACTTCCTTGCACTGGACACCAGGGGCATCACCCTGCGATGGATCTATGGACACCAGTTAAATACGCCACGACCACTCTGACGCAATTAGCCTGCAGATTGACCACATGCTGAATGATTTTTGCATCCATTTCCGAGTATTTTCTTTGCCTTAGGTGAGTTAATGGCTAAAATTTAAATTTTCTTTGAATGACTAGGCAACTTCTCACTCAAGAACATCCAAGCTCTTTGCTGGTTTTGCATAAACTATCTCAACAAATTGTGTTGTAATACCACTCCTTGAGGCTTCTTCTTTCTCAAGCTGTCCTCTACATTGCAGCTTCACACTGTGTGTCTACTGATCGTCTGTCCTTGCAATCAAACATGCACCATGACAGCAGAATGCAAGTGATTCTCACACTGGGCAGAAATCAAACAAATGCATATAAATTACAGAAATAACAGGGGGGAACGTCTCATACTGGGCTTCGCTGTAGTTAATGGTGTGTTGGGTTCAGCCACAGGCGGTTCTCAGCCTCTAATCTAACACGCAGAGGAGGACACACTAAGGGCTGAGGAGTGGAAAGCTGCAACCATATGACATGTGCATGAAAAATACTTTTATGAAATATGGCTTAAGTAGAGGAAGTGATCACGCTAAATACAGCCTAGCATTCCAACAGCATTCAGTTAAAAAGTGAGTTGACAGTTGTTTCCTGTCTAAAAATGCACATACAGTATTTTTGATTCCAATATTCCAATACCAGCGATAGATCAAAAAGTAACTGAACATGAGCTGTGTTCATACCAGGGGGGGTACAGTTTGCCTTTGAGAGATGTGACTCCCTCTATGACAGCTGCATCTCATTCATACATGAGACAAAACAACAGCAGCTGATTGACAAAGAGAAAGGCAAACGGAGCCGAAAATTAAAATGAAAGTAAAATATTAATCAAGTGTGTGCAGCAGTGATATAACCCAAAAACTTCTCCCTTTTAACTTTTCCATTCATATCTGAGCTTTAATCTAAGCAGACAAACTGTGAATAATAGCCGTGTTTTATCCATGGAAAGAACAACAGAGAGAAGGTCAAACAAAGCGTGGAGACAGAGCCTGTGTCTGCTGAAACGAGTGAATCTGAACAAAAAGAATAAAAAAAACATGACAGGAAGACGTCGTCGAGCTGTGAACAGCGATGATCTGACTAACAAAGGGAAACAGTGAGGACAAGTGCTTCTGTTCATATCCTTGAGATGGGTCACAGCAGTGAACAGCAGATCTGTATCACGCCGCATATATTAGAAAGTGCAAGTCAGCCTGTTATCGCAGGACACCCCGACTCTGACCTTGTGAAGATACCAACTACTTCCACTTCCTGCTGAAATATGGAGGTCAGAGGATTGAGTATTAGATGCTAGACTGAAGTGTTGCTAAGGTAATACTTCCTGAGACATTAAAAAAAGCACAACATATGAAAAAGAAACTCAAATGTTTCAGTAGATGAGTTAGAAACTGAAGTGGCAAGAGCTCACAATCTAGTTTATGTTTGATTAAGAAAGAGTCTATTTCGAGAATTTAAACATGTAAAGAGGAGGTGTTACGCTTTTTGGGTCTTTATACTGTCTCTATGGTACCCCAGTTGTAGCTTTGTAGGGTTTATAGCTTAAAATAATCCTCAATTTTCTCACACTAGTGTTGTAAGAACAACCCTTCTTTCAGCCTCAAAAACTTTTCATTTTTGCTTCTGTCTCTTTTAGGCTCCCTTCTCTCTAATTAGTCAGCTCTCTGGAGATATGACCAAACCTTGGTGTTTGAGGCCCACCCCTCCAAGGTGTGATTTTGATGAGATGACTTCATCATTTCACCAAGTCTCATGAAGATCTCATGAGGATCTCATGTATTTTAATTAGTGATCGGTACCTACCTTTCACAATTGAAATGATCCAGTACCGACACCCAGTACCAGGCAACCAGTGTCGGTTCTCAATGGTACCAATTTTTTGTATTTTTGTGTGTTTATGGGTAACATCAGGAGGATCAGACCCTACCTGACACAACTAGCCACGCAGATTCTGGTACAGGCCCTTGTGATAACACGCATCTACTACTGCAAATCCCTCTTAGCAGGCCTCCTCCCTGCGTTAAAACTCTGCAGAGAATCCAGAATGCAGCAGCACATCTGGCCCAAAACATCACCCAGCTGTTAATCTTGCTTCACTGGCTTCCAGTGGCAGCTCGAATCAAATTCAAAGCTCATCTTCTGGCTTTCAAAACATTGACAAGAATGGCTCCTGCGTACCTGGGGTCCCTCATCCAGGTCTACACTCCTCCTCGCCCATTACGCTCTGCTTGTGTAAGACGCCCGGTGCTCCCAGCCAAGCGCGGCTCTGAATCTCTAGCCAGACTCTTCTCCTCTGCTGTGCCCAAATGGTGGAATGAATGACCTAACTCTATATGATCCACAGAGTCTTTTTCTAATTTAAGAGATGTCTGAAAACTTATCTGTTCAGGGAACACTTAAGCACTTAGGCTGACCCTTCTCCTCTTTGCCCTCAGAGGTAGAATGAGTCAGCAGGTCTCAGGCAGTCCCAACTCTTAGATCTTGTGTTTCACAGTTATTAATGAATTTTGTTGAAGGTTGACATATACTGTTGGTAGCAATTAATTGTGGTTTGTTGGCTAGATGATTCTGCCCCCCCCCCAAAAAAAAAAAAAAAAAAAAAAAAAAAAAACTGTTGTTGCACTAACTGGGTTTTTCTTCTGTCTAAATTCCTGCTTGTGTTGTACGTCGCTTTGGACAGAAGTGTCTGCCAAAAGACTGTGGAACAAATATCAATTTTTTTTATAATAGAGGCTCAAAAACTTAAATAAACTTGCAATGTTATGTTCATGTCTAGCATAGAAAATCACCATTGTCTTCCCCACCCTTACAGTCACAAGGTTGGGTTTAGGCACCGAAACATGGTACCATTCAGTTGGTACCTACAAAGGTGTCTAATTCAGTACAGTTCACTCATCCCTAGTGTTAATAATGGACTGCTTTGATCAGATAACAGTCAGATTCAGGGATTTTTACAACATATAAATATGTAGCAGTTTGAACAGCTACACACATTAAGTATGAACATCCAGTATTGTTACTTTATAATATGGGAAAGCAGAATACTCCCTCTTTAAGGTCAAATAAGTTTGACAAAGACATGAAAACTTGACCTCAGAAGAGAAACAAAGTATATGCGCCTCATTATTCCTCATTGCTGGAAGACAACCTAAACCATATCTCCAAAGAGGGCTGAGCATGTTTGAGAAAACGTAAAATAGTAGATGGAAAAAACATGAAAGTTGTCTGGATCATAAACTTTGGCCTTCGTAGTCAACAAAAAAACTCCAGCGCACTCAAAAACCATGATCCGAACACCAGCTGAGAAAAAAAAGCTGTTCCAAAACCGTGCAGCCAATGCCAGAGAGCAGTGAGCTGGCCCAACATCATACCAAGACACTTCTCCATTAATCTCCCTCCTATCTGCAAGTAAGTATAATAGAAAACTGTAGCAGATGTGCTGTATATTTAAAATGCTTGCTTGTGCAAGTCATAATTCAGAATTATATCACTGGAAGGCAGCCTGTGCCCGGTTTGCATTCCAAGGAAAATGGAGAGCCAGAGCACAATAAATTACTCCCACTCTGAATAAACTGCTGTAACATGGATCAAATTGCTTTTTCACTGAGAAACGTACAAAGGAACAACAGCCACTACAACCAGAGCTCAACATCCCTCATCCATTGGAAAACTCTCCAGAAAACAAATCCAGAGCGTAAACACAACAACAACAACAACAACAACAGGCTCTCAGTCACACAGATAGTGATCTCTGGCTGCAGCGCCACATTTAAGAGAACATCTGTTCAACTCCAGCACACAAAACAGCCAAATATGCAGGCAGAGGTCAAAACCCTCATCCTCACAACAATCAGCACATCTTCACACAGCTATTAGAGGCGTTCAGCTGGGTTCAATGCAGAAGCTCAACACACAAACAAAGTTTAAAAGAGCACTTACCTCCAGAGCCTCCAGGGTCACAAACCCCGTGATGGAGAATCCATCGATGATATCCTCTTCAGCAGAAGTAGACTCCTTTCTCTTACGCCGCGGAGGTCGAGGGCGGGACGAGGAGGGCTCCCTGTTCCCCTCCCGCTCCGAGTCGGAGGAGAAGCGAAACACAGACCCCTTTACGTGGTTGTTTCTTATCCCATTTGATCTCCTCTCCCGGTTCCTCGCTGACCTCGTCTTCCTCTTCTTGCGGAGGCCGCTAGATCGAGGGCCATCCATGTCCTTCATGGACACCAACCAGATAAACCCTCCTCTTACAGAGAATCAGACTCTTCAAGGGCCAAACACTGGCTCCTCTCAATCTCCACTTATCAGGAAAAAAAAAGAAACCCCGAGGAGAATCTCCACAATATCCAAGAGAGTGTTAGCAAAGTGTTAGATCCAAGGGAACCATGTAATATCCAACAGATGACGCTTCTCTGCAGCAGTCACTGAACCGAGCTAGCTTCCACGCAAAGATCCCCAAAGGCAGTCCATCAAATCCTACGAGCGAGGTGTAAAATGATCTATTAAACACGTTATCACCGAGTTGTCGATTCCGCCAGAGGACGAGCTGCTCAAGTTAAAGCAAATATCTGCTCAGCGAACATGTCCCGCCATGCTGAGTTGAGCTGGTGACACCACATCTTTCTTCTCCAGGAAAACTGCTCCTCTTACCCAAGGTCAGCAAACTCTCCCTCCTGCAAGATAAAGACGGAGGGAGAAAGAGAAAGAGAGGGAGAGCGATGCATTTGCAACATGTTCACTCAGCAAGTTCAACTGTGCATTAAGTCAATGAGCCATTTCCCAAAAGGTGCTGCAGACTGTACACTGACGCTTGTTGCCACTCTACATCATGCGGGCTGAATGTTTTATCAGCAGCATACTGTGTTTTCTCACACTGCCAGGTCATTACACTCTGAGATGAGATGATTATGTGTTGTAAGTGTCTCTGAAGCTTCTGCCAAGCTTGTAACCTAAACTGTCTTTTTAATGATTCAGTGTCTTTAATTAATTATGCAGCAGATTTTTTACTTTGCCGCTCAGTGTTTTATGCCTCGCTACATGGACTTGTTGTTTTTGGACGGCTCGTTGCTGATTTAAGTAACATGCAGAGTGTATATTGCACAAAGACAAGGAGTGAAAGCATCCAAGTAACACACACTGTGTCTGATGTCCTTCTGCAAGTTAAACTGATTGCTCTGGAGCTTTAAATACAGCCTTAAGTAATTGGCTCAAGATTCTGACCTTCCTTCCTCATCTTATTTGTTACCTGATTGCATTAATTTATGAAACAAACTTCTTTTAAGTCCATGCAGACCTTTCAAGTCAACTTGCATTAATTACCCATGAGGTGACATCATTAATTTCAAAGTTTTAACCTGATAACTTCTGATCTGCTGGTCTGTAGTCAGAGAGATCTGTCAGTAAGAGCAAGGCTCTGCTAGAATGGAGACTTGTAGCCTCATAGACATCAATCATAATGCTGTCTAAGCTGAAAAATGAAATACTACAACACATCTAAACCCACTGTTCACTTCTTAGAAAAAAAAAACACATTGGAAGTAATGCTTAACTCAAACACTTCACACATTCAAGCAGTAAGTTTCTCTCTTCTATGAATAAAACAGCTCTAATTGCACAGGTCTACGTCCTTGAGGTTTTACACACTCTGTTGAGAAATCCAGACAAATGTCAAAACCCCTTGAAATGGCATTCTGCGCTGAACTATAAAGCCTAGCTGAGCATACCTCCACAGTCTGACACTGAAGGCATCTGGCTGCTTTATGATATCAGGATGCAACATTCAACAGCTTGCAGGCTTATTCTGGATCCTTCTCAAGGCATAGCCTCCAGTCTAGGCCTAAAGCCATTGAAAGTCATTGTAGTCTGAAACACATATGGCTTCTCTCTATGCGTCCAGAATATCAATTCTCATCCATGACATCATGGAGAAGGCATTCAATGTGGAGGAAAAACTGAATCAACAAACTGCAGGCTTTTTTACAGAGTGTGAAGCCTTTCTCTGAATAATCATGCCTCTAAAATGCTGGGGGACATCAGAGACCCAGAGGAATCACACCTTTTTCTGCATCAGCGCACAAACCAAAAGCAATCTGTCACAGTCAACCACCATCTTCAACTTTACATTGTCTCCTTGGACACAGGTTGTCATGTAATGTGGCTCATCTGGATTCTGCAGCATGCATGTGGTCTCCCCAAAATGCTCTGCTGCACCCTGCAAAGTCACACAGGTTTGAAACATGCATTTGCAAGAAAAGAAATGGCTTGGATAGATAACAAAAGGCACATCCAAGAAGCCTGCATGCCAATACTAAACTATGCAGCAATCTTGCAAAAATATTCCTTCCATGCAGATGCTTCCAACAACCCAAAGAGGTAAATCCAGCTTTACTATGATAACGGTCCTACACCTTTGTAAGCCTCAAACCTGATGCCCCATGCCAGCACTCATCTAATGACACACTCTCTGCACAAATAGCTCCAGAAATGCCGCTTATAGAGGAAAACTGTATTCTAGCACTCGCCCTGGCTTTTCTAGCTCAGTGAGAGACTCTTTCCCTTGTCTGCGCTGCTCACAGTCCCTTTTTGTCTGCTGCCTGTGCTGTCAGCAGAGATCTCAGGCTCTGTAATCCAGTCCAGCCCACAACAGCAGCAGCAGCGGGCTGGCACTGCCTCCTGCTCCGGCTCTCCAAGCTTCATTTTCCACTGTAAAGACACACACAACAAAAGCAAAGCCTCTCTCCCTCTCCTTCTCTCCCTTTTCTTTTTTATGCTCCAAGACACGTCATGCAAAACGAAGAATTGCAAACCCTTGCGAGTGGGGAGGGAGCGTCCGGACAAGTTGCAGGCCGTCGGTCAGCATCAAAAAACAGAAAGCACAAGAAGGTTTTGGAGCTGGTAAAATAGATCCCGCACTGGAAAACCATAGGGTATCTCCTACTCCTCCTCTCTTCCCCCGATCCGAGCTTCAGGATCCCGGAGAAGGGGAACCGGGGCGCAGTGATACGGCGATGCCGCAGTGCCGCTTTACAGGCTGCACGCTTCCTCCTCAGCGCAAATAGTGCTGTCTGTCTGTGGACGTTTAGCAGACTCAGAGTTATAATGAGGACAGTGGAATAAAAAATAGCCAGAGATACCAGACAGAGCCGGGAGACGCACCTTTTTACCTTACGGACTACATACAAAACACAATCCTTCCTCTGCCTTAATTTCATGTCAGAAATGTTATTTAAAGAAATGAAACTTTGGTTTAAAAGTTCGTTTTTTGAATTTAACGAAAAATAAACGTACAAACAAATACTTCACCTCAATATTTGGTCATAACAAAGCTCATTATCCTCAAACACTCTCCAGACATAGTTGTAAATATGTGCATGAATTAGCATAATTACTCATGCACAAAGTGGAATATGCTAACCACAACGTGAGCAGGCGACACTAACAACGCTGGTATTTGAGGAAGAAGACTACAAACAGACGACAAACTGAACGAAAGTATGGCATTAAATATATATTGACTGTTTTAGTACAACATGACAACCAGGTGCCATCAAAACCATTTGTCAAGTTTAGGCTAATCTTTGTATGCTAATGCATGCTAGTTCAGGTGTCAGGTTATCATTTGGCTCATGAAAGCCACTCTAAGATTTTGCCTCAGGGGCTCCCCAGGCCACACACACAACCTTACACACAAACACACGCACACTTTAAATAATACCAACAGAGGGGGCTGACCCTGTGAAGCAGCCGTAGCATTGAATGATAAAACGCTTGTTTGGCATATCATTTTATCTACTTGACATTTAAAGGAACTGGAAAGCTGGTTTTCAAATTTGACTCAATCAGACGACATGTTTACTCTCACCTCAGCTCCATGAGATTAATGTGACAGTGTATGGAAATCCAACACTGTGAAGACATACTGCTAATCTTTCAGCATAAAGTGATTGATACGACTTTGCTTCGCATCCAGCCATCATGTTTCCATAAAGCGAGGAGTCTGTTGCTGATTTATGAATACTGCATGATGTGCTGTATTGATATTGAGCTGCCCTTGAGGGAGAAACATGATTGTGTAAGAGTGCAGTTACTCGGAATCCATAGAATGCATAAAATGCTGGAGAGGATATCTGAACTGTTAAGCTTGAATTAATGAAGTCCGGAGAGAGTTCAGGGGGCAGCAGGACATTAACAAACCCAAAGTAAGGTTTTAAGGTTTTCAGGTTCTTGTTTTTGTAGCTCTAACTCACCAGTAGGTCATTAAGGTCCTCCGACCAAGGCTTGCTGGTTTTCCCTTGAGCCTGTCTCAGGACAAAAGGTGGTTGTGCTTTTGAAGTGGTGCCTCCAGTATTGTGGAAGCACCTTCCTGTAGATATTCATTCACCTGCCTCTGTTATCACTTTTAAAAAGCTCTTAAAGACACATTCCTCTTAACAGGCCTTCGACTCACCTTGTACAGACTAGTGCTTTAATTATGCTACTCTTTGTTTCTTTTACTGTTCGGTGATTTAATTTCAATATTTTTCCTGTGAAGCACTTTGTGATTATATTCAATGAAAGGTGCTATACATGTTAGGTGTGGATTAAATACAGTTATTTAAATAAAATAAATGAACTATTTTATGGCTTATGTACATAGATATCTCTTCTTCCCTCAAGTTTTTTTCATTGTGCACATGTTTTATTGTGAAGTACAAATGTATTTTCTATGTGGTCATGTGAAACTTGATCCAACTAGATTGGCATAAATTGATTATCACCTTTGTTGAAGCAACAAGAGGTCAGACCCCAGTGTAGACAACTAAAGATTTATTGACAAAACCCTAAACACAAAACCCTATCTCAAAAAAAGAAAAAATATTACTTACTCAGCCCACTGGAGAGCAAGGGAGTGCATGATATAAAGGGACATGACAATCTGGCAAAGACAGATGCAATCTCAGAGACTAAATAAACCAAAAACTCACGGAGGGTAATGACAACGAGACACAGGTGTGTAAAAAGACACAGGTGAAACTAATGGGTGCAATCAAACAGGAGGAAACAGAAGGGCAGGAGGTAAAACTGCATTAGACACACATGGAGCAACAGCTACAAAGTAAAACAGGAAACAAATGTGAAAACAAACAAGACAAGAACCACTTATCACCTGTGGATGAACTCTGATGAGCCTGTTTGCGTACTTGCACTGGTGTTGCATATGTGTGTGTGTTTTAAGTGTTTTTCTTTTTTTTTTTCTGCGTTGCTTAATGTCAGTGGCATTAAAGTCATTTTTGATTTGTTCTGGTAAATGTGTAGAAAGGGGGGAAATGCACAATGCATCAAAAGAAATGCATACAAAAAACAACTTTGAGAAGCAAATTTTTGTGCATATTCTGAAAAAAAAAAGAAAAAGAAACTGAAATCTCATGAAGGATAGGTGTCTGATTTCTGGACAGAATATACTGCGACATGTTTAATAGAATACGTACTGATACGACAAGATCCGATATAGTGCTATATAAAAAAAATAGGCAAACCAAAACACAACTGGATTTGTAAAAAATAATATCTCGTGTTTTGCTTTAACCATCTTGTCAGATGATTTAGACTGAAATCTATTGACATTTCAAGACAATCAAAAGGCAAACAGACTGAAAATTTGAATTCAGTTATTTTATTTATTTTCATATGCTCTGCATTCACAAAGTTATACTCTTACTTAAAGGATATTATTATAATAATTGATGTAAAATGAGTCACTTCCAGCCATTAAAATGTAGCTCTGCAGCTTATTGTGAGTTTTCATCATCAGTACAGAGCAGATGCCTTCCAGCGGTTGTCACTCCAGCATGACACTAACGCGTATTGATTTTTAAGTCCATTAAAGCCCATGGGATGAGCATTAATAAGAGTGTGAACACACCAGTCTGACTTGGTGTGGCTGCAGTGGGATCAGTGAAGATCATATGAATCAGTGAGAGACAGAAAAAGATGATTAAGAGCTTGTTGAGGGTTTTTAAGCCTGTGTTAAATGGCTGAATTAAAAACTAGGAGAGAAAAAGGATGTTGCCCCCCCTTCACTTGGACAGAAGTCAGCGTTTGTTCTAGTGAGGCACTGAACCGGTCCTCTCTGAAGCTGGAGCCATGGGTGGGCTGTGTATTTTTAGCCTGGTTTAATGATGCAGAGGCTGAGTGGTGCGCCTCAGAGCCCGCAAAAGTGCTTCAGTCTCCAGCGCCCGTTGAAACAGGGGCCCCAGCGGCCTGTAAGAATAATACCAGGGGATTCACATGCACTTGACCCTGTCTCATCTTCCAGGCGGAGTGTCCTTGTGACAAAGTGGCAGGCCAGGGGAGAGACGACAGCAAAAGGCAGCTAATGCAGCTCTCCCAGCCTCCACTCATTAGGTGGGGAAGACAAATGTGCTGCCCTTCCCTCCTCTCTCCCTGCCATAATCAGCTTTAATTACACCTTCTCCCTAACTTTCTCTGCCTCCACAGCTTTATTCTCCATCACCCTGTGCTCTGACTCTGGGGGTTTGATCAGCTGGAAATTACTGGCATAGAAACGAATCTAGGGGTTAAAATTTTGCAGAAAACACACTTAAAATAATAACAATAAATGGACTTTGCTTAAATAATAGAGCTTTACTCGTCTTCTGACCACCCAGAGTGCTTTGACGCTACATGTCATATTCATGCCTTCACGCCATCATTCACACACAGCAGAGGCTGCTATTCCAAGTGTTCCTCTGTCAGCAAATACTGATCTCCAGCTGTATTCAAACAGGCACAGAGACCCCAGAATGTTCATGAACCCCAAACTTGACTGACATTTGAATTTCCTTGAGAAAAGGGTAAGAGAAAACAGCAGGTCAACACATAATAGAAATTCCCATGGGTTAGCAGGTGAGATCAGCAATTTCTCCACCATAGACCTATCAACAAACATCTGACAAGATTCGGTGTTATTAATTTTCATTAACAGAAGCTTTAAGAAGTCATCACAGCCGAAGTTTCTAATCAGATACTCAACTATTATCCTTTTCTATTAGGCCAGTTTCAGTGTCTAGTGTCTTATCAGGTGCCAGTTCTTTGTGTTTTCAAAGAACTCTCCCGAACCAGAACTGGATGGGTCAAGAGTAGCGTCAACTCTTTGCTTGACTTAATGAAAAAAAATGCTCACATCTGGTTTTAGAGGAAGGGCTAACAAAGGTTACAGCCTCTGTGTTCCTCCTGTAAGAGTAAATAAAACACTTCATCCTGGTCAGTTTGTTGGATACTGTAATGCCTGTGTTTATGTGATGATTCACTCATATCTCGCTATGGATGATTGTTAATCCTCTTCCTGTTGGTCTGGAGTCACCTTTTTCATTTTTTGCTCTCTCTCTCAATCTGTTGACATTAGAGAACTTTTTTCCTGTTGCGTTTGATAAAGAAACTTAACAGCCTTATAACATTCAGATCATATGTAAACTGTGCATGTGTGTTTCCTATGAACAATTCTCAAGTTCGACTATTCCTTGAGTATCACCTGGATTAGGCTCATGACTACAGCACGCAACAAGACATTGATATAAATTTACCGCAGGATTCCAACAGTAACAAATAGATAATATATAGATACAGATTCCAGAATAATGCTGAGATAAACAATGCAGTATGGGAACATATTACTACCAATTCAGGAGCATGCACAGACATTGCAGTTGTAGCAACAGGTGTAGTGGTTTATTGGCTTGAATGCTTCTGGTAAAGTACTACAGACCCTGTGATTCAACAGATACTGTAAATATGCTGTACCTAAGTGAGGAAAATGCTGCCTGTAAAATACTGTATTTTTTAATTAACATGGCAATATACAGTCAATTTAATAACTTAATCATTTGTTTCTTTTAATTGTATTGTATTGTAAAGTGACTGTAAACTACTGGCAGTAGTTTCCCCAGTACATTACTGTCATTTTCCTGCCTCCAGAACTTTTAACTCAAAATGTTTTGAGGTTGTCTTATTCGTAAATTATAAATAGGTAAAAATAATAAATAGAGGAAAACAAACCAAGGTTAAGAAAAAAAGATAATGTGTTAAAAAAAACTCAGATAATCTCTGAAAAAAGAAGTGAGATTTTGAACACTGCAGGTATTTTCAGTCACCTGCAAAGAGCTCTTAACAGGATGAAGCCCTTGAGAGAAGTCAAAGACAGGCCGAGCATTATGCGACTGGTGTTACCCTGAGAAGGAACAAAGTGCCTCTCTCCTGCTGAAGAATGTATTTCTCTTTAATCGCTGAGTCAAAAACAAAACAAAAAAAAATGCCCTCCCTCTTTTCCTCTCCTGTGTTTAACTCAAACAGCAGATGGCTGTAATTAGAGAATCAGATTCACAAAATAGAAACATACACATCCCCATACATTATCGTCCTGCTGCCAGTAACCATCGTCTAACGTTATCTTATTTGTGTTCAGCTTCATCTTTATTATCTCGGCTTGTCAGGAAGGAGACTAAAGTAGGGTGTAATGACACTTCGTAGCTATAAGTACCCGGCAATTCAGCTTGCATTAGGCTCAAAGAGATTCTCAATACAAGAACAAGCTCATTTTCCCTCCCCCTACAGGTCTGCCTACAAGCTCTGTAATAGCCCTTATTACTCGCACTGTGAGTGCAGAACAATAGTCCTTACCTAAATATCCCCCTCTGCAGCTGCACCGTTACATAAAGTGTTATCTACTTCACTTTGTTGTTCCTCTTATATTCTCTCCACAAACATGATGTGTTGGTGCTGTTCAATTCAGAGGTGTAGTGAGGATTCAATGGCTGCGCTGTGCATGTGTGGGAGGTTTAATAGTCATCAAAGGGTAAATGCCCTGAAAGTGCATGTAAATACATCACAAGCGCCTTTCATTTCCTCTGCCAAATTGAGGCAGGAGACCCGGTGTTCAAGAGCTGACCTACATCATGAAGGATGTCGACCTCAGACTGTTACAGCACAGCCACCGAAGTCACCCAGTGGCTCTGTATCCTGATCTTTAATTTCAGAGGATACTTGGCTGTAGCTGTTGTGTTATTTTGAAACTGAAACTAACTATATTTGCTTTACAAGATATTTCGTCGGCATTTTTATGCCTTTATCCTGTTTAGTAAGTCACAGTGTCAATCAAACCTTGAAGCAAACCCTGCTTTGTTACAGTTTGATCCACAGAAGACCATACTCTACCTAACATGCATCACACTGTTTGACTAAATCCTGTAGTTGTGATTAAGATCAAGCATTTACCTTGGTGAGGTAAAATGGAGTAACGATTCGGGTGAGGGGTAAGGCCATTTTATTATTTTCATACAACATCACCTTTTACAACAAGTCGAGGTCCTCTTTCTGGCCATTGCAAAAATTACTGTTTGATTACACATAAACAGTATGAAAAAGATGGGAGGCAAGACAGTTCACAAAAAAGTGAAGCCAAAGCAATGGGAAAATTCACTACTGACCAGTATACAACAGGGTAAACTGCAGTTCCTGTTTTACACCCATGTTAAGTTTGGGTCTGATCATAGACTGTATAATTAAAGTCTTCTAGAAGTCATGAACTGAAATGTGCCCCTGATTGGGAGAGCTCAGGCTCTTAATATCCTTGTTCCTGCCAAGTTAGAAAAAATGTCATCCCTGTACAGAGACATTTTTTTAACAAGGCTGTAAAAAGGTTAATTTTTCTTTCAAAACTGCTTTTTTTTGTCTTTTTTTTTTGGCTTGGTGTGTATGTGACTTCTTGTACTTCCATATCCAGCCTCAAGCAGACACTAGAGAAACAGCAGATTTTAGCGCTTTGGCATTGTCTCATATTCTTAGACTGGAGGTTGCCACTTGGGTCTGATACCAGAAAAACACTGCATGGAGCTCCGCATATGAGGGCCTCATTTTCATACTGTGAGAAACTTCAAATTCTTGCCTTATTCTGTTTGAGGCAAAGGACATTTAGAAAAATCAATTACTGAACTACGCTGATGCAAAGTAGACGTTTACTTTGTGGTATTATTCTTGAAGTTTTCCACAGTTTCTGCTTTCTACCTGTGCAATATTTAACAGATCATATTAATTCATTACTTTTTATTCTTACTCCACAACTTAACTGGTATCAAGATTTTAGGATGATTTATTACATGTGCCTGTGTTAAATACTTTAGCCTGAACAACATCAGTGATGAAGTCTTAACAGCAGAAGTTGAGCCAAGGACAACCTGGTGACACTCGTATCAAATCAATCAGCAGAAAAGAGTCGATCACATTCCCCCTCTTCCTGTTAACGCTGCGGTAAAAAGTTTAGTGTCTGTCTTAGTCTGGTTTCAGTGTGGGGAAATAATGATAGTTAATGGGCAATGATGTGAGAGTGGCTTGAGGAGCTACTGGACCCCAAACATGTCTGATAGATGGAAGAGGAGCAGTATAGTGTCCTGCATTCCAGACAACTACAGCGGAGCTGGTGAGAGGCTCTCTAAGCTGCTGACTGAAACAAAAAAGACCATTAGACCTTCTGAAATATTCAAGGTTGTGACATTTGGCTCATTTGTGATTAAAGGTGTGTCGCTCTGAAGTGAAAAAACTGAAATGTTTACTTTAGTGTGAATAAGTGTGAACAAGTGAGCAGGCTGTGTATTACCTTGACCATGTGTGGTCTGACCAGAGACTGACAAAAATCTGTTACCAACCATGTTCTTAGATCGACTATTTTGTCGGTATGAATTAAACTTTTTCAAATCAATAAAACATATTAAATCAATCATTTCTCAACTTGTTTCTTGGTTGAGATAGTGTTTGGAGATCTGCTGGTTTTGTAACTTAGAATCCCTGAAAGCTGAGATGGACTAGGTTATGACATCATGTTACAGATCTAGACATTACAAAAGAGTTTACAATTGTCTCCAAATTTGTTCATCTTTAAATCCAATATAGAGAGGAAGTTTTTTTGTCAGACTGAACTCCTGGAATGAACCCAAAATGTGAAACTCGCTCGTCTCAAAATTCAAAGTCTGTTTTAATTGATGGTAAAGGTCGCTTCACAGGATATCCAGAAAAACACAGGCAGAAAAATCCCCCAAACTTCAGGCAATAGGTTGATTCACAAAAACACTCAACGTTAGTCTTTAACTTTGAAAGGATGGACTGAATACTGGGACACTGACCCAAGGACAAGACGAGAGTTAACATAGGGGTTAAATTCTCAGGGCATAAAGTGAACCAGACACAGGTGAGATGCCATTTAGGCCGCATTTCCACCAAGCAGTCTGGTTCGGTTCAGTACGGTTTGGCACGGTTTGGTACAGTTAAGCCTGACCCCGTTTGCGTTTCCACAGCAAAACTGTGCCCTCTTGTGGTAGGCGGCGTGTAAGCTGGATGCCAAAAGCCGCAGCTGTTAAACAATAGCGTGACGCCACTACTCCACTAATAAACCCATCGAAGAAGAAAAACGCGACACAGTAAACAAAGAGCACAGATGGAAGACATGCAGCATTTTGTCCTCTGTGTGATTGTCATGTAGCTCTTTGATACAAAGTGCAATCATGCTTTGTTTCAGAGAAGTATGTGTGCTACCAGGAGAAATGCAGCCGCCGTCAAAGAGTAAGTGACGATTATTTTGACCAATCAATAGTCTGCTATCAGTGCGATCAGTGTTGTAGCTCTACCTCCCGAGAGTGGATCGGTTCATTCCGGCACACATGGGAAAGGGTCCGTTATTTGAGGATCTGTCCTGGGACAGGTCAGTGGAAACGCCACAAATTGTGTGCTGTACCAAGACGAACCAAACCGGTCTGCTTGTGTCAAAGTCCAACTTTACTTTTTAAGCACTTTAAAACAGATACTGTTGAGTGCTGTACAGAGAAATTAAATAATTAAAATAAAATAAAATAAAATGAAATACATGGCTAACATAGGACAAAAGAAACACCTTTTGTGAAATACAAAAAAACAAAAACAACAATTTATAACGTAAAACATAATTGAAACACCATTAAAAGGCAAAATAATTCAATAGATCAAATAAATAGAATCGGGGACTACTGTGTGTTAAAAGCAAGAGAAAAGAAGTAGGTTTAAAGTTGTGCAAAAAATATATTCAACAATTAATTATTCAAAGTCTAATAAGCCTCAAATCTAAAGCAGCTACTCATCTCCAAAGAAAAGGGAAATTTATGAAATGCTGCTTATTTTGCTTCTTCCTCACCAATAATTATATCCTATGATAACTCAAGTGTGCCCCATGACCCACACTGATTCTTTCATTGAACTTTAAAATGACATAATACCCTGTCAGATGATACTTTTTCTACTTGAGCTTCTGACTTAAAAAAAACACCTTTATTTTCTTTACCTTGTACTTAAGTAGGATGCTGGAGGGTTTCTGCTTCGTTCAAAAGATTCCTAACGGAAGTGTAAGCCTGAAGTACTTCTTCGAGGTTTTTTTTAACGCTGAACTAACCTTTGAGAAGAATGAGCCGTCCTCGCTTTGGGGAACATGACAAGTCAGAGTACCTGCTCTGAAAAGAGCCCATTGAGAACACAAACAAACACGTACCAGTTGGCTTGCAAAGGTTTTTTTTTCAGGCTGAGAACAAACTGAAGTAAAAGAGTCATGTATTCAGCTGAGCAGCTGAATTGTTCAGTTGAAAATACAAGCCGCGGTTTGATGTCAGTTGTTCTGAATGTGTCTTTATGAACTCCCTCTCATTTGAAATGCCAAGGATGACCTTTCGCTGTGTGTAGCGGCTCTAAGAGGAGAGTCTGTGTGTGCTTTATTTCAGCAGATAGAGCTGATGCACTTAAGCTGTTATCCTTTTTTGCCTCGCAGCTTTGAGAAGTACTGTAATTTTCCATATCTGTCATCTGTGCAAATAGACCAAAATCGCTTCCAAATATACTCTCACGGAAAAGATAAAAAAAGGAGTGGAGTAGAGAAAATAACTCAAAGCCAGCGTGCTGCTGTGTTTACCTATACTGAAGCCTTGTGGAGCCAAAATAAAACCTTGTAGCTTGCTAACCTCCCAAAATGACAGGCAGGAATATTGAAAGTGATTGCTGACCTACTAAACCAACATCACATTTAAAACCAACAGTGTTGTCAGATATGTGCGAGCTGCAAACAAAACACGGTCGTCTTTGAACGGCACATCTACATCTCAATTACAGAAACGTTCAGCTCTGACTAATTCATGAGACGACAAGTTCAACATGGAGTTCAGCCACTTGAGATGAAAGGGAATGAATTCAGCGGGTGTTAAATACGGCTGGGGCCTGATGGAAGCATGTGGTTTCAATTTCTACATAATGAAGTCATGCGGGGTCTTGAGAGGGACGGTGAGGCTGGGGAACGTGTTCCAGTATTCCTGCTATTACAATGTCAGGATCATGAATAATGAAGGTTTCACATTAAAGCCAAAGTTTGGCTCTTGGACTGCCTGGTGTGTAAATTCTTTTGTGGACTTGGTTCACTTCAGCTGCCAGTTCTTATTTCTCAAGACTTCACCACAAATATGAAGAACATGATGAATTTTCCCCTCGCTATAGATGTCATGAAGACGGTTTTATATCACCTGTTTCCTCCAATTGTCCCAGCAAAAGGTAAAAGCAAAGCCTAACATGACACAAAGTCCTACTTCTTAGAAATGGATTATAATTCTGACTAGGGCTGCCCTGTTTTATCAACTTTGTTTTATTCTTTTATCTATTCTGAAAGGCTTTTAACACCTTGAAAGCTATGTTGCACCTTCCTCTGAATCTTTATGTGATATTTTATGGTTTACACTGTCATTTCTGATGCTGCTGTAAAAGCAGTTTGGGAACCTTTTTGGTTATTGCAAAGGGCTATAGAAATAAACATTGACTGATTGATTGAATTAAGGCGCTGCAACATAGTGCAACATTTAGCGCTGCTGCTTCAAAGCAAGGTCACCAGATTGAATGCCCTGTGGCCCTCTCTGTGTAGAGTTTGAATATTGTCCCTGAGCATGCCTGGGTTCTCCAGCTTCTTCCCACAGTTCAGAAACATGCTCATCAGGTTAATTGGTCATTCTATCACCCACCAAGTGATTCAGCTCAGTTTGTCAGAGCAAGGCAGGCATTTTACGACATTTCCACTGACTATTTCCCGGACAGATTCCCAAATAACGGAGATGAGCCGTCCCACTTTTTGGGACCCTTCCATTGGGGTGCCAATTCTAGAAGGTGGAGCTACAACACTGCAGACCACTGATTGGTCAAAAGAATCGTAATTTTCCATGCAGTATTTCTCCTGGCAGCACAAACCCTACTCTGAAACAAAGCTTGATTGCGTTTTGTAACAAAGAGCTACGTGCCAATCAAAAAGAGGATGAATTGCTGGATGTCTGCCATACTTGCTCTTTGTTTACTATGTCATTTGTATTCTTCGTTGAAATTATGAATGGGGTATACTGTGTTGTGCTGCTATGGCATCACGTTGTTATGTTACTGATGTGGCTGTCGGCATCTGACTTGCATGCTGCCTACCACAAGGGGGCACAGTTGGCTGCGGAAACACAAACAGTTCCAAGCTTAACCGAGCCAACCCGTACCAAACTGTACTGATCTAAACTGGACCGCTTGGTGGGAACAGGGCTCAGGTGTAAGTGTGTGAGAAAGATTGTCTGTCCCTATGTGTCAGCCCTGTGACTAGCTGGCGACCAGTCCAGGGTGTACCCCGGCCCTAAGACCTTGACCTCCTTAAGCCGTATAGAAATGAATGAATGGGAGAAAGTGTCAATAAAAGTTCACGGTACATTCGTTGTTAGAATAACGCCTCAAATACACCAGGTACCTCTGCAGTCCAGCTTTGTGCTGTTGCCGGTTGGCTGTGTTCGTCAACTTACATCTACTGCATGTCCAGTCCAACGAACTGCATGACTGATAGAAAGCTGGAGACACGAGACCGAGAAGTTCCTGTGCTTCACACTCCATTGATAAGTCTCTATTCATTCATGTTGGGCTCTAAAACCTCAAACCAGTTGACTTCTGGTCTGGTTCTACTCATTGTGTCCGTTCACTGTTGTAGTTAAGATAAACACCGTCTGGTTTGGAAACTGTTTCTTTTATTTTGAAAGTGATTGGGTTTTTTTTAGGTAGTTTCTGGTCACAACTTCCAGTCTTGATTTTCCTTACACTGAATTAACGCGTCACAGCGCCACGTCTGTCAAAAGTAGTAGTTACCTGCAACATGACAGACCGGCCTCACATCTGGACCACAACGGAACAGATCCAGTGTAAGTTCACAGAGTGACTTGAATGTAAACCCATCTGATCTGGTGCTGTGACGGAGCAGAGACAGTTAGACAGACATGTTGTTTATCACATGCAAGGAAAAAAAAAAAAAAAAGCTACGAGTATCAAGAACAATGGCAACAAAATGGCACATAGCAAAAGAACAAAGGTGATCTAGATTCAGTCTTCTGATGTGTGATGGTGTGCCAGCATCTAGAATAATAACAGAGGCATTAAAAAGGTAAGATGGGATCGCTGTACATTAGTGACTCAGGGGGTTAGTGAGACTATGTAGACTGTTTCTTTCTCTTGCTTCATTGATGTGAAATGACGCGCTGGAAAAGTAATGTAACGTCATTGTGGCGTTAATATGAGGATACAAAGGCATGACGGAGGTGGAGCTGTGTTACAACAGTGTTTGGACTCACAATATGAAAAGGGCTTTGATTCCTGTTCCAAACATCACAGTCGATCCCCGCCCCACTCCCCTCGCCCCCACACAGAGGCAGACCTTAAAATCAGACTGATTGTGTTGTTTCTCTTTGTGAACTTCAGAGGCAGAAACAGGCACTTTATGTTCAGTCTTACAGAGAGGGAGTGGAGTGTTAAGCTGTGGAGAGAGGAGGGTGTGTGAGTGTGTGTGTGTGTGTAGGGAGAGGGTCTTTCTGGAATGAAAGACAGGGATATTTTCCAATTACCCGGCCCTTTCTCCCTCCCATCTCACAGGGCAGGAGAGGCAAAGTCGACCTCGTTTATTAGCATTAGGGGCTTGTCCCCCACTTCTCCCCCTTCTGTCTCCCCCGCAGCTACCGTGCAATACACACAAGATCCCCCTAATAGAATTTGTAAGCCTCCAAATGAAGTGGGATTGTGAAAGACAAAATAACATGAGAGGTGTTTTCTTTCTCCTGAAGGCGGGGGCTCCTCTGGATGAGGGGCTGTAAAGTGACAGGAAAGGGAGAAGGTGGGAGGGAGGTGAATTTACTGCGACTCCATTTGATTCTCATTGCTCTCCTCCTGGATCGAGTTGCCACCTTGCATTATTGGAGATGAGTCGTTTTACAGTCATTAATTCCCCAGCCCACCAACCGCAGGAGTCCATTACTGGAGGAGGCATCGTCATCAGGAGGGAGCATCAGGGGTGACTCTGCTTTTACAACATGTGTTTCATTTCGTGCCCATAAACACACAGTGTAATACAAATATGGAAACTGTTAGCGCTGATGGAAAACAATGGCTCCGTGTGACGACCGTGGCCCGGTGAACACGCAGATGAGCGCAGCGTCCCCGAGGATGAAAACCATAATGCTCATGTTTTCTATTTTCATAATGGAGAGGCATTGTTACAAAGGATTTGGAAAGATTATGAGGATCAGAGGGATGATCTCCCAGCAGTATACTCTTCTTCTTCTGAGGATTTTTATTTGGGGCTGAGATGATACAGGACGTCATCGACAGAAAACGCCAAAAAAAAGAAACAATAAAACTGAAACCTAGGAGAGCAAACAGTCAGATCATCACACATGTCAAGTTTATCTTGTTTATTTAGTAGAAAAAGAACTCAGCACACTCTACAATGATGCTACATGTATAAAATCTATTCTAAAGGGTGGTTGGACGGCCATTAATAAATAATATTGTTTTGTGATCTTCAATTAAATGGAGTTGGCATTTGCAGATCCTGTACACTTGACAATTACAGTGCAACAGTGGCTAAATTTCAAACATTGAGTCCCACCCATTAAAGAGGGGGTATAACGGTTTCACATATTTTAAAAATGGATTTCAAGTAACAATACTGGTTAATCAAACTGACAGATTTACAAAATGCTACATGTTCACATGTTGTAGAATTCCCAGAATCTGTCTGTGAACTGAACAAACTGGTCAGTAGCACGAGATTTTCAGAAGAGTTGCTGAAATAATGGGGTCATCACATAAGACTCTTCTGACTGGTTCAAGATCTGTTGAAGGAGCTGGCATCAAAACACCAAACTCTGCCCATAGCCCCGCCCCCTGACAGGTCTCCGCAGGGCTGGCCAATTAGAGGGAAGAGGGTTTGTGGAGCCTTAAAGGGACAGCAGCCAAAACAAAGTTGTTAGAGCCTGGTTTCCAACAAGGACTCAAAGTAAATAAAAATAATAACAACAACAATAATAATAATAATTAAGCCTGGACTGTAAATTTGGTGAGTATTGTAACAGAAATGCTGAGCCTGAAATGTAACAAAACCCAAAAATGTATTTTTGGCTAAGCATTTTTACATTTTGGGTCAGTTATTACATTTGGGTTGTATTATTCTTTATTAAATTACATTTCAGGCTCAGGACTTTCATTACATTATTGACCAGTGTATTACATTTTGGGTTATTGTTACATATCGGGCTCTAACAAGTTGTCTAAAACAGAGGCTGAAACAAGAGTTTTTTAAAACATCAATATGAGAAAAATAAGGATTTCTTTTTCTTTTCAGCTCTATATCATGCCAAACTACTATTGGGGTTCCAGCGAGATGGAACAAAGCCTTGAAAAAGACTAAAATACCCCCTCTTTAAAATATGAATTTCAGCTTGAGCTTATTTTAAAGTACTAACCCCTAATTCACACATAAAGCTTGGGGCTCGCCAGTTCACGCTGGATGTGTCTCTGGAGCATCGTACGATGCAGTGCCGTGCAGCGCCGTCCAGCGCCATACCTGAGGTCACAAGATAACAGGAGAACCGCATGTTCCGACAGGAACACCCATGACAACGTACTTGCATGGTGATTAATTAGCATGCTAAACCCACCTAGCCCTTCCAAAACTTCAGCACCTTCAGTCCATGCCTTCTCCTTTCTGTTGGTGTCCTTTTAGAAAAGATGTGTTGTGTCGTAAAGAATTATGAAGTTTTTCACCTCCAAGATTAAGTTTCCTTGTCTTGAAGGTTGCATTTTATCTGGATCTGACCTACTGATGACTTCTGGCCATGCGCCAGAGATGTAGTTTTGATAAACAAGGTGAGATTGATGATTGGGAGCCAGAACATGGAGCTTTATTTTGAAATGACCAGATGCTCTGATGGTTTTTGTGTCTGATTTCCTGTTTGGTACAATCTGCTCAGTAGAGGTTGATGCATTTCTACAGCGCACTCTGGCAAAAATAGATTTGTAGTAAAACAGCCACGCTTAGCCGTTGGTGATTGCGCTGCTGGCGGACCGCGGCACGTGCTGTGTGAGTGCAATGATTGACAAGAGTGATTTCTAAGTATGGCGCTTATGTTTTATGTGTGAATTGGGGGTAACCTGATGGTAAGTACTTAATATATACATCATAAAGCTGATATTTTACACAAAACTAATCCAGGCAAGATTTGGCTTGTAGTTCACTTCCATCACTTTTGGTTCTTAGGACTTTACCAGAACTCACCCTTACATGAGCCATGTAAACAATCTGATTTGGTGCAGTTCTAGTAGAAATCTGCCTTTTTTTACAATTCTGGCATAGCTTTTACACTTTGTTCACTTTGTACAGATTTGGACTGTTGATCACTTCTAAATGTGGACCACAGCTTTGCTCTTCATCTGGCCCACATCCAAGCAAAAGGATATTTGCTTTGTGTTTTTCAGAGGACACGACTGTTTCCATGTGCCATGGTGTGATGAAGCAACTAGGAGCATTTGCAGTCATTTTGATTCAACTGAAATATTTCAAATCTCAATGGAAGACTAAAACCATCCGCTAACGCTAAAACAGTTTCCAGTCTTGAAACAATGACAGTTTGATGGTTCATTATCAATCACAAAACCATTAAAGTTGACAGTCTTAATTAAGACATTAATCTCTACCATAATCCTCATTTACAGCAGATTAAATCTTGACTATCACACTGGATTGGTGAGAATAAGACTTGTTTGGTCCCAGAATAAAAGTTATATAACAAGCCAAGCTATTTCCCTCCTCTAATATTCCCATAGGTCTTTGTAGACGAGTACTGCTTGTGAACAACAAGCCGCTCCATCTGTACAGTCTCAGCATGTCTCAGCCTCGATGGCTTCCATATGCCAGCTGCTGGAAATATCTGTCTCTCCACAGCGCTGCTTTGCTGTGCGCTGCAGTTTAGATGAGCCCCTCTCAGGGCACACTTTCTTTTTTATTGAGATAAATGACAAGTCTGTGATGTATTTACAACTCGCCTCATGCTCCAGGATGCCAAGAGCTGTCAGCCGCAGGGAGGGAGCCAAATATGTGGTTGTCTGCAGAACAAATTAATTTGAATCTGAATTTTAAAATGTCGTTCGGCTAATAGGAAGTGACTGACCTCCATTCAGCACAAATTACATTTGGATTGGTGGGGAAGGAGGTCGGATGAGGTTGGACGGTTCAACCAGCAGTTAAAAATTGTTTGATTGGGTGCTGACATTTCCCGGAAAGGCTCCGTGATGGAAAAGGGATATGGTGAGACAGGAAGGCAATAGAAGGAATGCATTGTACAAATGTTAAGGACATTTCTAAGAAAAGGAAAGCTCTTACATATGCATACATAGATCCACTCTCCACTCTTTCCCCGAGCATTTGTCTACACTGTTGTAGACTGATGCATTGGGAAGGGATTACTGCAAAAAGTGCTTTAAAGACTTCATGAAACAAAAATCCTGATAAATCCTTCATGAGAGGAGAGGCGCAGCAGGGAGCCAAAGAAAAACTGTAACAGTAGATCCAAAGCATGCTCTGTGGGAGGGACAGAAAGCAGTCATGGAGAGGCTGAGCTTCAGACTTCACCTTGAAACATAGAAAGAGCTTGAGTATCAGGATTGGACAGCAGGATAAAATCAGAACCAGCTGCTTGGTCTGTGGCCAACTTAGTCCAAAAAGCCCTGAAAGCTGATTTTTTTCTTATTCTGTTCTTGTTGTATAAAAGCCAGGTAACACAGTATACAGTGCAATCTAATGCATTTAACTACTCAAGGCTCGTTATTGCCCGACGCGCAGAGCCTTCCAGCTGTACACTGTTTTCTGGAGGATACAGACCAAGCTTTGCAGTGCAACCAGAAATCATAAATGGTTAATGGTCTTGTACTCATAGAGCTTTCCAAGGCCCCCTGACCAATCAAACTGGCTTTGCATTACTCGTCACATTCACCTATTAACCCACAGCCATGCTCTAACAGCAGAAGCTATACAGAGACCATCAGTATGATGTTATTCTGTGTAGATCATATTTACAGACCACTCACCAGAAGCAATTAGCGACTCTGTATTTTGCTCAAAGTCTCTTCCCATGTGACTGTGAGTTCAAACCACTAACTTCCCAAATAGGAAACGACTGACTCTATTTTTGCCTCTTTCAGACCAGCAATGGTCGATACTTTCGAAAATGGCCTTTGAGTAAAGATGGTATGTGTTAGTAAGAATCATGAACCCTAATCCCCAAAAATTAGAAACTCTAAAATGTTGAGAAAAAATGCTGATGATTTGCAGATCATTCAAAGTTTGTATTCAACAGACAATGGTGCAATGAAAGTAAAAGGTGAAAATTGGTTTTACAGTAATCTCTGAGTTGAAGACACAGAAGGCTCTAATTTCAGAGACCAGGCGCAGGCGCAGGCGCACCTGCCCTGCACCGGCCTTCGCCGTGCGCACAGGGCGTGACCGGCGCACTTTGCAAGTTTCCTGCATTACCAAGAGAGGCGCAGTCCAGGCGCACATGATCGCAGAGCTGCACGTCCACGTCCACATCCACGCCTCCCTCCGCGCAAATGGCAGAGAGGGAGGAGAAAAGCTGTGAGTGGGTTTAACACAGCCAAGCGCTGTTTTCACCAATCAAATGAGCGCCTCTCCTCGCCTTTAAATGCCCTGCGGCCGATGCGCAGCGTCTGATTGGTCTGACTGATATATAGCACCGTGGAAACAGTGCTGGTAGCGGAGACGGTCAGAGCTGCTGTCCCTGCAGCAGGTCAATGGACAACGGGGCGCATCGGAGGACACGACGCGCGTCAGCGTGTGGGCCAGTTCCCGGGACAGATTTAATCTGTTCCTTTGTCATTATTCGGAGTAAAAAATTAAGAGGCAGTTACACAGCTGGCTTATCCATTCAGAATACTTTTGATCCACCTGCACTCCTGGTTTGTCATCTCCAAGCAGAGCCTTTGGTGATAAACTGTATACTCTCCCAGTGTCTCCACCTCATCCTCCTTACAATAATGTACTTCATCTTTTTAGATCAGGTTAAAAATAAAGACTAAAACAGAGAAATATGGGAAATCACGGGTAAATCCTGAGTGACATACATTTATTTTGTCTCTTTTTTCTTCGTCTTTTCTCTCCCTCTTTTCTTTGAATTAAATGAAATGAGAGAACCAGATTTATACTCAGTATCAGATGTTAAGGCTGTTTATTGTTTAATTGTAAGATGTGCATCAAACTTCCAGCTGCGGTCAGGTTAACTTTCCATTATGACAAACGGCTTTAATCTGACATCAGATGTGACGGGACAGATAATATATCAGACGGTTATATTAAATAGTGATTGCTGTGATTGTTTATTGCTGCAAAATGTGCCTGACACTCT
Organism: Halichoeres trimaculatus; assembly: GCF_033239565.1. NCBI lineage: Eukaryota > Metazoa > Chordata > Actinopteri > Labriformes > Labridae > Halichoeres > Halichoeres trimaculatus. The sequence goes on from NW_027437184.1 coordinate 30,482,566, forward strand.
GGAAACCTGCCTCTGAGACTTTGATGACATGTGCGCACATGTGCGCCTGTCACCAAATTACAGCTGCGGAGGGTGCGCTCCGCCTTGCGTCGAGGATAGACCAGATTGGAGCTGGCAAAGCTTTCAGCGCACTTTTTTGGCACGAAATTGTCACTGCGCCAACATGAATCTGCTGACACCTCCCCCTGGTGCGCCGTCACACCCATCTCTGCACAGACGGTCTACCAAATTGTCAAATTGGTAGCGCATGGCGGTGCGCCGCACAAAATTAGCACTGCACAGGCTGTGCCAGGCTTGCGCCCCCTGCGCTGCGCCACAAAATTAGAGCCCAGAGACAGCAAAATACTGAAAACGTACACAGCTGGTATATAAAGAACACCTGCATGATCATTTCCCAACTAGTTAGGTTAATTAGCAACAAGTCAGTGATAGGTATCTATCTTTCTATCTATCTATCTATCTATCTATCTATCTATCTATCTATCTATCTATCTATCTATCTATCTATCTATCTATCTATCTATCTATCTATCTATCTATCTATCATCTATCTATCATCTATCATCTATCTATCTATCTATCTGTCTGTTTATCTATCTGTCTATCTATGTAATTACAGATTCAAAGAATTTGGGAAAATCTCTGTATAACTGGACAAGGCTGAAACTAATACAGCCATGATTTGGCCTTCAGGTGACACTTTTAAAAAAAAAAAAAATATGACTCTGTAGTGGAAATCACTGCATGCGCTAAAAATCACTTCCAAAAACTGTTTTCTGAGCACAGTTCATCACTACTTCCGCAAACAGGTTCAAACCAAAACATGCAAAGAGGAAACCATATGAAAATGTGATTCATGACTACTCTGATAGACGACTAGAGTGAAGCAGAAAACTTTTCTTTGGTCTGACATGTCTCACCTTGACACTCTTTCTGGAAATCATGGACATCATTTTCTTCATGTAGTAGAGGACAGAAACCAATTGACTTCATTAGTGTATAGTTCCTCAGCTCCATTAGCATTAGAATGAAAATGCACAAGTGATTCAGTTTAATCATTGGGAGCATGAGACGAGCAGATCGTGCTTGAACACTGTGGGCTGGAAGAAGAAATGTACTGCTGTTATTTTATTTTTCCTCTAGTAGCATGTCAAAGGTTTCAGAAGGGCTTTAACTTTACTTGAAGCGTACCTTAAATGCATCAAACAAACCCTTGGAAGCTCTTAGGTGAACCTGGCAGGGAAGCACTTGTTTCTATTCATCAAAGTAGAAAGAAGTTGTTTATTCTGAAGGTGAGACACCAAAGACTTACACTGTGAGAGTCAAGTTTCTCTCACCTTCCTGTCTGAGTGAGTGAACAGGTACACGGTTCACAGGTTTCCTTCCTGCTGGCTAGGTCGACATTGCAGCACTTCAAAAGCCTCTCTGCAACGAACCAAGTGAGGGAATCTTAAATCAGATGAAAAATTACTCTCAGGACCATGCCATTGTCTGCTTAAACGCACCACATGCTGTAAAACAGCTGACAGTGCAGCTGCTCAAGTGTCTTCAAGAGGTTTTTTTTTCTCCTTACAGCAAGTGGCCTACTCATGATAATGGCCTCTGCCTGAGAAAACAAGGCGCAGGGCAAAGACACCCACTCGAGCAGAACGAGAACACACAATCAGCACAAATTCAATTTTTGTTCAGGCTTTGTTCATGCTCTGGTTATTTTCTATTATTAAAACAAAGAGAAGAAGAGAAAAGAAAACATTTGTATCATCTGATGCATCTGTTCACTGGCTGGTTTGTGTTTGTAAAATATCAACCTCGCCCAAAACAAAGAAATTACAATTGAGCCTCTCCTTTTAGGGTGATTCCCCTCAGTCCCTATCAGAAGAAGAGGAATCGTACAGTCTGTAGAGTAAGTTATGTAAAGAAAAGGCTTTATCATCTCCCGTACCATGAAAACTCTAATATCTTGACAGTTCCTATTTTATGTTATCTTTAGTGATTTAGAACACTCAAGATATAAAAACACCTCAAAAAGAAATATTGAGGTCAGGAAACATATTCCAAAGAATCTCAGCAGAAAGTTGAAGTCAAAAGCAGACTTATTCTCTTCCAGCAGACAAATCCAAATAAACAGTGAGTCATCTCCAGAATGGACTAAAATATACTGGCTTCATTGTTGCCAGATACAGCTGAGAGTTTCCAGCTTAGAAGCTGTCCAAAAAACACTAAAGAGCACAAAAACACCTAAAATATGTTATCAATCTTCACTTCTGTGATCTTGTTTAAACTGACACGATACGCTCTGAAAGTACATGGTTGTCAGAGGAGTTATTATACGTGAACTGTGACTGTTCAACAAAAGCATACAGGATTGAGGGGACTTATCGTTATTATATCTTATTTATCTTATCGACATTTTAACAAGGGTGAGTGAGTTACATGTAAAGTTAATGTAAAGATGTGAGCAGATGCAAGTTCTCAATGGCAGCAGCTATGACACTCACTGGGATGACATTAGTGCTACAAAAGTTTGTTTGCTTGCAGCACTAATGAATGACGCAGTTAAATGTGTGTCATAAAAATACAAATATTGTGCTTAGTCACTAAATACTTAATTAGTTATATAGTTTTTTTTTTTTTGTAAGGGTTGGGATTTCAGCCAGTATTGTGAAGTTCACGGACTGATTCAAGGGTTTCTACCACCTGCAACTACGTAGTGGTCTAAAAATCTATAATTCCCACAGCACTGCATGTACATTTTTCCCTAAAGAACCTGTTCTATCTTCACATTTCTTCTTTTTTTCTTCTGTGCTGTGCAGCGCCTTCTTCTCCTTCCTGTATCAATGATGGGGTCAGTCAACAAATTACAGCACAAACAGTAAAAAGAAAATGTGAATTCTGTCCAGTCTCTTGCAATCAATTTCCAGCATACACTAAAATTTAATAAGTGTCATCAAAATTTTAGGCACATTTTCCATCAGAACGTCCTTCCAGAGTAAACTGTTATACTGACAGCATGACTCAGCACTTTGACTGTCCTATCCATACACACTGACACCAGGACTCGAATTCTGATGCACCAGCATGTTCACTGACACAGAGATTTACTTTTGAGGGATGAACTAAGAATTTTGAGAAAGAGACTGGCTTTTGCAGGTAATCCATGGTGTTTTGCAATTTGTACAAACTGTTTTGAGAAATGCACTTAATGTTTTGCAAATGGTGAGGGTGATTTGAGAAATGTACCAAAGTGACTGAGAAAAACTGTAATATCATTCATTGACTCATTTTCTGAACCGCTTATCTTGTTCAGGGTCGCAGGTGGCTGAAGCCTATCCCAGCTGTCATTGGGCGCAACCCTGGACTGGTCACCAGTCACTCGCAGGGCTGACACAGGCAGACAACCATTCACCTACACCTAGAGATAATTTAGAGTGATCAATTAACCTGATGAGCATGATTTTGGACGGTGGGAGGAAGCCCGAGGACCTGGGGAGGACATGTAAACTCCACACAGAAAGGCCTGCCAGCCAAGCTGGGAATTGAACCGTCAACCTTCTTGCTGTGAGGCTGTTGCACTAACAGTTGCACCACAGTGCAGCCCAACTGTAATATCTTTTCTCGATATACTGTAATCTATCTATCTATCTATCTATCTATCTATCTATCTATCTATCTATCTATCTATCTATCTATCTATCTATCTATCTATCTATCTAAATTAATAAAGAAAAAAAGTACTCATTTAAAAATGCCTGAATTGCTATCAAAGCCTAATTTAACTACCATAATCTAATTAAACAGGGTTTTTTTAAGAGTAACTAATTACTCTCTACAGATGCTTTTATTGAAGGATCACATGACATCATTATATTAAAACATTAAAACGAATGAACTTTTCATGTTTTTAAAACATTGTTTCCAGAAAGTGAGATCACACCATGCAGAAATCTAAACATCCATACAGAAAACATGAGTCAGCAAAATGAATCCTTTTTGACAGAGGACTGACACAAACACACAGTCTTAGTGCATTTACCTTAAACACTTAGAGTCTTGCTTCGTCTGTTGTCTTTTCTCTCTCTTTTTTTTTTTAAATAATTTTTGATTATCCCTTAGAAGCTGAAATGTGATTCGCTGACACAGTGTTTTTGATTTTTTGGCATGTTATATGGATCGTCATGGTTTAAGTACTACATGATGAGTTGCTGCGTTTGAAAATGGACGTCTCTTTGATACATTACATTAAACATTTAGAGATGGTTAATGAATAAGGTTATTTGGTATAAAAGTTACAGAAGCCTTTAGTTCTGTAGACGGAAAAGCAGCAGAGCAGCTTTTGCTGTTATAGACCTTCTTTATTGATCCCTGGTCCCTCCTTTATCTGACTTTGTCTGCCGCCACTTTTCTTCCAGGCCAAGTAACTTTGCTTAGAAGGACTGTATTGATGTAGACAAGGGCGAACGCACCGCAACAGCCCAAAGGATTTATATATTAGAAGAAATATGCTGCAAGCTCAGAACCAAATACTGCATGAAAAAAAAAATCTGTGAAAATTGCAGGAATGAGGTTTTAAAAAAGCACAAAATCATACAAAGAGTGAAAAAAATGAACTGCAAACACATTTATGAAGCACAGTCTTAAATTCACAAACCCAGAATGCTGCATTCAGTCATCTCAAATGATGTATTCAGACCGTCTAGGGATGCAATTTCTCCAAAGGGTGCACCTGTCTCACCTGAGGACAAGCCTTTTGTGCTGCTGCAGGGCTTGTGTTATTTTTTGGCACTGGGGAAATAATAGCACAAGACAGAAAAAAACAACACAACGACAGTAGCAAGAATAGTTGTGATCACAAAACCCTTTTCGTGAACAGATATTCTGTAAAAAAACCCAACTTTTTTAGGCTTTTTATTATTTCTCTCGTACCGTTGTAGCAGCTTTCAATGATTTACAGCTCTTAAAAAATCTTATTTTTCTCCCTCTGGTGTTTTAGAAAACCCTTATTCCAGCCTTTGTTTGAGCTGCTGTCTCTTTAGGTCACCTTCTTCCACAAACCTCCTTCCCTCTGATTGGCCAGCTCTCTGGAGGCCTCTCAGGGGTGGAGCTATGAGTGGACCTTGGTGTTTGAGGCCCTTCTCTCAATCTTGTAAATGAGATTATGCGATGACCTCATCTTTTCAGCAAATCTTGTGCTTTTTTTTTTTTTTCTTAATTTGGTCCGTTTATAGTCAGATTCAGAGATTTCTCCAACATATGAATATGTAGAGGTTTGAAAATCAGCACATTTAATCTGAATATCCAGCAGTGTTACTGTACATCCATGTTTAAAATATGACAAGGAACAAAACCCTCTTTAAAAAGAAGTTTTCACCTCTTCTTAATCCACCAACCAGTTCTGATATAAAGATCCCTCCAGCCTCTTTATGTCTGCAGCTTTGTTTAACAATCCAAAGTATTTTTTCTTTAATACAGCACAAGTTTAGTACAAGTGAGAACAGAGCAGGCTTTCATTGGATAGCATTTAAATACTGCTTCTAATGAGTTCCATTAACATTTAACAGGAGGTCTGCAAAAGGCATACTCTTTATATTGTGCTGGGGAAATGGCAGCCTTTTAAATAGCTCTGACTCTTTCAAGATGAGAGGTTGCCATAGTTCTGTCAGTGAGGTATAGTACAGTAAGAGTAAATGTGCTCTTTATCTGAGTGTGCAGGTTGTGATCACACACAGCTTGTAATTATATGCTGCTGCTTCAAAGGCCCCGGAGGTAACAGGAGACTTCTGAAGGCTTGATTGGTCTCTTCACAATCACAAGTACATCTAGAAAAACCCTGAGAAAAGATTGCTACCCCGCTTCATCTTGACACTTACATTAGAGGACTGTTTGACAGGAGAGCTGGAAACAACACAGCGCTGTGAATGGCAGGCGACGGGAGAAATGGATTGACTGCCTGTGACGGATGGATGGATGGGGAAGTGGTCCAACCTGACAAATAGACTAGAAATACTGCAGGTTGTCTTTTTACTGCCTGACAGACTTGAGGCACAGCCTGTTTCCATGCCCAGGTTGTCAAAAACAGCGCTCGAAAGTGAAAGCTATTTTTATATTACTAACTCACTGCCAAACAGACACTGATTGCATTGTTACTGGTTATTCTTTTAAAGAGGGGGTAATCGGATTCCCCACATTTTAAACATGGACATAAATGATCAATGCTGGATTTTAGACTAAACATTTTCAAGCCTCTACTTAGTAATTTGCTGCAGAAATCCCTAATTTAGTCTGTAAACTGATCAAAACAGTCTGTTCTAAAAAATAGCTCAAGGTCTTCATGAGACTTGTTAAAATTATGAGGTCGTCACGTTTCCTCCTAAATGGTACATGACACACTGAAGGGGCGGGCCTCAAACACCAAGGTCTGCTCATAGCTCCACCCCTAACAAGGCCTTCAGAGTACTGGCCAATCAGAGGGAAGGGGGTTCGTTGAGTGGGAGCCTTAAAGAGACAGCAGATAAAACAAAGCAAAACACTAAGAAGAGAAGAACAATTGTTTTTTTCTTTTTCTTTTTAAATCTTAAAGCTCTTAAGAAGTGTATCAAGGCTTAAAAAAACTTTATAAAAGGCAAAATACCCCCTCTTTAATCTAACCTTTCAATGATTTTCCTCTTAGCTGGCCTGACTGTGGCTTACCTCCCATTCCAAGCTGAAAGTCGAGAAGCTACTGAATAATCATATTTTGAAGCTTCGGGCTCCAGACTAACCTTTGGTATTTAAGTTTAGAGGGAGAACATTTCACCAGTTCAGTTTTAAGAAAAGATGAATAACCCCGCCAGACATGATCAATAATCCATCTTTCATTAACTTGATCTGTTTCATACGTCTGGACGACTGATGCTGAGGATTATTAGATTCCATCAAATATCTCCCTGCAGATCTCTACCTTTGTGTCTGGACTAAAAACCATGAGCAGAAATTGTAAAAGGAAACCCTGCAGCCTGAGAGACTCTCCTCTGCCCATGTGATACCCTGTTACATGGTGTAAAAGTCATTCCTACTGTGTAAAATCTCACTGGGTTTGTCCACTCGTGTACAATGGAGAGGCTGAATCATTTGAGTTCAGCCTGGAACAATGGATCTCAGGAGGGGAGCTGGAGACAAAGCTAGCGCTGCTTGCTTAGCATATTAATGAGAACCATGCTTAAACACTGTGAGCATACCATTAGTCACACACATTATAATTCTCCCAACCACATTTATCGGAGCCAACTGAAATCTATATCCCGCTGTTCTTTTAATTGCTCCAGTCGAAGAGGTCCCGCTTACTCACTTGTAAGGTCAGCACCACAGCTGTTGGAGAGTTAAAGTGACTCGAGGATAACATGTTTCAGAGCCGGGCAGAGAGAGGAATGGATGACATTATTTTACACATTGGGAGGCTTATGGGTAAAAGAACACACATCATCTGAAATAAATGGCCACTGAGCATGTGCAGACAGAGAGGGCATATTAAACTGCTGATCTTTATCCTCATGTTTAATGAATAACATGCTACTTCCAACAGACAATAAACCAGCCGGCAGAAACACTCTCAGTAATAGCAGCCACAGCCGTAGCTTGTGATAGGGTCAGGGTTTTTATAGTTCTTAATATCCAACTCAGAGGCAGGGGATGGGGCATGGGTGTAGTTTTATTCTGCAGTGTGGGACACAAAACAACCACAGAGTTTAGTTTTTTAATGAGTTGATCATCAGCTCTCTCCTGCATGAACCACAAGCAAAGTCAAACATCAGAAAATGAGACCAAAGCGTGCTCATCTGGCTCATTAGCAGCTAGCTACAGCTATGCTAGCTACGCCGTTTTTAAGTTCGTTATCACTTATCAAAGACATTAAAACACTCAAACTGAAAACATTTCTTAATAGAGTCACAATGTGAGATGAGTTTTTACACTTTTAAGGCCTCATATGTATGTTTAAGACAAATACTGACAAAGATGCGACAGAGCAAACAGGAGACCAACTCACCCCCAGCAAAGACATGAAAGACTGCACCGAACCATGTCATGTGCAGAAGTTACAACAGTGCCAACTTCCACTGGGACTTTCAAAATAAAACATTATAATTATAGAAAAATAATGATTGTGTCCCAAATTTAACAGAAATTTAACACAATTATTTTCACCATTTCACATAAAGTCCAGTTCTGGAGGTGGACTGCCCTCAATCCTTGCGACTGTTCCTCACACCAGGGCCAAGTCGGGGACAAACGTGTAAGCAAAAAGGATAACCAGTCTGCCTGAGCCTCCTCAAGAAGAAGAGTTTTTGCTGAGCCCTCTTTACCAGGTGTGGGGTGTTCAGAGCCCAGGTGAGATCAGCTGTAATGTGGTTTCTCAGGAATTGATGTCCACAAAATTTCACTATGTTCGGCGAGTAGAGCATGTGCTGTTCTTCTCGCTCTCCTGTATCCAAGCAAGGAGTCGGGGAGAACGGGGTAAACTGAATCACTTCTTACATTGTTTGACCTGTTGGCAAGTGGAAATGAAATTGAATAAGAGGTTAAAAACAAGGTTTTACGTCACATTTAGCAATGATTGACAGCTGCAGTTCTCATGAATTTTTTTCAGGGGTTATAAAATATGTCGGGAGGAAGAGTCAAGAAGAGATTAGACTCTTGAAAGAAAAAAATACATTATTTTTGTCACCCAGCTCCACTCACAGTCTCTACTGCGCAGACTCTGGCTGCACCCCTGCTACAATGGCTGCACCTGTGACGAGGGTGTTTTGGCTTCTAAACCATACAATGGTAAATGGTGGAGCCACTCTTTCCACTCTATATACAGTCTATGGATGTGAGGTGTTCAGAGCCTAGGTGAGATCATCTGCAATGTAGTTTCCCAGGAACTTGATGTCCACATGCTTTCACTATGTGTGACAAGTAGTACATATTGTTCTTCTTCCCACTTTTTCCTTCTTATTTTGACACAGGGGGACACTTTTTTTTTTCCCTTTTTTACTCAAAGATGCTTAATGTGGCTGCAAGAGCTGGGATCCAACCCCGACCTTCAGATTGAGTTCAGTTTTGTTTAGGTTCACTGTCACACTCATGATCTGTAACATTATCGGCTATTGTGGATATCATCAGGCTGACCAGAACCCAGCTCTGATGTGGTCAGGAGTGGTAAGAGAAGATGAATGGAAAAATGATTGGTCATGACTAGCTTGAGATCAGGACCCTTCTCCACTTCCCGTATCACTGAGGGAGAAAAATCTGGCCCAGAATTTGGTTCAAAGTCATCTTGTAGGGGGGGTTTCCAAACTTTTCTGCCGGGGACCCACAAAACAGTGTTTTAGGCTTTGGAAATGCCCAATCCCCAAGAAAATCCCCATGACTCTTAAATTATCTGATCAGTATTAAATGTGACAACTTATGTGCACATGTTGCTGTGTTTTATAAATTAATCTGACACCACTGGTACCGTTGTTATCCTAGCTAAGTTTTATATAAAATACACACCAATTCTAATTAAACATATTTTTATAAAAAGGGATGATGTTTTGATTTTAAATGTATGTTTTTTTTTTTTGTTCTTTTTTTTTTTTTTTACAAGGCATTTAGTTACCTTTTATGAGTGTTCCCTGATCCCCAAAAGGGGTCTCAACCCTAACTTTGGGAACCATTGGTTGAGTGTGGCACCAGCAACCGCCCTAGATATATAAGAATTCTCTCTGAAGAAACTCCAAATATGTATAATTTGTACTCAGGGGTCTAGATTTTCTTAGGATTTAAGATTTGTTTTTATGTTTGTTTAGGTTAAACAGAGTGATTTGATTGATTGATTGATTTAATTTTTATTATTGTGTCATGCATATACAATATTCCCAGCCCAATGGGCTTACAAGACAACATTATTCAGTCATTAAGTTCAACTTTAAACATTTTCAACCAGTGTTTTAAACAAATACAGGGGTGAAAGGTATTCTTAACTATGCAACTGAAAATAAAATAAAATAAAAAATAAACAAACGTAAAAATTAAATCCCAAAAATATTAATAATAATTACAATAAGAAATTGTTTTGTTCTTTCTGTTTTTCTTTTGTTCAATATAAATTTGTATTCAAGTTGTGGATTGCTTTGCTTGTCATCTTTCAGCAGAAAAGAATTAATGCAAAGCTAAAAGGCATGCAGACAGACAGTTTTTTTTTTTCTGATTGTGTGTTTATTTAATATTTTATGAATTGAGGGTCAGATAAAATAAGACTTTTTCTTCTTTCTGCTCCTTTTTTACATTTTGGGATATTCAATTTTTATATTGTACTTGTATGTTTTTATATCACCATGAATGAAAAAAAGACAAACCAAACCAAACGAAAGCATTTGTAACAGTAACAAATTACACATGAACAAGGTTTTGCCTGTGCAGAAAAAAACAAATGCTCCAGAGAGCGAAAGCCTGCAGTTAAAACAATGCTGTGATAACATCCTGAACTCTTTATGGATTTATTCATCTTTATATACAAATATCTTCATGCAAGTGCAGCTGAGCTCCATAACCAAAGGTTCAAACTGTATATCATGTCATATCACACACTTGGAGTTCAGTGTGTCAGTATTAAGGTCCAGTGATGGCAGAATTTTATTTTAGCACTCCAGGTTTAAAATGTTTGAGAGGCTAATGTTGGTTTCAGGAATAGCTACAGTATCAGCTGGAAACTGTTTATAGCTTTTGAAACTCTTCATTGAAACATTTTTGGATACATCAGAGGTCTATGTACTCGAGGCTTTCATCCAGCCTGAAAACATCCACCTGCGTGTGTGTGTTTCAACTTCCTGGAGCATAAACGAACACCCCGAGATGGCGGTGTTTTTCTCTCCCCGAGGTTATGACTTCAGCTCTGTGTGATTGCAGGGGGTGAAATTGGGCCAAGAGGTTGAGAGTGAAGCCATACATCATGCCACTTCACCTGAGAGGAGGTTTTCAAGTTGTATTAAGAGGAAAAAGAGAAAAGCAGAGTGTGAAGAATTACAGCAGAGAGCTGGAGGAAACCAGCGATGGAGGAGTTGGTGATTAGAGTAAAAGAATGATGAACAAGGGGAAAAGATCCGTGCTGGATTAAGATGAGAGGAAGATTACAGTGTGATTACAGAGACAACAAGCGTTACCATTAACTGAGCCCCGATGAGGCAGGGCAATTGGCTGAGTAATCACAGGATCTCCACTTTAATGTAAAGCTTAAGAAACAGTGATCAGAGAGATAAAAGAAGGCTGGTAGCTGGCAGACAACTGTAATGAACTCTTTCTACTCTCTATCACATCCACTGCTTACTGTAGCTTGAAATAATTTCCCATCAGACCCTGCTGCAGCCTGAAATATACATCCAGGCTTCCACCGAGCGCTCACATATATATTTTCTCTCCCTTTACACCCGTACTGATAAATAAGCAGAGGTGAGATTTTCCATTTCCCTTTCCCATTCTCAGCCTGTCCTCTCCGAGATGACAAGATGTCAGTCATGTTTTATTCAGTTTCATCCCCGTCCTTGAGCAGAGCAGCAGTCTGGGCAGACAGGCAAACAAGCGAGACGGCTTTATTTTGCTAAAAAACAGGCAGAGAGAGGACAAGATAAAAAAGCAAGTAAGTTCTGGCTGGTATGCAGAGCTCATCCTTCTAGTCCTTGGGCAATGATGCACTGGTATTGTTTAAATAAGGCATCCGCACAGACCTGCCAGTGATGAATGGTGCTGTCAGACTCTATGAAATGAAAAGTGAAACTTTTCTCGAAAAATAAAAAAAGAGACAAGAAAAGAAAAATATATTTGAAAAATAAAAAAATGAGCTGTTTCTCTCTGAGATGTCCTGCATTGGACAGAGGAGCTGATCCAATGGTTACAGAACAATCATATATGAATTTCACTATACAGCCATAATGCTCTGACCTCTGACAGGTGAGGTGAAAAACACAACTTACTTTTTGCAACGGCATCATTCAAGATACTTTCACAGGAACCAAACAGGGACAGCCTCACCAAAACTGCTGCTCATAAGGGGTGTTCCTCGTCAGCGCCAACCAAAATTCATTCCAAGGTAGGAAAACTGGTGATCTACCAGATTCATAGGTGCTCAAGTCTCAGCAATGTCCACGAGGAAAGAAAGCTGGGCTCCTTCTCCTTGGCTCAGTGCCAGCGGCAGCACACACCCACAGCCTCTGACCGAGACTATGCGAACAAACTTACTAGCCTGCACCTGCAGCATCACATTTCTTCATATGGTCCAGTTAAACAGAAGAGCTACTAAAGGTCAAATGCTGCTGATGGGGGCAAGTTCAAGTCAGCTGTTAAATTACATAGACTGAAGTCCCATGCTTGAGTCCAGTACTTTTCCTTTACTTAGAGAACAGGACAGAGCATGGAGTAGACAAAAAACAAGAAAAGGTTGAGAATAAATGTCTGCAAAGAGCAGTGTAGCTACATGCCAGTCAGTGTGGGCATGTTGACCCTTATCCATTGTCAAATTCTGTAGCAATGGACGCACATGCATCAGAACTCAATCAGTGGGTTCAAGGTGTTCATATTTCCCAAAGGTTCCTGGTCTTTAGGGCTCAGTTCAGTTGTTTCCAGTCATGAGGTGGGCTTGACAACAGGGAGGACATAAGGATCTTTTGCTGACATCATGGTGCCAGATACTGCAGCAGTCTGTGTGTCAGACAGTCTCTGTTTTAGCCATGACATGTACCAACCACTGCTAACATGTGGCCTTTTTCAAAAGAACAAGAAGCTTTAAAAAGCTGTCAAACCACCAACCAAAGTCAGGGGGCAACCAAATAGGGTTTGCGTATCTGTTCTTTTTTTGTTGGTTGATAAATTTTACCTTCAAACACTTCAAAGGTAGAGTCTACAAAAAAAATAAAATTTTAACTTTCACAGGAATAATCCTGCTCAATTATCACTTCTAGGCCCCTATACATGGGTGTCAGTGTCTGTGTCTGCCTTAAACCCTTTTCTCTGCCTGTATGTTGATTTTTTGGCTGTTTTAAGATGTTTCTGGGCAGAGTAAGTGTGGTTACACCAGCCAATCACCACATGCCCAGTGACTTTGTGTGTTGATTAGCAGGCGGGTGAACCCTTCTGAGCAGCAACGATGGCAGACGTAGAATCACGGAACAAAAAAACACAACCAAAGTAAAACAAAACACTGAACAGATAAAGCTTTTTCCTAAATGAGGGTGACAACTGACTCGACTTTCACTGGCTTTTGGGCACCTTGAGAGCAGCTCGCTGTGAAGATTGGCACGAGTTGGCTTTATGCTGAGCAGGTATGCGTCAAATACCGGTGACTAGCTTGTGCTAACATGCCAAGTCTGGTGCATGGTTCTCGAGTCTCTCCCATGAAGAAATGCAATGCTGCAGATGGTTGCTGGGCTAGTGAGTGTGTTCACATAGTCACGATTGGAGGCTGTGAGTGTGTGCTGCAGCTGGCACTGACCCAAGGAGGAGGAGCCCAGTTTGAATGTTGTGTTTACTAACAAGTAACAAAAATTCATGCAGAATTTTACAGAAAGTAAAAGAGGGTTGAATACTGTGTACGTTGGGAACTTTGGGTGAAAGTCTAATTAGTAACAAATGCAATTTAAATTAAATTCCGAATCAATATTAATTATAATAATTACTAATTATAGAGACTCTTAAATGTGAGCCAATAAGTGACCACTAGAGGGTAGATAACTCACAATTATCAATGCTACCGTAAGTTGTGCGTAAGTGATGCACCGATAGTTGGCAGGTTGGCCAAACAGGTCGTACAAGAAAGAGATACACATCTGCATAGAAACTGCACATTGCTGGGCGTAAAAGAAGATATCACTGAGGTATACCGTTCACACCTTTTCCCCTCTGGGAGGCCTCCAAAAACAGATTTATATACATATTTTGAAGATATTCTCCTACAAGGTGAGGAGGAGGAGGTGAGGATGATGTGCTGGTAATGAGGTGTGAGTTAAGAAGTGATGACATCGACCCCGACATCCATCGTTGTTGAGAAAGTAAGATCTATCTCCAATAAGATTGACAAGCTAGCTGTGCCAACCCAGCCACAGAGAGAATACTAGAAGGCAGAGTAGCATTATACTAGTTGCAAATTATTTCATAGGATTATAATCCTTTACTTACATACAGAATAGAAATAAAGGAACACACTTTTAGAAATCTTTTAAAAGTCACTTTCTTTACCCAAGTCTAACTTAAAAAGAAGAAGCCAAGATTTCACCTTTGTGCACTCTGTGTGCTACGTGTACATTTCTGTGTGTGAGAGAAAGCGAGTTTGGTTGTGATAGCTTGCATTTCTCTCAGTCTCCCCGTCACACAAGCCGCTGTCACATTATCCCTTCATTGCAATTACACTGCCATGCATTTCACCGCTTGTCTGTTAAGCAACAACCCGCTGTCTGCTGTCAAACCTTTGCCCGCCCCCCTCCTGTGTGTGTGACAGCGCTACAGCTATAGTCCACTGAGCCAGGTGTTTGTGTGTGTGAGTGAGTAAGTGTGTGTGTGTGTGTGTGTGTGCGTCAGCCTCAGAGCTCTGCTAATGTAATGAGCTATGTCAGACAGAGATAGCAGCAGAAAGAGAGAGGTGGGAGGAGTGACAGTGAAGGAAACAAAGCCGCAGGAAGGGGGCCAGGGTTCGCTGCAGAACGATGATCGTGTATGTTGTTGGGAGATGTTGCATCATGTTGAAACAGCAGAAGAAAAAAAAAAAGCATCCTTAGAGCTGTCAAACACAGGGCTTTGTGCAGGAACTGAAGCCTTATAAAATGCATTCTGCAAAGCACAAAGAAGAACTCCAGCACATCAGGAAAACAGAAACAGAGTCCTGTAAAACACTTCATGGAGTGCTATTTATTTGACAATTTGGAGTTTCATAGCACATCATTTTGGCAGTCAAACTCTGATGTTGCAAGTTTTATGGGAGTAGTATTACAAGAGGACCCCCACTGTGAACGCTTCTGCCAAACTAACTGTGTGTCAGGTCCTGCCTGTCCTGTTTAGCTGAGCTCATGCTCTGATTCGTGTCAACAACCTGCTGGGAGCTGGATGAAAAGGTTGCTGCTGCCCCTGTCTGTTCAGCGCGGTGACCTCTGCTTTGATAGGCCGAAGCTGACAACTCTTTTTCTCATCATCGAGGCAGAAACTGAAGAAGACATTGACCCAGTACACTGTGAGTGCTGTGAGAATGAAACATACACTGGGGATAAATGTCAGCCATCACAGGGGATGGAATCTCGATACAAGTTGACATGAGAACAGCTTGAAATGAAACAATCTGATGAGTTATTAATGGTGAGTGTGATTGTTTGCTCCATCTGTACGCTGTGCTGCTTCCTGCAGAGCAGCAAACCTTCAGAAAATACCAGACAAAGAGTGAGGAGTGAAGATTAAACTGTTTTTAACAATCTCTTCAAAGGAACAACTTTTCAGGTCACTTCAGGTAATGAATGGTACACAAGGACAACCAAAAGACTTATAAACATGACTAAAAGTGTCTGTACATCTATTCTAAATCCATTCATCATCTACCCTCCATCCATTTATCCATCATCAATTTAACAAACCACAATAGTTCACACCAGTTCATCCATCCCTCTATAAAATACTCCTGAATCATTTATTCATCTATCCATTCAGCCATCTATCAAAACATCCATCCATTAGATAGATAGATAAGAACTTTATCAATCCTGTGAGAAGGTCCCCCCATCATTTCTCCTTTTATCTAACCGTTTATGTTTAATTGTCCATCCATCAATCTGTACACTCATTGTCTAATTAAGTATCATTTAACCATCCATCCATCCATCCATCCATCCATCCATCCATCCATCCATCATCTTCTCCCTTTCAGTCTGCCGATCATCCATCTATAAATCCATTATCCACTCTCTTACAATTTTTCCATTCATATACCCATCTATATTTCTTTGTCCATCTATCAATCTGTACAACCATTGTCTATCCAATGAGCCATCATTTATCCATCCACTCGTTCACCCATCCATCCATCCATCCATCCATCCATCCATCCATCCATCCATCCATCCATCCATCCATCCAAACTCCTTTCCATCTACCAATCATCCATCAATCATCTACTCTTCATCATCCACCCTCATTCATTCATTCATTCATCCATCCAGTAACCCCTTCTTTTAATTTCTCCATCCAATATTTTCAAATATTCACCCATCCCTTTATTTACAAACCACTTCATCCCTCCATGCATTTATAAATCCATTATCCACTCTCTTACAATTTTTCCATTCATCTACCCATCTATATTTCTTTGTCCATCTATCAATCTGTACAACCATTGTCTATCCAATTAGCCATCATTTATCCATTCCTCAATCCATCCATCTATAACCTATCCCCTTTTCATATGCCCATCATCCACCCATCATTTGATTTTCTACCCTTTATCACCAATCCATCATCTACTCTATCACCTAGCCATTAAATTCCATCCATCCATCCATCCATCCATCCATCCATCCATCCTTCCATCCATCCATCCATCCATCCATCCATCCATCCATCCATCCATCCATCTATCCATCCATCCATCCAGTAGCCTACCTAACAATTTTTCTCCAGTTTTTTTCATCTAGCCATCAATCCATTTATCCATCCATACCTTTATGAATGCACCACTTCATCCCTCCACCTATCTATAAATACAATATCCACTCTTTTACCATTTTGCCATTCAACTATGCATCTATGCTTGTTTGTCCATCCCTCAATTAACCCATTCACCTCTTCATTTACCCATACATCCTTTATGCTCTATTAAATGTTCTTTTTCTCCATCCATCCATTGTTTTTCTTGTTCTCCTAAGAGGCTTGGTTGTGATGTCAGCAAACTAAAGCCCAGTTTCAAGCCCATCAAGTGGTTCATTTCAGTCCATCAGTATGTATTTTGTTCCACTTTCTGGGACACCTTTGTTGAGGTGCCAGACTAAACTGATCCGATCCCAGAAGGTGGAGTTACAACACTGCAGATCATTGATTGGTTGAAAGAATCGTCACTTACTGTGCGACAGTGGCTGTATTTCTCCTGGTGGCACTCAGCCATCTGTGAAACAAAACTTAGCTGTGCTTTGTAACAAAGAGCCACATGCAGATATCTTAGCCCTCTTTTTGTAGGACTAAAGACACACAGAGTGGTAATCACAGCAAAAACTAAGCTAACACCGTGGGAGTGACTCTTTTACACAACATAAGACTGATGCTGTGTGGTGAATTTTACAGACTATGCATTTGTAGTAATCAATGAAGATGTTTTGAAAGCTGCCACAAACAGAAATTAATGTCAAACAGTTCGGCTTTGATTATCAGTATAATGTGTAATCATCATCTTTGGGCAACGACAACAAAAGCTGATAATGCAGAAGCTCCACAATTATTAAGAACTATTGGAAGAGGTTTTGTGATAGAGTGAATTAGATAATAGAGAGAGTCTATCACAGATGCTTTGGTGGGTGGTTGGTATGTTGATGTGTATGTCAGGTGTTCACATTGTGCAGCTATGGCTCCCTGAGATGTTGTCTGCTGTACCAGCATAGATCAGCTAATAGGTTGATAACAACATTACAGAAATTCAGAAAAAAACACTCTATCTAGTCTACTTGTTGTCCATGTTTGTAGCTGTTTTTCTGTTTCAAGGGTTTAAAATTCCATTGCATTTGCTTTAATTAATTAGCTCTGGGTTTCTGCCACACATTCTTTCAACATCCCACAATAATGACACATACCATCTGGACCTGCTGGCACACAGTGGGGTGGATGTGGATGTATTAGATTCTTGTAAGGGCTACTTTATCTTCCAGATATGATCAAAAAAATCTGAGAAAAGTGTCTAAACATATAGGCTGTCTGAAGAAATACAGAGGGTGAAGGTCAGCTGCTGTATCTGCAAATATAACAACAAAATTTTCTTTTTTTATTTAATTTTTTTTGTTTCAGATTCTTGTTGAGGTTTTGGACTTCTATTAAATTTTGGTCCACCGTGGTGCCAAATTTTCTGATTGGCAACTTTGTGAGAAAAACAATACTAGCTGTAATGCAAAAAACTTTGCTGACAACTTTGGAAAGTGTAATTTATTCAAATGTGTACCTCACAACAAGCTAAGCCAAATAACAAGATACACCATCATGCCAAAAGCCAGAAATAGATTGAATCGTTCCAGCTCTTCTCTCCTCAGTTTGTCTTTGCAGATTTTTTGGTGCTTTTTAACATTAGCAAACATGAGATCATAGCTAGATCGATTTGATGAGATTTATCAGCCTCAACTGCTCCTTTGATTTATACAAGGTGATGAAAATTGTGTTTGTGTCACGGAGAATAACAACAAATATGTCTCCATGCTCACTTGGTCAATAGTTAACCATGTTGATTTACACCATAAACAGAGCACATGTTGCTAATCTGTCTGTTTGCTCTCCTGCTGTGATCTCAATCCAACAGACAGACTGTCTTTCACATTCTTTTTCACACATACTTTCTTATTTTCCTGCTTGACTGCGCACAAATCAAACTCCGAGTACCAAATACTCCCAAGATGCACCACTCTTCAAGAGATGGCATGTCTGACAGAGTTAACACTTGAAAGTAATCATCCTGCCTGGGAGTGCAATCAATACACATCTCATGTAAGCATGTCAGTGCGCTGTTTCCAGCCTGATACTTCTGTAAGTGCCTGTGCATCTGAGCGTATCAGTGGAGCTGCAGCGCATGAATAGCTTTGCATACATTTACAGGAACAAGATAGGAATCATGTGAAGCAGCACCCACATGCACGTCTGTTTAGTTGTTATCTCCTCGCACTATTTGCTTCCACTTGTCATAAAAAGCTCAGAATTCCAAAGAAGAAAGTCCTTTGGGATGGTTTCCCAAATACAAACTGGGGTGATCCAGTTTGATTGTGTTCTAGCGCAGAGCCTTTTTGCAGAGTAACATCTTTCTGTTAATCTTGTTTCTAGGTTGGGAACAAATTGTTCTTTTTTGTGTTTTGTACTATTTTGCTTTTGGCTGACAGTATAACTTTCTCTGTGTTTGATCAAATTCAGAGTGTATACAAATAAGGGATCATATCTGTGTATTATGCATAACATACATATGATGAAATTTCCCTGAAACAAGCTGGATGAGCAAGAAAGTGATGCAAAAACCTGTGTAAATGCAGCCTAATTAAGTCTGCAGAGTCTTTTTAAAACATTTTTCTGCAATAAAATGGTTGTTCTTAGAAATGTGGAAATCTTAAAAGAGGTATCTCTAACACCCCAAAAAAAGAGGTATCTCTAACATCCCACTACCACTACACTGGTGTCACATTTTCTGGTTACATAAGATACCAAGGAGTCATTACTGAACACTACACAAATGATCTGTTTTGTCAAAATCTGCACAAATACTGAAAAATATCACGGTTGTGGTTGAAAAGTGAAACATTTACATTGAGGCTCTGGTTTTATGGTTCTCTGAATCCTCGATGACCAGTAGAGGCAGTGTTTTAAACGCTGAATGATACTAGATCGTGCATGAGCAGGGCCTGTATGCATGTAGTGAAAAAATAAAAAATTCAATATGCAGTATGCATAAGCCAGGTTAATTTTCCAACAGAGCATTAAATTTAATGGCAGTACACTCCACCATTGCAGGTGCTAACTATATGACTACCACACCTGTTAGGCTGTTCTAAAGATGGTGGCTGTTGTACTCATGCGTAAGGATGGGTACCAAAGTAGGTACTTGTATGGGTGCTGACTGAATTCTGTCAAAAGTACCGGGTACCGATTCATATAAAATCAAAAGGTACCACATTTAGGTACCAAAACGCATCCTCGGCCGCATTTCCACCAAGCAGTCCGGTTCAGTTCAGTATGGTTTGGCTTGGTTTGGTACAGTTAAGCCTGATCCCAGTTGCATTTCGACAGCAAAACTGTGCCCTCTTGTGGTAGGTGGCGTGTGAGCTGGATGCTGAAAGCCACAGCTATTAAACAATAGCGTGACGTCGTAGCAGTGTGACACAGTGTGCCCTGCTAATAAATCCAAAGAAGAAAAAAAACAGGACACAGTAAACAAAGAGCACAGATGGAAGACATCCAGCCCTTCGTCCTCTCTGTGATTAGTATGTGGCTCTTCGATATAAAGTGCAATCAAGCTTTGTCTCAGAGAAGTCTGTGTGCCGCCAGGGGAAATGCAGCCGCTGCCGCATGATAAGTAACGATTCTTTTCACCAATCAACTGTCTGCAGTGTTGTAGCTCCACTTTCCAAGAGTGGATCAGTTCAGTCTGGCACCCATACAAAAGGGTCACAAAAAGTTGGACGGCTCATCTCGTTTTTTTTGGGATCTGTCCTGGGATAAGTCAGTGGAAACACCACAAAATGCGTGCCAAACCGAGACAAACCGAACTGGTCTGCCTGGTGGAAACGCGGCTCTTGTAACTGTTAGGGAGTGGAAGAGTAGGGGAAATTCCATGCTGGACATGGACACAGCTTTACAAGGTTATATATTGAAGAATAAATATGTTAAAATTAAAAAGAATTTACATTTTATTGTTGAACAATTAGATTTTTTCTTTTTTTTTACCACATAAACTCACAAAAGTACCAAAAATTGGTACTGTTGAGTACTGGTACCGATTGCCAGGTACTGGTAATTGGTACCATATCTTTTTAAATGTGAAAGGTACCGTATTTTCCGCACCACAAGGCGCACCTAAAAGCCTTCAGTTTTCTCAAAAGTCGACAGTGCTCCTTATAATCCGATGTGCCTTATATATGGATCGATATTGATTAATCATGGCTACTGTAGTTAGGGGGCGTCGTCGGAGTAACAGCGGTAAGCAGTAAGAACCTGTAAAGAGGAATTCTGCTTAGTGCTAACATTAGCTCAAAGGCTGGCCCGGGCTTCTTCTCTTGTTTATTGTTAGAGCAATACAGCACCCCCCAAAGGTCTGACATTTGAACTGATCTCTGTAAACGGCTTTTGTGGACGGCAGAAACGGCATCGTCTTTACAGCGCGCTTTTTTTGAAAACGGCACAGAAAATAGTTGGATAGGAAAATGTGCGGCTCCATGTGGATGTAGCCTGAGTTTGACTGACTTATTGACTGTTTTGTTGACATTCCCTTTAGCACAGCTCCATCTAGTGGATGCATAACGCAACCCCAGCCACTACTACAGCTTATTCCATGCGCCTTATAATGTGGTGGGCCCTATATATGAAAACAGTTTTCAAATAGGCCATTCATTGAAGGTGCGCCCTATATTCCGAAGCGCCTTGTAGTGCGGAAAATACGGTACCTATCCCTACCTCCTCCCCCTATGCATTACTGTTCAAGATGAAATATATCTGAAGTGAACAGAAATCAAGGGGTTGAATGAAACCCTTGGAAAAGTATTATAATGTTGAGCTGTTCAGAAAATTTAGATGAAGGAGATAAGATTTTCAGTTTTGTCACCGTTTATGTGGAGTACACATGTATGATTCAAATATGTTGAACAACGGTTTTCTAGGAAGTTCCCTAGGCATGATGTTCTGAGCCTGCCTCACTTTCATGGTGAAATTAGTTCATTGACCGATTTTTGTTAACTGTGCATGCAGCTAATCCTGTGGCCAAATGGGTTGTTCCATAACAGTATGTTAAGACTAATGGTCTTGTTTGTGTGATTACTGGATTTGCATAAAGGCCCAGGTTAAGTAGCTATACCAACATAGTCCCATGTGGCCTCTGATGACCTGGGCTTGCCAAAATCTTCAGGGATCATCAGAGCATCTGTTTCTGTTGGGTCTTTCAGTAACCCTGTTCTGAGTAACTGGATGTTCTGGTAGTCATCCAGGTATCAAACACTGAATAAAGTACAGGCAGAAGTGATCCCAGTGGAGCCACAACGCCTTACACAGAAAAATAATGGAAAAAGTACCAAAATCCCAGCCCATGTCTTCACATGCCAGAAAGCTTGGAGTAAGACTTTCAATATCAAACTTCTCCTGCTATTATTCAGCAGTGAATGTGGTGAAGGCATGTGACCAACTGTAAATGTTTAAGGGGGAAAAATGACAAAATAAATTTTAAAAAGTGCAATATACGTAGGTACAGGTCATTTACTGCTTACCAGGGGACAACCATTGGTGGTTTGACGGGGAACAAACCTTACAAGGACCATTATGTTCAGACCTACTGTTCAAAGCTCCACATCTCCACATGCATCAGCTGACTGTTGTTAGACTTCGACTCAAACTTTGGAGGAAATGAGGTAAGAAGCCACAAGTGACACCTTGGATCTGGGTTTCACCTCAGCCATTAGGACTGACGGACAAGGCATGGAGCTTCCTCACACTCCTTTGGTGTGATAAAGGCAAGAAAGAAGGCAGTGTTTGTCAAATCACAACGTTAGAATCTGTTATGGTGCAGCTTTCAAGGTTTCAAGAACAGCAGCAGCTCTCAGAGACTGGCAGAATAGCAGTGATCATATCAATCCAAAGAGAAAGTCTTCTCGGTTTGACGTCAGTGCTGTGGGGAAAAACAAAAGACAGGCAAACAGCAGAGACTGACAGACAAGGAGGCAAAACTCTGCTGAGAAACTCTGCTAAGTCATGTGTTCCTGTCCATTGTTTGCATCACTAGCAGTCAGAATATTCAGCATTAACACAATAAGTTAGCTAAACTCTTCTGTATTGGTTTGACTGCAGCTGTTGAATCAGAATTGACTTCTTGTGTCTGTATAAATATCAACAGCCAATCCAAAGAGGTTTGTGTCTGCCCGGACAATGACGGTAAAATTGGAAAAACAACACATAACCCCAAGGAGACAGACAGGCTCAGTGGCAGCCATAATGGCTGACACGAGGACATGACAGAGACGGGAGGTTACATCCCATGAATTTTCTTCAACCACATTTTCAAAGATGAAATACTTGACACTCTCACACTCATGACAGTAGCTCTTCTTTGCCAGCTATGGCGTTTTCAATTTTCAGCTGAGTGACTCGGATTTCTGACAGCAGCTTTATGGAGAACTGTGAAATTGTGAAATTGCTGTCATCGACATGAAGGCTTGATGTCACAGATGTCTGACAGTCAGTAACCTTTGGTTAGCTCACACAGTACATCATGTAATGGACTAGATGATGAGTTCAATTTTAGAACATTTAGGGGAACTCCATTGATTATTTTCATAAACAGAATCTATTACCAGGTCTCTGGGAGCTCCACTGTATGTTACATAGAAACTTTTGAAAGGCTAAAGGAAAACTGCAAAGGAATTACCTTATTGACCCAAATATAGGATGACCCGATTATGAAATGACCCCCCCTTTTAAGACCATAAACTGTATAAAACGTGGATGTAGTCTCCATGAAGTCACCCTTCTGTTCCTGAAACTACGAAATGAAGCCAATCTGCTGATGCAGCCACATTTAATATGACGCCAGCTGTGACTTTCCTTTCAAACAGCTCAGTCACATGACCTGAGCTGTGTCTCTGATTGGACAATCAAACAATCCTAATAACTTTTAAATGCCAAGTTAGAAAAAACAAATCATTCACCACACAGTGTGTGCTGATAGAGAAATCAACATTTTGGACCCAAGCTGCTTTTAAAACCAGGCTGTAAATATGCTTTTTAATGCCATAAAAATCTTCCTTTTTTTTTTTTTTATTTTGGCTGAATGTATATATGACTTCTGGTCTTTCTGCAGCCAGCCTCAAGCAGATTCCTAATGAATAGCAACTTTTAGCACTTCTGCACATTTTTATTAACCAGATGTTGCCCCCTGTTCAAGACCAATCTTCAAAAGACTGATTACCAAAATTTACTTTCTAACTTTTTTCTTATTGAAATCCTGAGAAAATCATTGAAATAATAGTTAGAGACTGCTTTCAGTTTTGCTTCTAAATACAATCACTAAGATCTGTAATTCTGATGACAGCTCTGGTAATGGTCATGCCTTCGTTACATTTCTTGATAACAAACTCACACACCCTCCTACCAGTCTCCTGGAAACAGCCGCTTTGAGGATCACAATAAGTTTTTCTTTTATAGTTTGCATTTTTCAGATGGTCTTAAAGGATGCATGATCTGGTCTTTATTTCATTTTTTTCTGTTTTTTAAAGTTTGAGATAAATAAATAAAAAAAAAAAAAAAAAAAAAAAAAATCTTCGGACATTACACTCCGTAACTCCATACTTTTGGTCTGCCTGACAGTTTAATGTCAGTGCAGCATTGACCGTCATTATCTTGACCAAGCATTGTCTGTTAACCTGACAAACTTTAGGTCCACTTTGCTTTGGACAATTATCCTACTCCTCCATTTCTCATTTCCTGTCCATAGCTTGTTTCACTGTGTCTCTGCTGTGATTGACAGATCACCACAGCCACTGTGAGGTCACTGGCTCTACAAAAGCTGGTGCTCTCTGCTGTTGTGGGCCCTGAAAACTAACAGCATATGTCAGAGGTTAGACCCCAATAACAGGAAGGCCACAAAAAAAAAAACTTGTCTGTTTGGATCAATACGGTAGATCAGGCTCCTTGGGTTTCTTATATTTGTGCTGCTGGCTGGTTGCAAAAGGCAAAATATCATGTTGGATCTCAATCTGTGGACTGGAAAGCTTTGTTTCTTTTGATGAACATTTTTATTCATGTAAAAATTGGCACAGCCTACAGGGGCAGTTTTGGTTGAAATGTTTTCCCCAAGGACACTGAAGCACGTTAACAGCAGGACCTAGGATTGAACCCTAAATGCCAAATTGAAAGATGACAGACTTGAACTGTGAGTCCCATTACCAAAAAATCTGATTCAACAGTAAAATTGATTGATTGTAAAATCATTTATTCATACAGCTAAGAGAATTAACCCTCCCTCAGCACCACTTCCATTCCACCTTATCAGCGTACTTTTGGGACGAATTAACACAACACATTAGTCTGCTCATTCATAATAATGTTCACTAAACTGAGTGTTTCCATTATCATCAAACAAGTCTGCATGATATTAAGCAGGGATATTGAAATTTGTGTCCTCATCCAGTTCTCTTTTCTCTTTTTTTCCCTTTCTTTTTCTTTTCTTTCCATTTCTATTCTTTCTTTTCATCTATACTGAAGTAATATAGTAGAAGGGGACAGGTTTAAATAAGCGTTAAGCTTTCACTTGTCCATTCTCCAACATTGCAGAAGCTTGTTTCATTTATTAATTTATTTTTTTTGCTGTCTTTGCAATACAGTGTGTCTGGATTGACAGATATTGTTTTCATAAGACAAACTGTGTAACTTTGTTGTTTATTTTATGTTTGGGATAAAGATCAAATTAAATCAAAAATCTTTTTTTTTTTTTTTTCACACCCTAAAATTTATTTATTTATTCATTCATTTCATTTCCCACCACTTATCCGGGTCCGGGTCACGGGGGCAGCAATGCCATCGGCAAAGACTAATGGCCCCTGTCCCTGGCCACTTCCACCAGCTCCTCTGAGGGGATACCAAGGGGTTCCCAGGCCAGTCGAGAGATATATCTCTCCACCATGCCCTGGGTCTACCCCCAGTTGGACATGCCTGAAACACCTCCCAAGGAAGGCATCCAGGAGGCATCCTCACCAGATGCCCAAACCACCTCATCTGGCTCCTCTCGATGTGGAGGAGCAGTGGCTCTACTCCGAGTCTCTCCCGGATGTCCAAGCTACAAACCCTTTCTCTAAGGCTGAGCCCAGACACCCTGCAGGGAAAACTCATTTCATTTGTATCTGCAATCTTGTTCTTTCAGTCATGACCCACAGCTTGTGGCCATAGGTGTGGGTTGGGATGTAAATTGGCCGGTAAGTTGAGAGCCTTGCCTTCTGGCTCAGCTCTCTCTTCACCACAACAGACTGATATAGCGTCCACATCACTGCCAATGCCACCCCGATCCGTCTTGCCTCAGCTGGAGCAGCAGGCTGTGCATGTCCTCACAATTTACTGAGTTATAGAAAGAGAAAAGAACTTAAGCCAAGCTGCTGCCTCCATAATACGTCCTCATACGTTCAGGAAATATGCAGATGACTGACGAGACGAGAGAGTAACCCTTTCCAAAAAAAATCATCCATGAATTCCACTGACTGTACAATCTTCATTTCATCAGATAATCATTTTGAGATCTGCAATGTATTTGCACTAGAAAACCAAGCACAGCAGGTAGAAAGAAAAAACAGATTATTCAGCAATGGACACAGTTAATGCTTAATTACAAGGTCTTATGAGGAAACGCGTGGAAAGTCTTAATTTGAAGAAAGCCATCTGAGCAGTCACCTCAGGGTTGAAATAAGGCGTCAGTTAAAGCTGCAGAGTTCAGTTCCCATCGTTTTTATTTAACAGTCATCTTCAGTGCAGAAAAACATCTGCATTTAAAATGTTTCTCTGCTCTTTTATTGACGTTCTTCCTGTGAATCAACCTCTGCGCAGAGTATGCTCTGAGGAATGTATTACTGCAGTTGACGACATTTACTGCCAACACTGAATGAACACCCACATTAAACAGCTCAAATTCCCTTTACACAATGATTCCTCCTCCAAAATAAATAAATAGATAAACCACCTGTTTGTTCTATAGCATCTGATGTGTGCTGTAAATAATGATACGTGTTAAGCTCGTCTGCTGGGAGCTACTTTTCTCTGAAGCTCTGGAGGTTATTGATCATGTGAAAGGAAGAGATCAAGCCCTGAGCTTAAAATCTAGAAAGGAAAAAAAGCACTTTTGTGTTTCTGTCTTCCTAAAAATAATATCCTTACACTTGACATAAGAGGTTTGTAGTATTATTCAACTCGTTTATGTTTGTTTACTGTAGCTTAAAAAAATTCCTCTGAGGCGTGTTAAACTCATGTGAAGTAAGGCCCAATCTCTAATTAATCCTAATGCTCTCAGTGTATAATTTGTGTAGTACACTATGTATTTAATAGGCCAAAGCACTTGTGCTGCCTGGCTTTAACAGGACCAGACTGCAGAGCAAACTGTTCCAACGAGGCCATCCAATTCACACAGAGGTAATGAACCTCAAAACTGATCCAATTCTGCTAATGGCTTTGACTGACCCTGGGCATAATGTGTTGTTGCTTGTTTAATGGTATATTCAGAAGCTTGCATTGGGATTTGATTTTCAGATCAGGTCCTGAGTGAATCATTAGGGATGATAGGGATGCACAGAGGAGGAGGAGGAGGCTGTAAAAGCTTTAAAGGCCCGAGGCAGACGGCTATCAGTCATCCACTGTGAGCTCATGCATACTAAACATCTGCACGGCCCGAGAAGAGACATCTGAAGCATATGGCTCTGACAGCTTCACCCTGTTAATATTAAGCTGATGTATCGCTGCCAAACAAGCTGATCTCTGTCAAAAAGCTGCAGAGTTTGAGGAGAGGATGATGACAGTCATGATGGCATCGACTCAAACGGCCTCGAAGAAAATGACTTTGCGAAAACATTTCCAAAAAGCAGTTTTTTTGTAAGGGGTTGTTTGCTGGTGGGTTGTTTGGTGCATTACACATTAAACCAATGACTCAACCAATGAAGTTAGCATTCAGGCTGGTCTCTCAGTTAAATGGGCTGAAAACATCTTCCTGCAGGTAAAAAACTAACCGTTGGCAAGTACCTCATTTAACCCAGCTTCAAAATAACCAACACATGCTGTAGCTGTAAAAAAAAATTATTTGATTTAGCTGCAGCCACATGCAGACCATTTGGCCAGATCGCACCAGGTCAGGATGATGTGGAAGGAGAGAAGAGAGATGGAAATGTGGATGCCACTTTTGAAATTATTTTGGGTTCTGAAATGTTTAAAACTGCTCAACATGCAAAACTTTTAGCAAATCCAAATCTCTTATCTGTTTGCTGAACACCACAAACAAAACCTTAGTGTCCTGTTTTTTCACAGTTAAAGCAATAAAGCATTGCCCAAGTGGCTGCTTGTTACAGTAGCTTCCTCTTTGTTGGCCTTTTTTTTTTGTTTGTTTGTTTGTAGTGGTGTGGTAGTGTGTGTCCAGAGATCCCATGTATAACCATGGTTGCATTGTTTGCACATAAGAAAAAAATGTTAGCAGCCTGTAGCATGTCAATGCTAACCAGTGCTAGGCCTGATATTCTCTGTGAGCTGAGGAGAAGGAGGTGAGCATATTGTGCTGGTGCTGGGCTGCGAACTGAGAAGAGGACATCGACCTGTCCTTCCATCTATCATTATTGGGGATGTAAGATCTTTCTCCATTAAGATGGATCAGCTAGCCATGCTAACAGAACCAGAGGGAATACCAGAGGGCAGAGTTATATCATGCTATTCACAGACATGGCTAACAGAGCTAACACCACCTTGGATGGATGTCACCCACTGTTGGTGGACAGGATAAAGGAGGGTGAGACTGAACAAACTGAAAAAGAGGCCAACTCAATCCTGGCTGCTCTCTTGACCCTGTGGAGGTAGAAACTGATTGGAAAATGAGCTGTGGTCTCTGATGGACATGTCTCGTCCCTTTCAGAAGACTTTACTTTCATGTTATCAGTCTGTGCACATTTCATTCTTGTATATTTGTTTTTATATTTTTTTGTTGTTAAACAGTCCGTTACACGTTTTTTTCTAGGTTAAACTCATATTATTCTATTTGAAATATTCTTGCCCTGTGATTGGCTGGCGACCAGTCCAGGGTGTACCCCGCCTCTCGCCCAATGACAGCTGGGATAGGCTCCAGCCACCTGCGACCCTGGACAGGATAATCAGTTAAGAAAATGAATGAAATGAATGATACATTCTTGTTGTGATGTTTACATGATACACTTTATTGTATTGCTGCAGTAGTTCTGTGAATTTTCACATTTTGGACACTTTTAGTAGTATCTCTTTAGATGTAAACAGTGTCCATAGACTCGTGTTGTTTTCCAAACTGCTGACTGTACCAGTGGTGCCTGATGATATGGTGGAGATTTTGTATGCAGTGAAAAAGCGCAAAATCGTCAGTTTGCCTAGAATTCTTAGATGTCCTACTGATACGAGAAAATTTCTCTGTATAAGTCAGACCAGTTTACCACACATGCCGTTTCCCACGGTGCTGTTCATCTATGTGGGGGGAACTCAGGTATAGGTAAATTACCGTTCGCATTGGAACTCCAATACAACAACATAAATACATTAAACTTCATAAGTTTATTTATTTTTTATTTTTTTTAACCATACATGGGATATTCAGAATCAGATTTCCCATCAGCTGAAGAATAAAAAGTTGTCCATTCCAGATTTATTTTTTCTCAAACATTACTTTTGGTGTATGAATTTGGCTGTAATATTTCCAACTTTTTTTTTTTTCCCCCATCTAAGAGGCCCCTCAAATCTCCTCCTGAATTTGTTGTTTTTCCTAAACCAATTTACCTTTAATTTGAAGTACCTGTTATTGTATTGATCCTGTTTCCTCTCTGCTGGATAAATTTAATGCTGCATCTAGTAGTCTCTTTGCATATTGAGAATTGCATTGTCAAGATTCACCCACACTGGAAGAAAACTGAAATCTTATCAAGTGTTTTTATTTATTTTCAGTTAATGTCTTTTTAGACTTAATAAGTGCCACACTGACCTGAAGAGTCCAGAAAAATTTCTTGTTTTAAGTTCTTTAATGACAAAATTAGGGTATGAATTGCTTCTAACAAGTGAAAAAAAATCTGCAAATGAAACAAGAGAAAAGTTACTTGTACATTATTCTAGTTTCAAGGAAATTTTCTTGCAAATTTTCTTATCCCATATGCATTTTTTTAATTACTTTTTTACAAGCACTTCAAACCTCATTTTGTCTTTAAATAACTTGAAAAAAGACATTTTTCTGGACCAACAAGTTGAATGTTGTTCATATCGGGTATAATAAGACAATTTTACTTAAAATAATACAAAAACACTTGATAAGATTTCAGGTTTTTTTTTTTTTTTTTTTGCACTGCACGGTTTTCTACATTCATCACAAGATAAAAAAAACAAAACAAAACAAAACTTCTGCTGTTCAAAACTGAAAACCAGACCCAACAGAAGACTGAAACTACATCCAAAAGCAGTAGGCAGTATGCAGTGCCTACTACCTACTGCATTCATAAGTAGGTAGTAGGCGGTTTGGAAAATAGCCTTAGCCTCACATTATTATGGCTCCTACACTGATTTCCTCATTGAAAAGCCCAGAGCAGCAGCAGCAGCAGCAGCAGCTTTACTGTCTTTACTGTAGGTTGATGAATAACCAGCTAAAATCTTCTTTCAGCAGCTTCAAGTCCATGGTTTATTTCAAATAGTATCATAGTTGTTAATATTGAGCATTTTAGCTGATAACATTCTGTTCATTTGAAAAACATAACTAGGGAGTAAAAGTGATAAAAGAAACATGAAAACAGCAGGATGGACAATAACAACAGCCCAAAAAGGTCAATCGGCAGCATCAGATATCACTTTGCATCCCAGGGCATCAAACCTCTGCTGTCCACGCTGCATGCTTTAATAATAAACTCCTGGTCACATCACGTAAACAAACCACACTGCTTTTCAGGCAGAGCTTTGAGGGATAAACAATGTCAGCAGCACACTTCTGCATGAGAAGAAACACTGATTCCTAACACAAAACTTCCACCGGCTTTCACCGCAGAGCCTGTTTATTCTGGAGGGGATGATTCGACTCTTGCGAACGACAAACACTGAAGGGTCACTCTGAGACACGTTTTCTTAAAGTCTACCGCCTGCTTTAATGTCGCCAAACAGCGCAGAATGAATCTGCAGGGGCTGTTTTGATAAATTGTGAGCCGAATTGGACTTTTATAACGGGGAGTTTTGAATTGTTGACTTTCAGGAGCAGCCCAGGAGACATTTCAGCAGTCTCATCATCCAAAAAGAAGATTTGGTGGTTGATTTAAGTTCTCTCACTCATTCCTGCTGCAGAATGAAGTTTTGATTGCTGCTGCAGAAGCACACGGCTCCCTGAGATCATAATGGGGAATATTATTGATCCGTTGTTGCTAAAGGGAACAACTCATGAATTATTGATACGCTCTCCTGCCTGGTGTTTATTTGCATTTTCTGTCCTCCTTTAACGAGATATCTGCGCTTTTATTTTGGTAGATTGCTGATGTATCAATCTTTACTTTGAGCAGGTGAGCAATTAGCTGCATCATGCTAAATTTCAGAGCTCTGAGTTTGACATTTTGAGTCTGCATCACACAGAGCTGGAGTTTACCAAAAGCAATGAAGCAAAAAAGCAAAAGGAGAAGTAACCCAAAGCTACGAAGATGAAAATAAATCACCAGCACGGCGCCTGAGGCTCAGATCACAACCATGCCTGGCTTAAACGTGCAAAGATGAATAGTTTGCTTTGGCTCACCTGGCTCCCACCTTAGGGAACTATTTGCAGAAGAATCTCTCTCCATTTTCCTGGGTTATCTCCCGGAGCATCAACACAGCGCCTCACTCCTAATTTATTCACATCTCAGGCACCATCCTCATCAACTCCGGGGAGAGACGCCGGGGCCCGTAAACCCACCTGCCTTCCTGCCTGCCTCCCCAGAAACACATTAAAGAGCTCACAGTTTAAATCTTCTTCCAGGAGATCACTCAGAGCTCCCTGTCGACTTCTGTGAAGCTTTGCACAGATCCTGCCGCCGCCAGGCTTTTACCCACAATACAGCGCTGAGCCCGATGAACGCAGGAAGAGCAAGGAGAGAAATGAATGACTGAGATGGAGAGAAAGGGAAACATGCAGCTGTCAATGTAAATAAATCCTCCTCGCTGCTTGAAAGAGAATGCAAAGAGCCTGTTTTCCGTATTATTTACTTCTGTCAAATTGACGGTGGTGTGTTTTCAGGAATATGAGGAATGCACCCTGATTTCTACGGTATTTCACTTCAATACTCACAAACCCATGGTGCACTGTAGTCAGAGTTGTCAAGACTGTCATGGTGCTTGTAAGCCTGTATTCAAAGATTGCTCCCTGGAAGTCAAAGGGGATGCCCAAACTGATCAAAACAACCTCCGCAGCTTCTGATGCTGTTAGTGAATTTTTGTACCACCTTACTTCTGGAAAAACAGGAAGACGACAGCGACAAGAACGGAAAAGGTGAATCAGTTTCTTATCCAAGTACACACTCAAAAGTATTTGTAATTGTCCTCTGTCTACTTTGACAACCTGAATAAAAACAGGGGTCAGTGGTGTCTTTTCCCTCGTAATATCCACCACCAGTTCCTTGGTCTTACCCCAATTCACAGATAAATCCTGAGCGCCACGCTAATTCATACTGAATGCATCTCTGGAGCGCAGCACAGTGCCCATAGCAGCTGGATACCCGAGATCACAAGATCACAGGAGAACTACATGTTCCTGCAGGAATCCCACCCAAGACAACGTACTTTCATGATGATTAACAAGCACAAACTCATCTTGTCCTCCCTAAACTTCAGCACCTTCAGTCCATGCCTTCTCTTTTCTGTTGGTGTCCTTACAGAAAATATATGTAGTGTCCTATAGAATTATGAAGTTTTTCACCTGCAAGATTAAGGGCACGGTCACACTGGCCATCCAAACCGTGCTGTGCTTAAGCATGGT
Source organism: Halichoeres trimaculatus (assembly GCF_033239565.1). Lineage (NCBI taxonomy): Eukaryota > Metazoa > Chordata > Actinopteri > Labriformes > Labridae > Halichoeres > Halichoeres trimaculatus. The sequence continues at coordinate 30,515,189 of NW_027437184.1, forward strand.
TGCCCCCCGCAGAGCTCTTCCCCAGCTGCAGAGTACGGCCAGCGGCCGGTCACACAACCCTATATGAACCAGACTTAAGCAGGTATCACACACGCGCATGGCCCACCTCTGTCATCATGAAGCGTCTGTTTACATGAAGCGTGATCTCATCAGTCAGCACAATGAGACACAGAGAGCACTGCTACAACTTTAGAGACTTTTGGACTTATGAGAAGCTGTTTTCACCCGACACAGCCCTCTAACCCCGCTTTGATTAAAATGATTGTTGAGAGATGCGCTCGCAGCGATCATAGGTCATGGATCGCACGCACTGTCCGTGTGCCTGTGCTCGTGCATGAAGTAAACCATGCCGAAGCCCACCTCTCCAAAGCGTGCCAAAGCACGGAAGCGAATCGTGCTTGAGGACGGCATGGTTGTGGTCACACTGGCCAATCCAAACATGCTTTAGGGCTAAACGTGCTTAGGCACGGCACGGTTGGCCAGTGTGACCGCGTCCTAACTCTCCTCGTCCAAAAGCTTGGATTTTCCTCTGGATCTGACCTGCCAGGAGCCAGATCATGGTGCTTTATTTTGAAATAACCGGATGCTCTGATCAACTTTGTGTCTGATTGCTTGTTTGGTACGATCTGCTCTGCAAAGATTGACGCGTTTCTGCAGTGCACTCCACGATAGACTAGCAGCGAAACAATTGCGCTCAGCTGTTGGTGATCCCATTGCTCGTGGACCACAGGGCAAGCTGTGTGAATGCAATGATTGACTAGAGTGGTTTCTAAGTATGGTGTAGTGTGCGGAGTAGTGTGTGGCGCAGCACTTATGCTTTATGCGTGAATTGGGGTTTAGCCATGTTAGCAGGAGGAGGTTCTGCTCACACCTCGTGACAAAGTCACCCACAACATCCCTGTACTCAGCCTCCTCAGCTTTGCTGATGAGACAGAATAAGAAGTTGTGTCTGGACTGGGGATGCAGCTTCTGTTCCATCTGATAGATCTTCTCAATAACAGAAATTGTATCAGCTCATCCAAGCTCTGGCATCTGATTTTTCTAAATGCCAATCTGCAATGAGGACATTTAAACTGTTTGGATACCGAGTTTAGTTCTGTTTCTGTTCTGGTTCCATTCCGTGGGTCTGTGTGCAGAGTATTGTTCATTTTAATATTTATATCTAATTTTTTTTTTGCAAAAACAGTTTGATTAAATCATAAAACAAAAGTAAGAAAGCCTGCTTTTGTAACGGAACAAATGGACAAAATGAGGCAATAATGACGTTTCTAAATACAAAGGGGTTTATCAATACACACATCATTCGTATTTACCAGGTTAGGCTAACATTTGAGATGGATAATACTTATTTAGGAACTGTTTGGGAGCTGAAAAGCTGGCTCTTCTTTGGGAGCCATGCCAAAAAGACCAGCTCTCTGAAAGGAGCTGAACTTCCCATAATTATCACGCATTAGGAAGATATGAATACAATCTTTTTTAGCAGAAAAAACATTTAATGTTTATGTTTTGACTGATTGGGATGTTTCTTGGCAAGAGTGGTTATATCAGCTGATCACAGGGACTTTGCGTGTTGATTAGTGAGTGGAGGAAACTAATCCCTGAGCAGCTACAATAGTGAACATAGCACAGGGCAAGAAAAACACAACCAAAGTGAAATGAAACACCAAACAGATAAAGTGTTTTACTAAATAAGGGTGAAGCTTGGCTCGACTTTCACTCACTTTCAGGCTTTTTTCTGCAGGTGGCTAGTGAGTGCGTTCACATAATCACAGTCGGAGGCTGTAGGTGTGTGCTACTGCTGGCACTGAGCCATTGAGGGGGAGCCCAGTTTGAATTTGTGTTTACAAAACAAGTAGTGAAAATTCCACCAGACCCCAGCTTTAACTTAAAACAACCGTAAAACTCAAACTTAGGCAATGACTCGGACACACATATTTGTCTAAAAGGATTCACAGAAACTTCATTTCAGCAAGAAAAAAGAAACTGACAATCTTTAAGGAAAAGCATGACATTTTAACCACTGAGGACAGAAATAAGGGAACAGAATGGACAGAAACTACAAACAATTTCATATGTGTACAGTCTGCAACCCAGGCACACCAACATCTATCAACACAGCAACAAGGAACGCTGTACTGGAATGAGGATAAATGCTAAATTTATGTAAGATCAAACACAGCTTGGCTTATTCCTGCTCTCAACAGTGAAGTACTGCAGTGAATAAGTGGAGCTTCAGCAGGTAAATGTATCTCCACAAACACGAGCATACAGAAGTTATTAAAACTGTGCCCAAACATATTTTTGTTCTGGTTTAAAGTGTGAACCACTGACACCTGTGTGGAGACCAAGTTTAGGCCCGGTTTTACAGAGAAGGCTAATATTAAGCCAGTATGGAATGAATATCCTATCTTTAATCAAGAGCATTTTTAATTGATTTGAGAGCAGTATTTTATTGATTTCATGCTCAGATTTTGTGATATTGTCTCTCAAAACTCTACTCTTGCACTCAAATTTGCTCTGCGCGTACTCAAACTGTGTCCTCTTGCTCGGACACAAATATCATTCAATAAATACACGAGCGCCTGTGTTTTTACTGAAATAGTTGTATTGTCAATGTCAATGTATATTGTATAACCATAACCGCATGACACAGTGCTCTTTGTGGTGTGCTGGTGGAGAAAATGATGTCACCATCATGAAGCTAGGCGGGACCAAACGCTCTGCAAAGAGCACTGTGTCATGTGGTTATGGTTCTACAATATAACTATTTCAGTAAAAACACAGGCGCTCGTGTATTTATTAAATAATATTTGATTCCAACAGTAAATAAAAAAAATGAAAGAAATCACATTTATTACAACCCCGGAGGTCTGGGGCTGATAAACCAGGTTGAAAGAGTGCCCGCCAGTATGTGACGCTCCGGGAAAAACAGCGAACACACCGGTAAACAAACAGGGACATTCTGATTGGTCAATACTACTCGGCCTCCTATTGGGCGATCCACAAAATCATTCGGGAGCAGACAGAGATCTGTGAGCACAGGAAATCTGAGCGAGAAGCATTGTAACCGAGCAAGAGGACAAAGTTTGAGCACGCGCAGAGCAAATTTAGAGCAAGAGTAGAGTTTTGAGAGACAATATCACAAAATCTGAGCACGAAATCAATAAAATACTGCTCTCAAATCAATTAAAAATGCTTTTGATTAAAGATAGGATATTCATTCCATAAGCCAGGAGTAGGCCTAAGTCAGACGAGTAAAGCTTGGTCATTTAAGTAGCTTGCATGTGTGTAGCTTACATTTGTTTTACTTAGTCCCAGACTATGAAGTTCCGGATTAAGCTTAAGTGACAACACCTGCATCAGTTCTCATTAGCCTAAGAGGGAGCACAGCCCGTTAGCCTAAAGGTGATTATAAAAACCTGGAATGGAATTGAGGACAGCTTTGCTGAAAGGAATTTTGACATCAAACATGAGTGAAGCCAGAAGAATGCACTCAAAGAACTTTACTGAGTTTGAAAAAACTCTACTTAAATTGTGTGAAATCATGCTGTCATTGAAAGCAAAGGCCATACTGCTGCCACTGAAGTCTAGGCTCAAGCAAAGTGATCATCTCCAATAAGTCTCATTTGTACATACAAAAGTGGTCTGGATTACTCCAATCCACAAGTGTTTGTCTGGCTGGCCTCTGCAGCGGGTAGTGGTCTTCATTTAGATATACTCCAAATACTCCATGTTCCCAAACCATTTGTGTGCTCCCTTTCACAAACTAAGGGAACTAATCTGAAGTTAAACCTGCCTCTTTGCAGGATTAATATCAACTTCAGTTAAATCCTGGAGTAGCTCTAATCCACCCTCTTGCAATTGGCTTTGTTTAATCCACAACAGACAAAATCTATGACTATTTTAAGATTAATCTGTGCAAGTGACTTGAAGTTAAACCAGCTCAAACTGCATTTTAGTCCTGGACTGGGCTTAAGTCTTGTCTGTGAAACTGGGCCTTACAGTTTGTTTTCTGCAGCCTTTAAAATCATCTTGAACTTCTTGACTCGCTGCAGCGAAGCCAAAACACACTCTGCCTCTCTCTGTTTTAACAGTGCATAATGCTCATTAGTGTATGAAATCAAAACACTGTTTATGAACCATAAACTCTGCAGTTACAACCGGCCTAATAGCTAAGCAGATGATTGCAATAAAGGCTTTAAAGGGCTCTGGATTAAATTACAATTGGGAGGGAGCAGCAACAAGAGCCTGCTTCACATTATGTTTGAGGGCCTGTAATGTTCTGTTAGGGGAGAAAAAAAGCTGACGAATGAACATCCACCATCAGTTCCTCTCTGGATATGAGATAATACAAAGCTGTTAGTGTTCAAAGTATTAGCAGGAACATGTCGAGGGATTTTACAGGAAGCCACGAGTGTCTTATCAATGTCATCTTATTTTTTTAACAAGTGCGTGGTTGTCGAGGAGCTCCGACTCTGAAATAAAGTGTAACAGAGGATCTCTTCATTTTTCTGCAGGCATTTGGAGCATGTTAAGGAGATGTACGGCGTGTTGTTTGCCAGCCCTCAGGTCAGCCTCAGAGCTTCTGAGTGCTGTGGTTTTCTCTGCTGTGCCTGCAACGAGTCTAAAGGCAACGTCAACCGATAAAAGAAATGTCAGAATGAACCGTCATTAAAACATGACGGCATTACTCATCATGAGTAGACTGTGGGAGTGTGGAGGCTTTCGAAGACGTGCTCTTGATAAAAAAAGAGACTGCTGAAGAGTTTTCTTTGTTGATGAAGAACAGATGTCTGCAAATCCCCACGAAACACCTTTAGACAGACACACAAGAGCACTCTGGTTACATTTAGCAGTGTAAAACCACATAGGTAATCTAAGTGTTGTGGATATGAAAATCAGTGCTTTGGTTTAAAATGAACTTATTGATCTTTGTAAAAGGTTCAGCCATTTATGGTGTCCAGAAGATGAGACTTTTGTTTTTGTTGGTAAACACAACATTCAAACTAAGCTCCTCCTCCTTGGCTCAGTGCCAGCTGCAGCGCACACCCACAGCCTCCAACGGGGACTATGTAAACACACGCACTATTCCAACAACAACCTGTAGATTCATGTTTCTACACGGGAGAATCTCCAGAGCTGTGCACCTGACTTGGCATGTTAGCACAAGCTAATCACTGGTATTTGATGCATACCTGGGGCCCATAGCACCAAGTGCAATCAACTTACTATGTGTAACTCAAATCCAGCCATGATTGACTAATCCCAACAGCAGCAATCAGAATAATCAACAGCACAACATAAAGTATAAACACAGTAACCTAACCCAGGTTTGTCCCATCACGAGCTGTCAACGCGCACATATGAAGGGATGGGCTCAGAGACAGCTAACTAATCGCAATCGTGAGTGCAACAAACACACAGAAGCAGAGTAACAGAGCGCCCTATTTCCCCTGTGAGAAACAACGTCTGATCATGATTAAATATGAAGAAGAAAGAGCTCGGAAAGTGATGGAATAAAAACACAGTTGCGGCTGCCAATTGTATAAAAAATGGGCAGCAAGGCATAAAAGACTGTCATTGCGCAAGTTACTGATCAATGGCTCAATCAGACACTGATCACACTTGTGAGTCTGTGTGTATTACACTTGTCATCTCATTCCCCAGATGTTATCCCTCTGGAGTCAAAAAGGATGTGGGGGCAACTAAAAATTCAGTACAAAAACATGGTTGCTTCTGGTAAGTTGGTCTGTTTCATGTCATAACATCAGGCTACAATCAAGCTTAAAGTTGTCCCCACAATGGAATTATGAATATATATCTTGGTGACGTATGACCCAAATTAACAATTCACAAAAAATACACGGTCCCCCGTAAAGAAAGAAATTCCTCGAACAGTGTATGAAGTGAAGGAATAACTTGATACAATATTGTGCTATTTCACATTTGCATTACATCCCTTTTTTTCTCCAGCACTTTGCATTTGTATGAACAGCAAGGGCTCTGATCAGTTCCAGAAGACCATTTCACATCTCAATGCTTGTTATACACGTTAGCTGTGTCCCAATTCAGGGGCTGCAGCCTACGGAGGCTGTAGCCTTCGAAGGACCTGGCCTTTGTAGCCTGTGTAGACTGCAAAGGCCGAACTGAATTGAGATGGACTGGTCTACGAAGCATTTCCTGTTTGTCACCCTTGACATCACACAGCGCCGCCCTCACCTGTCAGGCTTACATTACTTTTAAACACGGAAACCAAAACCTAACATTTAAAACAGGATGATTTTTACGATCTTTTTATTACTTTGCATCATTATAATTATTTTTATCCCTTTTGGTAGAGTATAGAACCACCATTTACATGAGAGTAAGGCAACAACGTACATTTTCAACATTTGATCAAGTGCTGGGGGGATGATAAATAAAAAAGTATAAAATACAAGCTGCTGAAATGATTTAATGTCTTTTTTTGAATTCCCTGTTTAAAAAAACAAAACAAAAAAAACAGCAAGTAATTTTTTTTCAAGAGAATTTACATTTATTAACATATTTTTATATAATAATGAGAAGATTTATAAAGAACTCTTTTTTCCTCAGTATATTACTTGAAAAGAGCCCAAACAGCACATTTTCACACAGAAAAACGAAATATTCTTTGATGTTTTAGAAACACAATCACATAGTTGTTGCCAGATATCCTTCATATGTGGATAAAACAGGACTCCTTTTGGAGTTCTGCCATGTTCATCATGTTCGGCGTTCATTCGCAATGAATCTTGGGATATGTGAGGCTATGAAGGATTCACCGAACCCGTCCTTCGCGGCCCCCGAAACAGAGGACGGATTTGTCGGCCGCATTTGGAGGAGCCTCTGTATTGGGACAGCCTCCGACACACCGCTGTGACGTAATCGGTCTTCAAATCCAGCCTCAGTAGGCTGCAACCCCTGAATTGGGACACAGCTGTTGTGTACCTCTTTCTACTGGGTTTGGGAGCAAAGGTCAGTTCATTTTTTCAGAGAAGCTGATTGGCCAGTGGGAGGAGACTATAAGATGAGATTGTAAGATCAGATTCAACCTCCAACTTACCCAGCTCTGAAGCAGGTTAGCCGTTCAGAGTGAGTCACCGAGGTGATCCATCCTGATAGGAAATGAACCAGCTTTGTGCTATCGATAAACCAGGGTTAACCCTGAAATTACCAGTAACCCCACTTTATGCTATAAGCCACTGGTCAGCAAAAAGCCAACTTGAGTCGCTCTTCGTCCTGTGCTGCTCTCCAAGTACCTGAAAGCGAGTGAAAGTCGAGCCGAGCTTCACCCTCATTTAGGAAAAAGCTTTATCTGTTTGGCGTTTTGTTTCTCTTTGGTTGTGTTTTTCTTGCTCCGTGCTATGTTCGCTATCGTAGCTGCTCTGATTTGCTTCCACTTGCTATCATCAATACGCAAAGTCACTTGCACTAGCACTTGATGTGTTGTGAATGGCTGACGTAACCATGCCTACTATCTGCCAAGAAATGTCCCTGTATACCCAAAACATCAACATACAGGCTGAGGAAGAAGTCGAGGCAGAGACTGACACTAACACACATGTGTAGAGGCCCATGGGAGACGACTGAGCAGGATCATTCCTGTAAAAGTTGGCAGTTTCTCTGAAGGAAAATATTGCAGACTCTGCTTCTAAGCATGATAAACATACCCGATAAGAGGTGCCGTGAGAAAACCTCCATAAAATTGTAAATAAAATTAAAATAATGAAGGATCCTGCTCATGATACTGTTAAAGACATTTAAAAAGATAAAAGCAGCATTTTGATGATTAAAACACGCTCAGCTAAAATCTCTAATAAAAGTACGTCTATTAAAATTGTTTTTAAAAGAGATATAAAAGAGGTTTAAGAGAGTAGGATGGATGCAGTCTCGGCTAATCAGACCAGGCCTGCCCCAGAAAAACCTCCAGTTATCAGTGAAGCCCACGCAATTATCTGGACACCAGCTCGACAACCAGTGGTTGAATGAAGAGATGCGACTCTATTAGACAGGGGGCCAAAGAAAATAATGCAGTTACATTTTCTCTTTTACATCTTTTTAGCGAGTGCACACACTGACTCCACATTAAGTTTGGTGACTTCCAACTGGGGACGTTGGTAATCATTAATGCAAACATGTATTATAATCTTACAAAATCTACATTCGTCCTTTGCCAGCAGTTTTAAATTTCCTTCAGTGTGACCTCTGGCCCCCAGGAGGCACTGGACTATGGTTGCTGGCGTCACTAGTTACATTTCTGACTGGTTTCTGGAGTTACAAATCAGGGTGTTTATCCTCTCAACAGGCGTGTTGCTAAGTGAGGCTGACGTGTCTTTCCTAGATTGAGGTTCATTCCTGGTCCTCTTGATCTGACTGCGTTATAAATTTGTGGGCCACTTTCCTAATACTGGCATGAAGAAGAGATGGAGTTCAATGAAGAAGAGGAGATCCAATGGCAGCTTCAGTCCAACATCTTTATTTGAAGTTGACACAATGATGGCACGCAGACAAAACCCTCCTCTCCTCTCTCTAAACCTGATGTAGCCTCCTTTATACTACTGGGGCGTCCCTGGATGCATGCAACTAACCATTTATGGCAAACTGACTCGCTGTCTGTAGGTTGTTTTTCTGTAACCTGTAGTCATTGAGCAGACCTTGGTCAAGACAGCTGTGGGCACTAAATCTTTCAATCCTGGCGAAATGAAGAGTCATCTCAAGTACACGGCTAGGCTAAACTTGTCCAAGGGTCAAGGTTAGCTCCTGCAGGCCCCTGGACCTCTGCAGGCTGCTCTGTAGTTCACTCTGAATGAATCCTCAACAAGGCAAATCTAGGTATGCAGTGTGAGATTCCTGAGCTTATGGCTACATTTCCCTCTTACGGAAACCCAGCCACTGCATCCTGACTGTTCAAGAACTGCTGGGGAGGAGGCTAAGCGAGTACTAGCTACAGGGAGTTGGCTAACTACCGCTGCTAACTGTAGTCTTGCTTTGGTGCAGAGCCACATCCACAACTTAGTAACCCTCGCCTCCAGTGCTGTGAGTAAATTAAATTTTATACAGGTACCCCTGTCGGTTAAAGGGAAAGAAGAATAGCTAAACACCTGACACTTCAGGCAGCACTGCGCAGGAGAGGGAGAGCCCAAACGAGAAGACATAGCAAGTGCTAACGAGCTAAGAAGCTAACAGAAACAGTTGTCTACACCACCGCAAAAGTTTGCACTGTTGTGAGACAAAAAAAAAAAAAAAAAAACAAGAGTTAAACTAAATCTACTGAGACAGAATGAGAGCTAGGGACAGCACAGTGCTGCAGACAGAGTAGTGCTAAACTGGAAATACTACAACACATCCACATGACTGTAAACACAAAGGTGAGACACAAAGAAACGGGACGAGAAGCTGCCCAGAGACAGAACTTCTAAGAAGAATCTGGATGTTAGAAGAGGGATGTTAGGGGAGAAAAGCATGCTTGAGCAGACACACAGTTCACTGAAACTTCAGACACAGCCTCTCACTACCTCTGATGGTGAGATAATGAGTCAGCACAGGGACCTGAGGCTGAAGGGCATATATAAGCTCCCCACACCTGCTCCTAATCAAGAGTAATCAGGCACACACCTGACCCTGGTCTGTCATGATTACCTCTCCTGTGCTCATGTCCACATGTTGCCAGGTATTTAGGAAACCGCATATATCTTATACAATTGCGCCTGTCGTCCACACAAAACCACAGCTTTACGTCACTAAAAGCAATGTTTTCTGAAAACTTCTGCCAAAGTGAAGATTTTGGAAAACTCTGGCTTCATGGTTTTGTGTGGTCGCTGGTAAACGTCTGGAAAACACTGGCCAATATGGGGTTGACATGCTTAGAGTCGCACTCACCAGCGGATTTACCCGCTGTGTGTGGACGAAAGTATTTTTAAAAATGAATGAGGGGGGGTACTTGTATTTGAAAATAGCCTACCCGTGTGGACGTGGCCACAGGCTTAATCTGTGGTTGGTTGGCTTTGTGACTGTAAAAAGTGGTTGTGGTTTGGAGAGTGATCACAAAGTGCAGGAAAAGTCTGATTTATGTTCAGAGGAGAGATGAGGGATGGAGCTGCACAGAGACAAAGATTGAGACCAATTTTCCGGACACATTCTGAATAGGAACTCAGTGTAACAGGTGAAACATTGGTGGCATTTGTGACAGATTTTGTTAAACAGCAGCTGAACAGTCTTACTTAAAATCCAGTCTCTGAGGCATCAAGATAGCTTCGCTTTGCTCCATTTAGCATCTACAGCGCTCCCTAACATCAACACAGCAGCTGTTACGAGATCACAAGCTGCTTTTTTATTAGTGTAGGTAACCTGCTGTTCAGAGCGGAGTTATTAGGCACTCACTGGAAACTGCATTATTATCAGCTGAGAAATAAAACCAATTACATGTAAACAACTCTGAGCTGAGTTAAATAGCTTCAAACATGCCGTCTGTGAGACCTGCTGAACGTGAGCACTAAAACCTGCTTTTCTCATTATCCTGGTGGAATTAAAGGTGAGGCTCACACAGCCTGCTGGAAACATGGAAACAAACATGAAAACATGAATACAGCTTACTCCAGAAGTACCACAAACACACCAAGCCAAAAATATGTGTTCACAGCAGAAATAAACATGTTTACAGCCCGGTACAAATCCTGATTTCTTTAACGGCACACATTGTAGGGCAGTGACTTTGTCTGTCTCTTAGACTTGGTTTTAAACGTTATTTTGCTTGTTTGTCTGTCTTTACATAGTAGTCTTGCTCCTTATTGCACTCCAGCTTGTTGAAGGAAAAAGGAAGCAACATAAAAATCTAGTTGTTGTGGGAAAATATATGCATTACCAAAGAGGCAAAAGTGGTGCATTTAACAAAATGAGGCATCCGAAAGGAGCAATTTGCTGCCGCTGCAAAGAATAAATACAGATCACAAAAGGAGGACGATAAAATAGTTGGTTCATCCCTCTAGATTCAGATAAACTAAAAAACATCAGATGCATCTCTGATCTGTCCCCGCTCCATCCCAGTGTTAGGCCTGATCCATTTCTATTGTGTCAACTCATTCCAGCTCTGATCTGTTGCGTCCCAGCAGGTTCAACTCCTCCTTGTTTTCAAAGCAGGCCCTCTGTTTGCTGGATACTGTGATGCGTCATTTTTCATAAAGCAGGGCCCTGTTCTACGAAGCAAGTTCAGCCTAGCGAGATAGCCTTGGCGTTACCTCGCTGAACTGAGCGCGCTAGCCGGCGGTCTCGCTACACGGTTTTACGACGCTAGTTATCAACCTCATAAGTGGATCCAGCTAGGCAATGAGCGCATGCACGCATATAAGGCGGAGCCCGCTGCATCTGTCCAATCTGTCCACCAATCGCGAACATGGAGCAGTATGGAGCGTCAGAGCAGGCCGGAGAGAGAAGGACCGCATACTTCACACAGGAGGAGCAGGAGGTGATCATGAGGAAGTATGACGAGCTGAAACATGTAATTAACGTAAAAGCAACACCGTCGCTGCTGCTAAAGCACGGAAGGAGTGCTGGCAGAAAATTGCTGACAGTCTAAACACGTAAGTGTAGTGGTGTAGTGCAAAAAAAAAATCTTTTGTGCCATTATCATCCTGAAATAGCACTGTTCAACATGCACTTTTACTGTAACATGCAACATACTTCTTAGATTAATTGATTCATTTGTTCATTCCTATCGTGTTTACATTTTTTGTGAGACATGTAGCCCACACGAGAACTACATAAATTCCTGTCACAATTTTAATACGGGCAATAAAATATTGTCATGGAACAGAAGTGTTGGCATTGAAGATCTTATTACGGCAATGAGAGTTCTTCATTCCCTTTAACTACCTTTAGAAAGTGTCATGTACTACCAACCCCTCCCTGGAAAACCGGTAACTTTCATAAAGGTGGTCATCCAAAAAAAGAGAGTGGGTCGGGCTTCGATGTCCACGGGATCCTCTAAGAACGGACAAGCCATTTTTTCGTGAGGGCTCATTGGTCAGTGGGTGGGGTTTTTATGGTCCGCGAGTTCAATCTGGAACCTAACCTGCCCCGGAGCAGGTTAGCCGTTCAGTGTACGTTGCCATGGAGACTCGCCCCGCTGAGGAGGGATCCCGTGTCGTAGAACAGGGAATCCGGAACCTATCCTCAAAGCTACCTCGCTAGGCAGTAATCTTGCTTCGTAGAACAGGGCCCAGTTCAAGAGCAGGAGAGTCATGCACAGAAGTAACATTACCAAGCCTGTTAACTTTCAAAGTGAAATAGAAAGCTTTATTATCATTGTATAAAATCACAAGAAACTTTGTAGACTAGAATGAAAAGAAAATAGAGTGTCAAAACCAGATTGTAGTTAGCTTGACCAAAAGAAAAAAAAAATCATCAAAACAACAACAACAACAAATCTCATAAAGAGCGGAGGCTTGAGGTTTCACAGCCCAACATGAACAAGGAGAGGCTGAACTCCTCAAACATCTAGTTCCTGTCTCAAGCTGTCAGGTGATCCTGCTACCTGCGGGACTGAGGATGTGAACAGCACAACCAGAGTGCTAACAGTAAATCTTTTTAAAGGGGATCGAATGGGAACAAATTTTCTTTGTTCAAGACAACTTTTTACTGGATACAATGCGTCATGGTAAGGTATTTATCAGTATAGTTACGTAGCGCTACGGTTTGAAAAGTGACATCAAGCAGACATAGTAGCCGGCTATATGTTAGCCTGGTGCGGTGACGTATCTGTAGGCTAACGTCACAACAAGTAAACACTGTCAGTTTGTAAGTAGTTTAGTAGCCGTTTATATTTAGTGCAGCTGGCAGTCCAGTGCTATAAGACATGTCTGTAATGTGTAACGTTAGTAAATCCTTGTTTTGTCCTGCCAGTCATCTACCAATCAGAGCTAACGTAACCTCACTCTTCATTTTATTGACAGACTCTCAAGTTTGAACCGACCACTGCAGAATAACTGCTGACTGTGGGTTGGGATGGATATTAGCACAAACAGTTTAACCCCTGTGTTATAGAGTGACACAGCCCAAGCTAAAGGCTAATTAGCTATAGCTTGGGCTGTATGCAAAGGGGCGCTGGGTAGCTGGCAGCTCCTAAGCTAATCCCATTTCTGTGTTTCCCCATGTTTGTTTTCTTATATGTCTTGAAGGGATGTAACTGAAATGAAATTTCCCCTCAGGGATCAATAAAGTATTCTGATTCTTTTTCTAATAACTTCCAGCTTATCTTGAAAGTTGTTAAGAGTTGCAGTTGAGCCTTTTGTTGTCTGAGTCTGTCTATGATCAATACAAATGAGTTGTGATAAAAATCACTCTTATTACAGCTGTTAGGTATAAAGACATAAGTAAGGGAGACAAAACTGATTTTAAACCAAGCTGTGTGCACAGATCAGTGCTGCACATATGCTCTGACGCGGTGTCCTGGGCTTCTGAAGTTCAGTTTCAATGGGAAGCTTGAGGGACTGTAATTTTTGTTCGAATAATAACATTTGAAATAAGATTAAGAAGAAGTTCTTCATTATTCTTAAATGTGTCTCTTTAATAAAACATGAGCCGACTGTTGAGCAAAGAGCAGTTAAAGAGCAAACGTCCTCCAACTCTTTATGACGATGAACCAGGAGGTGGTTATAGGAGGATCTTAACATTTCACATCCAGCTGCCTGAGCCTGTGGATCTGACTCATGCCTCCATTCCCTTTGCTGTGAATTATTAGCTCAGGCCATCATTGAAGTCCCTGCGAGTGGAGGAAGGAGATGAAAAGCAGTTCTTTTTTTCCTCCCTCTTCCTCCTCCCTCTTCCCTCCTCCCTCTCCATCTCTTAGGGGCTCCTCTTTGAAACGTGGCTGGGAGAAAAGAAAGCACAATAGGTGTGCTATCAAGTGACAGGTGCCCTTGTTGTGCCTTTAGCTCACACTGTGAACAAGCCCTCGGCCGGCGCCCTCATAAAACATGAAAGGACCTGACATGTGTCCAGAATTCTTCAACTAACTCACCGGCGCACGCTCGCAGCCTTAAGCAGACAAGGACACACGCAGATAGGGACTCATGTAGACACGCTGGAACAAGCTTTTCCTGCAGGACACGGGGCCCAGAGAAATGAACACGAGCATCGAGCATTGGGAGGCTGACATAATGAATATATTGCTGTGGTTTTGCCACGCTCCTTTGTGTGATAGGAGGAAGACGGCTGTGTCTGTTTCTCCTATGCAGCCTCTCTGCCAGCAAGCAGAATCAATACCCGTCTATAGATTTAATAGTATGAAGGACAGCTTTGTTTCTTCTCAGCGCTACAGTATGTATGGCTATGTCAGAGGAAATCAATGGGGAATTGGTTTCTTACAATCCAGCTATCAAGTGGAGATTGTGTTTGTCTGATAACTGTTTGCAGGATAAACAGGAGGCTGCTTCAATCATTACTTTACTTTTATTGATGTCACATTAGTGGAGCTCACTTTGAGGCTTGCTAAGCAACTGTTATGCAAACCGTTCGCTACATCAGCAGCTTTGTGCTGGTTAAACACTTGAAATTGATCTGGATTCTTTTCATCTTTAATAGGAACAATGCAGTAAGTAATTAGACAATAACACAAAATATAACCTTAACATAAAATGAAAACAATCTTTAACTTAGTTATCCTTCTCAGTTTGAAGCATTGGCATTTTTCAGCATGGTAATTTGAGCGAAACGCTCTGTGGCACCGTGTTTTAGTTCAGAGACAGCTGTCAAATGCTTCTGCAGTATTGATAACCATTATCTTAAAAACAACACTATAACCCTGCATCAGTTGATGAATCACCTTGATCTGGTCCGTCACTGTATCTCTCCATCTGCCATCCCTCAGGTGCTGTGGTTGTGAGTGATGAGAGGTAGACTTACCTTACAGGTAAGCAGTGCTGTCCACTGGTGATAATTAAAGTGGAGGTTACCTAAACATTAGACCATCCCACTTTTTCAAATAGCAGCAAATGTAGAATAAAGCTAACCTTGCAGAGCAGATGGACCTGCCTGATTCAGTTTCTGAAATCCTGCAGATCCATCTTGCCAGGCTCCTTTGACCAACAAATTCACTCGGCTAAATTCTAACCGGCCCAATCAGGGAAGAGAGGTGGGAGCAGCGGGAGCAGACGTGACGTCAGCAGACTTTCGTACTTGTCAGCGTTCCTTTGATTCTTTAGCTAACTTTACAAAAATGGCAGCAGTTGTCTAACACCATTATCACAGCTGTTTCTCCTGTTCCTGTAGTTGTTCGTCCACTATTTCTCAGTAGGGGCGCACATAAGCTTCGTCATACTGTGACTTGATGTGGATTGGTCTGTGGTGAATGTGTCAATCAGAACGGTCGTCCAATCACCAGCTGCTGACGTTTTTGAAGGTCCCACCTCTGAAAACAAATCTGAAGAGCTGCTACCCAGATGGACTAGTGAAATATTTCCGTTGCAGATATATGAAACTGTCCGTCTGGCGTGTCAGGTTAGAATAAATGGTCTTCTGTCAGAAACATGCTAATGCATCCACAAGGTTTTTACCAATGGTTGAAGAAAATTCATATAGAAAGCAGAAAACAGAGGCCCTGTACACACAAATCGAGTTTTCTTTTTTAAAACTGATGCCTCTCCCTTCTTTTTTTTAAAATACTTTTATTCACACACTCAGTCTGTAAGTGCACCTTTGAGTATGCCAAACCCATATTTGGCAGTTTTTTTCAGATATGGAAGCCTTGCCAGCTAATCAGATTGAAACCTGTCATCCAGCTTTGACGTTTGAGGACCAAAAACTCTGTTTCCCAGCGTCTACACAAAACCACTAACCAGAGATTTCCAAAACGTCCACTTTCCAATCTCCACAACTTCAGAAAACAAGGTTTTCAGAGGCATCAAACTGCAGTTTTGTGTGGATGACAGGCCCAAATTAAAACATCTGAGAGTTAGCCAATACACAACTCTTGTCCTCACCTATACACAGCCCTCTAAAGTAAAAAAAAAAAAAAGACAAAAACTTTACTCATCCATTTCAATGGATGCAATAATAAGTTAGAAGGGAGATTATGCATTGAATCTTGAATGAGACTGGAAGCCAGTGGAGGGAGTGAAGGATGGGTGTGATGTGGTCATACTTCCGCACCCTCTTTAGGATCCTAGTGGCGCTGTTTTGGATGTATTGAAGTTTTTTGTAGGGGAGGAGTGCGAGGAGTCCTGATGAGGAGTGTGTTGCAGTAGCTTTTAGGAGACAAAGGCGTGGACGAGTTTTTCAGCATCTGAAAGACTAAGCAAAGGGCGGAGTTTTGCAATGTTTCGTAGGCAGTGAAAGGAGATCTTGTGGATATGTTTTATGTCAGTGGCAAAGGTAAGGTGGCTGTCAAACCTTACACCCAGGTTGCTGACTGTTGATGACAGAGGAATGTGCTGACCAGAGAAGATGATGTGGACTATTGACGATGACTGGACCTGGTGCGGTGTGCCAACTAAAATAGTTTCATTATATTTACAGTGCTGCTCAAAAGTTTGTGAACCCCCTCAACATTTTGGAATTTTCTATTATTTCAACCTGATTTCCTAATTTAATCAGAACTGTTATTTTTTATATGAAATAACAGGTATAGCTTAATCAATTCAGTAGTTTTTTTTTGTTTTTTTAACAGTTGTGTTGTCGAGACTAAATTAAAAAGAGTTTTTCATCAACTGATGTAGGTGCAAAAGTTAGTGAACCCTGAGCTGCATTGCTTAGAACAAGCAGCAGGTGGGACAAATTGGTGGCTAAATTAACCGCTGAAATGGACCGATGAAGTGAGAGATGTTTAGGGAAGAAATTGCGCATCACTGATTGAAACAGAGATAAAACCAGGTCACTTCAGTCTTACCAGGTGAACCCATACAGGTCAATCATGCCGAGAGGAAGAGAGATCTCAGAGGACCTCAAGAAGAGGGTAGTGACAGCACATTTGTCTGGGGAAAGCTATAAAGTCATCTCAAACAAACTTGAGCTTCATCGTTCCACCGTGAGGCAGATCATCTACAAATGGAGAGCCCTGAAAAAGACTACAACCCTGCCTAGAAGTGGACGACCGTCTAAAATATCAGAAAGAGCCATAAGAAAAATGAAGATTCAGGTAAAAGCCAACCCAAACATAACATCTCGGGATTTGCAAACCTCTCTTGCTGCATCTGGGACACATGTGCATGCTTCCACAATAAGAAGAAAACTCAATCAACATGGCTTTCATGGAAGGGTTGCTAGGAAGAAGCCTCTGCTCACAAAAAAGAACAAAGCTGCCTGTCTCAACTTTGCCAGAGAGCACTTAGAGAAACCTGAAGCTCTCTGGAAGTCCATTCTGTGGACAGATGAGTCCAAAATTGAAATGTTTGGTCACAACCAAAACCGCCATGTCTGGCGAAAAGTCAACACTGCATACCACCAAAAGAACCTTCTCCCAACAGTGAAGCATGGAGGTGGGAATGTCAAGATCTGGGCTTGCTTTTCATCCTCAGGACCTGGACAACTCCACATAGTCCAGGGAATCATGAATTCTGAGGAATATTGTCAAATCCTAGAACATAACCTGACGCCATCTGTTTTGAAGTTAAAGCTTGGCAGAAGGTGGATCATGCAACATGATAATGATCCAAAGCATTCCAGCAATACAACCAAGGAATGGCTGAAAAAGAAGATTCGTGTTCTGGACTGGCCCAGTCAAAGTCCTGACCTAAATCCCATTGAAATGCTGTGGCGGGACCTGAAGCGAGCAGTTCATGCCAGACGCCCATCAAACCTCTCTCAACTGACTGCGTTCTGCAAGGAAGAATGGGCAAAAATCCCCCAAAGTAGATGTGAGAGGCTGATTAGTCACTACAGAAACCGTTTGGTTGAGGTAATCTCTGCAAAAGGAGGCGCAATATCCTATTAACTGAAGGGGTTCACATACTTTTGCACACATGATATCTGAGTTTTTCTTAAATCAACCACTTTTGTTAAATAAAGAATGACAATATAACTATTTCTTTTGTTTCAGTCCATTATTTGGAATGTCAGTATTGTGGATTTGGGTATAACTTAACATTTAATAAGGTTATTTTAGTTTTTTTTACAAAAAATCTGACCATCGCTGTGGGGTTCACAAACTTTCGAGCAGCACTGTATATATAAGAATTTAAAATTTCACAGACCAACAAACGTTGTCAGAGAAAAGATTTTAAAAGGTTTTCAATCAGACTCTGGACTAAACAGATATGACCACTGGCCTACTAGACAAGTCCACTCCAGCCATAGGCTCATCAGAATTACTGCTTTCAACCAGCATACAGAAGGAGGTTTGAAGGTATTTGTTTTCAGAAATATCTCCACTTTTCCAGATATGGTAACTACTGCACAGAGACAGAAACTGATGTATTTATTAATGAAGAAGAATCCAAACAAAATGTGTTGTTGCACGTTGTGTTAGGGTAACAAACAATGGCGGACAGCGATGAACGCTGTAAATACTGTTGGATAAGAGATTACTCCCAACGATAGAATAAACAGGCAGTTTGATACTGAGCTCTGAAGTATCACATTGAAGGTAAGAGAAACAAACACAGGCCACTACTGGCACAACAGGCAACAAACAAAGAAGACAGGACCCATGTGCAGACCAGAAAGTTTATTTACAAGAGAAGAAAAACAAAATGTCAAACAAAAAATACTTCAAGTCAGAGAAAGCCAAATCCAAAATGGTCAAATTGAAAACACAAGAGACGTTGTTATGATTGGACGATGAGGGGAAAAACACAGAGAGCAAACACACACAAGGTAATCAGACACAGGTGTGACACAGGTGAAACCAATGAGGGCAATCAAAGAGGAGGAAAACACACAAGGACAGGAAGTAGAAGTTAAACACACAGGGATCAAACTCTACAGAATACTAATGAGAAAAACCTGGACTTATCTTAGAAACAAAATAAACTGAATAAACACAAACATTCACAAAATACAGCACAATGGAAGACAAACAAATAACTCACAACTGATACCAGACACAGATGGGGATAATCAGGACCTTGAATTTAAAGTGAATCTGCAGAAAAAAAGGCAGATCACAACACAAAGAAAATACCAAATTTAACAGGAATAAAACTCATGACAACGTTGACGTTAAGAGGCAAACTTTTTTAAGGGAGCTGACTCTCCAGGTGCAAGGAAATTATTTTCACCATCAGAGAATTTGTTGGGGTAAAACTTTATGTGACATAAATGTAAGTATACATTTTTGTTTTGCAACTCAGTAACTTACTGAAAATCCTGTCAACTGTCAATCCAAGAGTGCAGACAGAGTGTTTTCTCCAAAACCAAGAGGACAGAACTCCAGACATTAGAGACATTAGAAACACAGAAAACCAACCAACCACTAGAGGGATAATTTGTCAAAGAGTTAACCACCAAAAAACATGTTGGCAAAATGCTCCCAGGTTTGTGAAATAGCAGTGAGTGGACAGAAGAGATCAGCAAGTGGACAGATATTAGGTGGACAGACGTTTTTAGCAGAGTAACCTAGCGTGTACCCAGAGAAGAAACACAATTCTCACTCTGTGCTCATGACTGCATTATCCGTGGACACTTATCAGACTGTGACAGACCAGGATGTAAACATTGTTTCATAATATTCCCTAATTCTACTCTGGTCATAAAATCTGTTTTTGTTAATCATAATTTATAGGTTCACTCATTATTTACTGTCCATATTGAGTCCATGTTTGGTCAGAACCTCAGCCCCAAACCAAATTTTCCATTAAATAAGCAAAGTCAAATCTGTGTTTTGAGTATCAGCAGTTATTATTGCTTGTTTGCAGTCAAACAGGGTAAACTGAGGTTGGATAAAGAATACATATTTAATTAAACGCATGCAGATGTCGCTGGTGTACTATGTGTGGTTTTACAGCAAATTTGGTTACTTTTTTCACCTTAAATTGCATTTTTATAAGCCTTTTCTGCATCAGACAGATCTACGTACAATGGCTCACGATGGTCCTGACCAAAGAGTGGTGCTTCATCGTTCCGTTTGTTATCAGCCATAAGAGTAAGGACAGAAACCACGGTTGAACAAAATAGATAAAAATCTACAGTCTTTCCCAAAATAATGTTCTGATCCTGCCCACACGGAGCTGAATGTTCCATAACACAGTTGTTGTTTTCTTCCAACAGGCTCAAAACCATGGCTCATTTTACAAAGACAGAGCATCTCACACTAACAAAACGAACAGTGACAAAATGTCACAATGCTGTTTTTATAGCGATTAAAAACAAATTGAAAGAAAAGTTAAAGGTGGGCCAGTCGAAACATGAGTGGGCCTGGGACCTTTGGGTCCACCCATGGCGCCACCCCTGGTGTAAAGTGTGACCCTGTTAATTGGTGACTCTCGGCCGTTAATCATAGCTGCCGTCGGCTGAAAGTCACCAGTTAGCATGGTCGCTATTAACTCCAAAACACTGGTTGTGCTGTAATGGTTGAAACTTGACAGAAGTTGCCATTATTGTGTGGTATTGATTTTGACAGCCATCCACAGAAAACCCGAACATTTTGATGCTGATAACAGGCTGAATTTAGTGTTTAAAAAACGCTACCTCGTCTGAATGAATGGAGCTAAATGCTGCTTCTGCGGTCAAGATGCGTGCACATCTTTATGATGACATAGACTGATAATCTGTCTATATGTGATTTGTTTTTACTTATATAAATGAAAAACATAGTTATTGATTCCTCACACTGGAATATTCGGTAGCACTTTAGATTACAGCCCGCGTCTTACAGTGTAGTTTCCCGTCTCTTACAGTGTAGTTTCCTCAACTGTAGGGGTAACTCTCACACATGTACCATGACATTTTGCGGTATCTATCGGGTAGTTATGCTCGCGTCTTACAGTGTAAGTCCTGGAGTCTTACAGTGTAGTTTCCCGTGTCTTACCATGAACTTATCAAAACAGTGTAATTTTCCTGGACATATGCTCTAACTATGCAAACCTTGATGTATCACTTCCTCATCAGCATGGATAAAGATTATGTAGACCAATGATAAAGTTAAAAGCTGTAATGTATTGATGAGTATGGGTTTCACATAATAATGATATTCAGACGTATAAAATATCTTTATTTTTTTATACACACAGAGACCCCACATTGTAATTCTCCTTTTAAGTTACTGATCCATTAAGATCACACTTGTCTTTGCTTACTGGCTAACTATCCAGTATTTTCTGTTATAAATTGCCTCTGTTCTTCGTTGATGTGTTGTAAGCATTTTGTATATAATTTTATTCAGGCAAATTAGAGGGCAGACCGGGGTCCTTAGGATTTTGCGTATTTGCGTTCATGCCTTTATGCGGGCAGCTTGGGGTCCTAAAAGTTGTATAGCCCGAACGGAGATTCCGCGATTGTTTAAAAGCATCTTCAAAACATCTTAAAAGTTATCAGTGATGCATTCTTGAGGCAGTAAGTACTTTAATAGCTTACAAGTTATCTTTAAGGAGTGTTGAGTGAGAAATGAACATTTAGTTTATGTTTGTTTATGTGGCAGGAATTTTGGTTCTTATTTCCCTTACGTTGCACTGCTAATGCTAAATAGCTAGTGGGTGCATCATTTACGTCTGGTAGACACTGTATTTGATTCACCTTCTGTTATTTATTGTTTCAGATACCATACACTGCCAACCCTGTTGAGATGCACTACTGATAAGTGGCTGTTGGACGTTGATGTCACACACATTATTCATCCTCTTCGTTCATTCAATCTCCATCCATCCGGCCGTTGCTGTAATGCTGTTTCTTAAAGGATACATAAAAGACTGAACTGTGAACTGTGTATCTGCCTTTACTCTCTGACCGTAGTATCTGTGTGGATAAAGTGTCCAAGCATTATTCATCATAGAAACACAGATGTGACTAGCTTCAACAGTTCCACTGCAACAACCCAGCACTTTACCTGTAACTACTGGTCAACACCTGGAACTGGACTAGATTATAAAATGCACACTAGTAGAGGGTAGTTACACAGTAAGTAAAGCCAACAAGTGTGCACTTTATAATCCAGCCCGGTTCCAGGTGTTGACCAGTAGTTACAGGTAAGGTAGTGGGTAGTTACACTGTAAGTAAAGCCAACAAGTGTGCACTTTAAAATCCAGCCCGGTTCCAGTTGTTGACCAGTAGTTACAGTAAAGTAGTGGGTAGTTACACAATAAGTATAGCCAACAAGTGTGCACTTTATAATCCAGCCCGGTTCCAGTTGTTGACCAGTAGTTACAGGTAAGGTAGTGGGTAGTTACACTGTAAGTAAAGCCATCCTGCACTTTAAAATCCAGCCCGGTTCCAGTTGTTGACCAGTAGTTACAGTAAAGTAGTGGGTAGTTACACAGTAAGTAAAGCCAACAAGTGTGCACTTTATAATCCAGCCCGGTTCCAGGTGTTGACCAGTAGTTTCAGGTGAAGTAGCTGGTAGTTACACAGTAAGTAAAGCCAATAAATGAGCACTTTAAAATCCAGCCCGGTTCCAGTTGTTGACCAGTAGTTACAGGTAAAGTAGTGGGTTGTCGCAGTGGAAGTACTGGACAGTTAGACAGTTAGCAGTGGCAAGTGTTAACTTAATGGCTGGGTTACTTAAAAATTGAATTACTATGTGGGGTCTCTGTGTGTTTAGAAAAATAAAGTTGTTTTCTTTTTACATCTGCAAGTCTTATTATTGTGTGAAACACATATTCATCAATACATTACAGTGTTTAGGTTCATCATTGGTCTACTTTATTCACAATACTGATTGTTAAGAGGAAGTGGCACATTAACAGCAAAAGCATATGCCCAGGAAAAATACACTGTTTCGATAAGTTCATGGAAAGACACGGGAAACTACACTGTAAGACGAGAGCTTAACTACCCGATAGGTACCGCAAAATGTCAAGGTACATGTGTAAGAGTTACCCCTACAGTTGAGGAAACTACACTGTAAGAGACGGGAAACTACACTGTAAGACGCGGGCTGTAATCTAAAGTGCTACCGAATATTCTTATGCTTACATTTGAGCGTACACATTGTTGATGAATGAGGGTCTTAGATTCAGCTTCCTTCAAGTTAGGGCCTGTGTTTTTTTTTTTTTTTTGAGGTTCTCTCGGAGGAGTTATTATTCCAATTATTTATATTTTTCATTTCAGCTTTGTTTAATCTGGGCCCTGTTCTACGAAGCAAGTTCAGTTCAGCGAGATAGCCTTGGGGCTACCTCGCTGAACTGAGTGCGGTAGCCGGCAATCTCGCTACACGGTTTTACGACGCTGGTTATCAACCTCATAAGTGGATCCAGCTAGGCAATGAGCGCATGCACGCATATAAGGCGGAGCCCGCTGCATCTGACCAATCGCTAACATGAAGCAGTCTGGAGCGTCAGAGCAGGCCGGAGAGAGAAGGACCGCATACTTCACACAGGAGGAGCAGGAGGTGACCATGAGGAAGTATGACGAGCTGAAACATGTGATTAACATTAAAAGCAACACCGTCGCAGCTGCTAAAGCACGGAAGGAGTGCTGGCAGAAAATTGCTGACAGTCTAAATGCGTAAGTGTAGTGGTGTAGTGCAAATAAAATATTTTGTGCCATTATCATCCTGAAATAGCACTGTTCACCATGCACTTTTACTGTAACATGCAACATATCTAATTTAGTTCTTACGTGAATTTATTCATTTGTTCATTCCTATCGTGTTTACATTGTTGTGTGATGTATAGCCCACATGAGTCCTACATGAATTCCTGTCACAATTTTAATATGGGCAATAAAATATTGTCATGGAACAGAAGTGTTGGCATTGAAGATCTTATTACGGCAATGAGAGTTCTTCATTCCCTTTAACTACCTGTAGAAAGTATCATGTACTACCAACCCCTCCCTGGAAAACCAGTACCTTTCATAAAGGTGGTCATCCGAAAAAGAGAGTGGGTCGGGCTCCAATGTCCACGGGATCCTCTAAGAACGGACAAGCCATTTTTTCGTGAGGGCTCATTGGTCAGTGGGCGGGGTTTTTATAGTCCGCGAGTTCAATCTGGAACCTAACCTGCCACGGAGCAGGTTAGCCGTTCAGTGTAGGTTGCCATGGAGACTCGCCTCGCTGAGGAGTGATCCCGTGTCGTAGAACAGGGAATCCGAAACCTATCCTCAAAGCTACCTCGCTAGGCAGTAATCCTGCTTCGTAGAACAGGGCCCAGGAAGAGGCTCAGCCTACTTTTGAAGTTAAAGAAATCAACAAAGGAATATCAGAAAACATCAGGGTGCTGTTGTCTTGTTTGTTGTAACAGGACCTTTTTAGGTTGGAATTATTACTGCATTTTCCACAAATGTTCAATGATCTCCAAACTCTTAAACAAGGCAAGTTTAAAATATTTTTTGTAGACGAGGGGAAACACAGGCATGCATAAGTAGTCAAAGACCTAAAAGTGTGATAGGTTTGAATTCAGATGTTTTGTCCTCTGCAGGACACAGAGTGGACGAGCCTTGAGACTCATCAAAAGACACATTCCTGTCAAAAAGGACATTGAATTCTGAGCAGTATGTTTAATGTTTGAGTCGACTGGAGCGATGGATGCTTTAGCTGCAGTTGTGAATCAGTCAGGTTGAGTCAAAAGGTGTATTTAGTTTTTTAGGGTTAAAGTGTTGGAAACCTTCACTGCTGTTGATAGACTTTCTCTTTCATTTATCAGATTTCAGCCAAACTCCTAACTCTAAGATTAACCTCACCTTCTTTTTTCCTGTTTTGTATCTTGACATAAAAAATTCTCACCTTGTCTTCCATAGCAATGAACACTGAATGAAACAGTGTTGACAGAAGGTTAAATCAAATTAAGTTTGTCTCCGGGGTCCTTGGAGACTTATGAGACGTGCTGGCAGACAAGTCTGGTAAACCGGATTAATTCTGAATTGTCCTCCTGTCAGTAAACTGTCACTTCCTCTTGTAAATTATTCACTCTTGCTTTTTGCCCTCCATCTGCTGCATATTGCTGTGTGAACTCTCCCTGACCTCTCACTGTCACCGTGCATTCATAAATGAGATACATTATTTATACAAGCAGCACATCAAAGTTATTGTTTACATTAGGCTGTAAAATCCTGCAGCGTGTCATCAGGCCTCAGCTGAAGGTTCATATGTTGTCCCACATGTCACGCAGGGATAGCGTATGGAGGAGAAGACAAAGTGCTGTGTCAATATCACTCTGATATGACAACAGCTCAAGAGCTGCACGGATTCAGCATCATGCTTTTATAAGATCTCAGCACGACGACATCAGCATTCATTAAGGAAAGGAAGTGATCTCTGGGAAAACACAGCAGCTGCTTTTGTCCTGCTCGATGTGTCATCACTTAGTCCTGTGAGGTTTGGTGGAGCCTGTGGTTCTCTGCTGGCAGCCCTGAGCGACACCAGCCCTTGGTTCCCAGACTAACAGGACACCAGGGGCTGGTGTCAGCCAGGATCCCAACAGGGAATTAGAAGCTGGGCAAAACACAGCAGCCACTTTATTAGGCCCACCTCCCTGGTTTCAAGTTCGACTCTTTTTTTTTCCTTCAGAGCTGTCTTAATTCTTGGTGTCATAGATTCAACAAGGTGCTATAAACTTTCCTCAGAGATGTTCCTCTATATTGACATGATAGCATCAAACAGCAGCTGCAGATTTCTGGGCTAAACATCCATGACAAGAATCTCCCGTTTCACCACGTCTTAAAGGAGCTCTACTGCACTGAGATCTGGGGACTGTGGAGGTCATTCAGGGAACTCAGCGTCATGTTAAAGAAACCAGTTTAAGATTTGTTTGTTCCTTTAACTTGTTTATCAAACATGTTACCATGAAGACAACCTGCTCTCTGTTTATTCTGTGTGCTGAAGCACATGGATCACTTTACCCATAGAATGCGTCAGTATTAGATTATTTATTTATTATTTAGCCTTTATCTAGAGCACATCTAAACGTGAACTCTGAAACGTATTAATATAACCTAGTTTATTGTGTTTCAGGAAGATTTTATTTAATAGATTTCAGTTTTCAGTAATAATCCTCCATTATATTGATTTGATGATGGTTGTGTTTAGTATTTTCTGCTTTAAACTCACAACAAACATTTTAATCCCAGTTTTATGACCCGTTTCTGAACGATCCTTAGTGCCCGTCCTCAGCTCGTCTTTTCTCTCTCATTAAACTCTGTTGTGTTTGTGAAGTTTCATGTAGAGAAGTCTGAACCGCTGCAGCATCCAATCAGAAAGTGGTATTCCATATGGGGGCGTGTCTGTCAGTGAAAAGACTTCCACAAAACCAGCTCTCGTGTTTCCTTGATCATAGCTCCTCCAATCAGCCTCCTCTCTCCTCTCTCCTCGGAGCACAATAATCGCTTTGGGACAGCCTTCAAAATGACGACTCAGAAAGTACTTCTGGTGCCGTGAAGGAGCGAGGAGAGAGGAGACTGCAGTTTATGGCTTCGAGTTGTACTCATGGGGCGTACTTGTAAAGGGATGGGCATGGTCAGAAACAATACTCAGGTAGGCTGTGGACTTTAAACCATGCTCAGTTGGTACTAAGGGGCCCAAAGTGAGCCAAGAAAATATCCCCCACACCATTACACCAGCAGCAGCAGCCTGAACCGTTGATACAAGGCAGGATGGATCCATGCTTTCATGTTGTTGACGCCAAATTCTGACCCTCCCATCTGAATGTGGAGCAGAAATCCAGACTCATCAGACCAGGCAACGTTTTTCCAATCTTCTATTGTCCAGTTTTGGTGTTGCTGTGTGAATTGTAGCCTCAGTTTCCTGTTCTTAGCTGACAGGAGGGTCACCCGGTGTGGTCTTCTGCTGCTGTAGCCCATCTGCCTCAAGGTTGGACGTGTTGTGTGTTCAGAGATGCTCTTCTGCAGACCTCGGTTGTAACCAGTGGTTATTTGAGTTACTGTTGCCTTTCTATCAGCTCCAACCAGTCTGTCCATTCTCCTCTGACCTCTGGCATCAACAAGGCATTTTGGCCCACAGAACTGCTGCTCACTAGACAAGTGGAAGGGAAAAGATCTGGGGTGAGAAACTGAAGTAACAGCCTTAGTCAAGAGTAATTCTTAAAAAATATACATCATAACAGAGGTAAGAACATTGGGAGTTGTGCTGCTTGAAGACAATGACTCATTTTATGTGTCCATCTTCAAACTGTGATTTTCTGTCACTGCAAAGGTTCTGCCTCATAATTCAGCTGCATATATTAGAAGAAATTGTAATCCAGCTCAGCTCAGTGTTGGTAAACTTAGTGAATCAAGGAGTCACAGGGGATTGTTGGGCCCCCATATGTGTTCAGCTGTAAGTAGCCCTGGGGGCGAGATTTAAAGGTTGTTTGACGTTCGCACTATCCCACATCAAGCCCTCTCTTCTTCAGGGATCAGCTGATTTATTCAGCATCATTTGTTGGTGTCAGCCCACGTTGAGAGCACAGCTTTGGTCTGTTTCTGTTGTAATATTGAGCACATCAAAATTAGCGTGAGGGATGCTTTGTGTCTGTTTGAGAGCCTGTTGAGACAGGAAATGACTGTAAAAACATATCTGATGGTTCAGAGAGGGCATGGAGACATTCAGTGTTTACAGAATTTGCCGATTTTAGGTCAGTGGAGTAAAACTAAATGCTTTCATGCTGTTCCTGTTTCAGCGTGATTCCACTTAATGATTTAAGAGAAGAAGGTCCTGGAGGGTTCACAGCTTCGACCAGCAGGAACGAGAAGTGCAGCACCTCGAGGATCAGTGTAATGAGACACATTTTACCAGCTACAGTACAGATAAAAGCAATGATTTTTTTTTAAATGAGAGCTTTTTTTGGACCAAAGCTGGAAGCAAGACACACAATTAGGTCGATAATTAATATGTGATGAGT
This sequence comes from Halichoeres trimaculatus, assembly GCF_033239565.1. Classification (NCBI taxonomy): domain Eukaryota; kingdom Metazoa; phylum Chordata; class Actinopteri; order Labriformes; family Labridae; genus Halichoeres; species Halichoeres trimaculatus. Next base: position 30,543,127 of record NW_027437184.1, read on the forward strand.
CTCCTAATGATGAACATACTCCATGCCTATTAAACCGACAAGACTTAATTAGGTTTCATAAATTCTTCACAATCCACAGATGCAAGATGTTCATATATTAGACTAATCTTGTTCTCTGTGTGTGTGTGTGTATGTGTGTGTGCGTGTGCAACAGCTGGAAGCTAAAACTACTACACCAGGAGGTCTTGATGGATCCAAATAAGCATTTGATGTCAGTCAACTTAACTACACCCACACAAATTAGACAAGATTGTGAAATTAAAAAGTAAAATACAGTAATCCATACCCAATGTGTTAGGAAAATTGAAGGAGTCAATAAAAAGATAAAATGTACGTACAAAAAAGTCTGAGATTTTAATAAATTGAGAAAAATGTGATGCAAAAGCAGATTTCGTTATGCCTCTCTGAGTCTTTTGACAACTGAGCAGAACAGTTCCTTCCAGCTTCAGGTTATGAAACGTCTGTTTTCTCAATTCCTTCCCCACATCCTTTCAGAGTGATGCAATGACAGAAACCTGGCATCAAAAATAAATCCATCTAAGTGATCCTGACAAGTGAATCAGGCAGATACCCAACACAGACGACCCTAGCCCTGACCTCTCCTGGACTCACAGAGCTCTGACAAGCGCAGATTTCCATCCTGCACAGACAGAAAGACAGAGAGACACTGCATACTTGCTCTCCTGAACCTCTGATAGAACTGCTGGCACCAGGAGTCCAGTTCAACAGAGAGTCTGCGACCGGTCCGGCAGGATCATAAATTTCCCATGGAAAAGGCCAACTCCCTCTGAGCCTGTCTTCATTTAGTGTGGAAACATACATTTGCACTCCAAAAAGAAAAAAGAAAGAAAAGAAAGAAATACAATGCTAAAAAGGTACTGACACAGCTTAGATCCATAAAACCACAGCTGTCAAATCAGTGGTTTTTTTTTAAACAGCTATTCATCACATTATTCTCCACAGACAAATTGAGATATACTGCAAAATTATAACCGCTTATCCCTCCTAGATGAACTTTAGCGACGTTTTTTAAGCTGTTATAACAATAATGTAGTGGACAATCAACAATGAAAAGTACTGACTAAAAGGGATGGCTACCCTTTACATTTGAAACGATATGGTACTGATGCCCGGTACCTGGCAATCAGTAGCAATGGTACAAATTTTCAGTATTTTTTTGTGTTTATGTGGTAAAAAAATATCAATTTGTTTGATAATAAAATCTCTTTGTTTCAATTTAACATATTTATTCTTTAATATTGAACCTTGCAAAGCTGTGTTCATGTCCAGCATGGAAAATCACCTACTCTTCCACTCTCTCACAGTCACAAGGATGCGTTTAGATACATAAACATGGAACTTGTTGATTTTCCCTGAATTGGTGCCCATTACTTGTGACAGAATTTGGTCGGTACCTTTAAAAGTACCTAATTCAGTGCCTTTCCAACAAATTACTCAGAATAACCTTAAGGGGTAATAACCCCAACCCAAATCCAAGCCCAACAAGCAACAACAGAAAGACATGATGACCTAAATGTTGGATTGGTTTAATACTAACGTATACCTATTGTCCTACTTATCACTTTCAAGGTTAGCCAAACACCCTATACATATTTAAAGAGGGGGTATTGGGCTTTTTTTTCTTATATACTCTCTGGTATCCCCATATAGCCTCAAGCGATTTAAAGTTTAAAGCAGTCCAATTCTTCCTTTACTGCTGGTCTACAAAGCCATTATTTCAGCCTCTGAAACACTTTGTATAGCTGCTGCCACTTTAAGGCTCCTCACTCCACAAACCCCCTTCCCTCTGATTGGCCAGTTCGGGACAGAGCCATAAACAGACCTTGGTATGGTCTAACCTTCCAACATGTCATGAACCTGTTAGAAGATCCTTATGTGATGACCTCATCATTTCACCAAGTCTCGTGAAGATTTTGTGTTGTTTCAAGAACTGACTGTTTTGATCAGTTTACAGACAGGTTCAGGGATTTCTACAACATATGATTATGTGGAAGTTTGAAAATCAGCTCATGGTTAGTTTGGACATCCAGCAGTGTTACTTTATATCAAAGTTTAGAATTTAAACAACCATAATTCCCCCTCTTTAAGTATCTCAACAGACCTTATTTGCCACAACAACAGACTCATTGTACATTGAGAACATTTGTGCGGTAGATCAAAGATCAATACAACCACCTTCCACACTTAAAGCTAAAAAAGTACTCTAGCAATGCAACCGTGTCTAACCTCACAGAAGGGTGGGCAAAGGCCGCGCTGGGTAGCTTACTTTGTAAAAGACCAGACAAGTTTGACCAATCACTCAGGACACAAGCTGATACAAAGTCCCTTCTTAAGGAATAGGTATGCTTTTACTTTTACACTGAGTTACCTTTAATTTACCTATACACTCAGGATAACTGAACCTCATTTTTCGTAGTCTATTGAAAAAAAACATTGGCACACAGCTTCCTTCATATCGCATCTCTGCCACCTGTCCTTTCTTTGGGAACACTGATTAATTTGCAGATTAGAGCTTGAGTTCAAAACAAAGAGCCTTCAGGGTTGAGCTGAAAAACAGGTAGATATGATTTTCCAAATGTAACCTTCCTCATTTAGCCCACATCCAAAAAGAAAGAAGCCTTGAATAAATATAATCAATATTAAAAACATCAATGGTATTTCGGCATTGATAATGAAGTCAGATAAAATCTTTATTTAACAAATCCACTCAAAATAAATTGTCACATAAGCACTTGGCAGTGCCTGCTCTCTGTCAGACATCCCTCTGTGTGTGCTGCCTGATTTGCACATCCACAGCACACAGAACAAACAGCCTCGCTCTCATCCCATTTCCTGCATAGCAGCTATAATGAATCTTTTATGATTTCATAATACATCCAATTATTCCACCCCTGTTAAAATCACAGCGCACCACCTGGAACCACTCTGGCTTCTCTCTATTCTAATTTCACTGCCTCATTTGCTTGCATATTCTTGCCATATATGTAAATGAAATAGCCAATCTGACAAAGCCAAGAGCAAAGGAAAGAATAAGACGGGGGGCTGAGCGTGCTTTAACACTTGTTACATTGGGAAATTCTTTGTTAGAGTAAGAGCTGCCTTTTTAAACCCTGAATTTTGCTCCATTACATCAGATAGCAACCCCATTCATATTTAGCACGAGCCGTATCTGTGTTTGGAGAGAGGGCGACACTGTGAGACGTGAAGCCTTTGCAGAGTAAAGCTGATGAGATTGAGGGTAGAGTGTGCCGGCTGCTGCTGCTGCACGGCTGCATTTGGAAATGGCTTCTTCATAAATGAACTGATGGATTAAAGCTGTCTGTGTGGGAAGCAGCTTTATGATAAAACACATACAGCAGGAGGCGGAAGCATGACAATAGAGACAGCTGACTGCTATCCTGTCTTCTGCACAGCAGGATGTTCAGGTCGGATTCTGAAGAAAAGAGATTACGTGTTACATTATAAACAGTTATTTTACAGAAATAGAGATTTAAGTATGGCAGGCCAGCAGGGGTGTGGAGAAAAATCTCCAGTTTTAGGTTTGTCTGTTGAGATGATAAGATGGAGGATGGAAAAAGAAACTAAGAAGAGACTGCAAGAGAAAGACAGGGGTGACATGCTGCAAAGAGAGGGTAGAGTATATGAACCTTGGCTGTTAGAGGCAACCAAATTGCCTTTAGATGGTGTTTTCCTGGACCAAAAATTCTAACAAATGAACAAAATAAGAACATGTTTGTGTCTTTATATACTCATTCCTGATTGGCTCAAACCGTTAAACTGGAAAACCAAATGTGGTCATCTCCATGAAATCCTTACCAAACGTGAAAACAATCAAATCAAATAACTTTGCTTCTTAAAGGTAGGGTCTGCAGGAGTTTTCATTACCTGTTAGAAAACAGCATTCAAACTAGGCTCTTCCTCCTTGGCTCAGTGCCAGCAGCAGCCCACACCCACAGCTTCTGACCATGACTATGTGAACACACTCACTAGCCCAGCAACCCTCTGCAGCATTGTGTTTATACATGGGAGACACTTGAGAGCCGTGCACCAGATTTAGCATGTTAGCACAAGCTAATCACAGGTATTTGACACATACTGCTCAGCAGAAGGCCAACTCGCACTGCTCTTTGTCCCAAGCTGCTCTACAAGTACCCAGAAGCGAGTGAAAGTTGAGCCAAGCTTCATCCTCGCTTAGTAGTAGTAGTAGCTGTTTGGCTTTGCTTATGTGTGTCTTCCCCCCGTGCTACGTCTATTAGCATAGCTGCTCTGTTTAGCTTTTACTCGTGATCATCAACACGGAAAGTCAATTATGCTTTTGGCGGTCTGTGATTTGGTGATGTAACCATGCCTACGCTACACCCAGAAACTTCCCAAACCAACCAAGACATCTACATTCAGGCAGAGTAGAGGGTTGAAGCAGACAAAGACACTGATACACATTTATAGAGGCCTCTAGGAGACAATTGAGCAGGATTATTCCAGCAAAAAGTTTTTTTTTTTTTGGAAAATCCTGCAGACTCTTCCTTCAAGGTCAAATAATACACAAATATGCTTATGTGCCTTCACTACAGATAACATAAAACTGGTCATGAGAAAACAGTAAGAGAAAGGCAAGGATTTAATGTTAGCAAGCTAACAACTGGAGCAGACAAAGGCCAGGTGTATGTTGGTTGAACAGGTTAATGAAAAGCAGTTAACAGGCTACAATCCAGGAAACCATGAGTGAATCCACAGTAATCACAGGTTTAAGCCTGAAAAACTGTCACTGACAAAGACTCAAAAGAAAAAATGCTTGGAGGGCAGTACAATCCGACAGTGAGTGAGGCTGAAACCAGAACTTTAAACAGGACAGGGAATCAGGAGCAGATGTGGAACAGGTGGATGGAGAGAGAAGCACACATGGGTTCAAATCCTCATGTATCCAGTTAATGACAAGCAAACCTTTATTTTCAATGCTTGTATGATGTTTTCTCACCATGTTATCACATCTTGTCTGTTGTTCCTGTTGTTTTCTACACTTAGTCCCAATTAAACTGTGTCTCTGCGTGACTGCGTGTTGGAATGGCTCAGGGGACTAACTTGGGTTCAGTGGTGCAGTTTAGAAAGATGATGTTACTTATATAAAGCTTCAAAATAAATAAAGATCTTAAGTTTAAATGTAATTCAGTTCATTTGGATAGAGTAATTCCTCGGCCACAACAATGTTTGGTCCAAAAACTATCAATCTTTGGTGTTAATTTAGTGAAAACACTGTTTTTTTAAGTATTTGTTTTCCATAAAGGAAAAAAACTTAAAGCTCAGACTTTGAGCTCTTTGTAGGTGAACAAAAACAACTACAGCGCAAGAGGGATTGACTAATATTCTATTGTAGATATACAGTTAACACATGGCACAAAAACCCATGACACTGTGTGAAATCATCGTTATAATTCATTATTTGAGCAATGCAATCTGAATGTTATGGATTAAACGTTTTTGTTGTCACCTTTTTTTTTGTTTTTTCTATTGTTTGACTTTTTTTTTCTTTTTTAAATTGATTCATTTATAATTTTTATGTAGCACATGGAAGGATGATGGTACAAAATTGAAACCTGAAAAAGTGGACTGGTGTCTGTTCACACCATGTCATTCTCAGTGACAGATAAACCCAGTAGGTCAAATGAGGTGTCAGTCAAAAAGACTTCAATGTTGACACTTAAGTATTAAGATTTGAAACACCTTGCAGAATTTACAACTCCCTGTATTTAAATCCAGGTCAAAACAACCTGTGGGTGACTGGAGGATAAGGTTAAAATATGTTTACAGCATTTTTAAGGGGAACTATTTACATTAAAATTTACAAAGTTGCTATTTGTGTATTTATAGTTTTAAAATGGTTTCTGCATTACCTTGTGTCTGTGTCCAAAACATTTTGAATCTTCTTCTGTGGTTTTATATGTTTACATGAAGCTAGGTCATCCTATGTGAAGGACGTGTAGTGGAAACATTGAAACATCTGATTGGTGGTTTGATGAAATATGACCCGGAGAAAAAAGAAGTGTTTTTATTATGACGATCAAGAGTGGCTACATTAAAGTGCTTTTTAGAAATTTTCCATCTCCATCCTACTGTTTCCTTTTGATAAAATAAGGCATAAAACCCTCACATTCAAGTGATGTGAAGTCATGAACATTACACTTGATATTCTGCAGCTCATTGAATCAAAAACTGTTGCTGTGAGGTTTTGACCAATAACGGTCAGGTTTTCAACTTTCAACAGCTGTATCTGGATGATTAGTAAGACAGCTGGGTAATACGTCGATTCAATACACGTAGAAACAATCAGAAAACTCTATCATTAAATTCAGCCTCATACACTCTGCTTATCACACATTACCAGCTGTTCCCATGTGGACATGTTGGCCTGTTTTCTTCATGATATTAGTAAAAAAAATGTAAGAGCATAACCTTACATATAGGGTGTGATCCCAGGAGGATCAGTAAACACAAGGCTCTGTGTTTCCACTACACGTCCTTCACACGTGTTCCACGTTGGAAAATCTCCTCTCAGGTCTCCGTCATTAATCAAAACCTTGCGTTGGCCCTCAGGAGCTGCAGAAAAACCTCAATATTAAGCAGCTTCTCTAAAACACTCCACAGCTACCTCAAGTGATCTTTAACTAAAAATCAGGAGTGTTTTTTCCCTCTTCCTGAGCCTCTTTGTAATTGGGAGGATGAACTTGTGGTGCTTGTCCCTCAGGCAATTTACCTTTGCAGAGTAAATTTAGGATCACCGGCCCGCTTGTTCAATTTGCTTTATTTGAGAAAGCTTCCCCATCTCCCCGAGGAGTCCCACTGAGGCTGTTCACGAGCGCTCTGCCATACTGTTTGTTCTCTTAAGGTCACCAGTAGCACAGGGATCATTGTTTCTCAATGAGCTGTGGAAGACAAATGTAAAGGGGGCTTGTATGGTGAAGGGACTTCATTAGAGAGGAGGAACACTGGGATGAAGCTGCTGTGTGTGAAACAGGCTGTTTGTATACATAATTAGAGATTATACCAAAAGTCCCAAGAGAATACTCCTTTACTCTGTCATATTCCCTACACTGTAAAAAGGGAAAATTCAATCAGTTGAAGTGATGTAATTAATTTAATCAATCCAACTCAATATTTTTAAATTAGGTTTCCAATGTATTTTTGCGGATCATATCAACTTGACTCTCTTCGTTGCTACAACTAAAAAAAGTAGTTGGACCATCTTAAATTATTGCTTCAGTTGGTCACACCTAAATAAATTAACAAGTTCAATTAACACAACTTGATAGGTCTTCTCAAATCAAAATTTTGCATCAATCCAACTTAAAGTTGTGAGTTGTTTCAACTCAATAATCTGCAAAACCAAAAAGGAAAAACCGTGGGTGAGGAGGAAAGGCTGTGGATATGAGACCCTGGTGCACATTAAAGGGACAGTTCAGTTTTTTTGAAGTGGGGTTGTATGAGCTCTATGTGATCACTAAGGACATTAGATACAGTAGAAAGTTGTCTCCTCTCCCTCAGTAAGACACAGACTGTAATCGATGGTGATGAGGAAATAGACGCTAACAGGGAAATGCCGAACCAGATTCAAAGGCTATTTTCTCTGCCTACAAGAACTAAAATAAAAAATATAATACCACAGTTTAAGAGTACGCTACATAAAATATTTCTTAAGTGCATTAAGTCTTCGGAAATATAAACTTTTATCCAGACCTAACTAACTGGTCATTTATCCTTCCGCCCAGCGCTAGTGCGCTCCGTCCCCCCTCCTCCTTTCAGCTGTAGGGAATGTAAACAAGCTATGCTACGCCGGTTGTAGCCTCGTGTAAGTTTAATCAAGTCTCGTAATTCTCTTGTTTGTACTCTGGACATCAAGATAGAGTCGGAAATACTCAGAGGTGTAAATGTCTGAGCTGTGACTCAATGCCCACGGATGCTGAGTGTTAGTGCTGTCACGAGTGGAACTTGGTTACAGACACTCTCCAGGATTTGTCTGAGTTAGAGGACACTGCTGACTCTCAAACCGTCTGTATAACTCATCACACAGATTTCCCTGCTCTTCTGAATTCTGGAGTGTCCAGTCGTGGCAGCAGTAACACTCAACATCTCGATGTCCAGTGTTTCCTTTGTATTCCTTTCAGTCGCCATCTGTAGCAGCTCTATGTTCTCCGGTTCATACAGGTATCCTTTTGGTTCCAAAGTGAATGAAACTTCATCGTCGCTGTCATAGTCACTCATTTTGAATTTCCTACGCTGCCTCACAATCCTTAGAGTACAAACAAAAGAATTACGATACTTGATCAAACTTACACGAGGCTAAAACCAGTGCCCGAAGCATAGCTTGTTTACATTCCCTACAGCTGAAAGGAGGAGGGGGGCCGGGAGCACTAGCGCTGGGCGGAAGGATAAATGACCAGTTAGTTAGGTCTGGATAAATGTTTATATTTCCGAAGACTTAATGCACTTAAAAAACATTTTATGTAGTGTACTCTTAAACTGTGGTATTACTTTTTGATTTTAGTTCTTGTAGGCAGAGAAAATAGCCTTTGAATTTGGTACCGTCTGTCCCTGTTAGCGTCTATTTCCTCGTCACCATCGATTAAAGTTTGTGTCTTACTGAGAGAGAGGAGACACCTTTCTACTGTATCTAATGTCCTTAGTGATCACATAGAGCTCATACAACCCCACTTCAAAAAAACTGAACTATCCCTTTAAGATACTACGTGTGTGTCTGTGCTCCATGGCATGGACCAGCTGGCTGTCTGTGCTCCACAGCGTAGGCTGCCTGACTGCCTGGCTGCTTGACTGTACCCAACGGCAGTGAGTGCTCCGACTAAAATACTTTCTCAGTAATGGTATTTAAATGTAACTGAAGACAAAACCAAGCTTGTCATGTTTAATCGTTATTTTAGCCCATCAACACAGCTCATTTACTAACATATAAAACATTAAACACGCTCAAAGATACACGGCCCATGCCACAGGGCACAGACAGCAGGTCCATGCCATGTGGAGCAAATAAATCCTGTGCTTTTGGCAGGTCAACATCTAAATGTACAGTGGGGTCTAATATCCACTGCATTCCCTCCGCACTCACGGTTTGAAACAAGTCAATTCAATAGGCTGTAAGGTAAACTTTACAAGTAGACAGGTATCTTTTTTCAGTGTACACTATAAATAAGACAGTGTAAATAATGTTGAATCTACATGTTTGAGTGAGAGGTTATTATCAGGAGGGATTTTTTTCTCTGGTAAAGAGGCCTCTGAGACTTCATGTGTCTGTTTGTTTCTGCAGATGATTTGGCCGTGTGACCGGCTCAGTCTTGGCCGGCTGTGTGAAGGAGGTGGGTGCAGAGCGAGAGGGTGTCACTGGAAGTCGTTTGTCACTGTGTCTGCCGGGCAGATTACCTGTCAGATTAGAAAACACCCCTGTCAGCCGCTCAGACAGGTGGCCGGCCCAGATACATCACCATGGTACTCAGCTCAAACACAGCACACACACACCAACACACACACACACTGAGACATATAGAAGTGCCTTCTTCACAACAACAAATGTGTGTGTGCTGTCAAAGAGGTTGGCAGGATAACGGGTATCTGCACCACATGCTAACACAGCCTCTGCACTACATATGAAGTCGTTATTCATCCATTCATTCAGCCTCTGTTAAAGTAATTACACTCTAATGCTTTTAACCCGACAGCTGATTGTGACTGATGCTGCGGTAAACATCCTCAGAGTAGAGGTGAGATCAATGATGCTTTTCTTGGTTCATTCTGTTTGAAAAAAGCTCATTTCCACACAAAAATCAATACATCTTCTTTATTCCTGCTTTTGAGCAGACAGTATCCTTCATTTCTTGTTAACAAAATCAAATATTTCAACGGTGTGGAACGGATTGCAGACAAATGTCACACGTGTTTGTGTTTCCATATTCCTGGATGTCAGCAATCACACAAGCATTGTGACATTATTTCAATTGAGCATCGAGGAGCTTAACAAGGATTTTGGTTACCTTACAAAAGGATCATCTGTTATTACCTCCGCCAATGAGGTTATATTTTTGGGAGAGTTAATCTATTTGTTTATCTGAGGCATTACACTAACTTTTTCACTGGAAGCACATGATTTGGTCGCATCCTTTATCTATCTATCTATCTATCTATCTATCTATCTATCTATCTATCTATCTATCTATCTATCTATCTATCTATCTATCTATCTATCTATCTATCTAGAGGGGGTGGGGTGCAGTAACTTTAGCTATGATTTCGTTGAATATTTTGTTGTAAATATGAAGTTTGCAACAAGCAACAAGCTCTGGCTCACAAAACACGTTATTTATTTTATGTAACTTTAAAGGAAGACATCTAAAATGCTTCTTAATTAAAAGCAAAAAATAACAATAGACAGGCATGTGTTAACATTCCAGGGCTATTAAAGTTAATCAAAACATTTTTGTTGAAAAAAATAAAAAAATAGAAATGAGGCTTTGCATCAACCGATTAAAATTCTTAATTAAGTTTACAAAACTAACTAAAATAACCTTAAATAATAGAGACAATATCTTTACTATTCGTCTTTTTCAATCTGTGTCATATGTAAACTCATTACTTTTACCAATCTGGAGGGCCAAAACTCCTCAATATGGAGGGAGTCTCCCTTTTTCCAACCCTTTGCCCCACTGTCCTCCTGGCTTGTGATTTCTCCTAATTGTCCCCCAACTTTTAGTATGCTCCTGTGATGTCTAATATTTTTGAAAGTCAAATCAAGTCCTGTACTTGGGCGTTATATTGAAAACTCAAAAACCAGCCACCCCCCTCTCCCTCTTAGTTGGTTTGATCTAAAGACGCTGCAGGAGACCTCAGAGACAGAGACAGGTTACCGTGCTGTATTTGTTGATGAAGACTGTTTCAGAGCCTTAGCTGTTTTCTTTCTTTCTTTTTCTTTTTTTCTTTTTCTTTTTTTTTTCAGGTGTTGACACAACATGTCATGAGTTAAACTCTTGCAATGGTTAAAAAGTTGATTCATTCATTGGATCGTCCCGATCTCTCTATCTAACCTATGCTCTAACGTAGCATCCTCTTCAATCAGCAGAGTTTAGAGCATTGTGAATCTTATAGTGAAAAGTCAGATTCTTAAATAGGCAAATGATTGTCCTGAAGTTCTGTCTGTCTTCGGTGTGTGATGTGCATACACCCTGTGTGTGTACGCGACAGCGCTCTCTCTTCAGAACAGGAGAGAGTTCAGGTGGAGGAGACTGGCTGAGCCAGTGGAAGAGAGAGAGAATTCAAACAACAGTGACCATGATAGATGAAGTATTAAGACAAGTAAAAATTTTACTAATAGCATAACTCAAAAAGTAACAAACAGATCTTGATGACATTTTCAGGACATGTTCAAAATGAGATAAGGAAGAAGTGATTAAATTAAGGAGGTGATCTGGATCAGCTTCTTGATCCAGGACGTTTTTAAAGGATTCTTTATCTTTGTGAGATAGGGCTGTTTTCACCATATGTGTATATAAAATGGTCAGATTGCTTTGCAAAACAATACAAGACAAGGTCACCATAATTTCTGACGGATGTTAAAGTACGATCCAGATCTTGGCAATATTTTGAATACTAAGATCCAGAATATGAAATATGAACTGGGTCATCATAATTTTCAACACTGTCAGGTAACAAATTATTGTACAAACCTGCAACTAACACCAAATTGTAGCAGACAGTCTGCTGAAAGGAAGTATAACATTAAAGTAGGACTAAAGTGTTAGTGACAATCACGGTATGTTTGGAGGAGGTCTGCGCTCTCTGAGTGCTTTTCTTGTTTGCTGACTAACTTGAGCAGTCTGTTACTGTGCCTTATTTCTCCACACTGCATTCAAGATGGTAAAAACTGTTTCCTGTCAGCAGAGCATTCAGATATATAATCAAAATAAAATGAAATAAAATAAATGTGTCTATCTGAGAAAGAAATAAATCAAAAGTGTTCTCTTTCACTCTGCGCGGACTCATCACTCTACATTTCCATCACTTAGCTCTGTGGACATCTGTGAGACACAGACATCTCTCCTCTGTGCCAGCACCAGCCTGTGTCTCGCCTCCTCCTGTTGATCCAACACCTGGGAGCTCTCCGTGCAGGATTAATGAAGTCCTTCATGCTTTGACTTAACCGCATGATAAGAGGCCGGCCTTCTGGAGTCTCAAAGAGAAACCAGCGTCCACAGGAGAGACGGATCAAACGGGTCTGTGACTCAGTCATCGCAGATGAGACAGAGACGTATTACAGCCCATCAGCAGCACTCAGGAGCTACTGATGCATGCGCGGTCACAAAGATGTGATACATGTCTGCATTATGAAGGTGAGAGCTAACAGTGTGTGCTTAACTGTGCAGACAACATTCAATGCCAACTTTATTAGTGAAACCTATGAATAGAGAGTAAACATCCATCAAAAATACACTCACCAGTACGAACATTTAGTTGAATGGAAACAGATTGGTTATCCAGTTTGATGCACTGGGTGCAGGTCAGCCATGCAGTGAATTAGGCTATGGTTTAAGCAGGCTGCAAAGTCAAGCTCCACTTAAAGGACATCAGCAGCTCTTAACACCAGTCCCTATCAGCTGACAGCTACACCAACACATGTTAAAATGTAAAATTTACCCTGCCTTCTCTTTCTCCTTCTCTTTCAAACCACTCCACAACCCACCTCCACCTCCAGCTCTTCCTTTCATGCTGTGTCTGATTTCACCAGTGTTACACTTGTTTTCACTGATGCTAGCTCTTAATGCCTGCTCTCCCTGCTTTAGCTTTCCATGTTTGCACATGAGCGAGAAGGGAGGTGTGCTCTTCCCACCACAGGCTTGTCGTTCCACTTAGGCATGTGGTAGGGCAGGGAGCTCCCAGGATATATATTTATACATGTATAGTAAAATATTTTTATCCCATGCAATTAAATTATTTTGATGAGAGAGGTCCTGAAAAAAGTATTTCATGATGTGGCCAACTGCTCCTGCTTTAACAGGGAAGAAGCTACTCACAGCAACATTTATAAACCTGTACAGCTTTGAGTATCCAACCTTAAAAGCTCTTTGACACCTGAGGGAGTGAATGAAGCCAGTTTAGGAAGAAGGTGTTTGATGGATCATCTGACATTTTTTTTTTTGCCAAAAATTGAGTAATCCATGTTTATCTGCTTCGGCTAGACTGTGATGATGGGAAGCACTGAGAAAAGTTTTGAAGTTATTGTACTTTCAGCAACATATGTATGAGGGGAATGTTGCAGAAATAAATGTTGTGGGAATTCTTGAATTACAGAATTTTCACAGCTGTAGGTTTCACTCAGTGCATTTAGCTGCAAATGTGGAAAGAAACAATGCTACAAGTAACTCTTAATCTTTAAGAAATGTTACAGTAGTGTAACCAGGAAGTGCTGTTAAGTCAGACTTCCTCACTGGAAATGACTCTCATAGCTGGAAAAACAGGAGTCAGATTAATTTATTGATATAGATTAATCTGATCGTTATCTGGACCAGTGGTTCTCAAATGGGTGTACGTGTACCCCTGGGGGTACTCAAGGGCACTCCAGGGGGTACGCAAGATTCAAAGATGTATATTCAAAAAATAGCAACCAAGCAAAATTCCTTTATCACCATTTCTTTAATCAATATTTGTTCCAATTTATGTTTAAGTTCATAAATTTAATAGCATATTCAATAGACACTAAGAGTACAATGCTATGTTCTTTTTTTTCCATCCAAAACTGCTTTGTGCTTGTTAGGGGGTACTTGGCGGAAAAAAAAAAAAAAAAAAAAACACATCACAGCGGGTACATGACTGAAAAAAGTTCGAGAACCACTGATCCAGACCGATTCTTCTTTTTCTTTCTTCCTTTTTTTAATGTGTACTTTTACTGCCAAACTAACAGATAAACAGATTTTGTAAAACCCTGTTTCCACCAAGTGGTTCAGTTGGGTTTGTCTTAGTACAGCGCATATTTTTGGACTTTTCCTTTGACTAAAACCAGGACAAGTCCCCAAATTACCGACCTTTTCTGTCCCACTTTTTAGTACCCCTTTGTTGGGGTGCCCGACAAACAGATCCGGGCACAGGAGGTGGGGCAAGAAACACCACAGTCACTGTTCACTGTTCAACACTGATTGGTTGAAAGAACCATCACTTCCTGTGTGACAGCAGTAATAAAGAACAACAACGGTGCCATGTTCAAATCTCCCATCGACTTCGTCAAGATAACCTTCATTTTGTTTGGAAAGTGGTGTCATGAAACTGCTGTTGAAACAAAACTGAGTCATGTCTTTCTTCATTTGATATATCAGTGGGGTACACTGTGTTGCACTGCTATGCAGTCACTATTATGTAACTGAAGCTATCAGCATCCAGCTTACACGCCACCCTCCAAGAAAGGCACAGTTAGCTGCGGAAATGCCAACAGCATCAGACTTTACCGATCCAACCCTTACCAAACTGTTCTGATCCAAACCGGACTGCTTGGTGGAAACAGGGCTTAAGATTTAAGGACCAACTAAGCATAAGAATAGGATTATGTGTGCTTAGTTGGGGTTGTGGTGTCAGGATAGGGGGATTTGTGATACATGCAGTATGTGGTACAGTAATGTATAACATAAAATTTGTACATGAACCCAAAGTTCCATAGATTTATGTAATTTAATTTCCTTAGCTGCAGATGTTGTGCAGGGGTCTTCAGGATGTAACTGTAGGCATTATGGTGCTCTTAGCTGAATCTAAGCTCAATTTCTGAGTAAAATCTGGTCCTGCATGGTTAAAGAGTGCAGAGTAACTTACCTCGCTGTGGGGTTAAAAGACATCCGGCTTTGTGACACTGTTTTCAGACCTAGCTTAGCCTCTCAGATCTCTTATCCTTTTAACGTAGCTTTTGGTGACTCCAAAAAATGACAACAGACTATCAGTTCACCTCTGAGTCAAACACCATTACTCAGTTTTTCCAACTCATGTCTGTGCATCATTTTAAAAAATCTGTGAACTTGTTCATCATTTCCACCATTTGTCCTTCCTCTACTTGCACAAATTAGCCGTCAATCTGGGATTAATTATCTCTAAAGTAATCTAATGAGACACACAGCAGGGTTTCAGCTGCAGATCTGGATATCCAGCAGTAAGTCATACACTTCTTACTGAGGCTGTATTTAATGATGAACTGAAGTGAACTCACAGGGATCACTCCTCGACATGTTTTACGCTCGCTGTGTCTCATTAGCACAGATCTGTTTAAGGTTAAGGTGGGACGTGCCAGAGGTCTTGTTGACAAAAGACTTCATTTAAGCTGCTCAGCTCTGCTTAGTCTCTGCTTGTTGGAAACAGACACAGCACCAGAGTCTATAATCTCTCACATAAACACAAGGATGCTTTTATAACCCACAACAAAAGAGGACAACAGTGGGATTTCATTATGTCTGGCCTCAGATATTCCTCTGCAGTGTATCTTAATGATACAGGAAACTTCGACGACATCATTTCCACTGAGGCTCTGCCAAGAGATGACTGAAGAGCTTTCTTTGCTTTTTCCCTCTTAATGCAGAGCCGCTCTCACTTCCTCTGCTGTCACATATGACCTGCAACACATAGTTCCTCTGCCTTTCCACACATTTCTGTCCTTCAGTTTCAACTCATGCCTTCACTCTTTTCCAAGCGAAATCAGAAACAACAAAGGGCGACAAAGTGCTTAACAAAGAATTAAAAAAAAAGGAAACAACAAGTAAAATCTGTTGTTATAATTGGAGCAGATCTTTTTTGAAGTGGTAAACAGTCCCACAAGTTCAGCTTGGATCGTTTTTCTTCACAGCCTCTCTTAATTTGACTCCAAAGATGCAAACTTCAAAGCTTTAAGCTCAATTTATCAACCACAAAAGGATGAAAAACACAACAATGACATAGACGCCATCAAGCTGTTTTGAGTACTTCTCATGACTATGTGGGTGGCAGGTAATGTTTGACTGACTTCTCTGTGGTTTCTCTCATAACCACAACACATGTCACGATCAGTGTGGTACAGCCCATAAAGCATCATTAGAGGCCTGAGTGTGACTCAGAGGAGGATGTAAGAGCCCTGATATTTCAACGTTTTAGGTGATTTAGTGAACATTGGGTTCAAATGTTTTACTCTCTGCTCACAACACATGACAAAAGAAGGGAAACAGTCAACTCACAGAAACATGCGGATTGTTTGGATTGACAGATGTACAAAGGAGATGAGGTTTGTCAGTCAGTAAATAAGTGTGAGCTGTAGGCTGTACTCTCAGGTATGGTGAGACCCTGCCCACCAGCAACCAGTGTTGGGTGTAACAAGTAACAAAGTAACACGTTACAATAACGTAACTACTTATGGGGGCGAAAAGTAGTGTAACGTGTTACTACTGAAAATTTAATTACGAAACATAGTCCTTTTTTTCAGTTGGGCACAACATTACTTTTCCCAGGGACCGATTTGACAGCAACACTGCCTCAGCTGCCGACAAACGCAATAGGCTCTCACTGAGACTGGTACTTGCAACACCATGCAGAGAGCAGTCAGTCATCATGGTATTTTTGTTTTTCTTGTCAAGTGCCCTGTGGCATTTTTCAGAATAAAGAGCACAAGAGAATTACCTGTTATGTCCTCCATAGTGGAACTTTATGTAGGCCACTACACATTCAGGAAATGAGATGAGGTTCTGCCCAAAGTAGAGTGGCATAAAAGTTACATAAAAGTAGCAAGTAACGTAACAAAAAATCTTTCTATAAAAGGGTAACTAAGTAAAGTAAGGGACGACTTTTCGAGAAGTAACGTGTAACAAGCAAACACTACTTTTTAAAAGTAACTTCCCCAACACAGCCAGCAACCTGCAGGGGAACAAACTCAGAACCAGCAAAAATGGTGGAAGAAACAAAACAGCAGTCCCTACAGAAGCAGGAGAGCCATCACATATGAAAGTCAGATACAAACATCTGGCCATGAGAAGCACTTGACTGACAGTTGGGCGCACTATCACAGTTAGAGGGGGAGGCTTAGAGCCAGCCCCATTTCCAATATGGCCACTGTCAACGATTTACTTTAAAACTCTGTGTCAGAAACAGATGAGTGACATCACAGATACAACATCAATTCATCAAACAGTCTGTGGTCAAAAGTAAGCATAAATGCTACACAGTAAATATACCCCTAATTAAGATAGAATATGGATTGTGAAGCATTGCAAAAAGCTGTGTCTCATTGTTTCTACAAGATTTTGTCTGATTTCATGATTTAAATTTGCAAAGTAAAGTGCTAATGTTGGGTTTTATAAAATGATTTTTTATCAAATTTTAAAATGTAGTTAAAAACAAACAAATAACATAGAACCCAGCAATAGCAATAATGTATTACTATACTGTATGGAAGATGATATAATAATAAGATAGCAATAAAACATATTAAGACTGGGAGGAATTAATAACAAATAAATGAATAAAATAACAACATTAATAAAACAAATAAAAAAAGCAATGATGGAGGTAAATTGAAATATGGCTGAAAAAGCTGCAGCAGTGGCAACTTAAAGACTTTAAGTGATTACAACATTCTCAACCCTCAAAAATTCCAAAATATGGTTTCCATATTCTAACAAACTGTTTTATTTTCCCTCTAACAATATATGAAAGTCTTTCTAATGCAAGATATGTTAAAATCCCCTTCAACCATAGCTTTACAAAGGTCAATTTTGTGTTTTTCAAAAAAAAGAGGAACCAGTCTTCTTGCTTGAAGAAGATCAAAATCAATCAATACTGATTGTTCAAAACTGACAACACTTTTTTTTTTTTTTTGGTTGTATACCCAGAATACAAAGTTTGGCTTGTAGGGGAACATTCTTACCCACCATCTGGGATATGGCCTTCATCACACTCTGCCAAAGCTAATGCTGGATTTCAACCACCAATTCTCCTTTCCTCATGATTAGTTCTTGTTTTTATATTTCCTTTAACAAATACACCCTTAAAAAAACCCCACTCATTTTAAAGACTAATGTGGGTTTGAGTTCCCAGTGTTTTCAAAGGAGGTTTGGACAGGGGCAGTGAGGGGAGGAAACTAATAGTGTGGAGTGGATTGGAAACCAGCTTACAAGCGAGCTAATTGCCATTGAACCAACAGTCAGTAATTAATTGGTCTCTTCCTCCCTCTGGGGGCGGCTCAGTGTGCTGTGTGGTCTGATGTGTTGTTGTGGCTACCTTCACCTCTGCCATCAATATTAACACCACATCCAGGCCGCACATCATCTCCCTTGATAACGCTTCATTAGGTCCTATTACAGTGTCACTGCACCACACTCGTCTGCACGCCAGGAACCTCGGCGTGGAGACAGTTCCCATCCCACGCAGAGACACACTTCTCACTCCTTGACTGACTCCTCGTAGCATTTCTGCTGTTTTGTTTCTGCACTGAGTCGTCTGAGAGTAGTTTGTCTGGCGCTGTCGGGGCGATCATTTATCAGAATTTGAAGAATGTTTTTTTTTCTTAAGACGGAGGCCTGAAAATGCCAGGGAAATGAGAGAGCGCCTCGTGGCAGCTCTACAGCATGAATAAGTTAATAGGATGAGGAAGTTCAGCTGAATACAGATGAATGTCAGCGCTGAATTTAAGTGCTCAAGAGATATTCAAGCCACTTAGGAGAGCTGAAAATGTTTCTGGGCTTGACTCATTTCCTCGTCTTACTCTCCTTCTCTCACTCTGCTCCTCCGTCTAACACACCTTATCAAATTAGGCCCATGTTTCCTGACGTGACATAAATTGGTGTCCCTCTTGTTTTTGGTGTACATGAACGAGTAACATCTTTTTATCACCAGACGTGTGATGTTGTTTCTCACCAGCTGAGGAGCTAACACACACACACACACACACACACACGGTGTTGTGCAAGGCTTTTGAAGGCACTTATCTCAGTATTTCACCAGGTGGTGTGTGTGTATGGGGCTCCGACTGCAAAGTTACACACACTACAAATAACATTTTTCCACATTTAGCTCTAACACATCACTCTTTCTGCAGATTTAGAGAAATATTTGTGAAATGTATTTTTGAAATATTATATATTAATGTTGAAAATTGTATCTATTTGTAAAATGTTTTATCTGAATTTTTAATGTTATTTATAAATGTTATAAATGAATGTTCTGATTCTAAATATTTACCAAGGTTCCTAAACATTTAGTTTCATTCTTAATATTTAGCTAAGACCAAGTATTTATCAAAGATTTCTAAATATTTACCAAGGTTTTTGAATATTTAGTCAAGATTTATAAATCTAAAGCAAACATTTATAAATTGTTTTCAAAGATTTCTAGATATTAGCCAAGATTTCTAAATATTTAGTCAAAATTTCTTAAAGTCTTAAGCAATCATTTACATTTTTTTTTTCACTTGCGCACTGGGCACACTGTGACTGGCTGAGGTAGCCATGCTTACTCTCTGCCCAGAAATGTCCCGGTACAACCACAACATCAACATACAAGCAGAGGAGGGGGTTGAGGCAGACACAGACACTGACACATATAGAAGTCCAGAAGTGCCATTTCATTCATTTATCCATTTTCTGAACCGCTTATCCTGTTCAGGGTCGTGGGTGGCTGGAGCCTATCCCAGCAGTCATCGGGCGAGAGGCGGGGTACACCCTGGACTGGTCGCCAGCCAATCACAGGGCTGACACAGACACACAGACAACCATTCACGCACACACTCATACCTAGGGCCAATTTAGAGTGTTCAATTAACCTAATAAGCATGTTTTTGGACTGGAGGACCTGGAGAGAACCAATGCATGCATGGGGGAGAACATGCAAACTCCACACAGAAGCTAAACGTTGCGTTACTGTGCATCCTAATATGAAGTCAAGATTTCTACATCTTAAAGGTAGGATTTCTAAATATTTAGCTAACATAAAAATTCACCCACCGGGATTACCAGAAAAAAGTTAGAGGAAGTGCATCAGCCAAGCAGATTTTGAGAAAGTCAAACACATTTTGCATTGGCTGAATCTAGCTAGAAGCTAGAAATCTTCGCAAATATTTCTAAATCTTTGTGTAAAATTTCTAATTATTTGGTAATTTTTAATCTTAGCTAAATATTAAGAATGACAACTAAATGTTTGGGAACCTTTTTAGATCAGGACATTCATTCTTAACATTTATAAATAACACTCAATATTAAGATATAACATTTAAAATTTAGATAACATATTCAACATTTATAATATCTGGGAAATATATTCCACAAATATTTCTCTGAATCTGCTAAAAATTTATGTTTTAGAGCTAAATGTGAAGAAATGTTGTTATTTGTAGTGTGTGCAACTTTATAATCGGCACCCCATATGTGTGTGTGTGTGTGTGCGTGTGTGTGTGTGTGTGAGGCGGTCCACCAACTGTGGCACACGAAGGAATTCATTGCAGCCTCTGCCATTCATACTTGGCTGCACTCTGTGAGCTGCAGACATGGCTGTGACATCTGTATGACACGCTAAGTACATGATGTCGGCTGCAGCTCAAGAGATCTGTCTCCTCAATGAGGTCGAGTCAGTGTGTGTGTGTGTGTGTCCGTTTAATGCTTTTTCTTTTGTCATAGCTGCCAGTCAAATGTGCATGAAAATCTGTCCATACATGTGTGTAATTGTGCAGCAGTGAGGCATGTGGTGATGTTGCAGTGTGTGTGCAGTGTGCAGGCCCTGTTCCTCACACTATAGGGTAGTATTGAAGAAATAAATTGAGTGTGACACACTTTTAACTCCACAGATAGGGGCTCTATTAATTAGCTGTTATTGGAAAGCTGAAGTGCTGTTGTAGCGGGGGCTAAAGCAGCAGGCTCCATTAATATTGGCATGGTGATTAAAGGATTCCAGCCGCCCAATCTCTTCCATTACACTCCTACACACACACACACACTGAAATACACACACTCACACATCAAAGTTGCTTTATCTGTGTAATAAAAAGTCATTATACGTCCATAAAAATAATTGCTGATTTTTATCCCCTTTATCATCATCACATTTAAACAAGTGATACAGAGTAAAGCCAGCTGTAACAGCTTTTATATTTGATCCTCTAAACTCTGCAGTTTCTTTTTTAGCTACAGCGCTCAGAACAAAACCAGGGGACGTTTGCTGCTCCCCCTGGAGACTTTTGTTACATGTCACAACAGCCATGTTTCCACGCCAAACCTCTTCAAAAGAAAATTCCAAGGCAAATGTTGCGCTGCCCGTCGTTTGAAAAACCCCTGGAGAGCATTTTCTGCTCTGTGAGGACACTTCAAAAATAGATGTAACCAAAGAAGGGAGGAAAGCAGATCTTGGGAAACTGTATTAATGCAAAAAAGCTCAGTGAGGCATTGCAGGAGTTGTTCTTTAAAGAGGGAGTGCTCTGCTTTTTCATATTTAAAACATGAATATAAAGTAACAATGCTGGATTCTCATGTTAAACACGCTCATATTTTTAAACTCCTACACATTGACATGTTGTAGAATCTGTGAACTTCCTAAAATTGTCTATTCTAAAAACAGTGCAAGATCTCAAAGCAATCTTCATGAGATCTCTACAAGACTTGCTGAAATGATGAGGTCACTGCTAAAGGATCTCCTTACCAAGTAATAGGCTCCAGTCGTAAGAAATGAAGTCACATACAAGTACAGATAATTGAAAATTTGCTTGAGGTCGGCTGCAGAAAGACCTGAAACAAACACACACCTAGTCCAAAAAGTCAACTTTTACAGCATCAAAAAACATGCCAGAGGACTGGCCAATCAGAGGGAAGGGGGTTGGTGTGACGGCCTTAATGTGACAACAGCTACAACAAGGCGTTTCAAACAGAAGCTGAAATAAGTTTTTATCAAAAAACACCAGTGTGTGAGATTTTTCTTTTTTTTTTTTGTTTAATTGCTGTAAATCATGCAAAGCTTCTATAGAGATACCAGTGGGGGAGTATAAAACCTGACGAACAAAACAAACAAAACAAACAAACAAAAGAACAAAATACCCCCTCTTTTAAGGTAGGGTCTCCGTGAATTTTCATTACTTGTTCGTAAAGACAACATTTAAACTGGGCTCCTCCTCCTTGGCTCAGTGCCAGCAGCAGCACACACCCACTGCTGTGACTAAGTGAAAACACTCACTAGCTCAGCAGCCACCTGTAGTATCTACTTTCTATGTGGGAGAGACTTAAGAGCCGTGAACCTGACTTGGCATGTTAGCACAAGCTAATCACAGGTATTTGACACATATAGACTTGCTCCTCGTCCCGAGCTGCTTTACAAGTTCCTAAAAGTGAATGAAAGTCGAGCCAAGCTGCACCCTTGTTAAGTGAAAAGCACTGCTTGGCTTTTTATTTCAATTTGGTTGTGTTTGTCTTCCTCCGTGCTACTTCCCCTATTTTAGCTGCTCTAATTAGCTTCCACTTGTGATCAGTAACACACAAAGTCACTTGCGCAGTAGGCACTGTGATTGACTGAGGTAACCATACTCACTCTCTGCCCAGAAACATCTCTATACAACCTGTGATGACCCCTCCAAACCCCAACGTGCTGCTAGTGGCAGTTTTCTGGTTGTGTGTGTTTTGTCATTCAGAGCTAGTCGCGGGGTCATCAAGAGAGGATGAGATGCACCTGGACTCGGTGTAGTGCCTGTCTTTAAAACCCACCTCTCATATCGCGCTGGCTACCTCACGGCGTGCAACTTGAGGGGACGTGACTGTTTGCTCGTTGATTACTTTAATGAAGCTGATGACGTTCTTGTGCTGTCTGTAATAAACTGAATGTCAAGCAGCAGTTTTCTCGTCCGCCCCCTGTTCTTGCTACAGCCCAGGAGCCAGGTTGTAACAAACCAAAACACCAACATACAGGCAGAGGAGGGGGTTGAGGCAGACATAGACACTGACACATACAGAAGCCCAGAAGTGCCATTTCATTCAATCATTCATTTTCTGAACCGCTTGTCCTGTTCAGGGTTGTGGGTGGCTGGAGCCAGTCAACCACGGGGCTGACGTATAGACAGACAGACAACCTTTCACTCTCACACTCACAATTTAGAGTGACCAATTAACCTGATGAGCATGTTTTTGGACTGTGGGAGGAAGCAGGTATATTTCTTTGAAAGTTGACATTTTATTTTTTAGGACAATTCTGCAGACCCTTCATTTAATGATTACTGTTCAGAATAACAAATAAAGATAACAAAAAGAGGACTCTTAACTAGATTTAGGAATGAATGCAATCTCAATTCAAACAAAAGTTGAGACAAAACGTGACAAACTAACATATGTTGTAAAGCAAACAAAAATGAATGGGGCGACTACAATAGTTTGACCACATTAAACAAAACCTACCTAAGTATTTGAGAAGAAACAAGCGACGCCCGGACCAGTCTGAAGATAACATAATACAACAACAACAGTGTTCTTCTTAAAGTTCAGCTGATGGAGTGTTGGGTGGAGAAATATCTGGATGACTTGAGTCAGAGATGATGCTGACCAGCTTCTTCTCTGACACTCTGCACTCCAGTTGGTGCAGAAGTCTAGAGTCATTAGCCAATCAGCTGCTGTTATTTGAGGCAGAAAAGAAGTGATTAGACACACACATACACAGGCATTGGTGTGGTGGTGGCAACTTGAAAACCGAGCTACAGCATCATCATTCACTGTGAAAAAAGTTGTTGGAGTCAAGAGACAAAAAGATGCAGAACAATGTGTCAAAGCTGAAAAATAACTTGAGGAAACTAAAAGCCAATCCAAGCAGACCCTGACGTGCTTATTTATAACCCGTACGTATTCTGACAGTCACACTAATTGCCGCTGGGCCCCACTCAGCTCTTTTAGGGTACAACATCCGAGCTGTCCAGAATGATTTATTACCCAGCAGACTCAACACATTTGGGCTTCCTTCCTTCCCTGTCAGAATACCTGAAACATTACACCAATTACATTTTTTCTCCATTGTATTACCGCTAAAGATCTTCATTTCCCCTCTCAGACACACACACACACACACACACACACACACGGGACTCTTCCCTCCAATCATCTTCCAACCATTTCAAACACATTGGTGCTGAATCGCTGCGTTGTGTCATTCACAGACACCCACTTGGCGGATTAGTCGGAAAAGAGAGGAAGCCATGTTTAAACAGTGGCTAATCCTTTAATTGAATGCAGATTTATTCAAGCCCGGCGCTTGGACTGGATTTAACACACTGCTGGGAGCTCAGAGGGTGGGGGAGGGGTGCAGCCTGCCGGTGTGGGTCAGACCAGGCTGCTGCATATTGAAAATTGATTCTGGCTCCGTTTTTTTTGGAAACCACTGTCATTTAGGTGTCACATTAATTCCCCCCCTGCTGAGCGATGCAGGGATTAACCTCTCACGGTGGTTCTGTCACAGCGCTTACACATCCACCTGACTGCACCCAGGAAATGACCTTCTATATCACTTTGTCTGTGTAAATGAATGTCACATCCAGGCAGTCTAATGATCCCTCAGTCAATTATATCAGGTTTCCATCATTATTATAGTCAGAGATCACACTGACAGACTAGAGCGCACGCAACATGTCGCTACAGCACGAGGCGTCATTATCATTCTGCTGCTGCTCAGATATGTTTATGATGATGGCACGCATGCCTGAGGTGACACAGCAGCACTGCGAGCGTGCTTTATGTGCAGGAGAATAATAACAGAGCTGGAGCCATATTCTGGTGTATGGTTATAGTCCAAGTGTTTAAAATGCGTGTGTCAGAGTAAAGAAAAAATAAAAAAACAAGAGCCCTTTGTTTAGTGTTGTTAGAGTGTGTAATAATCCTGAACAGCTGCAGATCATGTGGTTGTTTCTGAGGCATAAACCATAAAAAGACAAATTAATTAAATTAATCTTGACTAAGACTCTAAGAGCTGAATGAACCTCAAAGTGTTTCTGGAGAGTCAATCGCTGATTATAAAGCAGACTTAAGTTAATACTGATGCCTCTGTTTGACCTTCAGAGCAGAACAGGCCATCAGGGGCCGATCGATTATTTCTGCGCTGTTATTTAAAGCCCTCAATCCTGCCACAAGGGGGGTGTCATACAAGAAGATTAACAGTTCTCTGCCAGCAGACTTTTTCTTTTTCATTCAGTGGTTTACTGTTAGAGGTATGTTTGAGAGTTAAACAGGAGGATGATTTATTATCATTATTATATTTTTTATTGTTAGATGACAATACTTAATGTCAGATAACACATCCAACACATGTAAGAATAATAATACTTTGATAAGTTTTCACACCAAGAACAGAGCAGAGGTAAGTTTAGAAAGTCTGAAAAGTTTTTTTCTTTTTTGTCCAATGAACGAATAAAGAAAATAGCGTCACAAATTGGCTATCTAAGAAAATAAGCTCATGAGAATATGGAAGCAGACCCTGGATAAATGTCTGACTGCTGTTACGACCCAGTCTAGGGGTACTGGGAAATAACATAAAGTGACCTCTCCTGTCTCACCACCAGAGCGTCTCAACACAGAAACGAAGAAACAGAATCAAGTTTGCAGTTTTAACCCAATATTTAATTCTTTCAAAAGGTTTTTTTTTTTTCCTTTAGGTTACCTCAGGGAGGAACAGCAAACGAACAAAGAAACAAACAAAAATCACTCTGGTAAATCAAAATAACTTACCTAACACTAGAGTTTAAAAAAAAAAACATACAAACCCTGGGACTGACTCCCTGAACATAAAACAGGAGAAAAATTCCCCCCTTCCCACGCTGTTCTCCCCTACTACCGGGACTGCAATTGTATTCTTCAAAACCAGACAAAGTCAGAGTTATACTGACAGCACACACACACAGATTGGCAACGTCCTAACGCAGCTCAGACGAATGGCGGTGGTGAGGCAGAAGGGCCGGCGTCCGAACTACCGGAACCCCCTTTGAAAACCCCGTCATTCGAGTCCGGCCAATCGCTGCCCGCCATGTGACGTCCTCCTCCAACCAGAAGCCGGTGCGTCCCCACACCCCTCAGCCAATCATAGGTCACACCTGCAGGAGAGCAGCAAGTAGAACTAGAGAGAGACAGAGGACAGAGAGAGAAACAAACAAAACAGCGCTTCCCCATCCGCGCTACAAACATATGACTGACAGTCATAACACTGCATCCAACAAATCCCCCACTTAGGTCCCTTTTGACCACACATGAGCATCTTGTACAACTTATTTTAGTATGGGTTTTATACACTTCATTACCCCAATCTTGACTTTTCTAATACATATTTTATTTGTGTACAACCTTTGGGGAGATTTGTATCTTTTTGCCTTGAAAAAAAAAAAGAAAACAAAAGTCATAGTTAAAGACTTAAATAATAAACAAGAGACAAAAGAAAAAAGAAAGATAGAGAAACAATGAAAGAAAAAATAAGGGAACGAAAATGAGCAATAGTCACTAAACATGAGAAGGTGGGTCCTGTGCAAAATAATCAATGAAATGACGACGAGATTAAAATAATTAAGGCCGCGGTCACGCTGGTCATCTAAACTGTGCCATTCCCTCTGCTGCAGAGAGCAGCCAGCGGTCACACTACCCCTATATGAACCAGACTTTAGCGGGTATCACACGCGCGTGTCCCACCTACGTCACCGTGAAGCGTCTGTTTACATGAAGTGCGTCTCATCAGAGTCAGCACAATGAGACACAGAGAGCACTGCTACTACTTTAGAGACTTTTGAATTTATGGTAAGTCGTTTTGGTCCGACACCCCGCTTCATGTAAATTGATTGTCGAGAGGTGCGCACGTGCCGCTCATACGTCATGGATCACACACGCGTTTGTGTTCTTGTGCTCGTGCATGAAGTAAACGGTGCTGAAGCCCACCTCTCCTAAGCATGCCAAAGCAGAGAAGTGAATCGTGCTCAAGCAGTGTGACCACGTCCCCAGTGTATTGCTCTGAGACATTATTCTCATTCTCAAGAAACTTATCAAGTAAAAATATTAATCCATGACAGATTTTCTGTACTCCTAACAAGCAGTTCAGGCGTCATTCTTGTCTTTTAATATCTTGAAATAAGACATTTTTCAGGGCATGTCAGGTGTATGTGGCTCCTATACTAATTCTATTAAGACAACTATAGGGGAAAAATAAATAAAAATAGATCCAAACACTTGCTTCAGTTTCAGTTTGGCAGTGTTAATTTGCTTTTATAAGGTGTAGGGCACAGCCTAAATGGTTTCACCGATGATATCTGAGTAGTTACATCCACTTCTTGTCAAACATAAAGTCCAATACCCCTGAGAGATAGATTGACCCCCCCCCCCCCCCAAAAAAAAAGGTTCCAACTCTTTATTTTTATATTTTTGCAAACAAATTTTAGAAAGTACTTCATTTTAGTTTAGTTTTTTTTTTTTTTTAAATAAGCAATAATTATCATTCCATCATTAAAATCCTATTATTTATAGACAATTGGACAATAAAGCAGTGTTTGTTTTAGGGAACTGCCAGTGGTGCAGTTGTTTAGTCCTGATGCTTCACAGCAAGAAGGTTCCTGGTTTGATACCTGGTTGTGCAGTGACTCTAAACGGACCCTGCAAAAACTATCATTGAGACACCAACATGCCAGACTGAGGGCTTCAGCTGTAGTTTACATCAACTGTGGATACACACAGATAGTCATGATAATCCATGCACACTCTCAGCCTGTTTCCTCAGGCTGAACTCCTGGAGACTCTTTAAGTTTGGATAGAACTTGTAGTCATTTAAAACCATACGCTGTGAAGATGGATGTTTCAGGTTTAATTGGTTGCTGGATGGTGACTGATGAGCCTCTGTGGTCAGACGGGCTGATGAAGTGAAACATTGTGGACATAAATGAGCTGAATGTGGGTTTTAACTTTAAGGACATCCCTTCCAACTCATTTTACGCCATGCCTCATGACCCTGCACCCATTAGTGGTAATTCTGCTGGCGACAAGTCTCTTTTTCTGCACATTTGGCCTCTGACCAGGATTTTACAGCAAGCTGCTTTTTTATCGGTCCAGCTAATAGAAGAGCTCGTAATAGCTTTATAACTTGATTGAGGTAATAACCAACATTACACTGGTGGGTATTTGAATGTGCAACAGCTGTATAAAGAATGATGTGACTGCAGTTTTAAATGTTTTCTGATGGTTTGGACTCTAAACAGCACATAAATCTGGATTACATTTCATTTGACTGCTTCCTTGCTTGGGCACAAAGTTATATAATGACTGAAGTATTCCGGCCAATGAGACACATTTAAATTTGTTCGAACTGTGATTCACTTTGAATTTCTTTAAATGAAGCTGCAGTGGAACCAAAAGTACGAGAGACTTTCATTCAAAGAGCTGCACTCTGAGAGGGATTAAAAGCTTCCTCTGGTCAATTATCTGTTTTTATTGAGGACTCTGACCTGAGAGGATGAGGATAATAATCATGCCAAGAGTCTTTCAAAGCAGTAAGACAGGGTTGTTTTTTTTTTTTGTTTTTTTTGCTGCAAGTAGCACCTTGAACATCTAAGTAATTTAACCTTTAATCGTTTGGACTTTACTAGGTACCTGATCAACGCAGTAGAAAGTACTTACAATCTTCCAGAGTCCTGGTACTCTTGACAGTTTTCTCCTGGAGAAACAAATACAGACTATTTTAAAATAATTACATCCATGTCAGTGATTCCCTCACACATTGAAAGACGTACAATTGGTAAATGTCAATTGGTGTAACCAGTGTTTCTAATAGGGATGGGTACCTTTCACGTTTGAAACGATACAGTACCGATGCCCAGTATTTCGTAGTTGGTAGTTTTGTGTTAATGTGGTAAAAAATATCAATTTGTTTAAAAATAGAATATATATTTTTTTCAATTTAACATATTTTTTTCTTCAATATATAACTTTGTAATGCTGTGTTCATGCCCAGCAAGGAAAATTGCCTACTCCTCCACTCCCTCACAGTCACAAGGATTCATTTAGGTACCTATACATTGGTACCTTTTGGTTTTATGTACCCAATACTTTTGACAGAATTTGGTCGGTACCCACAAAAGAACCTAATTCAGTACCCATCCCTAGTTTCTAATAAAAAAAAACTCCAGTACTGCACCAAAATGTTGCTCTGATTATTGTTTTATAAGTCAAATACACTGTAAAAATGAAAATTTGAATAATTTTAAACCAACTGACCCCCAAAAAGACAGAAAACATTGATAAGTTAAATTGACCTATTGACTTGCTCAGTACAACCAAACACATATTGTTAAGTTTAGAATTGAAATACTTCAATGCAACTTGAGATGATATTTCATAACAAACAACTTAACTCATCAGTTAACTAGCATACCCTCTAGGACGGTGTATTTTTTAATAACCTTTACTCTTTTGTGATTACACCATATGACAGTTTAATGGGATTGATTCTTTAATTGGTTAAAAATGGTAGAAAGCTTGTTTGTGATACCAACCCCTTCTGTCTGTACCAATACCAGGGAATGCCACATCAACGCAGTTTCAGCCCACTGCTTACCATCACTGATTCAGACATGGCCTTATCACTGTCTATCGGCATGTCCCTGATACCATGCAGCACCATCAGGGCATCCAAATATTTCATACAGGGCTCGAATAATGCAGTGGCTTTTGGGGAGCCCTATTTTTTTATCATGTGCACCAAGACTTTTTAACTCACATGTATGCGCATATTGCAATACCCATATGTGGCCAATAACAGGTTTACAAAGAAAAAGAAATACACCATAACCACAGCAACTTCCTAGTACTGTATTAAAAATTTCATATAGGGACCATAGCAGCAATCAAAAAAAGTGTCAGGGAATTTTTCCACTAAACTACAAATCACAGTGATGAATCAAATCCTTTAATAATGTGCAGCATGGAGAGAAGATCTCTGCAAATTGTCCTCTGCAGATGGAAAAGTTGTTTTGGCTTAAGTACTGTCAGATTTAAAGCAATAAAAATACCACAGGACATCCCTTTGCAACTTTTTGAACTGTATCATGTCAACTGTTCAGATCAATGTTGCAGTGGCAGCTTTCCTGGCTCACAAATCTCTAAATTGCCCTTCATTTAAGTTTTACAGAAATAAAGCAGCAGGCAAGACTTAAACAGCCCCACAAAGGTATGTAGTAAGTTAATTCAACAGTGCAAACATAGCCTCCACTTTAGTGCTGCAGTGTGCTGTCACCTCACACACAAAAAACAGTGCGATCCATGGTGCTGAAACAAGCTCCGATATCAAGTGAGGCTCATTAAGAATCAATTCTATCTCAGTTCAGAAACAGGCACATTATATTTCCAAAAAATTTTCAGAGCTCCCCCTGAATGTGGAGCTGCCTTTAGCTACCCCATAATTCCTGATTTCATACCACTTCACTTTTTCCACATTTTGTTATTTTACTGCATTAATCTAAACTGGATTTAACTGCTTTCTTCACAAAACTCTACAAACGATATCTCATAATGAAAGGTGAAAGCTCCTGTTTCAAATCTATCAAAAATAGCATGTGCTTCATTATCCTTATGTTATATGTGTGTGTGTGTGTATATATATATATATATATATATATATATATATATATATATATATAAATCATAATATAATACATATTATTCATATACATTAAATTATATATTAATAATAATATATTATATAGAATAATATATTATATAGAATAATATATTATTCTATATATTATGTGTGGAGAGGGTAGAGGACTTCCGCTTTCTGGGAGTCCACTTAGAGAAGGACCTGACCTGGACTGTGAACACCTCTGAGCTACTGAAGAAGGCCCAGCAGAGACTTCACTTCCTGAGGGTGCTCATCCCCCAGAGAACAACATCCCCCAGAGAGGGCTTGTGTCTTTCTACAGGTGCACCATCAAGAGCATCCTGATGTACTGTCTGTGCGTGTGGTCCACCACCTGCACAGTGGCTCAGAGGACGTCACTGCAAAGGATCATCAACACAGCTAAAAACATTACCAACTGCCCTCCCCTCACACTAAAAAAAAACTAACCCAGGACTGTGACAAGTTCTATTCTATTCTATTCTATTCTATTCTATTCTATTCTATTCTATTCTATTCTTCCCATCCCTTTGCTATGAAGCTCAAAACTGAGCACAGTACTCTAACTTTTGTGTGCTGTGAGAAGGTCTGGAACCTGAAATTAGTCAAAACATCCTTTAGAGTTCAAAAAGCTGCTGAGTGTATTGTCCTTATAACAGTTACTTTCAGACATTTTGGTAGCGACCAATTGAATATTTGTTCAAACCAGGGAGGGCAAACTTCACAGTAGTTTTAGTTGAGACAAGATGATACTTAGGCGGCTGATTTGCTTCCTCTCAGGACAATACTCCTTCTTTCAGCAAGTTAAGTGCAAGAACATTTGCTAAAACTGGTTGAAAAGCAAACAGGTGATTTGTAACTGCAATCCCAAACCACAATACTGTATCATTCTGTTGGAAACAAGCCTCAAATTCATCAAAATATCTGGGCAGTTGGAAGAAAGATGACAGCACTGACGCTAACTTACAATCACACACAGAAGGTGAAGGTTTAAACCATGTCAGGGTTTCATGTCCCACATGACTGTACGCTTCAGTCATCTTCAGGATAAAATGTCTCACCTCAGGGGCTAAGAATGTCACATATCCTCTGTCAGCATCTGTTATCTTATTTACTCTGCAGGCTTTATCATTTTCCCCACCGTCAGCGCCAGAGGTCCAATAGTGTGAATTCCCAGCCCCTCCAAAGTATCAGCGTATTAATCATGGGTTTTAATTTGCCAGCGCCCCCTTGTTGCTCCTTTTCTGCTTATGAGGCCGTTAACCTGTGCTTGTGTACAGTTTTCAACCCGCTGCATTAATATGCTGCTGAGATTCTGGACCAAGTCAACGCAGCACAATGATTAAAACCGGCCTCATCAGCGAGTAATACACGAGGGGACGCCAAAGTCATTAAAAGCTTTAATACTCTATCATTTCCTCCAGATAATCAAACTGAATAATGGAGTGGTGGTAAATGCCTCTGGCTGTGCTCTTATTAATCAGCCACTCTGTGTGTGTGTTTGTGTGTGTCTGCACTTCTTCTATGTGTGTGTGTGTATCTCTGTGTGCATCTAACAGGGAGTATCTGCCAGAAATCTACAATAAATGCCTTCACACAGCGCCTGGTTTCATCTTACAGGTTTTCTACCTCATTTAAATGTGACAGATAACTCATGACTGTTGAACTGTGGGAGGAAGCCGGTTGCATATCTAAACACAGACCCCTGTCAGAGTGCAGAGACCATCATGATGAAGTGTGAGGAGGAAGGTGTCATCACTGTTTTAAAAAGAAATCATCTCTCAAAGTCGAAAGAGAGCCGTTCACCTTTACAGTCGTTTCCAGCGATGCAGCGCTCGATCAGAGCTTTGCCCGGACACAACCTCTTTTCAGCTTCATCTCTCTCCGCTCAGACTTCTTTTGGCAGTGATCCATGAAGACACCAGAAACGACTGCAGCGAAACCTTTAAGAGCCGAAGAAACTCTGTGATCCTCTGAGGTGAGGACAAATCAAACAGAAATACCAGCCCCAGTCAAAAAATGTGAAGAGTTTAAATGACAGCGGGTCATCTGAGGTGGAGTACAGGCAGACATTTTAACTCTTTAATCCCTAGGGGACAAACTTTTTCTAAACATTACGAGGATTAACTAAGAAGAAAAAAAATGTGAAAGTTGTCTTTGGAAAACATAAGTGAAAAAAGGAGGTGATCTGGATCTATATCATTATGAGATAGGGCTGTTTTCATCATATGTGTATATAACTCCACGATAAATGTTGGATTGCTTTGCAAAACAATACAAGACAAGCTCCCCATAATTTCTGACAGATGTAAAAGTACAATCCCGATCCTGGAAATATTCTGGACACTTAGATCTGGAATATGAAATATGTACTGGGTCATCATAATTTTCAACACTGTCAGGTTACAAATCATCATACAAGCCTGCAACTAACACCAAATAGTAGCAGACAGTCTGCTGAAAGGGAGTATAACATTAAAGTAGGACTAAAGTGTTGGTGACAGTCACAAAATGCTTGGAGGAGGCCTGTGCTCTCTGAGTGCTTTTCTCGTCTTGATTTTGTGGCTCTGGGCACTCTGGATCAAGAGCTTTTGCATCACAGAATTTTACTGCTGCAGTTTGTTTGAACAACTAACTTTCCTGTGTTTCAATACTAAGATTACAGATTGACTTAAGACTTGCTCACTCTACAGGATTCACGGGCCAATTTGACCAAGGTAAATCCTGATTTTTGGCCCAGATTATGTTCTGTTGTGAGCAGGTGTTAGATTATTTAAGGCCATGTTTGCACGACAACGTTTCATCCAAAATCTCTAAAATGCAGTGAAAAAAATATGCATTTACACAGAAACACTGTGGGCCTGAAAATGCTGTAGTACGCATGCCAGGTTTTGGTAGATCTCCACTAAAGTAGAGTTGAGCCGATGATCTGGTGTATTGGTGAATGCTAAGAGCAGAAGTGGAGCAACAGATGAGCATTTGTTGAAAGACATTCAGCAGATTGAGCAGCACAAGCACAACATGGTAGTCCTCGAGGTTCGTAACAACGGTACTGTTGGACTGTTGTATGTGCTCCCGGGGAGCGTAGCGTGACATCAGCATTTTCACTGAAAACGTTGGCTTACTGTTTACATGGCAACTGTGTCAGCAGTGTCTCAGAAAAATCTCACTCTGGAGGCTGTTTTTAAAAGTTTCAGGTTTAGGTCGGCTGACACACCGTTTCCATGTAAACGTGAGGCTGAAACGCAACAAAACTTTTGTGTTTCACCCTAAAACTGTTGTCGTGTAAATGGCCCCTTAAGTCCCATGATCAGCTCACTGACTCGTCAGAACCACCCAATAATTTTCAAACGTGTTCAATATTTGTTTGGATGGGGTACCTTCCACATCTGACATAATTAGGTACTGATGCCCAGTACCTGGCAATCAGTATCAATACTCACTGGTTCCAAATTTTTTGTTTTCCAACTTTTTTGTGTGTTAATTTGGTAATAAATATTCATTTCTTGAATAATGAAATCTCAAAGTTTTTATTTTATCACATTCATTTCTAAGTACACAGTCACAAGGATGCGTTTAGGTACCTTAACATGGTACCTTTTGATTTTATGTGAATTGGTACTCGGTACTACAGAAGGAATTTGGTTGGCACCAATTTGAGTACCTGATTCTGTACCCATCCCTAATTACACCACTCATTATCACTGAGGACAACAACAGCCAATCAGAAAGAGCCACCTACAATGGACTGGAAGTCATTGGAAGTTAAATGTTGTCCATGTCTCCCCAACCACTCCTTCATTCAGATGCTTTTAGTTGTCATTGTCTTTTTCTCGCTGCAAAAAATGTCTACGGCCAGCAGCGCTTCACTTATGTATTATATTTTATTTGCTTTTTTTTTAACATTCGCTTCCTTGTGAGATGATGTAGGATCACATGGTGCGATGCTTTCTCTGGTCTGATCTTGATGAAATCCTGTAGTGCTGGTCATTATTTTCACATCATGGAGTGTGTGAATGTTTAAGATTTAAGAGGAGATAACCTGTGAAGATTCTCTTTATGTGTGTGTGATACAACCTGATTTCAGAATCTTTGAACATTTTTAAAATCCTGTGGTGTGACTGAGGCTTTACATTCTCTGACTGTAACTATGACATAGATTCTGAGGGCCTGAATCACTTAAGGTTTGAGCAATTTTTTTTGCTGGCTTAACTTTTGAAATTGAGCCAAAGAGACATTGTCTAATTTTCAAAGGCAAATAGGTTGATGCTGCAGAGAAAACAGTGTCTCTGTGTTTCTGTGATTGCATACATTTAATTGAGCCGTTATATATTCATTTGGAGCATATCAGGCTGTCTTCTATGAAAATGAGCCTCATTACAGTAACCAACTGTAGGTGTGTTAGTGTCACAAACACTAACAGCCCCGTGCAGCTGAACCAGCTTGTACTAACTGTGCTGCAGTGTTAAATGTGTTGTCCCACCTTAAACTTTTAAACTGTGGATTGACTTCATTGCTATCAGTATACTGCAGCCAAACACTGCAGTAAGGTTTAGGGGGGTAACCCAGTTTGTGATAACGTTTGAGAAGATAATGCCTCATAAAAACAGATGTTTCTGATGTTTGTTATGTTCAGGTTGCTTTGGTAACTGTACTGTAATAATGGGTATGCACACAGCATCACAGCAAGTGGAAGTCTCTGTGGTTTCACCCACTGAGTGGCAGAAAGAGGGAGATGAGTGACAACATCGGCTTGAATACTGTCTGAACTTAAAAACAATATCAAAAAATGGGGAAGAGCTGTTTGATTGACTAAACAAAGAAGTCTGAAAAGCAGTCGGAGCTATTTCTTGGCAGGCTGCAGAAAGACAAAGAGAAGAGAAACTGATGGATCGCTGCAATTTACAGAAACAATCCAGGCAACGATAGCTGGATTTGCAGTTCCCATTTTGTGTCAGTTCTTAAGCTGTATTTTTGGATAAAATCATACCTTAAATTACAAAATCTATAAATGTTAACACATTTTATCCAGCTACATGCTCATTTCCCTTTTTCATTCTCGCTATCTGGCAAACCCAGTTTTTCCAAGTAAGGAGTACTCAAGCACCAGTTTCTCTGTCACCACCCCCACTTTTTGGAATGCTTTACCACCACACATGCGTAACTGTCCCTGTCTCTCAACTTTTCAAAAGCTAACCAAAACCCACCTTTTTAAAACAACTGTAATGTGTGATTGTTTTTGAATGCACTTTGTTTTCCAGTTCTGCTTCTTTTCATTCATGTTTTGTTGCTGTGTGTTGTTTTATATGCTGTTTTTATCCATTGTAAAGTGTCTTTGAATGTCTAAAATAGTGCTTTATAAATAAGATGCATTATTATTTTTATCAGTAGTAGTATACTGTATACTGTAAATTGAATCATATTGATGCTTTTGTAGGTTTCAGGCTTTGCATTGTGTGTTTCCCGCTGTTGAAACCAGGTACACGTAAATGTCAGGATATGATTTCTGGCCACATGTTGATGTTCTTTGGTAGTTTTAACAAACCAATGTCAAGCCAACTGTCCCTAATTTCATGTCATATGCTACATTTTTCCCAGTATCCCTGTGTTTACTGTTACACTCTGCAATGTTAAGTGAAGTTCGTTTTGTCGTTCAGTATAACTGCGAGGGGGCGTGCCCTGGAGGGGAAGTGATGTAAGTGCGTACCCTCTGTTGTGGCAACTTATGTTTGATCATAAATTACAGAGCTAAATGGAAAACAGCTAAAACGGTGATCACAATGTTTTAAAGTTGAATAAATTAGCTTCTCTGAGGAGGTGTATCTTGCGATAGGATTAGCTATAAATCTCACAACTTACAGAGAGTCTGACGGTCGTTCACAGAGGCATGTGTATTACAGTTATTGTCAGTCACTTTGGTACAATTTTCCAATCATCATCAGCCATTTGCAAAACAACAATTGCATTTCTCACAACAGTTTGTACAAAATAGCAAAACACCATGAATCAGCTGCAAAAGCCAGTCTCTAAAAATTCTTAGTTCATCCCTCAAAATTAAATCTGTGCATCAGAACGACAAGTCCTTGTGCCAGTGTGTATGGATAGGACAGTCAAAGTAAACTATACCTAAAGTTTTGATAAAGTTATTGTAAATGGTAAGTTACATCTTAGAGTATGTGGGAGATTGAGCACGAGAGACTGGACAAAATTCACATTTTCTCTTTTACTGTTTTTGCTGTAAT
Organism: Halichoeres trimaculatus; assembly: GCF_033239565.1. Taxonomy (NCBI): domain Eukaryota; kingdom Metazoa; phylum Chordata; class Actinopteri; order Labriformes; family Labridae; genus Halichoeres; species Halichoeres trimaculatus. The sequence continues at coordinate 30,580,014 of NW_027437184.1, forward strand.
TTGTTGGCTGACCCCATCATTGATACAGAAAGGAGAAGAAGGTGCTGCGTAGCTCAAAGACAAACACTTAAGTAGAAATGTGAACAAAGAACTGTCTCTTTAGGGAAAAATGTTCATACAGGTCAGTACAGTCTTCCTACACCTCCTTATGTTCCTGTATGCTAGGCCACAAATTCTCATCCACATCACTACAAAGATCTTCTCTGTCCACAAAAAGTCTGAATGATTGAGGACACAGTCGTTCTCCTAACTTTTGGCTGCATCCTTCAACCAACCTGGATCACTGTATCTGATGATTGAGAACATGGTCCACAGGTCTGCTAGATCTGTATTGTCTTTTGACAGAAAATGTGTTTCCACTGTCTGTACAGAGGAAAGTACACAGACATACCTGTGAGTTGATGGTTCATGAGATGAACCTTTGAGCTGTTTCAAAAAACTGGTTGATCTGATGCTTCAAATATTTCCATTTGCAATTTACCAATCCAGACTGATTTAGAAAAACAGTGTAATGGGATTGTGTGGAGAGATGCTTGACATATCAAGATAATTTATTCAACCTTTTTGCATGTGAAGACTTATGTGATGAACTCATTACTAAATTTTGTGAGGGGTGAGCAAGGGTCAACAATTGGTTACTAAAAATGAAGCCTATGAGGCTGGCTGCAGAAAGACCGGAAGTCACATACACACCAAGCCACAAAAACTGACCTTTTAGCAGTGTTGGGAAGTGACGATTATTTTTTGTTACGTTAACTAACGAAATCACTTTTCTCTGTAACTTCTGACGTAATGCGTTACTTTTGTCATTCTGTAGTGTCATTATAGTTCTTTTGAATTAAATAGGTGCGTTAGTTGCGTTAGTCGCGTTATAATGAAGCACTCCTCGTTCCTCCTCCTCCTCTCACCAACGCATGGACGAGGAGTGGTGAGCTCTCACAGGAACATGAATCTTGCTGCTGAGAAAGCGCGTGATAGTGATGATTGGACACACACAGTAAACAAACACGACAAGATGAGCAGCAGCGATCAGATGAGTACTAACCATCTACAATGGAAGGCAGCAGTGCCAGCTTTGCAGGATGGAAGTACAACCATTATTTTGAATTTGTGGAGGTAAAGGCAGACGACAAAAACATTGTTGTGAAATGCAAACTCTGCCCAGGACAGAAACGTTTATCCACGTTGAAATACAGCAATGTCAATCTTTTAAAGCACCTGACCCCAAAACACACGACAAAAAAACTAGTCACTGTTACACTGCCAAATAAGAGCAATTCTGGTTTACAAAAATAAATATTCCTGTCAATATTTCTTAATCTATTTGTTGTGTTTTATTGTTCCACTACATGTCATAAAAATAGTAGCTATAATGATAAAGTTGACCTTTCTGTTACTGTGCAACCAAAGTTTTTTTTAAGTAAAGTAAAGTAAAATAAAGTAACTAGTTAGGCATTGAAAAACATAAGGCATTGAAAAACATATTTACAGCCTGGTTAAAAAAAAAAAAAAAAAAAGGCTTGGTTCTACAACGCTGATTTCACACACTGTACAGTGAGTGAATTTTTTTCTATCTCTGCAGTTTAGAAGTTATTAGGATTGTTTGATTTTCCAATCAGAGGCTCAGTTCAGGTCATGTGACCGCCTGGCGCCCTGTAGCTACTCGAAGAGAAACTCACAGCCAGCGTCATGGGGAATGTGGCTGCGTCTGCAGATTGGCTTCACAGTTTGAAGAACAGGCGGGTGATGTCACAGAGGCTACTTCTATGTTTTATACAGTCTATGGGTGAAACTATTCAACACAGATCCATGATTATCCATTTTGATCAACAAAATAGAAGCAGTGGATAATGAAGGGAACAACAGATATTTAAACATTACCATTTGCATGAATGTCCCAGACCATCTGCAATTTGCTCAACGAAATGAGAAACTGCTTTTATGATGTGCACAAGTGACACAATGATTTGAAGACTGAACAAGTAGTTTTAAGTATTTCAATTCTGATCTAAGAAATGAACCAAAGCAACTGAGAAAAACTGTAAAAATTTGTTAAAATCAGCATTTCATTCCCACAGCTCTATCTTACACCTCTTATTCTGAAAAAGGTTTCCCTGAAAATATATATAATATCAAAAGAGATTTTTTTCCCCTCCATTTTCTAACAGTTTGAAGGATTTCAAAAAGAAAAACCTCACTACCCTGATTATACTGTATATATAGGGCTAGTGCCCCAGAGACTCAGGGGCTTAAAGGGTCAGGAGATTTTTAGGCTTAACCCTCCATCCATTGACTTAACCAATACCTCCGATAATAGACCTGCTAAAACCTTTGTTTGGATAGTTTTGGCTTCTGTAGGATTCACTTCCTCAACTCTGGCATCACCTGCTTACAAGGTGAACCTCTGAGGGACTTCATCTGATAAGAACTTAATCTAATTACAGCTGCGGAGGCAACAGAGGAGCATAGCAGAGTCTGCTGAGGAAAAAATACAGAGGATAAAAGGCAGTCCTATTTTCCACATCCTTACAGATAGAGAGGGGAACGCAGTGTGCATTTGGGATGCCTTGTCGATGCATAAGTGGAGGATTATGGCCCATAAGTCATGGTGTTGCAGGATTTTCATAGCAGAGCTTTATCCGTGCCGGTGCTCTCAGAAAAGAAGAGGAAATGGGCCTGAGGGAGAGTGCAAAAGAACAGCTTTTATGTAATGAGTTTTAGCCCAGATGGAAGTGGAGCATTTATCTGCCTGTGTACTTTATTAAAGAAACTAGAGAGGAGGATAAATGACAGGATAAAGGGAAGATAAACTCTGCTCTGTCAGCATTCAACACGATACGTGTACTTCTGCAGCAGATGATTACAATTATGCCGTGAAATCTGATTTCATGTTATATCACCAGCGAGAAAAGAGACAATAGCTGGCTGTCACCTTTTCAGGCTGTTTGACAAGAGCTGTCTCTTTCCCTCAGATATAAAGACAAAAGCGTGTGATAGCAAATCTGCCATCTGTTAGAGGGAGAGGGGAACGTACCTGGTGTGACAAGCTGCTTTTACTCTACATCTGTTGCATCGCAAAAAAGCTCTATCGCTCGTCTCCACGCGAGCAAAAGCCGTCACATCTTTGTCTGAGGAGAGAGGTGTAGCCCGGGGCGAAGGAACAAAGGATGGAAGGGGAGAGACAGGGGGCATCAAGTGACAACAGCAGGAGAGATGAGACATCAGTGCAGGAGAAATGGGTGATGACTAAAAGAGATTCCCAGGGTGAGTCTGTTCTCTGAATACTGAGTGGCTGAAGCAGAGCATCATCTGGCAGCTAAGGCCAGGCAGCACGTCGAGGTCTGAAAGAGGGAAAAACTAGAGACTCTGGGAATAGCTCACTCTGTGTGCCATCGTTTCTGCTGCAGACACAAACTGTAGAGACACAGACACACAGTCTAACCTCTTCAGGTTATAAATCATATACTGTAAATGTCAGCGTTGGAAGTCATAATGGATGAAAGCCTTTTGGCTTCAAGTGTAAAGGTCACAGGGTGACTTCACGAGTTATAAAAATAGAATAAAAATGATTTTAGAGAGTCTCAGATTACATAACCTTACTGCTCATTGGTTTGTTTCCTCTCCAGCCACTGACTGACCGTGAAGTATTTCTGTACCTAACAGAGTCCAACATTTCCAGCCAGGAGTCAGCGTCATTGTGTTAACTTTCATAATGTTGTCTGAATAAACATTCATGTATAATGTCTAGGATCATAAACACTGTCTTTTCTTTTCCTAACTCAGTAGATCCTCTGGAGTCAAGTCTGATCCGTTTCAGTCCAGTAGTAGATAATAAATTTCACAGACAAGCGTCACTCTAGCTTTCTATGAAGGTTTAGAATAGAACAGAACAGAAAATTCCATTATTTATCCCCGAGGGGAAATTCAGGAGTCACAGCAGCAATTAAGAAAACAAAAGTAAGAAAGTGTATATAAAGTGCAAAAAGGTCCACAAGAAAATAGATGAGGACATCCCGTCCACCACTCGTCCACCGATCTCCTGCCCAGCCAGTCTCCACCTCCACAGGGTCCAGGACTGAGCCTCCCCAGAAGTCTGTTCAGTCTCTGTCTCCTGGATCCTGTCTGCTCACAGCAGGCGAAGCTCCTCCAATGTGGCACCGGCGTCCGATGTCAGCTCCGTCAGCCACATCCGTGAACAGCACGATGCCGCTGGGTTAGCACGGCTAGCTTGTCCATTCCACCGGAGATAGATCCCACGTTCCCAACAACAATGGATGGAAGGACAGGTCCACGTCGTCACCTCCCAGCTCACATCTGAGAACCAGCACGTCGTCCTCACCTCCTCCTCCTCAGCTCGAGGGAAATCATCAAGCCCTACACTAGTTAGCATTGACATGCTACAGGCTGCTAACAGCTAATTTCGCATGCCAACAATGCAGCCATAGATACATGTAGGATCTCTGGACAAACGCAGGAGAAAAGTAGTAAAAATATCGCTGAAGCCACAAAAAGTTTGGTGTCCACGACCAACAAATGAGCCATATAAAGTAATGACCACTCCAAATACAAAGATTATGGAAAGAGACAAAAAAAATTACAAGAAACAGACAAAGAAGAGAGAGCTGCTGCAAGAGATGCAGCTACTTGGGCAGCGCCTAACAAAAAAAAAAAATGGGTTTGACCCCAACACCATTCTTTGACCATGACTATATTTTGTTTAGTACTTACATTACTCCGGATAAAAAAGATAAAAACATTTGACTTATGTCAGAATAAATTGTAGTTTCTCAGGCTTAATGTGATGCTTTGTTTTTTACCATGCTACTGTCAATCCACTATGCTAATGCAGCTAGCTAAACGTGGCTGGCAGGGGTGGGGTGGGTTGTAACACATCTTTAAAAAGTGTAAGAACCATCCCCTTGTGAACAACTTATAATATTTTCTTAATTTTAGTAAAGTTACACAATGCCTAAGCAGTGGAAAAGGAGGACTGAAAGACTGACAGAGGTGAGCCTGCGGATGTTTTTTAAAAAGCATCTGACAAAGTCACAAAGAGCGATAAGTCAGTCAGATCAGTCACAAAGGCACATGGGATCTGCCATGTTACTAAAATAACTGCTAGGGATGGGTACCTTTCCACATTTGAAATGATACGGTACCGATGCCCAGTACCTGGCAATAGGTGCCGGTACTCAACGGTACCAATTTTCGGTACTTTTTTGTGTCATTGTGGTAAGAAATATCAATTTGTTTAATAATAAAATGTAAACTCTTTTAAATTTAACATGTTTATTCTTCAATATATAACTTTGTAATGCTGTGTTCATGGCCAGCATGGAAAACTGCCTTCTCTTCCACTCTCTCAGAGTCACTAGGATTCATTTAGGTACCTTAATATGGTACCTTTTGGTTTTACATGAATTGGTGCCTGGTACTTTTGACAGAATCCATTTGGTACCTACAAAAGTACCTAATTCGGTACAGCAGAAGCTGAGGGTCCATACATATCCCAGTGTAAGTTACTGGACCCAGTGATATCCCATTGTGGGTTACTGGAGCAGCAGCAAGGTTTTCTTTTGAGGAGATTCTGTGCCTAAAAAAATAAAAATAAATTTAAAAAAAGAGAGAAAAAATAAAAAATAAAAATCCACCACTCCAGGGTTATGACCATTTGTGACTTTGATGAAACACACACACACACACACACACACACACACACACACACACACACACACACACACACACACTCACAGTTTTTGTTAGACCTATGTGTTCTTTACACAGCTACAATGTAGGGTTTTGGCCCCTTTCTGAGGGACATGATCTGTCTTTTTGATTATTTTTCTGTCTTATGGTTACAACCAACCCTGGTAGTGGGGATGGTTGTAACAAAGGTCCTCTATGTATTTGACATCACCTGGTGAGGTCTGGGCTCTTTTTGCTGAGGTTTGAGTTGGAGCCATTTCTAGTAAACAAATGTGGGAACTTTGCATTAAAGTTTGAGAACTCTGATTCAAAAATTCAGTGAGTTGGAGGTGCTGAAGCAAAAAGTGTTACAACCATACCCGGTCTCTTGTATGTATGTGTGTATGTATGTATGTGTGTGTGTGTGTGTGTGTGTGTGTGTAACCAACTGAACTTTATTTACATGTAATCTTTAATGCTTACAAACATTCAGGACAAATTGTTACACAAAAGGACAGAAAGACAAAAAACAACAGCAATGAGTTTAACAATAAAAGACTTGTTTAAAATGGAGGATTTGAATATTAAAAACCAGGGATGTCAATATGGCCTTTCATTACAGTTGCACATCCCATTAGTCCAGCTCTTGAGTGGCCAAACCAGTCTGAATTCCCCCCTTCAGCCTATTTCATTCATGTTACAATGTCCCTCCCCTCTCTTACCCTGTTTCCTTTCATATTCTGGTGATTGCATGCTAATTTAAACACACTTTCCAATATTTAGTTTGATGGCCTTTTCCTCACTTTTCTACATTTTTTGGCTGACCATTTTATCTGTAGGCAGCAGTCACTGTATCACACTCTGGTGATTCATTCAGGCAAAGAAGAGGTCAAAGGTCGGGCATCATGTTTAAGTGTTAAGCTCCTGTAGAGTCAGACCAACAGACGCTCAGCTCATGTAAAAGAAGTCACTGATGCATCTATGACTGAGGAACATAAGTCAGTAAGACACATGACTGAACACAGACACATGATGTAGATGGCTTCAGCTCTGCCTCCCCACCCAGACTGTGCTGTCGTCTCAGCGTCCTCGGCCAGCAGAGTCTCACAGCTGACTGGTCTGCTCGGGCTCTCAGCAGAGTGCCGTGCACACAGCATAGAGCTAGTGGAGGATGAATAAGCCCAGGGCTCCCTGCAGGCTGTTGCTTATTAAATGGTAAGTGTTATGGTTCGGCCCGCTGGGCTACAAACACAGGCATTACCCCAGAATGCAGCGTGTTGTCTACAGCTCATCACGCTGTCACTTCCTCTTAACCACAGGCCAGGTCAATAATCAGGAGGCCTGTAATGTGGGGGTCTGAGGCAGCAGGGATGAGAGGGGGATACACACCGCTGACAAATAACTGGGCTGGGAACAAAAAGGAGTTTAGACTGAGGGTGTTTCTGTCTGAACGCTGTTTATGACCACCATACTGAAGATTTATGTTCATCCTGGAAATTAAGGCTGTAATAGAAATGCAAACATGCTCTGAATTTATTTACTTTTTACTGTTTTATCCCTTTCACTCCATCAAAATCTACCTGCTACCACTGTGAGAGAAGAAAATGACACAACTGCTCTTAAATGACACTTTGCACCTCAGAGAAAACCCTCCAAAAAAACCAATAGTGGCATCATAAGAGCCAGCTGAGCAGTAGTTTTCAATTAATCACCACATACCTTTTTCAGTTTTGTTCCTTTTTAATTTTCTGAGCAAATCTAAATATCTTTTTAAAGACACAAGCTGCTTAACTGAGCAAGTTTCTTTCGTCTATTGTCTTTTCCAACATAAACTTACTTACTTGCAAGTAAATTGGTTAGTTTAACAAGAAAAGGAAAACTATGCTGTAACAAACAGTGCAAGGATTCTTTTTCTTTATTTAAAGATTTAAAAGTAGCATGTCCATTCATCAAACTAGGATAAACTCCAATAAGTAGTTTGTACCACCAAACAGAGCATGTGAGCGGAGTTGAGTGGCCAGGATTTCTGCTCCCAGAGGTGCCCGCCTCTATCACTCCTCGCTCTAAGTCCCACCATGCCCCTCTACCCATTATCGCTCAGCCCTCAATGGACATTGCATCTCCATTCCAGACCCCAATAGGTGGGAGGTAATTACATATTTGTACTCAGATTTTGTACTTAAACAGATTTTGGTCCAAATTTGGGCACCCATCAGACTCTTGTAGTGAGAGCCCTGCTCAACCCCCCTCTCATGGAAAAAAAAAATCACACTTTGCACTCTTCAAAATTTGAACCACTTTGTTTTAAATCATGTAGATTAGCATTTTGTAGATTACATTAAAGGTACTGGTTTGTGATGAAGCTTAAAGAAGGGGTACTCTGCCTTCCCATATTTCAAAGATTGGTATAAAGTAACAATGCTGGATGTACACACTAAATGTTTGGAGAGTGTCAAACAGGTCCATGTCAGTTTTGGTAATTGGATTTAACATACAGAAAACAATATGAAAAAAAAAATTACAAAACATGTCTTCATATAATACAAATCCCATAAGACAAAAAAGAAAAAGAAAAAAAGAAATTGAAAGAAAAAACACGCACGTTGCATTGTCTGATTTCAACAAGGTTGTGCGTGTTCGTCTGTTTGTTTTGTATTTAATTTTCCAGACGGGACCTACACACGGAAGAAGGATGATGAAGGGATATCACGAAAAGAGCGCATGCTGCTGAGACACAAATTGGATCAGTGCTAAGGACTTCGCATCAACCTTACTATGAAGTAAAACGTCAGGTTTATACTGTCTCAGCCTAAGTATCTGACATCATCAAACTTGTAAAGATTATGTATAGCTATGAGCTTATATAAGATTACAAACCAAAAGTTAATATTAAATGCTTTTAGTTTTTATGTACTTTATGCAAACTTCACTTATTTATTTGACAGTGACCCCACACTATACCAAGCAGACAACATAGGTCCGAGGGTTCATAGGGTCCTTATAGGGATCAAAATGAAAAGCTGTCTTTGTTTGGAGTCACCCAGGTTTTAGCCTACACAGCACCGTCCTAAGCCGCACTCTTACTTTGATTAACAATATGAAAAAAAAAAACAGGCGTTTTTTTTGTTTGTTTTGTCTCTGTCTACTGACATTTAATTTTTGTTTTTGGGAATGGAAAATGAAAATCAACTGTTTTTTTTTTCAATTTTCATTCATTCAAAACTAAAATCAAATAACCACTCTTTTTTTTTCTGTTACTGGTTTTTCAATTCACATGTTGTTCAGGAATCCCTGAATCTGTCCGTAAACTGATGAAATGGTCTGTTCAGAAACCAGCACGAGATCTCCACATGCCTTGCTGGATTGATGAGATCATCACATGAGGATCTCCTCACTGGTTCATGAAAACATTGGAGATGCAGGATTAAACTTGAACAACAAGTCTGCCCATAGCCCTTTGCCCCTCTGGCCTCAGGGGACTGGCCAATCAGAGAGGAGAGGACTAGGAAGTGGAGAGTCTTAAAGTTTCAGCCTGTGGCCAAAATCAGGGTTCTCTAAAACACCGGTGGGAGATTTTTTTTTCTTTAGCTGTAAATTTTGTAAAGTTACTTCATGGATACCAGAGGGTCAGAACAGAGAGTAAAAACAATCAGACAAACAAAAAACACACCCCTCTTTAAAGCTGCAACATCAGAATCACAAAGACCACCATCACAACTGTCAAAAGACTTATATGTGTTAAAGTAACCGTGGTGAAAAGACATCACACCAACTGTTGTTGAGGATGTCTTTGCTGTTTGTAGAGTGAAGTGAGGTGATCGATTCCTAACACCAAAAACACAACAGAAATAGGAAAAAATATGTTTTTAGTCTCTTCTGTCATCTGTTGGGGTTAAAGTGTTTCATAGTGTGTGTGTGAGGAAGAGGCTGCTAGAAAGCTCTGAAATGATATTACACACCTTTCTAATATTACCCTGTGTGACAAACAGCCGTCCCCCAAAATATCTCTACCACAGAGCATGATGGGAAACATTCAGCACAAATGAGCGGTGAGAACTAATATTGTGGCATGAAGTAAGTAAGTGCTGTGGTAATGTTATTAATATGGACTCTTGCCACTGTTTGGTCTGTGTTGGCTGTCTGTCACATGGCAGCTGTTTCTCTGGCTGGTTTCACTTTGGCAGCATCAGCGATGGGAGGTCCAGTATTAGATGGTGTGCAGATCCAGCCTGAATGAGAGCTGGCACAACATGCCTCATCAAGCTCTCTTTGTAAGCCGTTAAATGAAAGCCCTGACATGTGACAGTCTGAGTACTGACTTCTGATTAACCTGCAGGCATCTACCCTGATCTGAACTCCTGCCTGTGGAAAGATAATCAGGCATTACTTAAAGAGGGGGCTCTGTGTTTTTATCATTATTATTTTTTAACAGCTTTATTCCATCCCTCTGGTACCTGAAGCTGAAAAATATCCCTAGTTTCCCTCATACTGGTGATTTAGAGAAACCTTATTTCAGCCTCTGTCTGGAACACCTTATCTTGGCTACTGTCTCTTTAAGGCTACTCGCTCCACAAACCCCCTTTCCTCTGATTGGCCAGCACTAAAAATGTAATAAAACCTGAAATGTAATAAGTGGTTGATAACTAGTCAAGTCAGCTTACTACACAAAAGTGCGGAGCCTGAACTGTAACAACAAAGACGTTATCAGTAATAAGACCCAAAATTTCATAAATGACCCAAAATAGATCAAGTTTTTACAATTTGGACAGAAAGTTAAAAAAGTTTTGGGCTCATCATCTTGTGACATTATCAACCAGTTATCAACCAGTTACTACATTTCAGGTTGATTTTACATATTGGGCTCTAACAGGCCCTCTGGAGGACTCTTGCTGTTTTAAAATGACCGTTTTGATTATTTTACAGAGCGAGTCAGAGATTTCTCTAGAGGTCTGAAAAGCTGCACACGTTTAGTATGAACATCCAGCATTGTTACTTTATGTCCATGTTAGAAAATAAATAAAATAAAAAAAAAGAGAAAATAAATAACAAACATGGGGAAGTATGTCCTCCAGAGTGAACAGCCTAGGAGATTTTTAAAGAAGGTTCACTGAGGAAAAATCTTTGTATCACTGGAAAAATGGAAAACTATGTCATCATTATTTCCTCGCTGTATTCCATGCTTTTGAGTAATGTCAGCCATGAGGATAATGAGGTTAAAAATAACACCTTTACCATCAGCCAAGCTTTATACTGCTGTCTTCAACTTATGATGGAAGGAAATGCCTGAAATCAGGGGTTATGAACTGATGGGAATAAAGACTTTGATAATATTTTCTTTTTTGCTGCTGGAGCATATTTCTCTGGGAGGGCTAAGACAAAATCCAAAATATACCGAATCAAGCAGTGACTGGGCTTTGTTCCTAAGACCAGAGCAAAAGGACAGCAGCCTGTGCTCTTGGAGTGCCTGGGCTCCAAGTTAAACCAAGTTAGCATATTTAAAGAAGTGTTTGAAATCATATATTGAGGGTTTTTTATTTTTACTCTTTTTACCCAGTGTCTTTAAACTGCTTAACAAAATAGGTTGAACTGTGCCATAATAAATGGCCTAGAAAGTGCCTATGCAACACAAAAAGAAAATGCATGGCTTCATCTCATTAACAAGGGGTGAAATGTTCCAACTGTCACCATAGTCCAGGTCAGTTGTATCTCACCTTGTGGTAAAATGTAACATCATGGAATAAATTAAGATACAGAAGAGCTTTTTTTCCCTTCTTTTTTCCCTGTAACTTTTAAAAATAATTGCTGTGAATTGCTGATCCATGAGTTTCAAAGACCTATCTCATCAGCATGATAGTTTCCTTAAAAACCTGCTAAAAAATGTTAGAAAAAAATATTCTACCCCCTTGAGGATTAATATTCTACTTAAGACAGCTTAAGTTGTATTTTGGCCCTTTCCATAAAGGGCCAAAATCCCAACCCCCTTTTTCCCCAGGAAAATCATTGCTAATTTTGAGGAAGTTGTGGTAAGAATAACACCTAAACTGTTACTCATTTTTCAAAAAGAGCAATTTATCAAATGGGACACAAATAGTATATCTTAAACAAAATTAATTAGATTTTTTTTTTTTTTTTTTTTTTGTGGATGGGGGTTGGAGGCACTCTTGGAGTGTAAGCTCCATGGGCCCAAAGATGACATGTCATGCACTTAACCCATTTTTTTAATGTTACAACTTTCCCTAAGCTAGTTTGTTACAATTGTCCATTAGGAAAGAACTAGCTTAATTTTCAGTTTACAGTTAACAGCTAAAATATCACCATGAACAATCTGGGGGGGGGGGGGGGGGAGGACACATAATTAACATGAAGTAAGTCTGATGTGTTCAACTAGTTAATCACAGAATAAAATAAATAAATAAATAATGATAATAATAAATTACTTCAAATTTAGCTGTGTCTGCATCATGACGCTGCATTTCATGTGCGGACTAAGAACTAAACTGTGCATTTTTGGAGTGAATCTGGTCATTTCTAACTTATTCCTGATTGGAGCAATTGCAAGTGTTACAAGTGACCCTTATTACAACTGTCCCCAGGCTCCCCTACTCAGAGCCTTTAGTGTGTACACATCAGCATCCAAATTGTATATCCATCTTTTTTTCAGGGATGTTTGATAGAAATGTTCTTTTTACATATGGCTGCAACCATCAAGTCATTATCTTCACAGCTTCCTCTTTAAAGGTCATCAGGGGCTAGTGTCACTGGATAAACAGTGGGGTAAACTCTCCACAGGTCCCCAGCCCATCACTGTGTTAAATATGGATTCATTTCCAAACATACACTGTGACAAGCACCAACAGTAAGACACCTACACATCTGTGCATGAACACTGGCGATGGCTAAAGTGTTACTAAGCACTTCTCCTTGTATAAGGAATCCTTGCTGAAGCAGTTATGTAAAATTACTTCAATGGTGATTGAAAAACTTTGCTGGCTGCAAGAATTACAGGCAGGGGGGATTGTGGCAGTAAATATAAAACTGGTTGTGTAAGCTGTATAGTAACTGTTAAATTATGTGTTTTGCAACAGCTATTCAGCTGTGGAGTGGTTATGAATGTGTCAGCAAGCAGCATACTTTTCACATTTACAATTTCCCTCTGTGCAAGGTGACAGAGCGAGGCTGACTGCTGTAAAATAGAGTTATACCACCAGTCATTGTGAGTAAAATCTCTCTGTAAGCACTCACACAGCAGAAATGCACATTTGTGAATAGCTGGCTGCCTGACAGGCGGCATGAACCCCTCAGAGGGGTGAGAGTGAAGGGGAAGAAACAGCGGCGTGTGAGAGGTTCTTGGCGGGTACAACAGAGGTAAAATAACATGTCTGAGAAGTGTCTCCCAGTCAACACAGCGTGTTTGTTCTCATAGTGTTTACATGCAGTGCGTTCTGTCAAACACGATCCTGAAAATGTTTTTCAGTTGTGCTCATCCTTAAACCTTCACTGCAGAGCAGGGTTTATGGTTAGGGAGCTGAGGTTTCACTGCTTTCACAGAGTTCATTGCCATCATAACTTTTCTGCACACCTCACCTCCTACAGAGCAGATTCAGTTCAGAGGAGATCAGGCCTTTAAAACAGCAGCTCTCAGAGTCAGGCTCAGGAGGACTACAGGAGGGGGTCAGCATTTGGAAAATAAACATCACTGTAAACATCTGGTTAGTTAAATTCTGCAATGTGTGGAGAAAAATGATTCAATAAACTTTGGAGAGAAGAGACAGACTCCAGAGCAAGCAAACATAACCCAGACTAAAAACATTTGGGTTTTGTTAAAAAGCTGATGTGAGTTTTCTGCTTTGATACTGATCAAAATCATGTTTTTATTTGCTCTGCAGTTCTGAAAGAGCCACTCAGTTCAATCCCAAGAATCACATGAAGAAGAACTGTTTCTCATTTTAACCATTTATTCATGTCACATGCAAAGTTTACAGCGCTGGTCTCAAACAGAATGAGCCTCAATATCCAGTCATTGGCTACACCTGTACAGAGGATGGGTTAAGGCCCATTTATGCTCTTGTTACGAACAAAAATATATCCTTCCCTTTTAAATGATGATACCATCACAGCTTCTATATGTACTTCTATATGTCCTTTATGTTGGCATTCCACCTTAAATGGCAAACAAGAAACTATTATTGATGTTCGAGACCACCGATTTTCTTTCAGATCTAATCCTGAGTAAAATTCAGGCTAGTATTGGCGATACTGATCCGATACCGATACTGATACTTAGTGTAAATACATGTAATGTGTCTGGTAAATCTTTAAAAAACATAAGCGCATTTTAAATTGTACCTATAAATTGAAGCTGCCAGTACAATATTTAATTAAATAGATAAATGCCACAATAATTTCACTAGTTTGTCAATGCCTACATTTTGAATTATTTATTCAATAGTTAAAAAAATAGACAGGTTTGAAAAATACAATGTATATATTATAAAAGATATATATATATATATATATATATATATATATATATATATATATATATATATATATATATATATATATATATATATATATACATATGTATATATATATATATATATATATATATATATATATATATATATATATATATATATATATATATATATATATATATATATATATATCTTTTATAATATATATATATATATATATATATATATATATATATATATATATATATATATATCTTTTATAATATATATCTTAACTCACCATGACTGTTTAATTGCAATTGTTCCGTGTAACTGAATGACACCTGGTGTTTGTAATCTACTTTTAATGATCAATTCTTTAGGAACCTTTCCTGAATTAGTCTAGGCTTTTTTTTGCCTAGATTAGATTAGATTAGATTTGCGAGGTTATCTCCTTGACACGTGTATAATTACTCTAAACCAACTCTTTCATTTATTTATTGAAGCATGTATTTATTTTGTTACTTATTTCACAACCATATCTGTTAATTTGAACAATTGCAACAGTGCTTATCAACTCTTAAAACTCCACATTTCTCCCTCTGTACCTGGATGGTGTCTGCTCTATCCCCCTCATCATAAATGCCTCATTATCTTGGTTGTGATTCAACCCAAAGTGTTTAACGAGATTCGTTACGAGATACAAAACGTTTCTCATAGAAAATATCAAAAACGACATCCTGGCTGTTTGTGGAGCTAAAATAGCTCCACAAACAACTTCTTTTGCACTTTGCCATTCTGTCCTTTGACAGCCTGAGAGTGGGTGACAGACTGAGCAGCGTGCAGCTGCACTGACGCATTACACACTTAGCCAGGCGGACAAAAAAGTAGTTCCCACAGAATGACGTATCATTCAGAAACATTCTCAACAGTTTGGCGACTTTTCACTGTGTTCATGTCATGATTTACAGGACCTCAAATGACTGAAGTATCAAAAGTATTGATATTTTGGGTTTAGGATCAATTTTAGAGCACAGACAGCTGGTATCGGAAGTATCAGTATTTCAGTATCAATCTGCACATCACTAGAAACTATGGACCAGAGCCTGTGTTTCTGAACTTGTGTTTTGGCTCACTCCCAGCATTTTGTCTGTAATTTATTTATTAATTTACTTTTAAAGTATTGTTTTGATCATTCTTTTAATGACTGCATTTTACTTATTTGTTTATTATGGTTTATGCTGCTGACCTCTTGGCAAAGTCACCCTTGTAAAAGAGATCCAGATCTCACTGGTCTATCTCTGGTTAAATAAAGGTTAAATAAATAAACAATTGCGGTTAAACAATACATCCACTAGGGGGGGCCAGCCCAGAGTCAAAAATTTATGAAAACAACAAACTTCAAAACAATCATCGCAACTGTGCAGGAGACACTGCTAATGTAGCACATCATGAAAGTTCTGCCATTCTTATTTCTTTGTGTCTCACGAAAGCTACACATTAGGTAGTAACAGCAACACTACCCTCTATGGTTCCCAGTGGTACTGCTCCGTTTGGTCTGTATGTGTAAGCTTCATGGAAACGTGCAGAAAAACATACGCAGAGCACGGAAAGAAGGCTTCGTCTGTATCCGGATCATAAATGGGCCTTTAAACTAAACAACCGTGTATGATTGGCCATCTACGATCGTCATAGTTCTCCAGACCCACAACTGAGGTCAATTTCTGGATTGTAATATGAGATGTATGTGTGTGTTGTTTAGTGCATGTAGTGACAAATAGGAGGTAATTGGGGAGAATTTGCAGGCAGAAGCTAGTTATAGAGAAGATAATGAGTACATACCAACCATGAGGCTGCGCAAGGTCAGTCACATACTCACTCCAAGGCCACATAAGACTGGACAGATGCTGGTCAAACACACTTTATGGGATATTTGACCTTATGTGCATGCTTTGTGAATTATACAACATTGTTTTGGCTCATAAGCACATAAGAATCAGACCCTCAGAGCCTGACACAGCCAAGTAGAAAAGGACTAAAGTAGGCTAAATCTGGAGAAGCAGATTATTCACCAATTTAATCTGCAGAATCCATTTCTGGCAAAAACAAACAAACAAAAATCACGGACTACTAAATTCCCCCTGATCACTGTTTGGTCTGTCTTCACGACGACACAATAATACACTCCTTCATGTCAGATTGTTTTTCAGCTAACTACAACAACAAACTGTAGTGAGAGTAGCCGTGCCTGGACACCATAGAGACACCATGGGTGAAGAGAAGCTCACTGCGGTGGGAAAACCATTGATTCAGTATTTACCCATGAGGACTCTTGTGTCACATCACTCGAGCTGTCCAGTGGTCTTGATCTGTGCTGTTTTCTGAAATCAGAAGCTGATGGCTATTGACGAACAAGAGGGCACAGAGCTGAACCACAACAGAGTGCAGACAGACTAAACCAGTGGTTTCTAACTGTTTATTGGCCGTAACCCCATTCTGACAACACAATGTCCTGGAAACCCGGGAAACATTTTTTCTTCTAGAAATAGTTTCTGGTCATGTTTATTGACTGAGTTTCAAATACAGAGTAGACTGGATTAGTGCACGTGGTGACAGTTTTATTTTCCCTGATCAGGATGAAGGTTCAATTTACTAGTCATTAATACTAAACAAACATTTCTCAGTAAACTTACTACTTATTCAGCTCAGCACATTTCTTTAAAAGAAAAAAAAGAAAAAGGATCTTAGATTGCCAGCATGCTCAATGTGTGTGTCTCAAAGTGTCTTTTGAGATGGACAGACAGGACGATACCACACAGCAGGCATTTTAACTTCTCCTTGCTCAATGACACTGGTAAATAGTTTGAAACTGGTATTTATCAGTATCTTTACGTAGCTCTACAGATTGAAACGTGACATCAAGCAAACATTGTAGCAGACAGTTATATGTTAAGGGCATCGTCAGACCAGTTCTCCGACCTATCTGAAGGCTAATGTGACAACAATTGAACACTGTCAGTTTGTAAGTAGTTTAGTAGCTGTTTATATTTAGCGCAGCTGACACCTCGGTGCTCTAAGATATGTCCATAATGTATATGTTAGTAAATCCTGGTTAGCTATGTCCTGCCAGTCATCTACCAAGCAGAGCTAACATAGTCTCACTCTTCATTTTATTGATAGACTCTCAAGTTTGAACAAACCACTGCAGAATAACTGCTGACTGTGGGTTGGAATAGACATTATCACAAACAGTTTAGCCTCTTTGTCCTTTTTCTGTCTGACAGTTAGGCTCCAGTGTCCACCATCAGTACAAAATTAATCACAGAAATCTCAGTGTTTTCTCTCTTCTCTCTACTAAACGTCAGCAGGCATGGTGTTGTCATAGAGACCCAGACGTGCCGTAGATCAATCCGGTCCTGGATGACCAGAACTGGAAGTTAAGAACTAGCAATTTAAAATAACCTGTAATATTGGTGCTGATAACCTTATTTTAAAGTGTGGATTATGATCAGGAAGATATATCTAAGGGAAGGGAAAACTTTTTCAAGATCACTTTCAAACTCCTCACAGCCTCTTTGATGATGTCTGCGTCTTCGGTCCTCTATATAAACTGTCTACCGACTGCAAGCTGGTGTTTATACAGGTTGAAGCAAAGAAACTGAAGTAGCGGTGACTGTTCAGTCCCATGAACGCAGCTGTCAATCAAGCCGCGCAAGCTCAGATATTTCCATATGCCACATTTTATTTGAGCTACATTTATATTTAACAATGTGAAAGTATAGAATAGAGTTGCTTAAGTGTGTGATGTTTTAATTTTAAAAAGAATGACAATTAGTTAAAAAATTATAATTTGATTTTTTTAAATCAGTTTCTAAACATAAACACTTCAGGTCTGGCGTGTGAGTGTCTGCAGCACTATGTTAGATATTATCACTTAACACTGAGGGAAAGTGTAAAGATGAACTGCTGTCATCCCCAGTACACTCTGCTTAACAACGCAGCAGGTTCACTCAATTTGGCAACATACTGTTTGATCAGAAATCACATCAAAATGCATGTGTATGAACAACAGAACTTCATCAAAGAGACTGATACAACGATAGCTTTTTTAAAATAATTCCTGTTATTGCAGATTGTTTTGACTTGTGTACAGGTTGGAGGACGGGCATTAAACACTGCTGTGTGAGGGCAGGACAGCTCAAGGCCCTGAATGATAAAGCTTTAGATATGTTGGGGTATACACATGTTAGTATAAAAATTGTATGTGTGTATGAATGTAAGTCTGTTTGTATATGTATGTATGTGTATATGTGTGTGTATGTATATATATATATATATATATATATATATATACATACATATATTTATGTGTGTATGTATATGCATATGTCTGTGTATATGTATGTATATGTATTTGTGTATTTATGTGTGTATATATTTGATAGATACATAGAAACTTGGTGAACCATATGGTATTCAATTAAAACTGGAGAGGGGGTGGAAAAAATAAGTTAAACTTCTTTCCACTCCTTTTTGAAAATGTAAAAGATTGTAAAAGATTATAAATCAGGGATTTAAATTATTATTATTATTATTATTATTATTATTATTATTATTATTATTATTATTATTATTATTATCTATATATATATATATATATATATATATATATATATATATATATATATATATATATATATATATATATATATATATTTTTTTTCTTCTTTCTTTTGTTGGCTGTGTTTATGACGTTATTCTTCTTCTTCTTCTACATTTTCAAAATAAACTGTCATTCAAATTCAAATTCAAATTCACTTGTGCATGTCTGTGTTCAGACTTTTTGTGCAGACTTAGCTCTTGGCATGTCAACATGATCATGGAAATCTTTGCTACACGTGGAGAGTTCATGACCAGTATCATGTGAGCGTTTTGCTGAAGTTACTTCAGTCACCTGCTGTTTAAGAACTCACAGGTTTCTAGAAAGACCAGGGTTAAAGTCAAATAACTTCTTAGATTACACAGCAAATTATCTGAAGTTGATTCATGTTTAATTATTCCCTTTCTTCACATCAGGGTTATTCATTTAACATGCATTGACAAACAAGACACTCAAAGAACAAAAAGACTTGGAGTGTTTGATGATGAGAGATTTATCCCCTTCACGTCTCATTTCCACAGGAATTCATTTAAATGTGTTTACAAGAGAGCGGCTGTTTTATGTTCCTCACTCTCTGTAATTAGTGTCAGCCTCAAGGTCGGCGTAGCTTCAGAAGCAATATTAGCATAGCTGAGTGCGTACAAAGAGCTGGAGACATAAGAAAACTGGGATAAGTGGGCCAACATCGCAACAAGACGTGCTAAAAAACCAAACCCTGCAGTTTGTAAAAGATGAACAGGCACAGACACTGAGGGAAGATAAAGTGAGAAGCCCGACTCAACCTCTTTTAACTCTCTGTTCCTTCACTGATTTCAATTTTCCTCCCCAGTTTATCTCCCACAAAGTAAATCCCTGGCACTCTCAAACTAATTACCATTCTGACTGCAGCTAATTAATTTAGGAGTGCTTTACTTTCTCTGCTGTGCAGCACAGTAGCACATCATCCAGTGTGTGCACAAAGTGTTGCCTCACGTCTCACACCAGCTGGGCCTGTTTTCTCTCCTCTGCTGCCCCGCCAGTCTGCACGCATGAGGGGAGAGCAGCGGGGCAGAGCTCAACACTTCATCACGCCAAGGTGGGAAGCTATTGGAGGTGACAGTGGCAGAGAGGAGCTGGGATAGAGGAGAGGTGCTTAGTGGTGTTTTTTCTTTTCTCATGAGGACGAAGACAAAGTGTTGGGGAAACTTAACAAGAGCAGCTAGGATAACTGCTAACACTAATAAAAGAAGAGGGGTGCTGAAACACGAGTCCAGTTTGTTACCTCATAAAGAAAACACAGACTGTCTTTGTAACTTAATTCATGCTGCGTAAACAGATACAGAGATTTACACTTACTCACATTTTTTTAAAATCTTAAAGGAGCTTCATAAAATGGTCTGAGTGGACTGCTTTAGGCAGGATCGGAGACCTTGAGTTGAAAAGAAGCACATATACAGTGATTTTAAAGGGGCTGTGAGGACTATCTAGAAAAACTAGTGTTTTTCTGAGATAAAGACATCATTTCCCATGAGCGCTTACACTCCTTGTCATGATCAAAGGCTATATATAGAGTGGACGGCGTGGCTTCACCATTCACCATTGTAGGGTTTTGAAGCCAAAATTTCCCCGTCACAGGCACAGCCATTGAAGCAGGTGTGCAGCCAGAGTCTGCGCAGTAGAGACTGTGAGGGATTCTGGGAGAATCTGAGTGGAGCCGGATGACAAAAATGATAAATATTTTTTTTCTGTCAAGAGTCTGATCACTTCTTGGCTCTACCTCCCGACATATTTTACAATCCCTGAAAAACAATCAAGAATATCAGCTGTCAATTGTTGTTAAAAGTGCTGTAAGACCTTGTTTTTAACCTCGTATAACTAATGAAAATGGAACTCAGAAAAAAAAGAGGACTTGAATACAAGGCAGCCAAATGGTATCTTCAAACCACCACAAGAATCAGACATGAGAAACTCTTCTACGAGATTTATTAATCTTTTAAAGTTTGACCACAGCCCATCTGGAATGACTGGAAAGCCAGATTTTTTGACCAATACTGCAGCTAGCCACCAGGGGGAGCAGTTTTTTGTGGCGACTTTACCTCAAGCCGTGCAAGATGACCTCATTTTCAAAAAAAATTTTTTACAGTCTATGGTCATGACTTTTGATGTGACTCTTGCCAAGTGTCCACTTGTTTTGTAGGGGAGATCTTTTTTACTCTACTTTCCTTTTTTTCAAGACAACGTTTTACTGGATTCAAGCAACAAAGTAAAGTATTTGTGAACGATTACATAGAACTATTCTTTGAAATATGACAGCAATCAAACTTTGTGAACTCTGTTTATACTGTGGTTTAGTGCTTGGCTGTTCCTCACAGCCCGGTGCTCTGAGACGTATCTGTAATGCGTAACATTAGTGAGTCCTGGTTACCAGGTCCTATCTGTTCTCATACCAACTCCAACCAAGCAGAGCTACTGTAACCTCACTCTTCATTTTATTTATAGACTCTCAAGTTTGAACAGACCACTGCAGATTAACTGCTGACTGTGGGTTGGAATGAACATTAGCACAAACACTTTAGCCCCTGTGTTAGCCTTTAGCTCGTGTTCTATCACTCTCCTGTGAATCCTTCTTCTGCTCTGACCTCTTTCTATCAGACAGTCCAGCTCTTGTGTCCACCATTACTTCAAAAAATGAATCCAAGAAACTGTTTTCAGAAGAGAAAAACACAGATCTCTCCTCACACTGCTAAACTTTATAGGCCGGCGTGGTGTTGTCATAGAGACTTCTATGTGCTGTAACACTGTCTAACCCAGTCAGAAAGTGGAGAACTAGTATTAGGAAACAACCTCTTTTGGGGCTTATAATCGCATTTTAAATTGTGGATTGGGATCAAGCATGTATCTTAAAGTAAGACTTTTTCAAGATCACTGAGAAAGTCCTAACAGTCTCTTAAACATTCAATCTTAAAAATGAACTTTGACACGAGGAAATGACAAAAGGTGCTGTGGCATGTTCACTTGTGGCCTCAATGGTGACAAATGCCAAGGATTCTTGCCACATGATTGCTGTTATTCTGTCAAAATACAGTTAGGCCTTTACCAAGTTCACACTGCCAAGATGAAATACAGACAGATTTATCAAACTCAGCCTCCAGCTGACTGCGGCACTGTGTGGGGATGTGTACACACTCAATTCAGGAAAATTTGAGTTCCTGAAATGTTGAAGCATTTTTTCAGAATATATTTCTGTCAAACATTCTGTTCTCATTTATATGTCCTGACTTATTACCTAGAAACTCTAAGCTTACCATATTATATAGGA
This sequence comes from Halichoeres trimaculatus, assembly GCF_033239565.1. Classification (NCBI taxonomy): domain Eukaryota; kingdom Metazoa; phylum Chordata; class Actinopteri; order Labriformes; family Labridae; genus Halichoeres; species Halichoeres trimaculatus. The sequence goes on from NW_027437184.1 coordinate 30,602,113, forward strand.
AATGTCCACAGCTGCAGTGAAAAGTTTTATTTATTTTTTTAGTACATTTGTTTGTTTTATCAACACATCATCTTCTGCTCGTATTGAAAAGGTAGTTTGGTCATTTCACCTGAGAGAGACTGTTGTTCCTGTTCTCATCTTTCATCTTCAGCTTTTCTCACTTGGCTGAACCTTCAAAGGACTATTTGAAGAACTAAGTAAGAAATATCTGACACAAACTTTAAGAATTTGGATGCTTTTGTTGCGAGTTTCTCTTCCAGTCAAACTCCATGGGCATAGTTTCAGTATCAGGGAGCTCTTAGCCTTACCAAGTCTGGACTAATTGATGACATGATGTAACAGTCTACTAAGGTTTCCCCAGCACCAGCTCACAAAGCTAATATGTGCTGGACCCAAGGTCTGAGTCTGACCCAGATATTAAGAAAACAAGGAGCAAATCAGCAGAGCTAAGGAAACAGGGCAGAACATCTCTGTTTGGTAAGAATTATGTTTATTACCACAGTGACCCGCTTTGCTAAGTGACTTTCAGTGTTTTTACTGCCAGCCATAAATTGTGGATTTTATTCCTGCCCTTGGTCACACACAGGTGTACTTGTGAAAATGTGCAAAGATGCTGACAGAGGCCAAAAGCATCTGCTGCAAGAAAGTGGGCAAGAAATGTAAGCTGCAGAAAGGTTTCTTTGAGCTCACCTGTGATTGTTAATTTCACCATGTGTTTTAATTTATTTCATTCTCTTTCACAAAGACAAATATAGATTTATTCAGCCCTGACTGCTCAGTAAACATGACTACAGAGGAGGAGCAGGCCTCAAACACTGAGTTCTGCCCCCCGGCAGGTCTCAGGAGAGCCGGCCAATCAGAGGGAAGTGGGCTTGTGGAGAAGAGGCCTTAAGGCAGCTAAGTGAAGCATTTCTGATAGAGCCTGAAATTAAACGTTTAAGACACGTGTGCAAAAAATAAGTGTCATTTCAGCGATAAATCATGTAAAACTGCAAAATATCAGAGGAATAAGGTGAGACTTGAAGATAGGTACAGCTCTACTTTAAAAACAACTTCTACTGACACAAGCAAAAAGGTCAGAGGTTCACTAAATGATGTGATCAATCCTTTAAGGCTCAGCTGTTCAAAAAGTGAAAGTAGACATGAAATTACATTTTCGCTGTCCTTTTTTTTTTTTTTTTCAAATCAAAGTGTTTGTATTTACATTTCTTTATAAAACATAGAAAAGTAGATGCTTTACATACAGATGTCCGGCAATGGCTAATTTGCACCCTCTGACCCTGGTAGGCATCCAGCATTACAGAGTGTTTAGCCCCATTTCCACCAAGGAGTTCAGTTCAGCTTCTCTCAGTACTGCACACATTTTGTTCTTTGGTTAAAACAGGAACAGGTTCCCAAATTACTGATACATACTGTCCCACTTTTTGGTACTTTTCTGTTGGGGTGCTATACATACTGATCCAACCCCAGAAGGTGGAGCTACAGCCTACAGCCACTGAAAAATACCCAAAAGAATCAATGCAAAAAAATCTAGTACTTCAACAAATAACCCTCTTTGTCTTTTCACTTTTTGGGGTTGCCACAGCCAGTGACTTGTTTCCGATTCATGTTCTGTAGTAACTTTTTCTGGTGCTTCGGGCCTCCTGCAGGCCTCGTCGGGATGGGCCCCCAATTCCTCAGCCTAAACACTTCATAGCTGTATTGCTAATACCTTAATATTAGACTATTGAGGAAGAAGACGTGGAGTCCAAACAGCCAAGGGGTTCAGTCAGCCTGAATCCAAAAACTTTATTCAAAACAAACCATCTTAAACAAAGTGAGGTCCTATAAACCTCTAAAGACCCCTAAAGACCTTAAGAAAAAAACCCTTTAGACCTTTACAGACTCTGAAAAACCCTCCACAGACCCTAAGAAAAAAACCTTTAAAAACCCTAAGAAAAAAACCTTAAGACCCTGAGAAAAAACCTTCTAAAAAACGCCCGTCCAAGTCAGAAACAGCTTCTTTTATATCCTGGTGTTGGGCGTTCCAGATGATCAGAAAGACATTCCTTTCCTGGGTACAACATGGTGATTGGCTGTTTTTCTCTGAGCAACAAAGACTGTGCTTCTTGGTCCACATTTGGAAGGTGTGCCTCGGTTGTCAGTTATGAGTTCATAAGAAAAACTCCTGCTACATCCTGAATTGGAGCAGGCTCAGGTTCAGTGCCCTCAGATATTTCCATGTTATTTCTGTCATAGCTGGCCTTGGACCTGCATGTCAGCTGACACTTCAGGAGGAGACTGGTGGGACGTGATGATGTCTTCACTTGCCAGTGAGAATGAGGAAATCTTTGAATGTGAGAATGTTACTCAGAATTCAGAGATCCTTTAAGGTCTTATTGATCTAAACAGCAACATGATAACATTCAGCAAGCCCATCCATTGGGCAGTGTCCAGCTTCACCCCCTGTACTCTTGAAGACATTGAAAGCAATGTCTGTCACCTGTCATTCTGTTATTTATGATTCTGTTGACTCCTACCCCAAAGCTGAGGGGGCAGGAGGGACAACTGGCAGCTAAGTTTAAACTCAGACATTCCTTAGTATAAGTATGATGCCGTACAATTCTTGAGTTTTTTTGGATTGTCCCTTAGAAAATAATACAACAGTTCCACGTGTTGATTTTGGCAGAGTTTTAAATCCTTCCTTACTCAATCCTCCCACTTATTCGGGCATTAATGAGAACGCTAGTTTGTGGCTATACAAACTTCTAAAGAAGCAACTGTGTGTCTTTGTTTCACTTACTTCAAGCATTTTTAAAATTTGTCTCCTGAAATCAAACCTGAATGTTCTGCTGGGAACACACACAGAAACACAAAAAAAATATTTCAGGATCAAAGTTATGCAGTCCCAGCTTAAAAGGTTTTAGCAACACAAACTACATCATGAGCTTGTTTTTGGACTGACAAGAACTGGGAATTGAAACGGTGACCTTTTTGCTGTGAAGCTGCTGCGCCAACTGTTGTGCCACAGTACAGCTCACTTTTGAACCAGCATGTTTATTTTGCTTTAAACATCTGATTTTTTTAATGGTTGTGTATGTTGTTTCTGGCACTTCTTCAATCAGCCTCAGGTGGACACTTGTTGAACCGCAGCTTTGGAAGCATTGCTCCTCCATATTTGAAGTCTGGAGGACGCAGCGTGGTTTTACCCTGAAATTTACAAACACTGAATTACCAATTTAATTGAGTAATCCTTTTTCCCCTTTTGAACATCTGTCTTTCAAGGTTTGAGCTATATGATAACTTACCTTTGATAACTCTGTTATAAAAACATGAAAGCCAAAATGTTCAAACAATTTCTGCGACATTATTTGATTCTAGTCAGAAACCACAGGGACTAACCTCACTGTCCCCAGAATCATGACTGCACTCAGAACCTAAAATTTAAAGACATCATCTCTGTCTGTGAGTCACTAGTTTGAAAAAAAAAAACAAAAAAAAAAACTTTTTACTCTTTAAGAATCAGTGCCAACTGAAATCATACGTTGTTCAAGCTCCACTGAAAGATTTTAAGACAAAGTTTCAGTGTTTGAAATAAACAAACCCTGCATCACAGTGTGGTCTGGAATCCTGGCTCGCATCCTTTCTTGCATGAAAAATGAAATGTGTCCAGAGACAGACGGACAAGGACGGAGCGAGGGAGGGGGATATATTTGCATTCATTTGAAGCACCTTTATTAAGGCAGCCGTTCTGGAGGGTAAAACTTCTTTCACGCAGATAAACACTGCTGGGCTTTAATAAACACGGCTAAAACACTGTTTAAATTCAGCAGCCGTGGCTGTGCTCGCAAATCTCTGCTGACCAAAATTACTTTTCAGTGTACAAAGCAACAGACGTTCTCAGATAAAATGTAATTGCAAAACTCCCCACTGTCTCTTCAGCGCTCTGTCTTTGAGTGAATATAAATGGATCCAATCTGCATTTAAACAATGGGACTTATCTGACACAGCTGCGTGTAACTAAACTTTTCTCTAATGGAAAATAAGCGAGGTCAGACGAGGGAGCAGCAGCGGGAGGAGAACAGTCAGGAGTACATGTGTTCTTCCTGCTCGATGATTTAATTTCTCTTTAGGCAAAGTCAAATATGTCGCACGATGACTTTGTTCTGAAATAGAGCCCCGAGTCTATGATCTAATCAGAGACAGCCTGCAGCAGCAATAACAAAGAGATGACACGATCAGAGCAGATAATCTTAGAGGTGCATCAGACTGAACATTAATCAGAGAGGAACTGGCTCTGCTTCCTGTGGGCTCCTACAGGAGGGGGGAGGGGGGAGAGGCTCTGTGATGGATGACAGGCTCAGTGCAGGAGATTCATCACCAACCTACTGATGGGCCATACATGCTCACATTTCATTAGCATCATAAATTGTGTCTCCTGAGGAAAGCCAGGTGGCCTCAGACAGAGACCTCTCCCCTGTGACAGCGACAACCACCGCACAGAGGTTTGTCACCGTGTTCATGATGCTGCCACTGAAACTACTGCACGCTGTGTCAGAGACATCTCATCAGGCAGAGGAGGCGTCACAATGGGGTTGAAGTGATAAGAGGGTGCCAGCTATAATATACCTTCTTGTAGTGTCGTAACATGGTGATTTAGAAAACTTAAAGAGGGAGAGTTTTTGATCTTTATCTTGTCCCTCTGGTGCCCCTGTAGTAGCTTTACATAATTTACAGCCAAAAAAGATCTGTATTTTCCTCACACTGGTGCTTTAGGGACTCCTTATGTTAGCCTTTATCTGAAACACTGATGAAGCTGCTGTCTCTTTAAGGCTGTCCGCTCAACAAACGTTCTTCCCTCTGATTGGCTAGCCCAATATGATACAGCCACCCAAAATGAAATTAAAACAATGTAGTAAAACCCAAAGCGTAACAAGATGCAGAGCCCAAAATATGATAACTTGACATTTTCTGCTCAGTTGATACATTTTTTTGTTTCACTACTTCTTATTTTTTCTTTTTAATCACATTTCTGGCCATTGTTACATGTTGGGTTCTAACAAGCCCTCTGGAAGTCTATCAGGGGGGCAAAGCTATGAGCAGATCTCATTGGCTGGGAAATAACTAAAAATGGATGTCACCTTGCTCAGCTTGAAGTGGAGTCTTCACAAAAACTGCTCCCCCTGGTGGCTGGCTGCAGTATAGGTAAAAAAACTGTCTCCCCATTCATTCTAGATGGGCTTTGGTCAAACTTAAAAAATAAATACACCTTCTAGCAATTTTTCTCACATCCTGCTGTGGTGATATGAAAATATTATTGGGCTGCATTGGGCTCAAGTCCTCTGTAATAGCTAAAGCCCAACGCTTAGCTACCTTGACGGCTAATATGGCTTGGTAACTGACGTGCTGCGCCCTCCACACTTGTACTGTGTATGAATAATGTCCGACATCATGTCTTGTATTTCTTTCGATTTATTTTCTCACCCAGTGGAGTCCACAAACATTCACAAAGGTCCATGATGCAATCGGCATCACACAGTTTTAAATCCGTCTTACGTGTATGGCATTACGGAGCAGTGGCCTCAGGGCGCTGCGGACAGAAATCGTAAGTGCTCCCTACCGCCTAGCAACACACGCTCCCAGCAAAGGTTCCTACCTATATACAATTACATTTATGGCCCCCCAGTGCCATAGCACCCTCTAGTGGATATACTGGGGGTCACACCCATCAAAAGACATGAACCAGTAAAATAGCCATTACATCCTTTTTTTTTCTTAAAAAGTTTATTTTTTTAGTACTTATGTTTAGTACAGTGTTTCTCAAAGTGGGGTCCCAGGAACCACATGGATCTGCAAATCATAGCTTGGGGGTCTGCAGAATAATTTAAAACTGATTGTAAAAGTGTGCTTTATCACTGCAAAAGTATATCAACAAACCGGGATCCATTGCACCAATAAAATCAGCTATTTTTACCAATACTCTAACTTAATAAAGTTTTGCGCCACAAGATCAACTCTCAGATGATTGTGACTTGTCTATCACTTCACAGTGAGCAACAAAAAAAAACCTTCAAAACAAAAAAAGAAACACTTTGGTGCAGTGGTCTGGACAGACTTTTTGAAGGGTAGGGGCAAAAGAAGAAAAACAAACATGCATACAGCATGCATTTTTTTGTCATCCAGGAGAGCAGTTTATTAAATTTTACAACCCAAAAAGGCAGTTATGTGTGATTCGCACCCAAAAAGGCACTTAAACATGAGTTTTGGGCCACAAGGGGTTTGACCACCCTCTATGCCCTGTTCTGTCTACACCACTGCCTTGGAGTCAGCATTTTCTTAAAGTTTACAAAATGAATCACTTGGAAGGTATAGAAGTAGTCTAATTCTATTGTTGCAAAAAACTTTATAGCTTTATATGAGGTTGTATTGATATTATGTAAATTATTGTTACGGTAATGAGGTGGTCCTTGGAAAAATGTTACAACCTGAAAGGGGTCTGTGATCTAAAAAAGTCTGAGAATCTCTGGTCTAGTATTCATATTAGGATACGTTTTACAATGATTGACAAATGCTGTTCCAGCATACTATTTTCAGGAATAGTGAGATAAGCTGGGAGGGAGAGCCAAAAGTGGACAATACTTTTGAAAGAAAAAAAGAACAAACTTTTGTCACCTGGTTCCATACAGACTCTGGCTTCACAATGGCAGCGCCTCTGATGGGGTTACCACAGTAATAGGCGGAGCCACGTTGTCCACTCTATATACAGTCTATGGCAGACTATAGTGTTTTAAATCTAGTCAGCTTTATAAAGAACATTTGTAGAAAATAAATATTTATATCAAAACGCGGTTGTAGGGTGTACTTTTAAGGTCTTTATACCCCTTTTTTGTTAAGTGATTCATGTTTCTGCACTAACAAGACCTGTCTTTAAAACGCACTGTTAGATTCACATAGAAAAGATAGATTAATGTCCGCTTTTCTCAGACAAGATGGAGTCAGACTCAAAGATCCTTTATTTTCAGTCATCAGTTTTCTAGTCCACATAAGCACTATCCGTGCCATCGGCATTTCACCTCTTTCTACAAATCCCCTTGTTTTTTGGCCCTAACAGTCCCCCTACTTTGAAAGGAAACTTAACAGAAAACAATTAGTCAGCAGATAAATTATCCACTGGTGTGGACATTACAGGTTTAATAACTTGGCCAACCCCACTTTGTATCACACGGCCTCATTATCTGGAGCACGACCCTTTCATTCAAATATGATCCTGCTCTTTAATTTAAAAAGTCAATATCCTAACAGCAAAACTGAGGAATCCTTATAATGAAATACAGTCTACAAAGTAATCACACTCAGGATGGCTCTACTGTTATAATCACACACTCAGCCTGTGTTAAGTTTCTGTGTTGTGTTCTCTGCTGTGATTCCTCAAAAGCTGCACCTCTGGAAGGTTTCATCAGGACACTGAAGACGCACTGCACTGTAAAGGACCGCCAGCTGGTTATTTAGGAAAAAAAGGAGTGTGGAGTGAAACAGGTTTATGTAAGAAGAAATGAGATGAAACTTTAATGATGCCCTCAGGGAAAATGCATGGTTGCAGTGGAAGAAGAAGTGCAGGCAAAAGAACATCAAATAAATCCAGGACTGAGATACGGACAGCGATAGCACCGAGTGAAAGGCAGAGAGCAGTGAGGTGGATGAAGATGCTTCACAAATAAAACTGTCTCCAGTTATACCAAGGTTTTTTAGAGGTGGAGAGATGTTTTATAGCAGGTAAATGAAAATATGCAAATTTATTTCAGGGACTATATTTACAACGTGCGGGTATGAGTATAATGTGAGAATATGTTAAACTACAGCAAGAAAATGAGCAACAGCTTTGCATGAACTGGAGTTCAGGTAGTGCATATAAGGTAACCCTGGCTGAAGGGGCAACGCAGCAGAATAAATTGATGGAGGGTTTCACAGTTTCAAGCACACATGAAGCCCTGTCAGTCTCTAAAGCCACTACTGTTTTGCAGACACACTGACTTTATGAAAGCTTCTTGTTTTATTTGACATGTCTGCTTTGACAGGCTGTCAAAGCACTTCAAATTTAAAATGGTTTATGATAGATTGTGCACCATGGTTATATGTTTTTTTACTCAATCTAATTTGTTAAAATTAAAAAAAATAATATGAATGTTTCCAGGGCCCTGTTCTACGAAGCAAGTTCAGCCTAGCGAGATAGCCTTGGAGCTACCTCGCTGAACTGAGCGCGGTAGCCGGTGGTCTCGCTACACGGTTTTACGACGCTGGTTATCAATCTCATAAGTGGATCCAGCTAGGCAATGAGCGCGTGCACGCATATAAGGCGGAGCCCGCTGCATCTGACCAATCGCGAACATGGAGCAGTCTGGAGCGTCAGATCAGGCCAGAGACAGAAGGACCGCATACTTCACACAGGAGGAGCAGGAGGTGATCATGAAGAAGTATGACGAGGTGAAACATGTAATTAACGTTAAAAGCAGCACTGTCGCCGCTGCTAAAGCACGGAAGGAGTGCTGGCGGAAAATTGCTGACAGTCTAAATGCGTAAGTGTAGTGCAAAAAAAATCTTTTGTGCCATTATCATCCTGAAATAGCACTGTTCACCATGCACTTTTACTGTAACATGCAACATACTTCTTAGATGCATTTATTAATTTGTTCATTCCTATCGTGTTTACATTTTTTGTGTGCCCACACGAGCCCTACATGAATTCCTGTCACAATTTTAATACGGGCAATAAAATATTGTCATGGAACAGAAGTGTTGGCATTGAAGATCTTATTATGGCAATGAGAGTTCTTCATTCCCTTTAACTACCTGTAGAAAGTGTCATGTACTACCAACCCCTCCCTGGAAAACCGGTACCTTTCATAAAGGTGGTCATCCGAAAAATAGAGTGAGTCAGGCTCCGATGTCCACGGGATCCTCTAAGAATGGACAAGCCATTTTTTTCGTGAGGGCTCATTGGTCAGTGGGCGGGGTTTTTACAGTCCGCGAGTTCAATCTGGAACCCAACCTGCCCCGGAGCAGGTTAGCTATTCAGCGTACGTTGCCATGGAGACTCGCCTCGCTGAGGAGTGGTCCCGTGTCGTAGAACAGGGAATCCGGAACCTATCCTCAAAGCTACCTCGCTAGGCAGTAATCCTGCTTCGTAGAACAGGGCCCGGTTAAAGGTGCCATAGGCGGGATTACCCAGGTAAGATTGTGATATGAAAACCAGCACAGCCCCTCCCGTCCTGTGTTCTCTGACATCACGCCCTTACACAAGTTTAGCCCCTCCCACAATAACATGTGCGCGGGAATACAACACAATACCTGCCAGTATCAAAACACTCTGCACTCAAAGGCTTCACAACGACAAGCAACACAACTTCTGCAACGATGTCTGATTCTTAGGTAAATTTTTAATGCAATATTCTTAACTACAAGTCGTGCCTATTAGGGTTTGTCCAGCTTTACTTATCACTGTTTTGTGAGATACTTGATAGAACAAAACTGTATTAGCGTTTACCAACCGCACAATCGATCATGTACTTCCACAGCTTTAGCATGTTGTCTGCTAGTCAACCGATGAATAAACTAAGTTTGTTTTATATTTTTGTAGTATGTGCCAGAAGAAAGCTCTGGGGATGAATACTCGCCAGGGACATCCACTGGTCCAAGTGTGAGGCGAGGTTAAGCGGGACCAAATACAGGCGGTCAATTGGAACAAAGGCAGGGGTGTTGGTAGAAGAGGCGGCCCCGTGGAAGGACGGAAGACGCCGTGGCCTTGGCCGAGGAATCGCCGTCGGGTCCGAAAGCCTAATGACTGAGGACGTCGCACGGATGGAGCAGTTACGGGCTCAGATACTGGCAGTAAATCAGGTATGTATTTAGCAAGAAACTATCATGCTATTTATCATTACTTCGCTAAAATTAATAAGCCTTTTTTCTGCTCTACCAGGCCAGAATCGGGGCTTTATCATTCGAGCAGCTGCAACTGCTGAGAGATGCCTGGAGAGAGACCCGAGCTTGGTTTTCGACGTTTTAGCAGTGTCTACTCCAGCTCAACAGAGGGCCGGACCGTCATCACAAGACCCAGCTGGCCAGCCTGGCACTTCTTCGCCAGTGTGGTGCATCTGTGGACACTGTAGGGAGATGCCTACAGTGTTGGAGAAAAATGCTGCGTTCAGGCACCGGAACCCTGCATTTCCATACTTCCACACATGGAAGGTTATATAGTCAACAGTTGGGTGTTGCGATAAAGCTCTACCAGAGGGCTAGTACAAAGTCAAACCAAAAAAAAATAAAATACCCCCTCTTTAAAAAGGTAATCTTCACAAACCAGAACTAGCAGGGTTGTTATAAAAAAAATTGCACAGCCTTTTATATATCTGTCAGGTATTTCCCTGGTCACATGCTGATGTGATCAAGTCATGATGGTAATAAAGCAACAGCAGTTGTGCATGGTTTATATTATATATATATATATATATATATATATATATAAAGAAATGTAACCCAGGTCACTATTTTACACACTTTTGTAAAGGTGAATGTGCATTGTTAAAATTCTGCCAGTTCTATGGTTTTACTTTGTTCCCAAACTCTATATTAATTCTCGTGTTACATTAGATCTCGCGTTATTTGTAGATCTCGAGGTAAGTGAATTGTCCTATCAAGTTCCTGGATTCAGCGTGAATCAGGAAGTGTAGGTATGAGACGGCGCAGCTGGTGGTGTGAGACACTCGACTCGACTTTAGATTGAATCATCTGAGGTCTGATCTGTTGAACTGTTACAGCTTATTAAAAAGTACATAGAGTAACTGAACCTATACTCTAAACATAAACGAGCTAACTGAACTTATATTTTGAACTTAACCGTGCTAACTGAACTTAGAAGACGAAGAAGTGGAAAAACTGAACTTATACGTTGCCGAGTGGTGCTGGACGAGACGAGCCGATTCATTAAAAATAGAATTTGATTGGACTTGGTAAGTTAATAATCCTTATAGTGACTGGCATGAATCTGATACAGTGTACACTCATCTATTGGTATGTGTGTTGTTGTATGAATGAGTATGAGTAGGTAAAGTATTGATGGGTAAAAGCTAATGCTAACAAAAGTTTGGCTACCAAAGTGTGAGAATGGTGTGAGTGTGAGAATGAATGAGCAACTAGCTGCGTGATACGCAGTGTGGGGCTATAGAGATCAAAGAAAAAAAGATGGACGAGTAAATTTATCAATGTTTTATTTAACTGTTATTTATTTAATCATTTGTTAACTTATGTAATTTACTTGTTAATTTATTATGCTTATGAGTGTTTAAGTTTGGCCTTATTTTTATACAGGCCATGTTTTGAGTTTCCTTTTCCTTCTGGTGTGGATGGATGGCGAGCTGAAACCGACAAACGAGGACATTGGAATATATCTGTGAAACAACGACCACATCAGATAAGATTTTCAGTTAAAAGAGACTATTTTCTAGCTTTTGGACGATCGTATCTTAAAGAAAAAACTTTTTTCTTTATTATGACCTTTGAATCCGGTGGACAATCTTAACTACTGATGACATGAAGTGTCTTATTTGAACTAAACTTTTGTGGATTGAGAAAGTGAAGTGAACTTACTAAAACAGAAAGAACTGAAGACCTTGAAACATTTTCTTTCCTCTTTTGTTTTTTATTTTATTTTCATTTTATATTGAAAATACAAAAATATTCTTTGAAACCCTCATTTACTGTCTGTGTGCCTTATTAAGTAGTGCCACCTTATTTATTTCCCTCTTTTTGAGTTTAGATCTTCTGATTTCATTAGCCTTTTCTTCTTATGTTATCCTTAAGTTTATGATAAAGTAAACCTTAGCGGTAAACATAGGTTACAGAAACAAACAAACAAACGGACATCCCCCCAAACTCAGGAAATGGAATATACAACACCCTCTCAAACAATAAACTCCAAAAGGGAGAGAAAATTGTATTTTGCTAAGAGGATATAAATCTGTCCTTATCCAATATTCATACTGAGCAAACATTTGTTGGATATTTTGGTCTTTGTTGACTGGAAATTATTTTGCTGTCACATTCAAAGACATAAAGAACACATCAACAGAGTACAAACACCCTGTGAATGTTCTTTGTATAGTCGAGTGAAGACTAAATCTACATCCTTTACTTTAAGAACTGTGAGCATCTCTACAGCCTCAGCGACTCTTTATGACCAGTGAAGGAATAAAGAGATGGAAGTAGAAGCGATGGAAATAAATGGCACATTATCATCCTGAGGATCAGGATCAATATGTAATGAGGTTTAATGGGCCAGAAAAGTGTCTAATAGAAGTGATGGCTGCACCAGCCTCACCATGCAAACATAATGACGCCAAATAAATCTCTTTCCTTGAGAGCACTTCGCCTGGAGCGCAAATGACTCAGGAGAGCCACTTTTATGGCCCCTGTTTGTGTAAATATGTAGCCTGCAGTCTGTTTGCATTATTATACAACTCCGGCTCGGAACAAGACTTTCCTCGCTGAGAGAACCGGCGGTGCTTCTATACGTCTCACTCGCAGAATTACTTACTGTGCAGACTGCGTGAATGATTGACACCTTCCAGTGTGCACAGGTTCAGACAGAGGACAGGCATTATTTACATCAATCATTACATTTCTGTTGGGAGCCAGTGGTGGAGTTTTCCTCAGCTGTAACAACACACTCTGAGACGAAACAAACAGCAGCACAAAGAGAAGAACACATTTCTCTGCTCTGCAAAGATTACATTACTCATGGTTATCTGGAGAGTTAAAGGATCTTTAAATGAACAGTTCATCAAGACAACTTAAACTAATCATGAATCTGGGACATCATTTATATTTAGTCTCCTGCAACGTGTGTGTTGATATCAAAGCTTTACATTTGCTGTTTGAAACTTTACCTGTCTGCTCAGTGTTTTCCCTGGAAAGAGTCTGCTGCACAGGTGTGATCTGTTTTCTTTTGTTCAGGGTGAGGCAGCAACAACAGTAACGTATGCAATATTTTACCCATCCCTCACGTAACAGACTACAATGTGCCTTAAACATGTCAATGTGCGTGTTAAATAATGAGCTTACATTTAGTTTTTTTACATGCAGCATTCTGATGTGATTTGGGAATCTAGGGATGCTAAGGTGCCCAGAAGAGAGTGAAGTTGGTATGAATATGAAGGCTGATCAACTAAAGGTTAATTCTTTAGTACAGTGTTACTCAAAGTGGGGTCCCAGGACACCCAGGGGTCTGCAAACCATAGCTTGGGGGTCTGCAAAATAGTTTAAAACAATTGCAAAAGTGTGATAAGTCATTGGAAGAGTACATCCGCAAACTGGGATCTCTTGCAGCGTTTTTTTTTTTCCAATATTTTCACCCAATTTTGTTTTTGAAATTAGCTGTCATGTGAACATGTCACTTCTTTCAGTTCGAAGTTTGCAAAACTAGAAAAAAAAAACTCAAATCCAAAAAAACACCTTGGTGCAGTGGTGTGCACAGATTTTTTGAAGGGCAGGGGTGGAAAGAGGAAAAAATGCACATGCAACATGCATTTGTGTTACTCAAGAGAGCAGTGTCATATTTCAACCGCCTAAAAGGGCAGATATGAATGTTTTGCCAAGAAGGAGGAATTTTAATGTTGGAGTCAACATTTTCTCAAAGCTTACAAAATGAATTACTTTGAAAGTAGCTTATTCTATTTTTGCAACATACATTATTAAATAGTATTAATATTATGTTAACCAACTGGGGGGGTCCCTGGAAAAATGCCTAACCTGAAAGGGGTCCATGGTCTAAAAAAGTGTGAGAACCCCTGCTTCAGCGTACCCAAAACGCTGCTGCAGAAGCCCTGACATGAACCAAGAAGAATGAGCAGATTACTCCACTTTTTAAATCTTCACAGCTGAAATACACCAGGTTCATCTCCAGTCTGTCTCTGCTACGATCACACCACTCAAGTCAATATGTCAACTTAACCCTAACCATGTGAAAGCCAGATTGTATTTAATTTGACCACAACAACAAACAGATATAATGGGCGGAGCCAACAGGTTTGAGGTGTAACAGCCCAACATAAATGAAGAAGAGAGACTTATCACTAGAGTGGGAAGCGCAGAAGCTCCTTGGTCTGTGATTTAGGGTTTCTCTGTAGGTCTATTAGTTTCATACATAGACATGCTTAGGACACATGAACCCTATATCACCATAAGAGCATCTGAGGGCAACCCACTGACTGCCCCATGACTTAAAACAGAGCATGGAGAAGCAGCATTTTGTTTCTGTTCAGCCTAAACCTGGTATAAGATTTCTTCCTACTGGTATTCATCTTATTGTTCTGTTTGGGGAAGTCATGGTCGTGATTAGATGAGCTAAAGAGGACACAAGGAGAGAAAGTAGAAAAGAGCATCTGTCCAACCATGAGCTCTATGAACCCCTTCAGTCAGCTTACAGAACACATCACAGTACTGAGACCGCTCTCATCAAAATTACCAATGACCTCCTCATCACCGCAGACTCTGGTAAAATCAGTTTCCTCATCCTCCTCGACCTCTCCACTGCCTTTGACACCGTTTCCCACACCATCCTCTTCAAACACCTCTCTGACACCCTCGGCATCTCTGGCTCCGCACTGGCTTGGTTTCAATCATACCTCTCAAACAGAACCCAGTTTGTCACCCTTTACAGCTCCTAATCCCCCCCTGCCTCAGTCAACCACGGTGTCCCTCAAGGCTCCGTGTTGGGTCCCACACTTTTCACCATCTACCTTCTCCCCCTCGGCCAGATCATACGCCACAATGGACTTAATTTCCACTGCTATGCCGATGACACACAACTCTACCTCAGCACCACACCTTCCTCTCCGCTCCCCCCACAGTCTCTGGTCAACTGTCTCCACGACATTAAAACCTGGATGACTACCAACCTCCTCAAGCTGAACAGCAGCAAGACAGAGCTCATGGTTGTGGCCCCCAAGCCACTGCTCTGGAAGGTTGGGGATCTCCTTATTAGCGTCGATGGCTGTTCGACTGCCCAGCCTCTGAGGTCCGCAACCTGGGCATCATTTTAGACCGCTCCCTCTCTTTCCAGTCACATATCAAATCTGTCACGAAATCAGCCTTCCATCATCTCAGAAACATCTCCCATCTCCGTTCCTCACTATCAGACTCTGTCACAGAAACCCTTATCCATGCCTTTGTTACATCCTGGCTGGATTACTGCAATGAAGTCCTGTCCGGGGTTCCTAACAAAACCCTGGACAGGCTTCAATATGTGCAGAACTCACCTGCCAGGGTTCTTACTCGCACTAAACCCTGGCAGCACATCACCCCCACTCTCATTCACCTCCACTGGCTCCCGGTCAAGTTCCGCATCCAGTACAAGCTCCTCCCACTCACCTACAAATCCCTTCATGCACTTTCCCCCCAGTATCCCCCCATCCAGGAGCCTCCGGTCATCCGATGCTGGTCTCCTCTCCATCCCGCGGACCAAACTTAAGTCGTTCGGTGACAGAGCCTTTAGTGTGGCCGCCCCCACCCTCTGGAACTCTCTCCCCGCAGAAATCCGCAACTCTCCCACCTTGGACTGTTTCAAATCACTTCTCAAAACTCACTTGTTCTCCCTGGCCTTCCCTGTTTAAGGCCTTGTTGTTCATTTGTTTGTCCCTCTGCTGTGAAAGCGACCTTGGGTTCTTTGAAAGGTGCTATATAAATTTAAGTTATTATTATTATTATTATTAGCTGAAAGTAAAGAAACAAGAAAGAGAAATATAAAGAATTACAAGACAGTTGTAGATGAAGGGAAAAATTTTGTTAAGTTTCAACGTCGTGTGATGTGAAGGACAGGGGTCATGGGCAGGGAAACTTACAAAAGAAAATCTGCACTTTTACACAAAAATAAGGCCTCCCATGTCTAAAAGTTGAAGTGGAGGTGTGACTGCCCACTAAATCTATTGAAAGAGCAGACAAACTAGAGGAAACAAAAGTGGACTCGCTTGGTGTGGAGAAAAATCTCCTTTGAGATCAACTCTCTTAAATCTCTTTTAAATCCACCCTCTTTCCCTCAACACACACACACACACACACACACACACACACACACACACACACACACACACACACACACACACACACACACACACACACACACACACACACACACACACACGCTCCAAAAACACTCATCACACAAACCAAGAGAAACCAACTGAAGGTGTTGGCTCTCTGGTGTCACACACCTCACTGAGGGAAGGATCCTCCTCTTATAGACTCCCCAGGCTGACGAGCACCAGCTGGGAGCACTGATGACAGGTGAACTGAATGAGAGCTCGTTAGGAGAGCTGGAGGTCAAAAGCTACCTCCATCTGTAACAGTTAGTTGAGGCATTGAAGATAAAAGGTGTGTAAGACTGAAAAACTACCTACATAAATTTTAAAAAATAAGCTGTTGAGGCTATATCTTTGAGATAACAGGTTCTTGTAGTTTTTGAAAAAAAGATGAGATTAATGAGGTTTGTGTTTATAGGAAAAGAGTTGGATGTGAAGTACTTGAAGAGATTAAAAAGCAGGTATCAGTTCAGAGGCACCCTCAGTCAGGAGGATACTTCTGATTTGGTATCATCATTTCTTATATTTTATCTTTATTGCTTGTTTCCTCCAGGTCATATCATTTTCTTTCAATTCTATAGATGTAATAGTTTTGTTTTCACTCTGTAAAGCACTCTGAGATGCTCTTTGTATGAATGGGGCTTTATAAATAAACATGTAGTGCCTTGCCTTAGCAGGAACAGAACTGTTTTTTTTTTTTTTTTTCTGGAAATACTAACAACATTGGCAGTATAGAGGGATTATCAGTCTACGTCATCATAAAGATGCGCACGCATCTTGACCACAGAAGCAGCGTTTTGCTCCATTCATTTAGATGAGTTAGCATTTTTTAAACACTAAATTTAACGTATTAGCAGCATAAAAATGTACAGTTGTTCTGTGGTCTGTTTTTAGAAACAATACTATACAACAGAGGCAATGGCTGTGTTCAAAATGGCATACTAACGTCCTACTCATACTAAGTGTGACGTCAAAAATAGTATGTAGTGCGTTCACATTAAATAGTATGAAAAGATTGTGTGCGCGAGAAATACCCGGATGTATACTATATCGGTAAAAATTGTAAGTATGGGAGGTGGGCATACTACTCGCACTGACACGCCCCATAATGCATTGCGAGCCCCGTATTTATAAACATAAATAGTGAATGAGATGACAAGATGAGAAGCAACTAAAATGGACTTAGCTCTACAGGGAAACCTAAACGTAAGTACAAAGAAATAAAGTGCCTGAGGCGACAGATGGATTGTCTTTGGTGTCTGCGAGCAGTAAACATTTTTTAATTTTTTGAAGAGTAATGAATTCGTCTTGACACTGGTGTTAGCTTAAAAATCATCTACTAGCAAACTTCCTGTTTTCAAAATAAAAGCAGCCGTTTATCTCCTTTGAGTTCTTTTAACGCTTTTGTAAATTGGGCTCTTGTTTTGGAGCCGACCGGAAGTTTCTTCGATAGCATATTGGCGCTCTTAACAGAATGTCCGAAATGTCAAAATTAAACTTGTATCTGTGCGTTTTGTGGCCCAAATGACCACATTTTGGTATTCTACGTGATGAATTTCTCGCCTTAAATGTTCTTGAAACTTTCAAATATGGCGAATCAACAGAGATATTTGATAGCCTGGTGTGCTTCCATAGACTTATGAGTGCTTCCAATTTTTGTCGTCGGAGGTTTTGAAATGCATCATGGGAAACCGAGTAGTATACTACAGTGTAAACAGTTGGCACTCTATTCATACTTATAGTATGTAGTATACAGTATATACACAACGACCATGTAGTATGTAGTATGTAGTATGTTAGTATGTTAGTATGCCATTTCGGACACAGCCTATGTCTATCAAGTTTGGACCGTCACAGAGCGACCAGTGTTTTGGAGTTAATAGCGACCATGCTAACTGGTGACTCTCAGCAGACAGTATCAGTGATTGACGGCTGAGAGTCACCAGTTAACAGGGTCACACTTTACACTGAAACACCAGCGATGTCTACGGGTAAATAATTAACTCTGGACGTACTTTTCTGGTTCTTTTATGATGAACCGGGTCTCAGACTCAGCAGTCTGTGTGCTCTTTTTGGTCTGGGAGGGTTTCTGATTTATTGACACACGTTTAAATCCTGGTCTGTCACAGTCTGGTAAGTGTCAACTGATAATGCAGTCATGAGCATCGAATGACAGTTGTGTGTTTAAATTGCTCTCTGGGTACACATCTACCTTATATCTGACCACTTGCTGATCTCTTCTTCGTCCACTCACTGCTATTTCACACACCTGGGAGCTGTTTACCATCTGTAAAAGTGCTGATATTTAGTTTAAAAATGTGTTTTTTTGGTGGTTAACTCCTCCACGTCAGTTGACAAACCATTAAACTCTGCAGTGCTTCTACACCCAACTTACGCGCATCCGGCATTGTTGATTAATAAATAATCCCTCTATAGAGTAACGGAACAAAGAAAAAAGATGGCTTGTTATGAATTGATAGGTTTATTTTATTATTTGGATGTTATGAAAAACCACAACAGCCTTCCTCAAAGGCTAATGCTTATCTTCAAACCAATTGACAGGTCTTTCGCTCACTTTGTACAGCTTCCTAGGAGATGGAGATCAGGGATTAAAATCTTTGCTCACAAAGTTTAAGAGTGTGAAGAAGTAGAGGATGTTGCAGAATGTGTTAAATGGTTAAACGTATTTACAATGTTGTGCTAACGATCATGCAGCCACAGGTGCAGAGAGGTGTGTTGTGCAGAGGGGACAGGTGTGTGTATGTTAGCAAAGCAGAGGGACAGAGCATAGAGGCTAACAAGTTTAACCAGAAGTGATACCTGCTTGGCTTCACACATCTTGACATTTTTATCATGATGCAAAGATATGCCCAAGTCTTGATGAAGGTTTGAGACTGAAAGTTAAGATCAACAACTTTTTTTGTGATGAGCTTTCTCGTATCATCAGTGCCTCTAAACCAGTGACAATCAGCACAGACGGCTCCATGTTTGCATTGTTTGTGCGTGTGATTTCACAATCTCTGCATGTAGCAGCAGACTGAAGCCCCGGCGCTGAATCTACAGCTCAAAATCCACTTCACCTCTATTTCCTCTTGACTGATCAGAGAACCAGCCGAGGTAGACGTGAACTTTAAGATGGAGTTGATGGAGAATGAAATCTCTGCCAGCCTCATCGCCCAATACGACACACTCACACAGTCCACATTCCCCCAGCACTTCAGGCTGTAACACGGTGGCGTTCCAGCTCTTGCTTCCATTAATCACTCTACACAGCTGCTGTGTGTTGCAGTTTAAAGGGAACATCCACCTCAAAATAAAACAATTAGGTTAACTACAGCAGTTTTTATGAGTTTTTGACCCCGTCCAGTTTGGATATTAATCACACTGCTAAAGTGACCTGCTAGCTTTATTATTTCATGTCTCCTTGTGATGTTACATTTTAGTCATTTTTGTTAACAAATCACTGTCAACCCAATATTTCCACTCTGCCTTTGGTCTATCTTGCCCTCCTCCCTCTTTGACAGGTGCGTAAACAGTACAGGGGATATATTCACCACTGGACATTACTTTATGAGCACATTTGGCTGTGAGAATGAGAGTGGAGAGAAATGATTTGGCAGAGGCCTTCAAATTTTAAGGTCTGTGCACATAGATGATGATTTTTTGACCAATGAGCAAATTAAACAGCACATTTACCACAACACAAAGATCAACGCCTGGTGGAAATTCACCACTAATGTAAGTGGTAGACCACTAGTTTTCAAAGGGTGAGGCGTGCCTCCGCTGGGGGGCCCCAAGGAGTTCCAGGGGAGGCGCAAGGACAGGAACAAAAAACAAAGCACAAAATAATACTAAAAAAACATCTGAACCATAGACTGTAAATAAAAATGGACGTCCGCTTGCTCGACTCGGAGTGAGGTCTCCACAAAAACTGCTCCCCCTGGTGGCTGGCTGCAGTGTAGGTTAAAAAATCTGTCTCTCCAGTCATTCAAGATGGGCTGTGGTCAATCTCTAAAAAATTAATTCACCTCGTAGAAATGTTTCTCACGTCCGAATGTTGTGGTGATTTGAAGATACCATTTGGCTACCTTGTATTCAGGTCCTCTTTTTTTCTGAAAAGTTTCATTTTTATTAGTAATACAAGGTTAAAAACGAGGCTTTACGCCATGTTTAACATTGACAGATGCCGTTCTCATGTATTTTTTAGGGGGGGACTGTAAAATAAGTCAGGAGGTAGAGTGAAAAAGTGATTGGACTCTTGAAAGAAAAAAAATAATTTGTAATATTTTTGTCACCAGGCTCCACTCAAATTCTCCCAGAATCCCTCACAGTCTCTACTGCACAGACTCTGGCTGCAATTGCTGCCAATGGCTGCGCCTGTGACGGGGGTATTTTGGGTCCAAAACCGTACAATGATAAATGGCTGAGCCACGCTGTCCACTCTATAAACACTCCTAAGTCTGAACTAGCACTGAGCGCAAAAAGTATGGAAACAAGCATGCCGTGGTTTCATGATTATTTTCCCTGATGCTGTCCGCCATATGTAGTGCTCGTCTCCGTGTATAGGCACGCACATGTTAGTGTGTGCATTGGGGTGGAACTTTGCCATGCGCTATGTAGAGAGCAGAGGAGAGTTGTGCACACCCAATGCATACAGCCACAGGACAACTCAACTGTTCTATTTCGTATCGGCTTCGCCCTTTAAAGCTATGGCTAGTGGGTTCACACTGGCGCGTCAGTGCAACACTGAAAAAAATTTAGCCCATGCCCACCCACGTGATGGGCCTCCCGTGCTACCTGCCTATAAATAGCCACAGGTTCATACAATCTGCTCCCTCTTTTTCTTCAGCAGTCATGAGCAGCACTAGGAGAACTTCAGTATCAGCACACATTGCGTCGTCAGAGACCGTACGGCTCTGCCCAGAATGTCAGAATGTTATATCATGAGCAATGACATGCACCGTCGCTGTGAGTCCTGCCATGGCCCGCAGCACGCCGGGCAAGCGCTGACTTTGCCAGAGAAGTGTCCATACTGCAAGCACTTGTCCCCAAAGGAGAAGCAGCGTCGGGTGAATTTTTTCACCGACGCTGCTGAGGATGACTTCACTGTCGCCGACACTTGCAGTCTGCAGTCAACCTACTCGCAGGGCCGGCTTCGGATGAAGTCACCCTCAAGGAGGCACCGTCAGTCTCACTACAGCTGGATGAGACTGACTGTGAGAATGAGCACATAGGGGGTTCGCTCAGGTTTTGCTGGGGTTCGCCTGTCGTCGACCACATCTCTGCCGGTCATCGGAGCGCTTGTCCAGGAGCTTCCCGCCATCATCGAGCTCTCCGTGCCAGCAACTCCGGCTCTGGCTGAACCTGATGATATGGTGGGCTGTTTCGCATCAGCAAACACAGCCCACCTGGCCACGCTTCCCTGTTATTATCCCTTACCAGTCCGAGGTACGAGGTTCACGTATGTGAACATATGAACTCAGCTAAAAAAATTAAATGGGGGAATTGTATGGCTGTGTCCGAAATGGCATACTAACGTACTACTCGAACTGCTCGTACTAAGTATGACGTCAAAAATAGTATGTAGTGCGTTCACATTAAATAGTATGAAAAGATTGTGTGCGCGAGAAATACCCGGAAGTATACTATATCGGTAAAAATTGTAAGTATGGGAGGTGGGCATACTAGTCGCACTGACACGCCCCATAATGCATTGCGAGCCCCGTATTTATCAACGTAGATACAGAATGAGATGACAAGATGAGAAGCAACTAAAATGGACTTAGCTCTACAGGGAAACCTAAACGTAAGTACAAAGAAATAAAGTGCCTGAGGCGACGGACAGATCGTCTTCGGTGTCTGCGAGCAGTAAACATTTTTTAATTTTTTGAAGAAAAAAATGAATTCGTCTTGAGACCGGTGTTAGCTAAAAATCATCCACTAGTGAACTTCCCGTTTTCAAAATAAAAGCACCCTTTATTATCTCCATTAAGTTCTTTAACGCTTTTGTAAATTTGACTCTTGTTTTGGAGCAGACCGGAAGTTTCTTCAATAGCATATTGGCGCTCTTAACAGAATGTCCGAAATGTCGAAATTAAATTTGTATCCGTGCGTTTTGTGGCCCAAATGACCACATTTTGGTATTCTACGTGACAACTTTCTCGCCTAAAATGTTCTTGAAACTTTCAAATGTGGCGAATCAACAGAGATATTTGATAGCCTGGTGTGCTTCCATAGACTTATGTGTGCTTCCAATTTTTGTCGTCGGAGGTTTTGAAATGAATCATGGGAAACCGAGTAGTATACTACAGTGTAAACAGTTGGCACTCTATTCATACTTATAGTATGTAGTATACAGTATATACACAACGACCATGTAGTATGTAGTATGTTAGTATGCCATTTCGGACACAGCCTATGTCTTTGGAGACCTCTGGAAATGTTGCCGTTGAGCCTTGACAAAGGTATTTTCAAAAGCGAACAAGGGCAGGGATATTCATTTTTGAAAATGGCCACCTACGTGTGGACATGGCCTAAAAGGTAGAGCAGAGGTTCAACTCTCCACAGCCACCCACTAAATTAACAAACTGAAGAAAAAAGGCCTCAAACAAAGGTGGAGAGATGCTTGGTGGGGAGGAAACGCTGCAAAAAAAAAAAAAAAAAATTCCTTAGAGATCAACTCTCTCAAATCTCTTATATGGACCCCTTTTCCCTCAACACACACACACACGCTCCCAAAACACTCATCACACAAACCAAGAGAAACCAACTGAAGGTGTTGGCTCTTTGGTGTCACACACCTCTTTGAGGGAAGGATCCTCCTCTTATAGACTCCTCATGCTGACGAGCTCCAGCTGGGTGCACTGATGACAGGTGAGCAAGTGAGGGCTCGTTAGGAGAGCCGGAGGTTAAAAAACACCTCCATCAGTAACAATAAATAAAGAGAAGTGTCTCAGAAACCAAAACTGTTGTTTTACCAGGCTGTAAACCAAATTCCTCAGTAAAGTAGTGATTTTAATTTGATTCTTAATGGAGATTCAGGCGTTTCTAGAGCCGTCCCAAAGTGGCGAATGAAGGAACAACAGTTTCAACTTTTTATTTTTGGGTCCAAGAAAGACAGTCGAGCAGCATATACAATGGAGTTTTGAGGTAAATAAAACACTGGTGTTGTCTCTAAAGGCCTCCCGCCCACAGTCTGCTGACCTCTTTCACCCTGTTTATATTTGAGCAGTGCTATCAGCACTGTTTGAGTTTCTACGGTTGGATTCTGGCTGAGATACTCGACTCAGTTTCTGCACTCGTACTTTGTAGTTTTGTGCAAAATGTCAGGCAGAGTGGAAACAAACTCTTCCAGGGTTCAGTCTGCAGTGCAGATATTTTTGCTGTGCTAAACTGATCTCTTCATCCACTCCTTCCTGTCGGCAGCCCTCAGACACTTTAAGAAGCAGCGAAAATATTACCATGTTATAAATTCTTCTGAGACTGGAAGGGATGTGCAGTCATATAAATGAACAACAAGTTTTTTCAATCTGCCGCTGCCTCGGTAAATCAGAGGCCGGAGGGTGCATCCACACGTTTGGAGCACCTGGGGCTGTCGTATTGATTTCTGCTCCACTTTCTCAGCCAGGTCATTACGGCTCCGGGCTGAAGACTCGGCCAACTAGGCCAAAGAGAGGAACTCACAAAGGGCTAAAAGTGTTTCCTCTGTGGATCCAACATCCTCTTCAGACTGCTGGCAGTGACAGTCAAGTGCACAAAGGTTAATTTTTGGGTCTGTGCTTATTGATGAGGGATTTATTCAACAGCTCATCTCAAACTGAGGTCAAACACTGCTTTGCTGTAATGCTTCTTTCATGCCACAGATAAATTCTTTAGATGAAATCACTCTTTTAT
This sequence comes from Halichoeres trimaculatus, assembly GCF_033239565.1. Taxonomy (NCBI): domain Eukaryota; kingdom Metazoa; phylum Chordata; class Actinopteri; order Labriformes; family Labridae; genus Halichoeres; species Halichoeres trimaculatus. The sequence goes on from NW_027437184.1 coordinate 30,626,112, forward strand.
GACTGCTTTTACCTGAGCATTCCCTCGGCTTAAAAACATCAAGATAAGTATCAGCACGAATGGTCCATCATAGGAAAACACTTGCTCCATACTGAGGAGTAAACTAAGGTAGTGTCATCGGGCTTATGAAAGGAACAACAATGAGAAAGATGGTTTATATTGTGTAGCATCGAAGACCTGTTTTGTGAAAACATGAAGAGATTCAGTCTTAAGGCTTTTGCACACTGAGTCTGATACATTTGTTTTTCTGTTAAAAAAAAAAAAAAGTTGTCACACTTTAATGTGTGCCTTTAGTCAAAATGTTTTGGACATTAAAATCATTGAAAAAAGATTATCAAAAAGCTATGAAACGAGTGTTTCAATCTGCAAAGCTACACTTCACATGTGTGACATCTACATCCCTTTCATTCATTTCAAATAATTAAGCCCTCTAGACTTGTCCACCAAAAGAAAGCTGCCGCAGCTCCACACACAGAAATAAAACAGGTAATGTCCCAACTCAGTGCCAAAACACAAAAAATCCTTTTGTCGATTTGTAGAATAGAATAGAATAGAATAGAATAGAATAGAATAGAATAGAATAGAGTAGAATAGAATAGTGGTGTTGGAATAAGATGGGAAAAGCTTTATAGGTAATCCATCCACTGTCAAGAGGAAACTTAAAAAACTGTGTTTATACGCCTCATGTTTCTGCTTCAAACCTTCCTTAATGTTTATCTAACCACCATTTATTTTTTCCATCACTTGCCTCAACATGACATTTAAAGTGGAGACACTTTACCTTAAAAAGTGACTCACTCAGGTTTTATTTTCCACCACAGATCTGGAGAGGAATATGCAGTGAAAGGATGAACCAGCACGGCCTGTGATGAAGAGCGCCTGTGATAAGCCACCAGTTCAGTGAATCACCAGTGAAGCGTTCTCCTCATGTTTGCCTCTCCAACATATTGGCAGCACTCGGCAGAAGGGCATGAGAAATTGACTCAGTGGTTAAGTGGAGTGCGGTGAAGTGTGTTGGTGAATGTGTGTCAAAGAGAATAATGGGGTTATGGGTAAATTAGACTAAATTGAGGAGTCACAAAGGGGTGGAAAATGTGTTATTGTAATAAACATCCAAGCATTCTTTTGGAATGAATGGCAGCATCTGATGTGGGTTAGAAAACATTCCTCTGAGAGTGTAGCAACACATGCTAATTGGCCCAGTATGAATGGGAATGCAAAATGTCAGCTTTAATTAATGCATTGATAATTGCTCACTCACTCAGACAGAGGTGTCTGGGAATTTGCAGCGAGGCAACAAACAGTGTGTGCTAGAGTGTAGAGCTCCCTGCATCTGTATAGTCCACCAGTAATTAAACAAACATTAAATATAACTACATAATATGATTCTATGCTGTTAATTGCCTGTGCTGCAACTACAGCAAAGAGTGAGTGAGGAAAAGAAGGAAAAAATACAGCTGCAAGCAGCAATATCGGCCCCTCGGTGAACGTGTCCCCGCCCAAGCATGTCCCCGTCACCAGAAGTGCAGCAAAATGTGGCTCAGCCAAAAGCCATGTGTATGGATGAGGTTTGGTGCAGGCAGCAGTCCAGAGTAGGAGTGAGGTCATGTGTGTAAAAATTGGAAGCAAATATGACAATGAATGTTCATAATATTATCATGCATTTCCAGAGGGTGGTGCTATTGCAGTAGCAGATATTTGATGTTATAGAAGTGCTGGGAGATGGACTTTCATGGTGTGTATGAAATTTGAAGGAAAATTAACCTTACACAACTGAGTTACTATGACTTCCAGGTTTCTTTCCACATTTGCGAGATTAAGATGGTAGCATAGACGCACCCTTCACCTTGAGGACATGACCTGATTTGTAATGCTTTTTGAAGGCTTGACAGAGATTTGTAAGTACAATTAAAAAGAAAATGTAAAAAAATGAAGGACCTTTTGATCATGGAGTAAAAGACATATCTTTCTTTTCACAGTAGGGGGCGCTGTACTGTTACCTGAAGAGAAGCATATAGATGTGTTGGGGAAGAGACACTTAAGTTGTGTGTGCATTTTGGGCCGGGTCCAACATAGTACAAGAGAGCTTTTAAGATTTTCATGAATCAACTAAAGGGTAAACTTTGCCAGTCATTTGTGGCCATGCCCATTGAGATAATGACGATTCAATTGTTATTCCTAATGTTGCATATGTGTAGTAGATACATGGCAAGTTTGGAGTTGAGCGGAAAAAAAACCTAGGAGTAGTGTGTTGAAATACATACCCCGTAAAAGCAAAATTTTTAATTTGGGGCCATTGCCATTAGGGGGCGCTGTACTTTTTGGGGGAAATAATGACATGACTGCGTCCAGGGTGCAACCCTGAATATGTGTGTCCGTTTTCATGCAGATCGGAGAAAGTTGAAAAATGCCGAACTTTGAGCCCATGTGGTAGCCACAGTGTACAAAATTCTAACAATTGTATTACAACTTTTAATCTTCAATATGTGTATTATACACAATCCAAGCAAGGAGTTGGTGCGACAAAAACTGTAGGACGAGTTCTTTCAAATAGGTAGGCTAGAAATCGTCCAAATCCAAAGTTTCAGAGATTTTTTGTTCATCTAGGCATGCTTGTTATACCCACCAAATTTCAGGGCTGAAGCCAAAAGTGGCCTGAGGGGCTGCGGTTTTAAGCCCCTTGGTGGCGCTGGGAGGGGGGGTACATTTTTGTGCAGAGAGTGGAATCATCAATTTTTTCAGCAGGCCTGTATTTTGTGGCTAGGTAGATTAGCCTTTTTTTTTTCAAGGCAAAGGCATGCAATGTGGCATTATTTTGGCGGAAACAAAGAAGAAGAAGACGAGAGAATAATAATCCTAACGGTCACAAGAGGGCCTCTCCCCGGTTCTCGGGGGCTTGGCCCCAAAAATGACTTGGACTCTTTTTCTCTGTGTACATCATGAGCAGGTTCAGAACAATTACTTGCTTAGGGAACAGAATATGGTACCATTGAACCACTGCACCAAGTTCGCTCTTCATACGAGAAAAGTTGAACGTAGATGTCAAAACCTCCACCAGCATATCACTGCTGAAAATTATCTGCCTGGTCGGTCAGGAATGCAGTCTCTGACATATATATATATATGTAAACACAGCAAACTAAAGAGAGGTGGCAGCACCTAGTGGTAGCACTTGGCACTGCCGCAGTACATTCATAACACTGGAACTGTTACATAAGGTTGAGATGCTCAGTTGAAATATCCAGTCACTACACAACAGAACTGTATATTGTGGTTCGTTTATTTCCTTGTTGCCTCATTTCCTTCTTTCGTTCATTTGTTTTCCACCGCTTATCCGGCTCTGGGTCGTGGGGGCAGCAGTGCGAAGACCAATGATCCCTGTCCCCGGCCACTTCCACCAGCTCCCCTGGGGGGATACCAATGGTGTTCCTAGGCCAGTCGAAACATATAATCTCTCCACCATGTCCTGGGTCTACCTGGGGTCTCTTTCCAGCTGGACATGCCCGAAACACCTCCCCAAGGAGGCGTCTAAGAAGCATCCGCACCAGATGCCCGAACCATCTCATTTGGCTCCTCTTGATGCGGAGGAGCAGTGGCTCTACTCCGAGCCTCTCCCGGATGTCCTAGCTCTGAACCCTATCTCTAAGGCTGAGCCCAGACACCCTGCAGAGAAAGCTCATTTCAGCTGCTTGTATCAGCGATCTTGTTCTCCTGGTCACTACCCACAGCTCGTGGCCATAGGTTAGGGTCGGAATATAGATTGGCGGTAAGTTGAGAGCCTCGCCTTCTGGCTCAGCTCTCTCTTCACCACAACAGACCGGTATAGTGTCCGCATCACTGCCGCCGCCCCGATCCATCTGTCAATCTCTCTCTGCATTTTCCCCTCACTCATGAACAAGACCCTGAGATACTTTAACTCCTCCACATGGGCCAAAGACTCTCCTAACCTAGGGTGGGCAGTCCACGCTTTCCTGACTGAGAACCATGGCCTCACTTAGAAGTGCTGATCTTCATCCAGGCTGCTTCACACTCGGCTGCAAACCGTCCCAGTGTGAGCTGGAGGTCAGTGTTCGATGAGGCCAACAGGACCACATCATCTGCAAAAAGCAGAGATGGGATCCTAAGACCCCCGAACCTGACTCCCTCTGCCACTTGACTGCGCCTAGAAATCCTGTCCAATAAAATAATGCTTAGAATAGGTGACAAAGGGAAGCCCCGGTGGACTCCAACTTTGACTGGGAACGAGTTTGACTTGTTGGCCAATACTACTACAAAGTCGATCGTTGATCTGCGACCTAGGGTGTCCTGGTGCACATATGAACACCCTTATGTTGAACATCGAGATCACGTTGCCTCATTTCACCTGTAATAATCAAACAGGAAGCACAGGAAGCCAACGGGGTGTTGTGCAAAAAATTAATAAACCTAAATTGGTTGAAGGAGCGGGCCCCAACACCAAGGTCTACCCATAGCACTGCACTTCTTTCCCGGATCATCATTAGCCTACGTGGTTGAATAGATCCAGCCTTTTGACCTTCATGTTTTGAACATTCTTTCCTGACTTGGTTCTTGTCTTTTGCCTTTCAGATCTCTAATACCTTCACTGTCTGACTTGTGACCTGAACCTCTGCCTAAATAAAAACCATGCTTGTGAACCAACATCTGTCTCTGCATTCGTAATCCGTCCTTTGTGCCTGGCATAGACATACCTCCCAAGACCAGGCCAATCAGAGAGAAAGGGGATTTGTAGAGCAGGACAAACGGAGTTTCAAATTCAGGCTGAAGTAGGGATTTTTTTAACCTGTTAAAAAAAAGAATTAAAAAGCACAATGCACCCTCTGTAGCATCAGTAGCTTCCATGCCCTGTATGGGTGAGCACTTCCCCAAAGTTCATCACAAACTTGATGACCTCAAAGATGTGGTTGTTGGTCCACCCACTAAACTGAATGTTTATTGAACAGTCAAGTGAAACAAAGTTTGTAAACAACCCCAAGTGTAAACAAGGCAGGCAGTTGTATTCGCAAGTCTGCTGGTTTGTGGAGATATTGAAAACACAGTACTGTAACACACACACACAGACACACACACAGTAGTTTGTGTTTTGCTCACTATTCAGTGTAGTGTTTGCATGTCATCGCAGTCTGATTCCATCTCAACAACTCATACACACTAGGCCTGATGCCATGTTAGTCCATTGCAGGCCAGTACAGTGGTTTTTGAGTGGAGACTTTGGTTGGACAAGAGTATTTGCTACCAAGCTAAAGTCGTGCAATAGTTTTAAACCTGCGTTCTTCAGAAACCTATAGATGAGATAAGAAAAAGAAAAGTCAAGCAAGAATTTTCCCTTTATCAGTAACTAGAAACATACAATGTTTGTTGGGTTGCAAAGTTATCACAACATGGCAACAGAATGTATTCTAGTGATAAGAAACACTGGTCAAATCAGCACCAAGGTTGCCATGCTGTCTTTTCCTGAAATGACTGACACATGCTTATTTCAATGTGCCTTTAAACCTGTATTTGAAGTGCTTTAACACATCTCAATTTCTAATTAAAGCTGTTCTGAAAGAAGTGAACTCTGTTTAGGCTCCTGGTTATATTGTCATTTGCTGTTTACTACTGTTAACTTCTGTTAACTAAAATCACAATTTATTGTACGGCTACAGCGTGTAACGTGTTTCTGTTAAGATAGCTGAAAAAGGTTTCAGGGACCTATTCAAGATGTAACAAACAACTTAGCTCTGTCACTGTTTAAACACTTTAGAGGGTTCTTTTAAGATGATACAATGACCCATAACCTGTTTTAAATGATAAACAAAAGGGTTATATAATACAAACTGAGATCAGACTTTCCTGGCAATATCTAACGTTCTGATGAGTCTAAAGGCATAACCCAGGGGCTCAAAAGCACTCAGCATCTTTGGACAAAACAAAATTGAATTGCAAATAAAGTACTTAATTTAACTTGACATTTTTCACATCAAAATTAACACAAAGTAGACCCCATGAAAGTAGAATATCCTCCCATACTAACAGTCTTTTCCACCTTTTGACTGTCCGTGAGTGTTTTAAGTTCCTTGCCTTGGCTGCACTCTATTGTTCTTGTTGTTCCACAACCTGTAAATTCCAGAAAGGAAAAATAAAAACAGCTAAACCAAAAGTGATCTAAATACCTGCCACCAGTTGTTCCTTCAATGGTCCAGCCAGACAAAATTTAAAAAATCACGTCACAAAAAACTAGACTTCCAAACCCCAAATCCGGAATCCGTCAATAGTCCAAGTGAATCCAGTGCTGTGAAGATCCAGTTCCCAACGGAGTATTACCCACACAACAAATTTACTTCAACACACAGTTCTTTTAGTTTTCTTTTAACACTTTACACAATTACTTATGAACACAATTTCTTGTAATTAAAACCGTGTGTCTTTCTGCTATTCTTGGCACCACCTAAAAAAATTCATTTCAGTGAAAAAAACAGCATTGAACACAAAACTAAAACAAACCAATCCCTCTTTTTCATTTGCCAGCCGATGCTTTTTTTTTTTCCTTCTCACTTCTTTAGACACACACTTTCTAATGTGGCACTGCCACAGAGATGGCATTTTACTGAGAAAAAACTCTTTTTGGCCATGTCCACACATAGCCAGGTATTTTCAAAACCAAATACCCCACCCCACTCCCATTTGTTTTTAAAAATACTTTAGTCCACACGCGGCAGGCAAATCCGTCAACAAGTGCTGCTCAAGGCATTTCAAACCAATATTTGTCAGTGTTTTCCAGACGTAAAACCTGTGCCAACCAATCAGAATGAGCCCCCGTCATTCAGCTGTGACGTTTGAGAACAGAAAACTTTGTTTCCCGACAAAACCATGAAACAAGAGTTTTTCAAAATCTTCACTTTGGAGTTTTCAGAAAACATTGTTTTTAGTGGCCTAAAAGCTGTGGTTTTGTGTGGATGACAGGCGTAAATGTATAAAAATATATGCGGTTCCCTAAATACCCGGCTACGTGTGGACTCGGCCTTAACCTGTCCCTCATTACCTTCACTACTTGCAGCCAGTAGTGATTAAGCTGATTGATGCCACCTGTGACCAGACAGACAGTCTTGAGCCTTTAGTTGGTGGAGTGTTTGTCTCAGAATGAAAAAATTAAAAAAAAAAACAACAGGTTAAAAAAATTATTTTACAAAATACAGATTTTTCATGATCTGCATTGAAACTCTTATGTCATGTATCTGTTCCAGTTCTTTTATTTGTAATTTCACACTCTGGTTTCCCCTACCATTACCCCTTCACAGTGGTTTGATCCAGCTGGGGGTGGGGCCTGGGAAGTTACATAAAGCATGTCAGTTGGGGAAACAGGAACGCACCTTAATGCAGGGCTGTGATTTCTGGGACAGCATCATTTACTTGTTCTACATTTATCCATTTAATCCCAATGGTTGCAAAGTAACTGAAAAATCCTCTAAATAATGCATCACTGAATTATCAGGAAAAAATGAAACAATAAAACCTCCGACACCTGCAGTGTTACAGAGGTGAGGACAATAATCCTGACAGCCTGAACATGCTAACTCGTTATCATTGGGCTCAGTTTGATTCACACAAGGCGTATGCGAGCTTACTTACATCCTCAACCTCATTACTGCATATTACCATAAAACTGATGTAATGAAGGTCAGGCTCTGGCCTGGTCTCCTAACTTGTGGTTGAAATTAGCGGCTCTGTACACTGGTCAAAAAAACACAATTGATGTAACGGCCTTTTGATATCGAGACTTGATAATTGACAGTTCTATTGTAACGTGGGTCAGGCTGAAACCTAGTATTGCAGCTCTGACCTGGTCTGTGCTAAAGTGGTTTTCTCCTGAAGTCTGCCTCATCCCTTCCTCTGATGTCTGCAAAACTTTAAAACATTGAGACATCACTGTAAATTTGAAGACTTTTCATTGACACCTGGCGGACATGTGAAACTGTACAGACATCCTTCTGTCAGGAGAGGCTGGAGAGACCCCTCAGCCTCCATCTAGTATCTTGTGACCCTCAACCTCTCTCTCTGGGAACAAGAAAGAAGGAATGCCAGGGGGAAGATCTGCTCTTCTAAAGACAAAGGCTGTATTCGAATTCGCCCACTACATACTGCTTATGAAAGTAGTATGTAGTAGGCACTGCCTACTACATACTACTTTCAAAAGCAGTATGTAGTATGACTGTTCAGTTGAGTTAATTTTTGTAGTATGCTGCGCTGGTCTTCAGTTCGAAGAAAACGGAAGTTGGCTACGGCTGACTTTTTTTCCCCAGAAAACTTGAAAATGTACAAAATAAACAAACGACAAGTAACTTATCTGCAAATAGATTGCCAGAGAGAGCATTTTATATTAACTTTCAGTGGTGGAGATGATGAGGATTTAAAGATAAAAAAGAAATGGCCCTTACATTCATATTCCTCTGCTACTCCGGTTGTTGTTGCTCTGCTCTGTGCCATTTTCACTTCTGATATAGGACCAGGCGCGTTGCATTGTGGGTCACAGTAGGCGAAGCAGACTGGTCTGATGCATACTGTGGATTTTTTACAATTCAGTACGTCATCTGGGTGTTTTTCTCATACTACAACTCTGACACTTGTTTGCATACTGCATTTTGGTCGAATCAGTAGGCACTGCTAGTATAGTATGCAAATTCGAAAACGGCCAAAGTCTTTGATTCACACAGTTGAGAACAGTACAAAAATGATGTTTTTACATTAAGACTTACATGTACATCTTCACCTTTGCAAACATGTACTGTGTAATGGAAATCATTGATAATGTGTTTGTGAAAACTGCTGTCTTGGAAACATATCCCATTGTAACATCTTAATTTTTATTTTCATGTCATGTTTAGTCTTGATGTGAAGCGTAAATCATAAGAAATGTGATTTTGACTATTACATGTGGGAATCTCTTTACAGCTCAAAGTTATAGTTAGTTAGTGGTCTCTGGGACAGTCTGATCCACGTGCACTGAAAGATGAGATGTGAAGGGACATCAGCCTAAAGTGACCTCACTGACTCAGCGGGAAAAGCTGATCAAAACTCCACTCCAGGACAAGAACATTGGCTCTTTTCTTCACCCTTCTTCCAGGAGGCTCTTCTTCCTCTGCTCCTTGACCTCCACACGTCATCAACAACTTTGCTCCCAGCAACTGGCACCGCACCTTCCAGCTCCGAACTCATCACCGGCTCCAGACTCTACAGGCTGAGATGCAAGTCACCTCAGCCCAACTGCATCCAGTCATCCGTCTTTCCCTGAGACACACAGCTGATCGACGGGGATTCCCCCTCATGCGCTGACGTCAGGAGACAAGCGCTGCTTACCGCTTTCTCTGCGGTGATTCAACTTTGGAACTCTGCCAAAGTTTTGACCCGACGCCCGGCATCATCTCCGCTGTTTCAGCCGCTGCTACCACTGTTAGAATCGACTCTACGGACTCAACTCATTGGACATCACCTCCGTGACGCTCAGATGACCTGCAGCAGGCTTCCAGCCTCTCCATCACCCCTCAACGGACATCCGCAGACATCTGCAGCAGGACCCAGTCACCTCTGTCGCCACCCCTGCTTTCTCCCTCGGCCTCAGAACTTGTGTAAGACAATCTTGCATTTATTGGTATATCGTGGTCAATGCCCCAGAGATCTCTAGTGGGTTAGTTAGATTTATGTGGGTTGGTTTATTTTCTTTTATTCCATTTATCCAGTTTATTTCAAATCAGTTTCACTTTCCATTCATCTACGCATTTATCCTTTAATATCTTTTACCTGTTCATTTATTCATGCACATACTTCTTCTGTTAGTAAATAAACTTTTCATATATAAAGAAATTGCTTTCTGTCTTTGTGTGGTTGGAATTAACGGCCTCTGTGCACCGTTCAAAAGAATTCACAATTGATGTAGCGGCCTTTTGATATCGAGACTTGATAATTGGTAATTCTATGAATTATTGAATCCCAAATTCTTACCATAAACCTTTCTAAAGTCTCCCTGTTTTCTCTAAATTGGGTGGTGCCCCGACTTAAATTTAAACTCACATATTGTAAGTTTAGATGTGTTTTGAAAGTTATACTTTCGCTCTGGTGGAATGCTGGCCATTCTGCTATTAGGCTATTACTCCAAATGACTATCCACCACTGAGAGAGCTATGTTGGCTTGTTTAAGAGCTGTAGCAGCTGCCACTGAAGCAGTTCTAGCTACAGCTGACATTGTTGCTATGTGTCCTCTTGTTGTGCATGTACCACATGCTGTAAATTCTTTAATCCTTTAAGCAAAAACTGCTCATGTTACTCTGAAGTGATGCACTGTGCTTAACTCATCAACTTTGCTCCCTACAGAAGAGGATGGAGAACCACATCACTGTTTGGAAATTGTTGATGCAGTGTCAAAACCACGAGATGCATTATTTGACACACCTCTAACAAACCCAGAGTGTGTGTTTTTTGTAGATGGTTGTGAAATGAGAAATCCAACTAGTGGTGCCCCATGTGTTTCGTATGCTGTTTGTTCTGAGCATGACATAATTGAAAGTTCAAAGCTTCCTGAGAGTTTATCTGCACAAGTTGCTGAACTATATGCGCTCACTCATGCTTTCATTTTAGGAACTGGACAAGATATCACCGTGTACACAGACTCCCAGTATGTTTTCAATGTGTGTCATAACTTCCATGCTTTCCCTTGATGTTTCTTTTCCACAAAATAGGCTAACCCTGACAGGAATGGATAATGACATGGTCGGGTATTGTTGTGCTCTTAACCATGCTCTGAGGCTCATTTTTCCAAAGGTGCAAGCAGCCCCTCCAGAGCCTACAGCAGTGCAACTCCACAACATCGAGCCAGGTGACTGGGTGGTGGTGAAAGATCTGAGGAGGAAACATTGGCGCCAACCCTGGAGGACAGGACCATACCAGGTGTTGCTGACAACTCCTACAGCCATCCGCGTCCCTGAGAGGGACATCTGGATCCATGCGTCCCAGTGCAAGCCATTTCCTGGGGATGGGCCTACTTAAAGAGAGACCGCCTAACCAGGCGAAGAGCATGAAGGGCCTCTGGTGGAAGATGGTGATTGGAGTCATCATGGCTGGAGTGGGTGTCATAACCATCATCATCCGGAACAGCGCTGGTGGCCTGGAAGAATTGGACTCCACAAGTCCTCATATATCCATTTACAGCACACATTCTATTGATCCATTTGCATTCACCCAGCAAACTGATGTCATGTATACTGATTCTTCTACACCCCGTCCATCACATATAAACGGGTACAAACTTATGAACAAGACAGACTCCTTAAGTGCAAAAGGCGGCACGAAGGAAACCTGGAAAACTGATGAATCATCAACAATGGCTTATAACAACAAGAATGTCAAGACTGCCACAATGGAACCATTAATTAAGAAGAACAGACAGTTGTCTGAGCAAACTGATTGGATACCTTGAGGGTTTGGTGTTGGTACTCTAATTGATGAAACAGAAGAAGTCGTATAATAATGTTTGCTTTTTCATAATTTCTGCTTTCATTCTTTTTGGATTCTTTTTCGGTGTACTGATACCTTATACTAGTCAGTTTTAATGTTATGTTGCCACTTTGTGCCAAAAGGAGGGAATGTGAGAATTGAAAACATGTTAAAACCTGACTAGTATATTATTACCCCATGTGAAAGTCTGACTGAGTGTATGACCAAGGGATTTATATTGGGGGCAATAAGGCAGAAGGTGGATAGCTTTAACTGTAGCGGGTCAGTTTGAGTAAAGGTAAACCCCCACTGAAGTTTGGACATGTGTTTTTCTCAATCTCAACAAATGTTGTGTATTGACAAGGGTGCAGGGCAGCCGTCCTGTGGAATATTTATCACCTCAGCTCAAACTGTATATAAGCCAAGACAACCTCTCTGTTGGGAGAGAACACCTAGCAGAGGTCTTCTCTCCATGCTGCATGTGAATAAAAGGAAATCGTTCATCATACTGTTATTTTGTAATCTTTAAAGTTATTTTGAGTGCAACAGGAAAAATTTCCCTGACACCTGTTCATTTATTCGTGCACATATTTCTTCTACAACATTAATGTGGGCTGTTGTTTGCTGGCCAGCTAGCTGCTAGTAAGCTAACAAACAATAACAATACCTTAAAAATCCAGGGAAAAAGCAAAAGTTAAATTTGATTTCAAAACCTGTGCTGTGTTACTGGACTATATGGCAACCAAAAGCATTTTTTACTCATTTCAGAGTTGTCGACCGTCGATTTGGAAGCCCTGCTTCCCGGGCTGGCATCACTAGAGGGGTCCAGTCCAGTTATCTTAACTATACAGAAATAATGCTGGAGCAGTCAAAATGACTGCTATGGTCATTCTAGTAGTTGCTTAGACAGAGTTTTCAAACTTAAGCAATGTTGGCTTTTAGTTTGAACTAAAACCTCAATTTCCAACATTTACCCTAAATGCACTGTTTTCGTGGGTAATAAATTCAAAACAGTTATTTGTTGGCGTGTTCATGCAGGAAAAAGAAAATGCGACTCAGTTAAAGAAGTTATCCTTCCCTCCAGCTGGCAGAGGACAGGCACAAAGTCCAGATCAACCGGGACCATGAAGTGCCAGCTTCCCGCTCCGACTCCTCGAGTGAATGGAGGCTAGCCACAATGTGAACATGTAACAAATTGTTTCAGCACTGGTGGGGGTGGCTGCTTGATAGTAAAAACTCTGCCAAAACCAAGTGCTCCTTTTTGGGTTTTTTTCAGACCTTGTTTTGTTCTATTTTTTTGCTAAGATGTTAAATGTATATTTATGTACATACTGAGCTTTTTTTTGAGAGTGTGTTGTTTTTTTTTACTTTGTAAATAATGTTGGTTTGGATAAAACATCCTAGTTCTGTCTTCTAGCTATCTATTTACCAGTCTATACACAAATTCATATCATATATAGCACAGCCACCAGTACAGAGACATTGACTGGAGACACACTGGGTCAAAAAAAGAAGGTAAAAGACGGCACAGTGTGTGTGAAGAACAGGTCAGAAGGCCTCTCCTTCACAGCACAATTGAATCCTATGCCACAGATGGAAAGCCAACTTTTTTCCGTCAGAAGAATGGTGTCGAGTCGTTTACAGAGTTTCCTTTCCTTCGTCACTCTTGACATGCTTCCAACTATTCAGGAGTGGACTGTTCTTCTCCTGCGGGGGTGCTCAAACTTCCATCGCTGTGTGACACATGGTCACCATAACTGGGGCACCCACTCATCAGTGGCATCATGAGCTGAAACCACTTCCAAGACGTCATGCGACACCTATGCTTCACTGACAAGGACACATGCAGTGAGAAGATTGGGACAGACAGGTTTGGTGCAGTCCCTTACGTTTGGGGTTCCTTGGCTGCCAACTGCATCACATCCTACAACCCAGGCAGGTACGTCACCATTGACGGGCAATTTTTTCCAACAAAAACTCTCTGCTGTTTCCAGCAGTACATTGGAACGAAACCTGACAAGTTTAGCACCAAGTCCTGGGTGGCATGGTACTTAATATCCAAGTATGTGAGCAATATCATCCCATATTTTGGCAAAGACCCCAGTCATCTCTTGGGGGAGAGACTGTCTGAAAATGTGGTGATGAAGCCAGTGGAACCATTACCACAGACAACTTCTTCACATCATTGTCGCTTGGCCAATGACTGCTCAGCTGGCAGACCACCTACCTTGGCACAGTCAACAAGGTTCACGTCAAGCTTCCAGAATCAGCTAAAAAGACTTGGACTGCAATAAATTCAACGCTTAGGTATATTGCAGAAATTTTGTTTTATGCAGTGCTAGAATTTTTTGTCTTGTTTTGCATCAAGGGCTTGAGTGTCATGGTGTGTGTAAAAGTGCTCCCACAAAATCATTTAATCTTATCTTGTTCATCGGGTGTTTTCAACCTTTGGTGCAATGCTGACTGTATATGTGCCCAAACATGGGAAGACTGTCTGCATACTCAGCAGCATATACAGCATGGTTGAGACTGGGGATACCCAGAAAAAAAGCCAAACACAGTCGTGGACTACAACAGCAGGAAGTGTGGTGTGGATGTGATGGACCAGATGATGCGAGAGTACACTGCGCGCTCAGGAGCACGGGGATGGCAAGTTGCTGTGTTTTACAACATGACTGATATCGCAGCACTGAATGCACATGTGCTTCATCAGGCATGTGCTGGGGTGAAGGAGACAAGAATAGACTTCAAGTCACTTGGCTGCTCTTGTTGGGCGTGGGACTGGTAAGAATATGTAGCTTATGTATATGTGCTTCATTACCAATATTATACAAGTGTGCTTTACTAATCTTGTACAGACGTGCTTATTGTGTGGGTATGCACTGGGAGACATCTGGGGACGGCTCCTGGAATTTTATGGAGCACCCAGAGTAGGGAGTACCACAATTGAAGTTAATGCTTATGCTAAAGAGTAAAAAGAATTAATTGTGGGTGTAACTCTTATGATTCAATTAAGTATTTGGCTTTAATGAGTTTAGGAATATGTTCCATTTAAAGCAATCAAGATAAATAGAACATAGGAAGATGTGTGTAACAGAAGGACAGTGAAGAATACTGTTGCAGCCATTAATGGTGGTAAATTGGCTAGATTATCCCACAAAATAAATGAACAAAATTCAAAATATAACCCTCTTGCACTTAATGGCAGCACCTGCAGCAAAATAACCTAGCACTTTGTCGTACTAACTAGGTTTTTCCATCTGTCTAAATTCTTGCTTGTGTCGTATGTTGCTTTGGACAAAAGCGTCTGCTAAATGAAACTGTAGAACTGTGTCTCTGTGTATAAGGAGGACAGACTACCCACTAGAGGAATGCCAGCAGAAGATTGCAGACAGAGGACAGTCTGCAGCCAATAAGAGGGGAGACAACACCCAAAGAGCCAATGAGAAGATGACACAACCAACAATGCTTAGAGAAACGCTGTTAGTCACTTTATATGGGGGCTCAGAGAGAAACGGGGTGAGACTTCTGGCCCTTACCACTAGCACGCTTTGGCTCTACTGTATTTGCAGCATGTTTCCACTGGCCTGGTATCTCCCAAAACAAGCCAATTTTAGTACCTACTCCACTCTGGTTCCAAGCGAGCTGAGTCGATACTAAAAGATGACGTCACCGACTGCCAGCTACTGATCGGTCAGGCAATGTCGTCAGCGATGAGTCATGAGCGTGACTCCAAAACAAGATGGAAAATAAGAGGAAGAGAGTCACCCAGCATTTTTGAACAACTACAACAAGAATGGTGTCTCGGCAAGTTACTCCGTGGTCCAATGATGAGGTCAAGACCTTTTTGGGTTTGGTTGCTGAGGACAGGATCCAATAGGAGCTGGACGGAGCCACAAGGAATGAAGAAGTCCCAAGGCTAATGGAGGAGCATGGCTACCACTGGGCTTCCCAATATTGCTGGGAGAAATTGAAAAATCTTTGAAGTGACTATAGGGCCATTAAGGACCACCAGGGTCAGCCAAATTGCCAAAAATTGGGGGTGATTCGACCAAATGGACTCCATTTACAGTCTCAGACCGGCTAGCAGCGGGAGAGAGAGCGGCTTTGACTCTGCCACGGCACTGCTGGAGAGAATGATCAACGATGGCAAGTTGTCTCAACTCTTTAGTGTGCTTGATGGCATTGTGAAACATTAGTTTATGCAATTTTAAGTACAATACATATTCCTAATGTTAAAGTGGTGAGTAGTTTTGAGAAGACCTGCCTTTCTGCAAGACTTAATGGCCTCCCATGTAGGGTTCTCAATAAATGACTCCAACTGACACTCCATGACTTGATGCAGCTTTTTTTTTTTTTTTTTTTTATCTCTGCAATAAAATAAATGATCACCACAAAAAAGGAAAGGGTTTCCAAGTGAGCCCCCAAATTGTTAGGAAACTAACAAAAGAAAAACTGCACCTTAGTTCAACAAAAACAAGGCTTTTAGGGTCTAAAAGGTGGAGTGGAGGTTTCACGCTCCCCAACCAACCACTAAATCTACTAAAAGAGTAGACAAACGGAAAGAAAAAGGCCTTAAACCAAAGTGGATGACTGTGCAAAAGAAAATCTCCTTAGAGATCAACCCTCCCAAATCTTATGTACCCTCTTTCCCTCAACAGACACACTCCCAAAACACTCATTCCATAAACCAAGAGAAACCAACTGAAGGTGTTGGCTCTTTGGTGTCACACACCTCACTGAGGGAAGGATCCTCCTTTTATAGACTCCCCAGACTGACGAGCACCAGCTGGGTGCACTGAGGACAGGTGAGCTGAGTGAGAGCTCGTTAGGAGACCTGGAGGTTACAAAACACCTCCATCTGTAACCATGCCTCAACAAAAGACAAGCTCAGAAGACGCTCATCCTGGAGCAGCTGTTGACCACAAAGCTCTGCAACACCTACTCTACTCCAGTTGCACACAGACCGCGTAATCCTCATCACAATGCAGCCTCAACTGATATATTTTTTTTTATTTAATGCAGTTCCCAGAGCATCCAAAGTATCCAGCCCATAAAGAGTCTGTTGAGGGTGATTTGTTTGATTTAAGTGGTCTTTCTGAGCTGGATTTCAGTAGTGTTGGTGGTCAGTTTTTAGATCCTGAGAATTTAGTTCAGGGCCTGAGTACTCCGGCATCACTAGCTGAAGAAAACAGTTGATTGGTTTTTTTTTAATCCAATTCAGAAAAGTTGAATGATTTTTTTTTCGTAAGTCTTTATTTAACCAGGAAGGTCCCATTGAGATCAAGAATCTCTTTTAAAGGGAGTCCTGGCCAAGAGGCAGCAAAGTTACACAGTAAAATTATGGCTATTTTCAATCAAAAAATTAATATTACAAAAAACAGGTACAATTTGAGGAGGCTGTTTCAAGTGCTCTCAGTCTGGACTTAAATGCATTTTTAGAAACAAGATCAGTTAATTTCAAGTCTTTTTGCAACATGTTCCATGCAGAGGGAGCAGCGTATACAAATACCCTTTTACCCTGTCCTGTGCGGGCAAATGGAACTGGAAGCAACAAGTGGTTGTTTGGGCACAAACCATAGGAATCAACACATCTCTGAATGATCAGATTACAAATGTAGGAAGGCAGTAGTCCAAGGGTGGCCTTATAAATGAAATTTTTACATTAAAAAAATCTCCTCTCCAGTTTGAATAAAAGGGTTTATCAAGTTACCAACAGTGTTTCTATCAATAGTAACAGTTTAGAACTGGTACAAGGTCTACACACCTAATTTGTCTTATTTGGTGAAGAAGTTGGGAGTTATATCACCTAGTTAATGCCGCAGGCAGTGTTTATTGAAGAAACACAGAACCTGATTTTTACTTTTTTAAATCATAACTCTCCGTAATTTTTTTTTCTTCCTTTTTAGGGGGCGTCGGTGGCGCAGTTGGAAAATACGCTTGGTCGGTGATCGGAAGGTTGCAGGTTCAAGCCCAGCTCTGGGCGTCTCATGGCGATGTGTCCTTGGGCAAGACACTTAACCCCTAATAGCTCCCACTGCTGCGTCAGTGGTGTGTGAATGGGTACGAAAGGGTGTGGCTGTGTTAGATCTACTGATGGATAGCTATCATAGTAAAAATTGGATCCATCTGTGTGTGACTGTGAGCACGAATGGGGTGTGGATGGGTAAGTGTGACCTGTGGTGTAAAGCTGCTTTGAGTAGTCCATGACTAGAAAACCGCTATATAAGCTCAAGTCTATTTACCATTTACTATTTTGTTACCTGCACATACCTGTCCTTTTTTCAGGTGAGCTGATTAAGCCCACCTGAACTGAGGACTCTAATCAGTAGAGCTGCAGCCTGATTGGCTAAATTATCTGGTAGCCAGCTATAAAAGCTCTGAGCCAGAGGGTTTCTGGTTGGCTGTATCATGGTGGGGCAAGGAGATGAGCATTAACTCCTGGTCCTGTTTAACCTTGGATGTAGTTGCAGGTTTACACAGAATATTTGTTTTTATTTCTCTCTGTGGCTGGAAAAAAAAAAAAAAAAGTTACCTGCAAACCTGAATCCTGGTTGGGACAGTTTAGTTTTTCCCATTTTCACTGCCTGCACCACAAATGACAACAGTGAGGAAATCTTTGATTTCCAGACCAAGAAGAGGTATTGTGTCATTGATGTAGAGGTGTTGCGCAAAGCCTGTATGATTCATTGGTACACATTTCTCAAGTGCATAGAGCTTGACCCATATGCCCTCACCACCCTGCCATCTAGTTGTATGGGCGTTTACAAGACTTTGTTCCTCCCCAGAGACACGGTGGCACTCATGTATGACGGTGCATACACTCTCCAGAACAAGACCTACTCAGAAGTGTCTAATCAGTGGCTCGAGTACGTTGCTCATACTGAGAACGTTGAGATCTGGCACGCTCTTATCAGGGTGAACATCAAGTGGGATCATACTTTGTAGATGGGTTCCATCCTGCCTCAAACACATGCTATGAATTTGCAGGATGTATTTTTCATGGTTGTGTCAAGTGTAAGGTGCAGACAGGTACCAACCCCCTAAGCGGTATGTGTTACGGTGAGCTGTATCACCAATTCATCATCAAAATAGAGGCCTTACAATCCCACTATGGTGTCCCGGTTGTGGTTGTGTGGGAGTGTGAAAGGGCAGAAATGGTCAAAACGAATCCGAGGGTCCAAATGTTTGAGTAATTATAAGGAACCTGAACGTCTTGACCCTAGAAAGGCTCTGTTTGGTGGTCGCACCAATGCCATGAAGATCTACCACAAAGCAGAAAATGGTGAGAAAAATAGATATACAACTTCACCAGTCTGTATCTGACTGTGCAGTCGAAAATGCCTTTTCTTGTCGGCCATCCCAAAATCATCTCTGGAAATTTTGATCTCATTGGTCAATACTTTGGGTTCATCAAGTGTACTGTGCTTTCACCAA
This sequence comes from Halichoeres trimaculatus, assembly GCF_033239565.1. Lineage (NCBI taxonomy): Eukaryota > Metazoa > Chordata > Actinopteri > Labriformes > Labridae > Halichoeres > Halichoeres trimaculatus. The sequence continues at coordinate 30,645,033 of NW_027437184.1, forward strand.
AAGGCTTGTATCATCCTGTCCTTCCTTTCAGGTGTAACAACAAGCTGATGTTTCCTCTGTGCAGGTTTGCTAAGGATATGAATCAGACGTCCTGTGTGCACTGTGATGAGGACAGACAGCTGTCAGGTGTGTGTGTGTTTCATTTGAGCTTCAGAAAGCTGCTGAAAAAGGCTATCGCATTGTGGACATTGATGAGGTGTGTCATTTTCCTGAAAAGACAGACACTCTGTTCAAGGACTATGTCAAGACCTTCCTAAAATGCAAACAAGAGGCTTCCGGGTACCCGGAGATGGCTCCAAAGAGGAAAAAGTACATAGAAGACTATCTTGAAAAAGAGGGCATCAAGCTGGATCCTTATAAAATCTGCGTCAACAAGGCAATTAGGAGCTGTGACAAACTTCAACTCTTTGAGGGGCCAATTCAGTATGAGGACTGATATGGCACAATGTGAACTCATCACCGAACCTTTCAGATTTACCCAGCTCATGTTTAGCAATGACTTCGACGTGAGACAGTTTTGTTTCATGTCAGATGATGTTGCTATGGTGCAGTGGCGTCTTGCCGAATGTAACCCCTGCACTTCTCTGGTATTATTTTTCCAGGTGTACAACACTCTGAGCCGCTTCTACCCAAGGTGCTTTGTTTTTCCTCTTAATGTGACCAATGACACACCCATGGACAAAAACCTGAACACACGAGCCAACAGCAAAGCAACCTGATGCAAGATACTGGATCTAGTAATACTAGTAAGGTTAAGCTTCTGTCAGGATATGAAACTGCATTTTTCCTCATTCAGGGTTGAATCCCAAACCAATTTGAGCAAAGTGTTTGTGGATTATTAATTATTTAAATCTGAGAAAATGATTTGCTTTAACTTCCAAGTCAATATTCTAGTCAGTCCAAATACTGAGGATTTGCAAAGACAGAAAGTCAGGTCATTGGGATTTACAAAGAGTATCAAGCACCAAGAGAATATTTTTTGGAATTGTAAGAAACAGAAAATGAATATGACCACAGGGACTTTTTTATACTTTTCAAGTGAAACATCAGCGCAACTTTTACCGACTTAAAGTTCTAGCAATTTCTGCCATTTTTGCCCCTTCAGATATTTGACCAGCACAAGAGGTACAGTTTGTACAAGTCTGGTGTTACAGGAACTCAATCAATTCAAATTTAAGATGCACTGGTTTTGTTTCATAGACAAGTTTGTGTGTTTGTGTGGTGAGGGACCTGGTGAGGGGTCTAAATTGCAAGACGGTGGTATGTCTTCAGATTTGATCGCACCTCTGTGTGTGGAGCTGGGAGGGGTCCTGGCTCCAGGGGTCTCAGATCCCTTATCTACTCACATCGTTTCTGCTGATGACAACCTTGATAATATTGGCATCATACAACAAGCTTTTACTCTTGCTAAGTGTGGGGAGGGTGGGGATGATGATTATGGTGATGGTGATGTTGACATATCCAACCTTTTTGGAAAGCCAGATGAATGACTTGACATGGTGTGTATTGATAATCTGTAGGACACAACCTCTGCTTCTTCTAGTGGAGCTCATAGCTGAATTTCAGGAGCAGGACCACACCTCAACCTCACCCCTTCCGGTATTTAAACCCTCCTAACCTTTCATGTCCTGTTTGTTCTCGCTTCATACACCCTCCCTCCCTCCCCTTCTCTCTTAATCATCTTCTTCTTCATTCATAGGGCCTTAAAGGGGGGTCCATCATGCCCGGGAGCTACGGCGGACTTCCTTTCTGAGTTTTCCCCACAACGTCTTCATTAATCTATCTATTCAAATAAACCGTTTAAACGCATTGTTGATGTGTGGTCCTTGCTAGTGAAATACTCATAATGAGGCTGTTGTTGATGCTGCTATTGTAAGTGGTGGATCTGCACCCACACAGCATGTTGTTAAAGACAGTAGTCTAGAGCCACACCAGATTGGTGGTGGTAGAAAAAGACCTGAGGTCTATGATGAAATGCCTACAGTATCTGTACCTACAGTATCGCCAGCAGCAGCAGCAACAGCACCAGTAACATTACCATCAACCAGTAATATTAACACCAAACCTGGTCAGATAACTGTAAGAGAAATTCCAAATTTCAATGCCAGAGAGGTGAGACAGCATCTTGATTTACGCAGGATTGGCAGGGAAAATTTGACAGAAATGCCCACCTTAGTCAGAGAGAGCCTGTCAGTCATTGAGAGAGCTGTGGCGGATTCACCATCGGGTAGTGTTTTAGATGTTGTGTTAAGGGGTCTGTCCTTAGCGAGTGATGAGCAGGCTGTGTTAAATAGTGATGATCAGTACAACGCTGATTCTTTTCTCCATCAAATTTCAAAAGCAATTTAGAGTAATGACACATCCCTGACAGACAATAAATTAGAATTTATAGTTTCTGTTGCGCAAGGAAGAAGCGGTAGTGGTTGTCCTCGTCTGAAGCTCGGTAAAATCTTTTATGATGAAATAATATCCCAAAAAAGTAGACATCTGTTTATACCCAACAATGGCGTTGAAAACAACCTTTGTTTATCTCTGTGTCTTGCCCATTACATTAATCCTGAGATTTCTCCTGAAGAAAAACTGGAAAATGCAAAACAGCTGCACTCTGCAGTTGGTTTGGACCATTTGCACAAAGTCTCACTGTCTGATGTCAGGAAATTTGAGAGACACCTGGATGTAAAAATCATTGTCTTTGATCATACTGGGGAGCAAAAATGCCCAGTGTCTTGAGACACATGATAAATAACACCCTAGAAAAATTTGGCTCTATCTTCACCACGGTCATTATTTTCTGATTGAAAATCCAAAACGTTTTTTTGGTGCTTCATACATGTGCTCAATCTGCTATGGGACTTATGAGACAGCGCTCTTACGTGTTCGTAAAAGACGGTGTAATGTGTGCTTCACACAATGCAGCAGCACCAGTAGTACCATTTCCAGAACTGTAAAATGTCCGGACTGCAAACGATTCTGCAAATCTCAATTCTGTTTCAAGCAGCAGCGGCTTCCTGAAAGGATCCACAAACAAATTCCTTGTCAGGTGTTGCGATATTGTGATTCTTGTTGTTAACGTAAAACACCAGCGGCAATGGGGTTTGAAGACCTGGAGAAAGGCTACTTTTCCCAAAAGTTCAACACCCTCAAGAACTCTCAAAATGTGGGCAAACACCCAGATCCTTTCTATTATGGCTTTGACAAAATGAGCAGTGATGAGAAAACCCGGTTTCTTGACATGGTATGAAAAGGTGCATGAGGAAATCTGATTTCCAGACCAAGGTCAGGAGGTATTGTGTCAATAATGTGGAGGTGTTACGCAAAGCCTGTATGATTCATTGGGACATGTTTCTCAAGTGCACAGAGCTTGACCCATTTGCCTTCACCACCCTGCCATCATAGTCCTCTGTTCAAGGACTATGTCAAGACCTTCCTCAAATGCAAACAAGAGGCTTCGGGGTACCCGAAGAGGAAAAAGTACATAGTCGACTTTCTTTCTTTCTTGAAAAAAAGAGTGCATCAAGCTGGATCCTCAGAATCTCTGTCAACAAGGCAGGAGTTGTAACAAACTTCTCAACTCTTTGTGGGGCAGATTCAGTATGAGGACTGATATGCCACAATGTGAACTCATCACGGAACGTTCCAGATTTACCCAGCTCATGTTTAACAACGACTTTGATGTGAGACAGTTTTGTTTCATGTCAGATGACGTTGCTATGGTGCGGTCGCGTCGTGCCGATGGTAAGGGGTGTAAAATCAACGATGTCAATGTGCTCCTCAGAGCAATGACAACAGCTCATCCCAGACTCATGCTTATGACCTGTTGGATAAGCTGCAGGAGCGTGTCTTATACTGTGTCACAGTCAGCATAATCTTTACTTCCAAAAGCAGTGATTGGGTCCCACCCTTGGGGAAGACTACATTACAAAGTTTGTTTCAGGTGGCCCCAAATGTGAAGCCTACGGCCCCAGTGAAGGAAAAACACAGGTCAAGTGCAAAGGGGCGACGTTAAATGCTGCAAACACAGTTGTTGTCAACTCCGAGTCATTAGAGAGTTTGGTTTATGCTTTTGTTAGGGATCGACAGAGTGGCACACATCTCATCACTTCAGCTGACACCATTAAAGTGGGATAAATCAAGACTTCAGCTCAGAAATGAGACAGTTGTCAAAAAGGTTCAGGTGGTGTACAACAAGCGCAGGGTCTTTAGTGATCACACCACACTGCCTTATGGATTTTAAGACAGAAGTGGGTTTTGCTGGTAAACTGCAGCATCCATTCAGTTTGGTGGTGAGTGGACCTTCCAATTGTGGAAAGACATTTTTTTGTAAAGAGTGTTTCAAAAAATGCATCAAAGTGTTGTTTCACATAAAATTGATAACATTGTATATATTTACTCTTGCTGGCAAAATTTATATGATGACCTTCTCACTCAGCTTTACTTGTCAATGAAGCCTGAAGAAACCAACCGCTTGTCTAAACTTGAAGCATGCCTCAAAGACGTAAGGTCCTGGAGGAGCAGAAACTTCTTACTGCAGAACTCAGAGAAGACTGAAGTCATTGCTCTTGGACCCAAACATCTCAGAAAGCTTTTTTGAACAACATCGCCGCCTCAGACGACATCAGCTTGGCTTCAAGCACCACCGTCAGGAACCTGGGAGTTCTTTTGGATCAGGACCTGTCCTTTAACTCTCACATGCAACAGGTCTCAAGGACGGCATTTTTTCATCTTCGCAATATCAAGAGAATTAGACACATCTTGTCTTGGAGCGATGCTGAGAAACTCGTCCATGCTTTAGTTTCTTCTGGGCTGGACTACTTTAACTCTCTTTTATCCGGCTGTCCTAATAAGTCTATTAGGACTCTTCAGCTGGTTCAGAATGCTGCCGCTCGGGTACTGACTTGGACTGGGAGGAGAGAGCACATCTCTCCAGTGTTAGTGTCTCTACACTGGTTACCTATAAAATCTAGGATACAGTTTAAAATTCTTCTTCTGACTTACACAGCGCTAAATGGCGTCAGGCCATCGTATCTTAAAGACTTAATCATTCTGTATAATCCGTCTAGGTCTTGGCGTTCTCAACATGCAGGTCTGCTCGTTGTACCTAGGGTCTCTAAAAGTAGTATGGGAGGTCGAGCCTTTAGTTATCAGGCTCCTCTTCTTTGGAATAACTTACCGGTTGAGGTCCGGGGAGCAGACACGGTCTCAACCTTTAAGAATAGACTTAAAACTTTCCTTTTCGATAAAGCTTACAATTAGAGCTGGATCAGATCTGAACCAGCTCTAAGTCATGCTGCTTTAGTTTTAGACTGCTGGGGGGAACTGATACACAGGGCTCCTGTTTCCCTCTTTTTCTGTCAGTCTAACTTCTGGTCTTACTGTCCTGTTATATTTACTGACCATACACCTCTGGGAGGATCTGAGTTTGTCTTGCAGGTTCCTGGGGATCGGTGAAGTAGACGGCCTGCTGTTGTGCTCCTGCCAGACTCCACCTGCTATGGCTTTGGATTGTTGCCGTGAATGGCCTGCTGGTTTCACCTTAACTGTCGCCACAGCGCCCAACTTCAGACTGTGTCTGTCTCATTCTCTCTCTCCCTTTCTGAGTCTGGTTCTGTCTGAGGTTTCTGCCCGTTAAAGGGAAGTTTTTCCTTGCCATTGTAACTTGCTAAATGCTGCAAAGTCCTGTACTCATGGTGGATTAAGATAAGATAAGACTCCTTATCTTGTGTTGATGTTGGGTTTCTGCTAATAAAATTTTATTAACATTTACAGGTCTAGACCTGTAAATGTTTTTGTAAAGTGTCTTGAAATAACATTTGTTATGATTTGGTGCTATACAAACAAAGATTGATTGATTGATAAAAATTTGTGATATTAACTTTGTCAATGGCCTGCCTGATACATTATGTGATGATACCCTTTTACTCCCAGAGAAAAACAACCTCCTTATCATTGATGATTTAATGAATGATGCTAGTAACAATTTGGAAGTACAGAATGTTTTTACAAAATATGTCCATCATAGAAACTTGACTTGTATATATTAAGTTCAAAATGTATTTATCCAAGGTGAGGCCAGACGCAACATTTGTTTAAATACAAACTCTTGTTTTATTTAAAAACCAGAGAGATAAATATCAAATTTCACTTTTAAGCAGACAAATGTATTTTTCAAAAGTATTTTTTAGAGGCAAGCAATGATGCCACCACCACACCCTATGGTTATCTTCTCATAGATTATAAAGCTAAGACACCTGATTATTTAAGACTCAGAATAAACTTGCTATCACATTAACAGGTTGTGTTACATACCCAAAAATAAAAGCAAAAAAAAAAAAAAAAGTCATCCCGTGTATGCAGAAATGTGGCCCTTTTAGAGTTGATTTATAAATCACCTCCAACTGTCTGAAGAGTCATTGTGAATAATGCCAGCTCAGACTTTGTCAACGCCTTGTGTGAAATAGCACACAAGGCAAACAAATGGAGATTATATGTCAAGAATACACAAACAGCTGTCACCTGTGAGTCAATCAGGTAAACAAAGAGAAAGAAAGTTTGGCGATCTTGAATAGAGTGAATGTTTGAGTGCACAGTAGAAAACCTAAAAAATAAAATCCGTAATATGGAAGCGGCTTTGAGGAACAAGCCCTGCAGCACCGCCCCAGTGCCTTGATGAATAACTCTCAAAGCAGTTTATGAACGCCAACATTTCACCACACACATCTTGCATGGACTTATCAAAGCAAGGAACGAATCAAACTTATAAAACTGATGGCAGCGAGCCTTACTGGTTTGTCTCCCTTATCTGTATCTGTTCACTGAAAGGATGTGCCTCCTCAATCTAAAGTTGCTGTATGGCCACACATTGACATCTTTCCAAAGAATTGTCCACTGTTTTTGCATATTTTGTCCCAAACTGTAACATATTGTGCGATGTCTGCCTTTCGACAGCTGAACAGGCGCCGTAATCCTGTGGTTAGCGCCTGTAATGGTGGAGTCTGCCTCAATCAAAGCGCATTCATACGTCTAATCAACTTTTTTTTTCACCATTAGTACAAACTGTCAGTTTTCCCCGCTAATGGCTTGTTATGCATACGGGTCCAGATTATTTAGAAATCAGAACAAATTTGCTATCACTTAAACAGATTGTATATATTGTCAAAAAATAAAATGTCATCCCGTGTGCAAAGAAATCTGGGTCTTTTGAACTGGTTGATTGCCAGACACAGGATTTTGGATCAGTATTATGAGCTTTTTTCAGGTAAGTTAAAGCTGCAAAACTTCACACTAGTAACACCTTTGGTGAATATTTTTCACTGCACACTGTCTTTATCTGTGCCTATTTGTGGATCTAACCAGGTGTGGAGCCAAAAGCACTTTCTTTTATCTTTAATTGAGCAGAATCCAGCTGCCATTTTAAGCCAAAGGTGGTGCCTTGTTGAGATTCAGTGCCATTGTGTTTTCTAAAGTGTAATGTGTCCTTATGCTGAACAAAGTTGAGAGTTTCTCAAATAAAGAAGCATAGTCTGTGTCAAAGGCTTCGCTAAAGTCTGAATTAAAACACTGTGGTTGGCCGCAGATCAAACCAAACAAAGGGTTTTCTCTTTGTTTGTAAGAGCTCTGATTGAGAGCACATTGAGCTCAGCTGTGTCTCATTGACTCCAGCTCACACAGGTGTGTATGTATGTAATGCTGCTCCTCAGAGCTCAGAGGGTTCAGTGCAGACTTTTCAGATTCCTACAAACATTTAAGGTGAAGAAGTCTTTGAGGCTTATAGTGGACACATATTTGGATCATTTCCCATCTCAGGGGGTCAGACCATGTTTTCATAAGTTTGCAGAAAATGTTGCACATCTCTGAAACTTAAATGTGGTTCTGTAGCTAATGCTCAGTTAGTCATCTCTCTCATAAGACATGCATGGTGTCATAGTTTGAGTCTAAGTAGCGTCTGTGTGAGCTCATCTTTCAGTCATCTTTGCATCTGAAATCTGTTGGACTGTTGAGTTTGGGGTTCCCTTTATGTCTTTCTCTCTTGCTTCCTGATTGGCTGATCCCCTGGGAGGCAGAGCTGCACACCTGGAGGTAGTTAAGGTCATCAGTAGATTCCTGTTGCGAGTGCACCTGTGGAGGATCCTCATCAGAAGTTTATAAAAGCTGAGGATTCCTTTGCTGGTGTGCCACTCTGCCGTTCTGTGGTTTTACTCTACACTATCCTCTGCGCACCCAGAAAAATTGCTCACCTTTATACATAGATTTATGAATTCTGCAGGAGAGAAAGTCTACCAGCTTTATCCTGTGTCTCAAAGTCTGCACTTTGGTTCCTCAGAGAGGCTTGCTGGTAATGCTGGTGTGCCTCCATTTAATCAGATCCAACCACCTACAAACAAAAAGCAGCCTTCCTTTCTCAAGACCTCATGATGGAAACTTCCTTTCTAGGTGTCTCTCAGCTTACTGACTTTATCAAAGCCTCGATTCAGAAACCTTAAACAATCAATTAAGAGAGCAAAATGTGCTTTAAAGCCTCTCAAACCACATCCTGTGATGGATGAAGGCATAATTCAGTGAGAACATTTCCATCATTAATATCACATCAATGCCTCAGATGAAAGAGAGTCATAAATATTTATGCACAACAGTTTTCTGGCTGCATGAAAGCGATTAAGCTGCTTCTCCTGCAGCTAGTGTTGGCTGAGAAAAGACAAACACACGTTGTGTATCTGCATGTCACAGCCTGAAGATGATTTGGAGGAAGGCTTCTGTTTTATTTAGAAAAAAGAAAATAAGTTACTGATCTGGGCTTGTAGAGAACAAGAAAGTACTTTGTCCACACAGTTGTCTGTACAAATAAACTCCGTGTTCTGTATGCAACAGACTTGAAGACACGAGAGAAGTCCTTTATGGAACTTTTAAAATCAGAATTCAGGCCTTGATCAGATAAGATAAAAATACTTTATTCATCCCCGAAGGGAAATTCATGTAGTTTGGATGTGACTCATCTTCTCTTGAGTTGAAGATTGAACTTTTTTCAGGCTTTAATTTTTTGCTTTGATGCAAAGATGTGAAAAAGAATGAAGCAATTTGCAGTCCTCAAACCCTCTTCTGCAAATACCACAAACACTGAGTTGGCTTGTCAAGCTTTCAGGGAAATAGTGTTGAGTTATTGAAAGTGAGACTGAAATTCTGAATGGGACTTAAGGCCAATGATAGTGAGGTCTGATTGGTCCTAGTTAAGTGATAGAAAATTGTGGAAATTAAAAAAAAAAAAAAAACAGTCAAAAGCTAGGTAATGGTGTCTTAAGCCATGTCCACATGTAGCTGGGTATTTTCAAAAACTAGTATCCCCCCTCGTTCGTTTTTTAAAATACTTCCGTCTACATGCAGCGGGTAAATCCACCACTGAGTGTGGCTCCAGGCATGCCAAACCCATTGTAGTCTTTTCCAAAACCCGTGTCAGCCAACTAGAATGAGCCCCTGTCATTCAGCTGTGACGTTTAAGAACTGAAAATTTTGTTAACCGGCGTCTACACAAAACCATAAATCTTAGGTTTTCCAATCTTAGGTGACATTAAACTGCAGTTTCGTGTGGACGACAGGCGTATAGGTATAAAAATGTGTTTTCCTAAATACCCGGCTACATGTGTGCGGTGCTTAAGCATGATAGCCCCCCTGCGACACTGTTCTCCCACTGGAGAGTATGGCCAGCAGTCACGCTACTCCAATATGAACCAGACTTCAGCAGGTATCACACGCAAGCATGGCCTGCCTACGTCATCGTGAAGCGTCTTTTTACATGAAGCCGGTCTAATAAGAGTCAGCACAATGAGACAGAGAGCACTGCTACAACTTAAGAGACTTTTGGACTTATGGTAAGTCGTTTTGGTCCGACACAGCCCTCTAACACCCAGCGTTGTTTAAAATGATTGTGGAGAGGTGCACTCGCAGTGGTCATGTGTCATGGATCACACCCGCTATCGTCGCGCTTGTGCATGAAGAAAACTGTGCTGAAGCCCACCCCTCTGAAGGGTGCCAAAACAGAGAAGTGAATTGTGCTCAAGCACGGTTGCAGTCACACTGGCCATTCCAAATGTGCTGTAGGGCTGAAGCCTGCTTAAGCATGGCTCGGTTTGCCAGTGTGACCGCATCCTAAACCTGACATGGAAAGACCATAGACTGTAAAAAAAAAAAAAAAAAGGAAGTTTGCCTGCTTGGCTTGAAGTGAGGTCTCCACAAAATCTGCTTCCCCCTGGTGACTGGCTGCAGTATAGTTTTAAAAATACGGCTTTCCAGTCATTCCCGATGGGCTGTGATCAACTTTAAAAAATTATTACACCTCGTACAAATGTTTCTTACGTCCGATTGTTGTGGTGATTTAAAGATATCATTTGGCTGCCTTGTATTCAAGTCCTCTTTTTTTCTGAAAAGTTTTGTTTTCATTTGTTATACAAGGTTAAAAACGAGGCTTTATGTCACATTTAACAATGATTGACAGCTGCCGTTCTTGTGTATTTTTTTCGGGGATTGTAAAATATGTTAGGAGGTAGAGTCAGGAAGTGATTAGACTCTCGAAAGAAAAAAAACAATTATTTTTGTCACCCGGCTCCACTCAGATTCTCCCAGAATCACTCGTCTCTACTGCGCAGACTCTGGCTCCAAACCGCTACAACGGTGGCGCGTCAGACAGCGGTATTTTGGCTTCAAAACCGTACAATGATAAATGGCGGAGCCACGCTGTCCACTCTATATTCAGTCTATGGGAAAGACTAATCCATTTGTTTTTCTCCAGCTGGTTAGACTTCTAAAACGACCGTCTCACTGGGCTCTCTAAACGAGCAGTTAGACTATTGCGACTTCCGGTGCTGAGCAGTTGGCAACACTGAATAAGACCATGTTAGTCCAGTGCTCCTGTCTCTGCACTGGCTTCCTGCTGCTCAGGGAATAGACTTTAAAACAGCTCTGATTGTTTACAAGTCTCTTCATAGTTGAGCTCCAAAGTACATCTATGACATGATAGACATAAAAAAAACAACAAGGACTCTGAGATCCTCGGGGAGGGGTTTCATGCTGGTGCCTGGAGTCAGGACTGTATTTTAATTTTCTGCTCATTCAATCTGGAGTAGTCCTCCAGAAGATGTGAGACAGACCTCAACTCTGACAAAGTTCAAATCCAGACCGAACTGAATTGTTCTGTACAAATAAACTTGCCTCGCCGACAGCATGGAGATTATCCAAATCGCATGGCAGCGGATGCACTTGGCTTGTCAGCTTCTTAAAAAAAAAAAAAAGAAAAGGTAAAAGTTGCATTATGATTAAAGGCTTACACAGTGGCATCCTACTACAACACTTACATATTGATATGCTTAAACAGCTGGATTAATTTCTACATTCTGAATCAGATCTAGATTAGATTTACAGCATATGATGGATAATAAAAGATAAGCGCTGTAACACTGAGACTGTGCAAACCTAATCCCAGCATACAGAGATAAAACCTATTAAGAGGCTTCATTGTGCACAGCTGGCATCCCAGCACACGCTGAACAGAGCGATCAACATCTGACAGAAATACATCAGCCTCAGCCTGAAGACAACCTGTACAAGCAGCTCAGTTAAAAATGAAATATAAACACAAATGTCAGGAATCATTCTCCTGCTTCTTCTGACAAAATGTGCCAGACTGTGACGCCGTCCTTCATCTGCGCTGGAACAAGTTCTCAGCTATTATTTCAGCAGGGAGCCTCATCCTGGTTTCTCCTCGCCGTGCCAGCACAGCAGCCGGGTCACAGCCAGCTGGGTTAATGACGAGCAGGGGGACAGATGGGTTTTGTTGTCGTCTGGAGTGATGGCTCTCTGTCTGGTCTGTCACTGAGGCTGAGAGATCGGGTCTGTTATGCAGACAGGATGGCAGACCTCCAAATAGTTGTAGACTGATGATGACCTTTTGCAAAATAACCGAAACATATTGATCTTTTTCACAGGTGTGGTCTGAAAAAGTGCTGGCTCAAGCTCAACATGTAGAGGGTTTCTTTTTTTTTAATGTAAACTGGTTTTGTTGTCTTGTAATACGGATTATTAGTCCAAATAATCCTTAACTTTGATATATTGGAACTTCCGTTTTACTGCACTCCAAATTTACACTATATGATGAAACTCACAACCTGCTGATTTTTGTCTTTTTCTTAAACTTCAAAACACTTGAGCAACTCTTCAATTTTCACAGTTTGACTCCTAACAGAAACTCAGCATCTGCTGTGGAAAGAGTTCAGCAGAGGACTTCCCAATGTTTAGTTCTTGTCAGTGTGACTAAGAGGAGCTGGGAACCAAAAATTAAAGAAGAATAGAGCCAAATAATGTTGTGTCCATCACTATTGCTATCTCTGAAAATGTATCATGAACTATTTTTAATCTGTCTCCATCTTGATTTTCCCAGTGGTCTCACTGGATGTACTGACCACTTTAACAACACAATACAGCTGATCTAATGGTCTTCATTACTATATCGGCATCATACAGTGTCCTTTGACATCCTTGTGTGAGAGGGAACTTAAGTATGTTTCTTTGTTAATATGAAGCCTCATGCACACTATCAAACTTGGCCGCCTCCTAATTAACTTATTATATGACTTTACCAAGACAAAAAAATGGCTGCCCTTTTATCTAAAAGAAATAAAATGGAATGTGATGAGGGAACTATGTGAAGCCCTTTGAACCTAGAATGAAAGGATGTTTATGCTCTTACAGTTTAGAGGTCCACAGGGAAACTTTTACATCAAAGTGCGTATCCGTAGAGCTTCTCTGTTTCTTGATGATAGAAAATGCTTCTGCTATTTCAGGGCTACCTTAGCAGATTGATCCATCAGTTAGGTCAATGTCATCTGTCATGTTGAACCATGAGCTGTTTTTGCACTTTTTCTGCCAAGGCTACATGCTGACCATAGCAACCTTGATGGAGGTTTTAAAAAAAAACTTTACTTGACTGGAGCCAGTGATGCCTTCTGCCTGGTGACAACCTGCCACTCCACTTTCCAGCTGAAGACAATAGCCGTTTTCGAATTCGCCTACTACATACTACTTTCATAAGCAGTATGTAGTATGACTGTTCAGTTGGGTTAATTTTGTAGTATGCTACGCTGATTTTCAGTTCGAAGAAAAAAAGAAGTTGGCTTCGACTGACTTTTTTTTCCCCAAAAAAAACTTTGTTGAAAATGTACAAAATAAACAAACTACGAGTAACTTATCTGCAAATATATTGCCATATTTGCCATCCGGGTATTTTTCACATACTTCAACTTTGACATTTGTTTGTATACTGCAAACTACAGTTTGGTTGAATCAGTACTGACTGCTAGTATAGTTTGCAAATTTGAAAAAGGCCAATGTTGGGGAAGTAGTAATACCTTGATGGCAAGGGCGGTGCTAAATGAGGAGGACGCGCTTGAACAATCACGTAATGCTGACGTCACATCCACCAAAAATGCTGACGTCACATCCAGCAAAATGCTGACGTCATATCCTATGGAGAGGAATCTATTTTGATATGGGTGCAATTTATTTACATTTCTGAAGGTCCTCTCGGGGGGGTAGTTAGTATGTTAGTGACTATATAGGGCTTGGTTTGGAGACCAAGGGTGCTAATGGGTATCTCTACTCTGTTAAATACCAAAATGGTTGTGTTTGTTTGAGTGTGGGTGACGTGTCTTTCCTAGAGTGAGGTTCACTCCTGGTCCTCTTGATCTGACAGCGTTATAAATTTGTGGGCCACTTTCCTAATACTGGCATGAGGAAGAGATGGAGTTCAATGAAGAAGAGGAGATCCAATGGCAGCTTCAGTCCAACATCTTTATTTGAAGTTGATACAATGATGGCACACGGACAAAACCCTCCTCTCCTCTCTCTAAACCTGATGTCCTAGCCTCCTTTATACTACTGGGGCGTCCCTGAATGCATGCAAGCTATCCATGTATGGCAAACGGACTCTCTGTCTGTAGGTTGTTTTTCTGTAACCTGTAGTCATTGAGCAGACCTTGGTCAAGACAGCTGTGGGCACTAAATCTTTCGATCCTGGCGAAATGAAGAGTCATCTCAAGTACACGGCTAGGCTAAACTTGTCCAAGGGTCAAAGGTTAGCTCCTGCAGGCCCCTGGACCTCTGCAGTCTGCTCTACAGTTCACAAAATGAATCCGCTCTGAATGAATCCTCAACATGGGGAGTTTTGAAGAATCTGCAGATGTTAAAACAGCGGGTGGGTCATTGTTAGTAAAAGACATGAAACTTTTTCACTCTGTTGTGTGCTCAGACCTTGACACATGTGGCTTCCCAGAGATAGTCCATGTGTCTCGGTGGCTGAGCTGTGTAGGGCCTGAAATTTTTGGGGTTGAAGCAGACCGGTTTAACAGACGAGATGATTACTTAATTTTTCTGAGTTTTTCTGAAGAGAGAGTGAGGGCGAGCGCAAGTAAAGGTCGTGAAGTATGGCGTACACAGCTGTATCCCCTCACTGTTTAAGAATATGCTTCATGGTTTACAAAATAACCAAAAAAAAACAGGTGTATGTCATGGATACAATTTTAAATGTGTACAACATGGAAAGAATAATGTAAAACCTTGAATGTAATCATTGTTTATTATCTTTGTTGAATGAATACAAATAATATACAATACTAATTTGTTTTAAACATGCCATTTTTATTTAAAAAAAACACATTTTAAAACACTTTTTGACTTGAAACATGGAAGCCGTTTCAAATCCACATTTCTCAAGATGTACATTCAAAAAAGAAAACACATTTTAACCACAAAAAAGGGGGGGATACATTTCAGAGAAAGACAAGAAAAAAATAATACATATACACAAACAAAGTCGTATATACAACGGCATAATCAGGGCCAGCACACAGTGTGAAAAAAAACCCAAAAATAACTTTAAAAAGGGAAAAAAAAAAAGAATGAAAAACTATCCATCTATCATTGTTTGGACCAAATGTTTGCTTTGTTCTGTTTTTAGGGGCTCTGAGAGGGGTACTTGATTGTGGTGTCTTTGTCAAATAAAAAGTCCTCTTACCCAAATTTTTGAGGAGTCTCCTCTATATTTGCGTCCAAAATATTATGTGATGTGGTGACACTTTTCATTAAATTGTACAGATGGGAGCCTGTAATTGTCTTTTTGTTGACAATTATCTCACCATGATTTGTCCATGATATCAACCCTTTTGATCGACACAATGCCTCCAAAACATGCTCAGCATTTTTCGTACTCCTTTTGGGCATGTGTTTCAGAATTTCCTCCACAATATGGTCATCTTTGATATCCCCATCATTTGTTACAGCCTGGGTGCCTGGTACACGTCATGGGTAACATTACTTTCACCAGCGGGAAGAGATAATGTTAACACCACTTTTCACGCTCACCCTGTCTAACCAATGTGAGGTAGCGCTGTAAGTAAATGGACTTGAGCTAATATAGCGCTTTTCTAGTCCTGGACTACTCAAAGCTGCTTTACACCACAGGTCACACTTACCCATTCACACCCATTCGCACTCACATTCACTCACTGATTGTCCAGAGTTTCTATGTCAATTATCCAACAGTTTCTCTAACACACTGATGCTGTTCCATGCCCATTTACACACCACTGACGCAGCAGTGGGAGCAACTTGGGGTTAAGTTTCTTGCTCAAGGACACATTGCCATGTGTCACCCAGAGCTGGGCAACACATGAAACCTCCCGATCACTGACCAAGCCCACTATCCAACTGCGCCACCAACTGTCTGTGACATGGTAGAAGAAACGCTCCCGCAGCTTATCAAACAGGTCATGAAGCATGAGTCTGGCATGAGCTGTTGTCATTGCTCTAAGGAACACATTGAAATTGTTGACTTTACATCCCTTACCATCAGCATGATGCCACTGCACCATAGCAACGTCATCTGACATGATTCAAAACTGTCACACTTCGAAGTCATTGCTAAACATGAGCTGGGTAAATCTGAAAGGTTCGGTGATGAGTTCACATTGTGCCATATCAGTCCTCGTACTGAATCGGTCCCACAAAGAGTTGAGAAGTTTGTTACAGCTCCTAACTGCCTTGTTGATGCAGATTTTATGAGGATCCAGCTTTATGCCCTCTTTTTCAAGATAGTTGTTCATGTACTTTTTCCTCTGTTCAGGTGTTTTGACACGTGCGGGGTACCCTGAAGCTTTTTGTTTGCATTTGAGGAATGTCTTGACATAGTCCTTGAACAGAGTGACTGTTTTTTCAGGAAAATGCCACACCTCATCAATGTCCACAATACCATAGCCTTTTTCGACAGCTTTCTGAAGCTCAAATGACACACACACACACACCTGATAGCTGTCTGTCCTCGTCACAGTGCACACAGGACGTCCGATTCATATCCTCAGCACACCTTCTGCACAGAGGAAACATTAGCTTGTTGTTACACCTGAAAGGAAGGACAGGATGAAACAAGCCTTTTGGAGGAAGCACAGTACACCTGATGAACCCAAAGTATTGATAAATGGGATCAAAATCTCGGGAGATGATTTTGGGATGGCCGACAGGATAAGGCATTTTTGACTGCACAGTCAGATACAGACTGGTAAAGTCATAATCTTATTTTCTCACCACTTTCTGCTTTGTGGTGGAGCTTGATGGCATTGGTGGGACCACCAAACAGAGCCTTTCTAGGGTCAAGATGTTCAGGTGCTCAGACTTCTGAGTAGGTCTTGTTCTGACAAGTGTTTGCACCATTATACATGAGTGCCACCTTGTCTCAAGGGAGGAACAAAGTCTTGTAAACACCCATACAACTAGATGGCAGAGTGGTGAAGGCAAATGGGTCGAGCTCTGTGCACTTGAAAAACGTGTCCCGATAAATCATACAGGCTTTGCCTAACACTTCAACAACATTGACACAATACCTCTTGATCTCTGTCTGGAAATTAAAGATTTCCTCACGCACCATCTCAAGCCATGTCAAGAACCATGTTTTCTCCTCACTGCTCATTTTGTCAAAGTCATAGTAGGAGGGGTCTGGGTATTTCTTCTCTGGGATGTTGAACTTATGGGGAAAGTAGCCTTTCTCCAGGTCTTCAAACCCCATCGCAGCAGGTGTTTTTGCCAAACACATTGGAAGGAAACTAAATGAATCCATCCAGCACTATTTGCATAAGACATCATACATCAAGATGATCCTACTACCCCGCATTGTCACTGTGGGTACGATGCTTCTTTTTACAAAGTGATTTAACACAATGTAGTTGTCAAATCCGGCTGCATTGTGGGCTATGAATGTATAACCGAGGGGTTTTCTACGTCTGCACCAGTTGATAAATTGAGACACACAATCAATGGTGTAAGAACACATTTTCTCCCCCTTGGTTTTCATTGCACACACAAAATTTGCATGATGTCTGCCGTCAAAATACTGGGTCTCAAAGTCATTAAATATGTAATTTGATTTGATTTCTGTCTTTTGAACTGGCTGAATGAAGCATTCGTGGGCTGCCTTATCATCCAATATTTCTTGATTACAGTGGGAACAACGAATTGCTTTACAGGTGTGTTTGTTTTTGGCTACCACATATATTTTACAACAAGACTCGCAATATTTCATCACCTGACAAGGGATTTTATTGTGGATCCTTTCAGGGAGTCTGTGCTGTTCGTTTGCAGTCCGGACATTTTACAGTTCTGGAAGTGGCACTACTGGTGCTGCTGCTGCATTGTGTAAAGCACACAGTACATCGTCTTTTACAAGAGTGTATAAGCGCAGATTCATTAGTGCCATAGCAAAATGTGCACATGTATGAAGCACCAAAAAACCCTTTTGGATTTTCAATCAGAAAATAATGACCGTCATGAAGATAGAGCCAAATTGTTCTAGGGTGTTGTTTGTCATGCGTCTCAAAACACTGGAGACATTTACACTCTGCAGTGTGATGATGAAAGACAATGATTTTTACATCCAGGTGTCTCTTAAATTTCCAGACATCAGACAGTGAGACTTTGTGCAAATGGTCAAAACCAACTGCAGAGTGCAGCTGTTTTGCATTTTCCAGTTTTTCTTCAGGAGACATCTCAGGATTAATGTAATGGGCAAGACACAGAGATAAACACTATTGTTGGGTATAAACATATGTCTACTTTTTTGGGATATTTCATCGTAAAAGATTTTACTGAGCTTCAGACGAGGACAACCACCACCGCTTCTTCCTTGGGCAACAGAAACTATAAATTCTAATTCATTGTCTGTCAGGGATGTGTCATTACTCTGAATTGCTTTTGAAATTTGATGTAGTAAAGAATTAGTGTTGTACTGATAATCACTATTTAACACAGCCTGCACATCACTTGCTACGGACGGACCCCTTAACGCGACATCTAAAACACTACCCAATGGTGAATCTGCCATAGCTCTCTCAATGACTGACAGGCTCTCTCTGACTAAAGCGGGCATTTCTGTCAAATTGTCCCTACTAATCCTGCGTAAATCAAGATGCTGCCACAGTTCTCTGGCATTGAAATTTGGAATTTCTCTTACAGTTATCTGACCAGGTTTGGTGTTAATATTACTGGTTGGTGGTAATGTTACTGATATTGTTGCTGCTGTTGCTGGCGAAACTGTAGGTACAGATACTGTAGGTACAGATACTGTAGGTACAGAAACTGAAGGTACAGATACTGTGGGTATTTCATTGTTGACTTCAGGTCTCTTTCTACCATCACCAATCTGGTGTGGCTCTAGACTACTGTCTTTAACAACATGCTGCGTGGATGCAGACCCACCACTTACATTAGCATCATCAACAACAACAACTTCATCATGAGTATTGGAAGAAGAAGGAAGCAGAGGTTGTGTCCTGCAGATTATCAATACACACCATGTTTGCACATTCATCTGGCTTTCCAAAAAGCTTGTATATGTCAATATCACCATCATCATCATCATCATCATCATCATCATCATCATCATCATCATCACCACCACCCTCCCCACACATAGCAAGAGGGAAAGCTTGTTTTATGATGCCAGTATTAAGGTTTTCATCAGCAGAAACAAAGTGAGTAGATAAGGGATCTAAGACCCCAGTTGGGAGGAGAAATGGACCAGTTTGAGGTCAAAAGAAGAGAGGAGCACCAAAAAAGTCATTTGCCTTTGTCTTATCAATGTCATGTGAGAAGGACATCATTAAGGTGATTCTTTCTGGTCTTTTCTGTGATCATTCAGATTATCTGGGTAAATGTAAAGCAAACAAATATAAAGCCCACCCCAAAAAACTCAGCATATAACGAAGCTGTTTCCCACAACATTGTCTCCAACAGGCAATGTCTGATGTACCTTTTATAACTTTCTAGGTCCCGCCTCAGTTGGATCAAACCATTGTGAGGGGGGTGAAAGTAAGGGGAACCAGAGTGTAAAGCTCCCACTAAAAGATAGAGAGCAGAACAGACATTAAATTACTAGTATAATATGAGAAAGACACAGGGGACATCAAGTTTTAAAGCAGTTTTGCACAATATTTTATTTAATTTGTTTCACTGTAACAAGAGACTCTACTAACAGGGCTAAAGACTGTCTGTCTGAGCACAGGTGGCCTCACTCAGTCTAATGACGACTGGCTGCAGGTAATGTAGTTAATGAGGGACGGGTTAAGGTCATGTCCACACGTGGCCTGGTATTTGGGAAACCGGATATATTTTTATACCTTTACGCCTTTCATATAGGGATGGGTACCGAACTAGGTACTTTTATACGTACAGACTAATTTCTGTCAAAAGTACTGGGTACTGATCCACGTAAAATGAAAAGGTACCATGTTCAGGTACCTAAATGAATCCTTGCCACTGTGAGGGAGTGGAAGAGAAGGCAATTTTCCATGCTGGACATGAACACAGAATCGCAAAGTAACATATTGAAGAATAAACATGTTAAGTTGATTTTTTGAATATATTTTATTATTAACCAAATTGATATTTTTTTACCACAAAAAAGTACCAAAAATTGACACCATTGAGTACCGGTACAGAATGCCAGGTACCAGGCATCAGTACCGTATCATTTCAAATGTGAAAGGTACCCATCCCTACTGGGGACTCTAGTCCACTCGAAACAGCAGCTTAGCGTCATATAAAAAGGATGTCTTCTGAAAACTCGGGCAAAAGTGAAGAATTTGGAAAACTCCAGCTTCATGGTTTCGTGTGGACACTGGTAAACAGAGTTTTCGGTTCTTAAATGTCACAGCTGAGCGACAGGGGCTGATTGGCTGGCATGGGGGTTACGTCTGGAAAACACTGCCCATTATGGGTTTGGCATGCCACCAGCAGATTTGCCCACTGTGTGGGGAGGAAAGTATTTTTAAAAATGAAGGAGGAGGGGAGAGGGTACTCATTTTTAATAGTGCATGGCTACATGTGGACATAGGCTAAAAGGCTCTCTAGCACTGTGTGGTATTCATGCATCTATTTAATACGCTTCTGAACCTGAATTAGAAGTTTATCTCAACATATGCAAGTTTAGCTTGACACAAACTGACTTAACAGACTCTATGTCAGTACTGGTAGCTGTCTCTTACACAATAAATTGAACTACAAATACATCATTTGTCATTTTAGGTCATGCCCACATGTAGCCCGGTATCTGGGAAACCACACATATTTTCATTTGTTTACGCCTGTCATCGACAACGAACCACAGCTTTTTACGTCACTAAAAACAATGTTTTCTGAAAACTACTGCCAAAGTGAAGATTTTTGAAAACAGGGTTTCGTGGAGACGCTGGTAAAAAGAGTTTTCGGCTCTTAAACGCCACAGCTAAATGATGGAGGCTGGCACAGGTTTTAAGTCTGAAAAACCCCAACAAATATGGGTTTGGAATGCCTCAAGCCACACTTATGGTGGATTTGCCCGCTGCATGTGGACAAAAGTATAAAAACTAATTGGGGGGATATACCGCTACAAAGCCTTGGTGTGCACACATAATGCAGCCAACTTTGTCAAAGCTGGAGAGGGTTAACTGATGGCTCCTCCTCCAATAACACTTTTAGGGACAGTAGGCACAATGACCAGGCCTACGTGCGGGAGGCAGTGTTATTCATGACTATTATGAGCTTTGTAGGTAGCTCATTTGAAGGCCCTTATTTTTCTATGAGTCTATAGTTGCAGAGTGCTGATGTTTGATACATTTGTGAGGCCAGTCCTCAATTACTTTCAACACAGCAAGATTAATCTTTTTTTTTTTGTTTGTTTCAGTTTATTGAAAAAGAATTACACTTAATAAAGCTCAAATTTGGCTCAGTTCAATGCTAAATAAGCCAGGGGAATCTATTTGTTCTCATCTACTCAGCCTTAAGCATTATAACGGAGGAAGCCTCAGACACAGTTATGCTAATGCACTGGCTGCAAAATGGAAAACACACTTTGTCAGCTGCTGGAGATATAAAACTGTAATTAGATTAATCTCTCCTCCATTAAACTAGGTGCCAATTTTGAGTGGAAGTCAGTGACTGATTTCTTGGCAGTCTCTTTGAGTTATTCTGACCTTTTTGTTTGCTGGTTGAATAAGTTATACTTCTAAATTCTCTCTGCCAGCAGTGGAGTTGAAACCCATCCATCAGACTCGGGGAGACTGACAGGCATCTGCCTTTACAGCTGCAGCTCAATCAGCCCACCACTGAAGCTGAGAGTCGACGCCACAGGAGATAAACAGGCTGTTCACTATGGGGCAGACTCTGACTGAGGCCCAGACTTGAACTGGAATGACATTAAACCGACAACTGAGAGGTTTGTGGTAATGAACTATTTCCTTGAAGGTTTAACTAGCCTCACCTCAGATCATGGAGTGACCCTGGGGGACGGAGGAAGGACAAGAGAGGAATGGGTTTAAGGACAAAACACTCTCCTCTAAGATGACACTCTATGATTCGCAGCTCTGGTGATTTTTCTTCATTGAGTTGAACGGTGACACAAGACCTGACAAGAGAAAAGAATAAAGTCTTGATTGTAGGAGAACCTGGCCATGTATTTTGGTCCCTCCACTCTGCACTCCATCAATATTTGTGGGCACTAAAACCCAATCAATGTCTCCTAGATGGGAACTAATCCCTGTGGCCTTGTGCTTTGTCTGGGCACCACTATCTTTGATTATTCAACATCAATCTGCCACAGGCAGAATGAAAGGACCACAATCAGATTAGTGACAGGTACTCTCCCTGAGATAACAGCATTAGTTCTTTAAAGACGCAGCAGACTGCCGGCCCTGGACATGCTCTCTGTCCTCATCCATCGCCCATGCCTCCCCTTGTCCTGACCTCACACCAGTGACTAAAATGAGGCAGGTTTTAATGAAATAATGCCTGAATGTCAGAATTTACAGTCAGTTCCAAGCACAACAATAACTATACACGGAGGCGAAATACTGTACCCCACAGATCTGACATAAAAAATAAAAGAAACACAAAATTAGCAATGACAGTATGAGGAAGCGGCAGCCTCTGGTCGAAGAATATGAGACAATGCTGTTTCTTGAGTGTCTGCTTGAGGCTTGCTCCAGAAGTACCAGAAGTCACATACACACCAAGCCAAAAAAAAGCCATTTTCAAAGCAGAAATTAACCGATTTACAGGCTGGTTCAAAAAACGTCTCCTATCTGAATCGCTAATTTCACTAACGGCACACACAGTACAGGGGGTGAATTTTTTTCTAACTGGGCCGTTAAGAGGATATTAAGATCGCAAGCTTGCCCAATCAGAGGCACAGCTCAGGGTCACGTGACCTGTAGCTGTAACTGAAGCCCTTGACACTACCAATATGGCTGCTAAAGCTGATGTGTTTAAATTTCCATTCCAGACACAGACAGGGTGACATCTGGGAGACTATGTCCATGTTTTATACCGTCTATGGCCCAGACACAGCAGGTTTTTGAAACTGTTTCTAAGTAGAGACTGTCCCTTCAGACTTCTCTTTTAAAAAGTGGAGGAATCAACCAGGATGTCAGTTAAAGTGTCAAAAAATTTAAGCTTCAAGTTGACATTTGGCGCCCACCAATCTTTATTATAAACAGGAAGCAACAATATCTGGACCTGGGTGGGAAATCATTTGTATCAGGGACATTTATTTTCTGTATCTTTAAAGGGAGTACTGCCTTCCAAAAGGCAGTCAATACCGCTACTGCAAAACACTGAAGCACTGCTACTGTACATTTTTCTTTGCTGAGGAGGGTGATGTACCCTGGCATGGCAGGGTTTGGGTTTACTTCTATAGATGATGAAGACGATCCATCTCTGAACAATGAGATAACTGCCGTGGGAGGTTCCACTGCCAGAGAGTCAAGATCCGGGGGTCCTGTCTTGTAGTCCACCACCAGACACAATCCTGGGGTTTCTCTCTGAGGTAAAAAAGAAGTGACCTTTTTTTCTGTCCCAGCAGTTAAACGTACAGGCTTCTGGGGTTCCACTTCCTCAAAGTCCTAATGAGCTGGATATAAAAGATGGTAAAGAAAAGATGTACTCTGGAATGACTGGGATTGTATTTCCTTCTATGGAGGATGAAGATGATCGAGCTCTGGATGATGAAGTTCATGTATGTTTCCTGCTCTAGAGGGAGAAGTCCCTGGTCTGATGCCAGGAAATGATGTGCTGGTAGATATTCTTTTACCAGCACGTCCAACGCCAATGCCATCTGACACCATGCTGGACTCTGAATCTGATTTAAAGATGTACCCTGCTTCAAAGGGCATTGGGTTTCCTTGTCTGAACAAGGATGATGATCTGCTGCATGCTGGGACTGATGAGCAGAGACACTGAGATTTACAAAGCATCAGGTTCCCTTTCCTGGATGACAGTATGGACACAAAACAAACAGCCATACACCCGAGGAACTGGTCCTGAGAGGAAGTCAAGCCTTGAAAAGAGAGTAGAGATGAAGTCACAACTGGAATGGAAATCATTCCATCATGGCTTCCCAATCTGCTGATGCAGTGCCTCATCATCTTAATGCAAAGACAATAAAAAACAAATAACCTATGGTGGACGTAAACATTTTTTCCTGGACAGCTTGGAAGACTAAAAAACTGGGTTAATTTACTCAGCCTTTAGACAACGCAGTTCAAAAACAAGATCTATCTCTTGCCCTATTTGTAATGTAACCGTTGCTGCTGTCGAAGAAAGGAATCTGATGCATCACCACAACACAAAGCAAGTGAACTTCAAAGAGTCATATCCTGAAAAGTCAGAGGCCTATCAGAAAAACAATTCTACTTCCACAGACACATAATGAAGCAGTTTCCTAAGAGTTTTTACCTGCCAATAGTTTTGTTGTGTGTTGGGAAAAAAAGGACTGCACCAAACACAGCGGTTTACACCTGTAGATCATGTCTTCAAATGCATCACCTGTAATTTCTTTTTTTGTGTCTCAAGTTACCTGCCTCATAGATGCTTTCTCATGTCTCTTTTGCTGCCGATGTAGTGCAAACCAACCGAATGACTATGCTGATTTCAGCCTGATAAAGCACCTTTTTCTAAATGCAGGGAGGGCTGTGACTAGGTGAAAGGTATAGATGGAGGTGATCAGAGCATGATGGATCAGTGGAGTGTTGTTTGGTGATTAGAGGATTAATGTTCATGTATACGAGACAAAAAAAAAAGTGTGCCGCTGGGGAGAAATCAATCTGTATAGAAGTACAAGATGTACAGCAGGCAACTTAAGGGAGAGAAGCTTGAAAGGACTTTGATGTATCTGCCTGTGCCAGAATAAATAGATACAATTCAGAAGCCCACTGTTACACATTGCTACGCCTGTATCCTGGCTGACAGTTCAATGCGAAGTGAGGAGCAAACAAGTATTTACAGATTCCAGTTATGCCAAAAAATGGTTTGGATAAGCAATAATTTCACTGGATATTATATATTTTTCTATTTATTTTCTTTCCCCCTTGCACCTACTGCTTTCTCAGTCTTTAACTTAAAGAGTCAGTAATAGTTAAGGGGGAAAAAAATGTTCCAGGCTGTGAACATGTTTATTTCTGCTGTAAAGACTACCTTTCCTGGATTTAAGACCACAGATTGCAGCTTCCACATACTGACATTTTTGTTGCAAGCGTTTCAGTCCCTCCTGCTGGGCGTTAAAGTTGCACAGTTTGTCTGCTCTGACTCAGTGGATTCAGCTATGGCACACACAGGCTCAACCATGTCTTTCTATCCTGTCTAGGGTTCATGATGGTTTAACGCCAGGAAGGCTTCTCTGTATCTGCAGCTCCTCGAATCCCTCTGTCCTTTCAGTGGTGAGGAATCCTGAAAAGGATTGACCTGTAGATTGGAGCCATCTCTCTCCCAATCCCTCCTATTAGATCTGCACCTCAAGGCCTTTCCTCATCAGAGCTGTGGTGGATTTCATCTGGCACCAGGCTGACACCCCGTAGATTAGACCCTCTATCTCATCTCTCTTTCCTCTATCTTTCTGTCTCCTTGCTCTCATTTCTCTTCAGAGCTCCAATTACTCTTCTTGGGCTAAGTGTCAATAAACCACTCAACACACACACTCACACACACACAGAGGATCTGATAGCAGCCCAGGCTCCTCTAACACAGCAGAGAAGATGACACTGTATAAACCGTTCTATTTCAATTTAATGATACATTAACTTAAACATGAGTTTTATTAAGGGCTATTAAAATGCTGTCTGCTTTGACTGCTGTTTGGAAAGCAGAGAGGAGGAGGAGGAGGAGGAGGAGAAGGCGTATATGAAATAAAAGCTTGTATAATTGAGAAGGCTTTTCTTTGGCCTTTAGACCATTTCAAATAATAGTAAAAAAAACATATTACCCCCAAGACCAGCACAGGTCCAGTAAAACGCACCACTTTATCAATAAGGAGAGGTGCAGAGCTGAAATGGATTACTGTGGACAGGCCATCAGGGCTGCAGATACATCTCCAAGAAGTGTTTAAAAGCCCTGAGAAATTCTTTGTGAGAGGAGGAGGCAGGGTTTTATTGAGTGTGATGGGCTCGAGCAGAAAATCAGTGGTTACTGAGCGACTGAGGTAAGCTCCAGATAATAGAATATCGAAAAAACAAAGCTGGTGAATAAAATCTGTATTAGACCAATTCTGTGGTCTTGTCTAAGGTTAGGTTGTACCTGTCTGTAGACATGTAGGAAACAAGCCACTCAGTGTCATGCGTTTCCTTTCTGTGTTTGAATTCTTGTATTATTTTGTGGATGTTGCCTTTGTGTCTGGCTCTAGTTTTTACCTCCTTCCCATGTTTTTTCCCTCTTCAGCATAACTTTCTGTGCACAGGTGTGAAGATATAGAGATAGAAATAGAATAGAAAATACTTTATTCATCCCCGAGGGGAAATTCAGGAGTCACAGCAGCAATTAAGTAAACAAAAGTAAGGAAGTGTATTGAAAGTGCAAAAAGGTCCACAAGAAAATAGATGACGTCATCCTGTCCACCACTCTACAGTCTATGCTCCAGCCCAGCCGGTCTCCACCTCCACAGGGTCCAGGACTGAGCCTCCCCAGCAGTGTGTTCAGTCTCTGTCTCATGGATCCTGTCTGCTCACAGCAGGCGAAGCTCCTCCAATGTGGCGCCGGCGTCTGATGTCAGCTCCGTCAGCCACGTCCATGAACAGCACGATGCCACTCTGCCCTACGGCAGCCCCTCTGCTGCTGGGCTAGCACGGCTAGCTCGTCCATCCCACTGGAGATAGATCCCACGTTCCCAACAACGATGGATGGAAGAACAGGTCCATGTCGTCACCTCCCAGCTCATACCCGAGAACCAGCACGTCATCCTCACCTCCTCCTCCTCAGCTCGAGGGAAATCATCAAGCCCTACACTAGTTAGCATTGACATGCTACAGGCTGCTAACAGCTGAGTTCATATGTAAACAATGCAGCCATGGTTACATATAGGATCTCCAGACAAACACAGGAGAAAAAGTAGCAAAAATATCACTGAAGACACATAAAGTTTGGTGTCCATGACCAACAAATGAGCCACACAGAGTAATGACCCACTCCAAATACAAAGATGACGAAAAAGAGACTAAAAAAATTACAAGAAACGGACAAAAAAGAGAGAGCTGCTGCAATAGACAGCTACTTGGGCAGCGCCTAGCAACACTGATTATGTGTTAGGAATAATAGGATAACGAATATGTGTTGGCGTCAGAGTTATCATAGTTATCATAGTTTAGGGCAGTGTTTTTCAACCACTGTGAGATACTGTAAGGTGCGCCATGGGAAATTATCCAGTTTCACTTAATTGGCCAAAAAACTAATAACATGCCACCGTTGGGTGGCTGTGCTTTCAAAGTAATATACTTTATCCCATGTCAGTAGGTGGCATTGCCTTGATACTCTGAGACAGGAGTAATACGACAGCTTTAGTGATGCATGAGACAGGTGTCTGTGACAGAGATAGAGATGTTTTTCAAAAGGAATAATCCAAACTGCAAACAGGGCTTGGCCCAAACAAGCAAGTTGACTGTTTTCTTCACTTATAGCCGCGTTTCCACCAAGCAGACCCGTTCCGGTTTGTCTCGGTACAGCGCGCATTTTGTGGCGTTTCCACTGACTTATTTCGGGACAGTTCCCCAAATAACCGAGACGAGCCGTCTAACTTTTTGGGACCCTTTCATATGGGTGTCAGCCTGAACCAATCCACTCTCAAAAGGTGGAGCTACAACACTGCAGACTGTTAATTGGTCAAAAGAATCGTCACTTACCTCGCTACAGCAGCTGCATTTCTCCTGGGGGCACACAGACCTCTCTGAAACAAAGCTTGATTGCACTTTGTATCAAAGAGCTACATGCCAATCACAAAGAGGACAAAATGCTGCATGTCTTCCATCTACGCTCTTTGTTTAGTGTGTCATGTTTGTCTTCTTCGTTGGATTTATTAGCGGGATAAACTGTGTTGCGCTGCTACAGCATCACACTATTTATGTTTAACAGCTGCAGCTTTTGGCATCCTGCTTACATGCCACCTACCACGAGGGGGCTCAGTTTGCTGTGGAAACGCACAAGGTATCAGGCTTAACTGTACCAAACCGTGCCAAACGGTACTGAACTGAACCGGACTGCTTGGTGGAAACGCGACTTATGTGAAAACATGGGGCCAACTTTTGTGGGACAAACCACAAAGATTAATAAGCTAGCCCTCAAAGCTAGCTACTATGTTGCTGAACTTGGTGCTGAAACAAAAATGTTTAAAAACAAAAAACAAAAAAAATGGTATAAGCACCTTCCTGCATTGTTAGGGGGGTTCTTGAAACAAAGACATCAGCTCCGTGTTTGGCTCCGTAAACAGGCCCATGTTTTGCAGTGCATGAGTTTACCAGACTGTTAAAGAGTGTTATTTTATCATATTTTTGGTTGGTGTTGTGCCGAGGGACTTTTTTCAATGGTAGAAATATGCCGTGGCTAAGAAAAATTTGAAAACCACTGGTTTATAATTATGAATCAACCAGCCAGTGGCTAAGATTTTTCCAAACCAGAACCTCATTAAGGCCGATTAATGAAATAGATTCATTGAAAGAATTTAACTTGAATAGGCAACAATTAAACCACCCTGTGGTTACAAGAAGTTAAATATTTAAATAAGAATGTCATTCCTATCAAGTCTGGGATTTTTATTTTCTCTTTCCATATTACAAAAGATCAACTATGCATGTTTATTCTGAAAAATACTGCTCCATTTTATTAACACACCAGAGCCTTACATCACTTCTCTGCCACTTTTATTGTTTACATACAGCTACGCCATTATGTTGTTAATGTATGCTGGATAGTGTTAAAATGTCATGGCTCCAAACTGGAAATTTACGGTGAGATAAGCCAACATACAAGAATGGAAAGACAGCGAGGAGTCATCTTACCTGGTTTCATAAATGCCTGCTCATCTTATCCACAAAGAAGTTTTACCTGCAATTCAGCACAAGGGATTTACATATGTATGGTGTCACAAGATGCATCATGTTACTTTCAAAGTCAAGAGAAAAACTAAGGCCCATAAACAAACCATACACACTGCAGGGTCCCTCAAAGCATGAATGGTATATCAGGTCATGCACTGACACAGAGGCTGTATTTCAGCACCAGGAGCTGTCCACTGCCTGTAGAGCTGCTCACATGCTCCTAATTGTCTGTGTCAATCATTAACTGTCATGGTATTGTTGTTAAGAATGATAAATAATCCTCTCCTCTTTCTTTGACTTCATAACTCTGAAGTATCAACGTTTGAACACACGCTGTGTCATTTAACACCAAAGGAAAGATTCTATTGGTGGTTGTATGTTTAGCACAAACTTTAAACTGTCCCCCTGGTAATGCCGTAGCAGTTTTATGTGATTTATCGCCCTTAAAAACAACCCCTATTTTTCCTCACACTGGTGTTTTGGAAAACCCTTCAGTTCAGTTTCTGTCATAAAAACACTTTGTTTTAGCTGCTTTCTCTTAAAAGGTCCTTGCTCCACAAAACCCCTTTTTTTCTGACTGGCCTGTCAGGGGCTGAGTTATCAGAACACCTTGGTGTTTGAGGTCCGCCCTTGTGTGTCATGAACCAGTTAGGAGATCCATATGTCATGACCTCATTTCAGCAAGTCTCATGAAGATCTCGTGCTATTTTTAGAACAGACCATTTTGATCAGTTTACAGACAGATTCTGGGAATTCTACAACATACAAATACGCACTCTGAAATTGTGCACGTTCAACATGAACATCCAACATTGTTTTTTTGGATCCATCTTTAAAATATAGCGAAGCAGAATTACCCTTTTTAATATTGAACCCCATGAAGTAGGGATGTAAAGATACACTCAACTCACAGTTCAATACTATTTCCGATACTGGGGAAACAATTTCCTCATGTTTTTTTTTTTTGTTGTTGTTTTTTAACTGGATGATTTTGCAGACAAAATATGATTAAAAGGGATTTTTTGATATAACTATTTCTGCAACTGTAAAACACAAAAAAGCAATAAATGCAAAATGCAAAATTCAAAACACACACACACACTTAAATGTATTAAACCTATAAAATATATGTATCTAATAAAAACATTTATTACACGTCATTTTTTCTAAATAAATAAACCATGTATTTGCGCAGAACTTATGCTGTGTTTAAGAATTACAAGGTCCTGTGAATGCATCACCCGCGATGAACGGTTTAACGGCTAACGTCCATGTTGTTTGTTTCTCAGCACAAAGTTGTGAGACGGGCTCGTCTAGAAGTTAAACAGGGAGCTAAGTGTTATTCTCTGACAGTTTTTAATGTCTTTCATGCTATTAGTAATCATTAATCATGTAATCAGACATTTCTTCTGTTTGAACCGAAATGCATGATGGTATATATTGCTCATTTAATGAGCATCGCTAATACACTACTTTTCAAAATGCATTGTGGGTTACATTGAGTGGACTATATAGTGAATGACCGTGCTCACTCAGATTTCGGACAACACTACAAAATGGCGTATTCACAATATAGTGCACTATAAAGTGAATAGGGAGTGATTTCGGACACAGCCCCTTTCTACTTTAAGAGATGTCTGAAAACTCATCTGTTCAGGGAACACTTAGGCACTTAATCTGACCCTTCTCCTCTTTGCCCTCAGGGGTAGAATGAGTCAGAAGGTCTCAGACTCAGCTCTTGTGATTTTTCAGCTTTAATTACTGAATGTTGTAGAACGTTGAAGTATACTGTTGCAGCAATTAATTGTGGTTTGTTGGCTAGATTATTCTACACTACATTAAAAATTGGTCACACTAACTAGGTTTTCCTTCTGTATAAATTCATGCTTGTGTCGTACGTCGCTTTGGACAAGAGCGTCTGCTGAATAAAACTGTGGAACTGTAAGTGAAGTCAAGTGGGTCAGACAAGGACACTGGTGGTTGTAACTCTCCATAAAATAGAGACAACAAGGAAAAAGACAAATATTATGTAAGGAATTCATTGCATTTATTAGTAAAGTCTTCCAAAAGTATTAAGCTTGGGTTTTTATTTTGATATTTTTGTCCAGCAGTCCAGAACTGAAAAAAAAAGGTGAATAATTTTCCACCTCATTGTCATGTCAGTGTTTTCAAAATAGTGATGCTGGACTTCATTAACAGAAACAGAATTTTGTACTCGGAAAGTTTCTCAGAAAATAAAAAAATTCCAGTGTAAAATCATCAACTTGGTGTATGTTTTGAAACTTCCTCTGGAAGCTGCAATGACACTCACTGCATTTTCGAATGTAACAACATGAAAACTAATGGACAAAAATCAAACATTCTCCATCCACCCAACACAATATGTATCTCATGACGGCTTTCTTGGTCTCTATTTATGCGATTAATCCCAAATATTCTCTGTTTTTGCCCTTTTTTCGTCCATCCCTAAATGAACTTACATATATTTTTATCCCAACTAAAAAAAATGAGTCCATATCCTGCAGGCCTCTCCATCCTCTCCACTTACTCTGCCTGCCATCCTCAAAATACACAAGTGTGCAACCACGACACAAAATCCCAGCCAAAGCACCTGACAGATTGCTTTTTCTTTCACTGCTCCATTTTCCTCACAGATTGAACAAACACAACAGAGATTCTTAACTATCATTTCACAGAGTGATTTTCCCGCCATATGGATTTACTTTGTGTTCCATAACTGTTCACTCAAGTCTGAAATTAAAAACCTACATTATACCTCAGAAATGTTTGTGCAAGCCATCTGTTCTGCCTAATCCTGCTTATAATACTCACAAAGCATTCACTGATTGCAGAGCAAACATTGGCAGCTAATATTACATTTAACTGGCTGCTTCCTTGTTTTTACTGTTACATCTCTGCACATTTATAGTCAGTGGAGATAATCATTTTATGCTTTAAAAGCACGGTGCGCTCAGGGATTCTACGTTCCTCCTGAATCCATGCTTTGGATGAATGAAGACATCTTGTCTGGGCAGCCTTCTTAAAAAGCCTTGGCAGTATTGTATTAGCAGTCGTATAACACTGGAAAGAGGGACTTGTTCCCTGGCAGACCTCCATAATCCAAACTAATGAGCTATGACTTTGGCTCCATCCATGCTCGGCGAACAGGCCTTGAAAG
Organism: Halichoeres trimaculatus; assembly: GCF_033239565.1. Lineage (NCBI taxonomy): Eukaryota > Metazoa > Chordata > Actinopteri > Labriformes > Labridae > Halichoeres > Halichoeres trimaculatus. The sequence goes on from NW_027437184.1 coordinate 30,677,121, forward strand.
AGGGTTGGTGATATGAACCAAACATGTCAGCCTTGACTGCTCAGCTGTGGCTGCGTCTGACGGCTGCCGCTGGATCTGAGTGTCACTGGGCCATTAGAGTTCAAAGATTTCTCATCACGGCTGAGGGGAGATGGGGACTCACATGATGGAAGGAGGAAGGGAGAGGGGAAAAAAAACGACAATCACGTCACTATGGATTGGGTGGAAATCATGTAATGTCTTTTTAAGCTCTGCTGAGTAGAAACAAGCTGTCTCTTAAAAAGACATGAGTAAAAACACTTTGCATGAGTGAAACATTGATTGTTATCCGTTTAGTCTTGTTATTAATGTCTTATCTTCCTGTGAGTTTTTTGGCGCCCATATCTCACAGGCTCCTGTTGGTTCTTGTTGCAGATCCTGGTAGGGTGGGACTTCTTGACTCCTTCTGCAGTAGATTATCAAAGACTCTCATTCTCACTACTAGCTACACACACTACACGAGTTCTTTCCCCTTCAGCCTCATTCCTCATCACTTTTATGAGAGATTCCAGCTTCATCGTTTCATCTGTTAAATGTGTAGAAAAAGCACAAGAATCTTGGTGTTTTTTCTTTTAGTATAATACCGCATTGTGCTCCCATTATTTTACATGATAGGTTTAAAAAAAAAAGTAAAAAGACTCTCACTCAATGCCCCATCACACTGTTTCTCCTCTTACCCCAGCGTAGTGGCTTAGTCTTTTAGCTTTGGCGCGGCACTGCTCAAGGGAGGCATTTTATTTCCTCGCCGTCCACGTTAGCCCATGACTTAGGCAGTTTTCGAAACCGCCTACTAAACTAGCAGTGCCTACTGTTTTGGTTGAATTTCAGTATGTAGTAATCAGTATGCGAAAACTTGCAAAATCTGCAGTATACTAAAAAATCCCCAGATGTCCTATTGATCCAGGAAAATCTCTCAGTATCAACAGACCAGTCTACCTGGCATACTGTTTCCCACAATGCACTGGGCTAACACTGTTTGTCTATGCGATGGCAGGTTTTGGTGAATTACTGCCATCTACTGGATAATTACAACAAAACACTAACGTTAGACCGTCCATGAGATAGAAGTGAAGTGATGCAAAATAGGTATTTACTTTTACAAGTTCATTAGCCCATATAAACCACTAGTTCACTATTTAAACCAAACGTGGATTATATAGAAGTGTTTTTTCCATCAGCAGTAAAAATAAAAATCCAGATTTATTTTCAGTCAATGATATAACTTTTAGTGTAAGATTAGAAATCAAGAATGATGATTCTGTTTGATATGATTAACAAAATAACCAAATGCCAAGATCTGCCCATAGATTGTTTTGTATATTTATATTAAAGGCAAAACTGTTTCAGGACAACTGCCCCAAACAATCCAGGTGTGAATACATCCTAAGTCTCAAATTTAAAAAAAAAAGCAAAAATTGACTTTTACTTTGCTCATGCTGCAGTTTTGTATAAATGTGAATGAAACAGAAGAAAAGTTGTTACACAACATCATGCAGAGTGCATAGTTGTTGTTTTTTTAACCCAACCCCAATCAGGAAGAAGCCTTGTGTTTACATGGCTTATGGTCAAGCATCAAACAATAAAATAATCTTTTTTTTTTTTTTTTTTTTTGGGGGGGGGGGGGGTACAGTAATTCTTGAAAGGCCAGATCAGCCAAGTTTTATTATAAATAGAAGAACTGCACGGTAGTCCAGTGGTTAGCACTCCTTCAGGACAAAAGTTCTTGGTATCCCCAGCCTGAAGTTTTAAGTGTATTTTTTTAACCTAAGCCAACTGTTTCTACAACTATGGACAGCGTACATTAGTGCTGCTTGTGGCATATATTTCTGTCCATACCAGTGTCACATCTGAGACATAAGGAACAGAGCCTGAACCACACCTTCCAAACATTCTACTTTTTTATGTTCCAAGTTTGAATAAGAAGATTTGTTCAGTTAATGTAAACCAGAGCACCAAGTTTGTATTTGCAAGTTTTAACTGGCAACAAATTGAAACTCTTTTTTCTCTTAAGCTATTTTTTAGGCTTTTATGCCTTAATTTGGATAGTAAGGAGGACAGCGGATAGAGCAGGAAACATGGTGAGAGTGGGGAGTGACATATATATATATATATATATATATATATATATATATATATATATATATATATATATATATATATATATATATATATATATATATATATATATATTTTTTTTTTTTTTTTTTTTTTTTTTTTTTTTTTTTTGTAAAGAAAGAAAATGGAAAATCTCAAGTTCCAAAAGACTTGCAGTGAACCCAAAACAGCTCTTAGCCAGATTGAAACACCTTAATAATGTGATTGCTATCACTCTATGGTTGGATTCGGCAGGACTCACTACGCCCTGGCGTTCAGCTGGTAGAGGATGTAGATGACCAGGCTAGATAGGGTTGCTGTGCTCATACAGTCTATGGCTCCATCATGACACACAAACACTATGGTATAAAATGTCATCAAAAAAATATGGAGTAACAGCTGCATCAGTTTTAGGCAAGGGGCAACATCCGGTCAGTAAAAATGAAGCTAAAAGTTGCTGTTCATGGAGAATCCGCTTGAGGCTGGCTGCAGAAAGACTGGGAGTCAGGTACACACCCAGCCACAAAAACAGACTTTTACAGCATTAAAAGCATATTTACAGCCTGGTTCAAAAAACAGCTTGGGTCTAAAACCCTGATTTCACTATCAGCACACACTGTACGGTGAGTGAATTTTTTTCTAACTCTGCGGTTTAGAAGTTATTAGGAGTGTTTGATTGTCCAATCAGAGGCACAGCTCAGGTCACGTGACCGTCGAGCACCCTGTAGCTGCTTGAGAAAAACTCACAGCCGGCATCATAGTGAATGTGGCTGCGTCCATAGATTGGCTTTATTTCACGGTTTCAGGAACAGTTGGGTGACGTCACGGATGCTCTGTCCATTGTCAGAATTTTACTTCCTCTCTGGATGAACCAAAACTAGTTTGACACACCCACAGCCTTGCTTATCAAAAAAGGATTCAGCACCACCGATCAAAGCAGAATGAGACGTTCTCGACCAGAATTCCAATTTTCTTATCTGCGTGTATACGATTGAGCTATGACCACTGCATGTATATGCACTGAATGAATGGCAACTCACAATGGCCAATGTCCTCCAGAAAAGACACAAATACATGTTAATAATAATAAAAAACTGTATTCTTTGTACATGAAGCTTATCATTAAAATCAGCACTTTTAAACAGCTTGAGACTGCCACTGATGATTTTCTTGCGCTGTGCTCTCACCGTTATTCCCCTTATGAAAACATGAAGACAACACAATGGAGCCTCATTGAGACAAAGACATGGCACTTTTCTCATCCTTCTGTAAACTTCCTTTGTAAAAAAAAAAAAAAAAGGCCCTATTTTGTATTTTATCAGAATTAGAAAGAAAGATTGGAAAGAAAGTTCTAAGTGTCATCAACAACACAGGCTCACACATCAGAGACATTCAGTTCAGAGGTTGAGTTAGCTTCACTAACTGAGCGGACTTTAAGTAATTGTAATTTAAATAAAGGACTTAATTAGAAATAATTCAATAATTGTTACAAGAAAATCCAATAAGATGTATGTAGACCGAAAAGGTATGTAAATGGTCTGGAAAAAGTATGATTCTTCTGTAAAGTCTGTCGTTTCTTGGGGTAATGGCTTTACTTCTGTGTTCTCAAAGGTCGTTGTATAGTTGACAAACTTGGGTGAATTTTAAAGCACCTGTCTGAATAGTAGTTAATCTTCTTTGTGTACCACTGGAGCAGGATAACAACTTGTATTAAAAAAACTAAAAATAAAAGAATTACCACACGTCTGAAAGAGCTTTTGGTTGAAACTCAGAGACCGATGAACTCTTTGCCCTGAGCATCAACACTCACACAAACAGACTCCAGCATGAAAATGTCTCTGCAATTGCAAATCAGTGTAAAGGCATTCCCAGCATGCAGCACACAACGGCGCACTAACAATGGATCAAAGCCCAGAGAAAATAAAAGGCTTTGTAACAAAAAGAGAAGGTTGTTACAGAGAACAGGCCAAATGCTATCTCTTTGTATTTTATTTCTTATTACCCAAAGGAACGCAACAAAAGTTATGACCCGCTGGTGTTTACAGGATCCAAAGCCTGCGTCTGACAGAGAGCGTATTCTGAGCAGAGCCCTGCTCCTGTGGTCTTTTCAGCATTTTAATAAGGAGGCTCAGAGGGAGAGGGAGGTGGAAATGAGGAGGGGGTGAAGCGTTGGTGGCTTTTTACTGAACAGAGATGCATCAGCATGTTCTCTGCAGAGGGCCTGGCTTTAACGCTTCCCTCTGCTGAGTGCAAGGCTGCACAGTTTTTACTCTCTTAATGGTTGTGTTAAGGGACCACTTAATTAAATAAAGTAGTATTTCACCACCAAATTATTTGGTTTTATCTGACTGAATATTAAAATCGGGAGCAGAATAGTTTGGATGTGAATCAGTTTACAGTGAAGTTTTAGTTTGTTTAGTTAATTTGTCCCCATATTGGGTAATTAGGGTGTGGCAGGGATCACAGACGTTTGGCAGCAAAATCAGTAGAAAAACATAAAAAAAACAATTTGTTCACGAAGAGGGGGGGGGGGGGTAAAAGCAAAAGAAGCAATGCTATTATGGAGAGGCAGGCTGGTCTAGACCGGCAAGACCAATTTTAACTGTTCCTTATTGTTCATTTAAAAATGTGATCGCTTGTGGAACAAAGGAAAACTTGGCTCTGTTTTTGGTGAACAGAGGAGCACAGTAACGCCGCCTAGAGGGCAACAGTGTAAATGAAGGGGCAAGTGGGTGCCTCTGATCATCCTCACCCACAACGCTGGATGCCTTTTTGAATGTTCTCTGTTTATAGATGCAGTCCATATTTGCAAATGGGATGCCTGTCAGTTTACTGGACATGGTTATAAATTTGCTGATGGATTTTTTTCTGTGCTTCTGTTGCATTACCAAACCAGCAGATGTTGCAAAAAGACAGGACACAGAATAAAAACACTGGAGCACACTGCCGACATTCAAAGACAGAAGTTTCCTTTAGAAGAAGAGCCTTTGCTGAGACTTTGCAGTCAGTCTTTACGTCCATATCCGTCCATTTTAGTGTGTGATCAAGCACCATGCTGAGATACTTATACTCAGGTTGTATTAAGACCAGAAAAGTCCTTTGGTCCACTTGTTTGGTCCGGACCAAAAGCGGACTTTATTTTTTTCGTTTGGTGCGGTTCGTATTCAGATTGTACTTTTTGCAAGTGGACTATATTCTGTAAACACATCCACGTGTGTGACGATCAGTGCTCACATTGGACAGCACTGACAAAGGTGACACACAGAATACAGACCCGGAAATGGAGGTAAACGTGTGTTTGTGCGCTTATTAGAGCTGCTAAATAATTTTCAGTTTCAAGAGCAGCTCCTTTAAAGCAGGCTTAACAACACCGTTTACAATTTTGGAACAGCGAAGACGAATGCACGCAGCAAGGAGGCGCTATGCTCTGCGTGTCCTGACCCACAACATGCCAGCAACAGCGTGGCTAAACAGAAGACGGAGGATCAGGTATGAACCAAAGACGATTAGGTTACGGTGGCTTTATAGGCCAAAAAGACGCATGTATCCTGTAGTTATTTCAGATGGACCTTGGTTTGTATTCAGACCTGCACCGGAGAACCACGAACCGCACCAGGGTTCGTTTGGAAGCGGACCAAGACCACCTCAAAAAGTGGGTCTTGGTCCGGTTGTTTGGTCCGCACCAGGGTTCATTTGTGTCTATTCACACCTGCATGGAAAGTCCGCACCAGCGTGGGAAACGAACCCTGGTCCGTTTAAAGTGGACCAAACAGTCCAGGTCTGAATACGCCCTCAGTGACAATCTGAATAAGTTCCCCATTTATGACAGTAGGATTTGCGGAAGTTGTTATTCTAAAATCAATTCACATCTCCTTTGCTTTTTGGGTATTTAGAAGAAGGTTTGACGTATCACACCAGTTAATGAAATAGTCAAGGACTGGCCCGTGGCTCACTAAAGCTGTGTCATCCGCATATTTAATAAAGTGCCTGTTTGGAAAAGTGTTGGTGCATGAATTAGTATATAAAATAAATAACAGAGGAGACAAAACACATCCCTGAGGTGAACCTGTACAGGTAGTCATTTTGCTGGAGTATGATGATCCAACTTTAACCTGCTGAATTCTCAAACTAAAATCAACAATCCAAGAGACATGACCATCTTCAAGTAAAACAATTGTGAAAAGTTAGTTAGTTAGTTTAGTAAAAAGTTTGTTGTTCAAAAGCCTTGAGCTCCATTTATCTCCACCTCTGAGGGTAACTGTCTGAGTAAATCTGTCAAATCTCCTAAAATCTAGCAGAGTCTTCCAGAAGATGTGAGACAGTCTGACAGTGTTTAAATCCAGGCTGAAAACAGTTCTGGTTAGCTTTGCTTATGACAATTGAAAGTAGTTTTTCTTACTTTTAATTTAACATTTAAGTAAACTGATTATTTGATTATTTTTAATATTTTATTGAATTATTTTATTTTTCCCTTTGTGATTTTTTGCCTTTCCTCCTGTTTTATTTGACATCAGTTCACCAGAACTAAACACCACACAGTGTTCTTTTTGGAGTGAGCGCTAACAGGTTTGCTGAAGCAACCTGGAGCGACTCAGAAAGATCGAAGTGAAGGAAACAAACATTTTTAAGCAGGGAGCTTTGCTGCTGCTGCTGCTGCTGCTTAAAGGTAAAAAAGAAACCAGGATGGTGGAGTCAGATGAGTTCAGCTACAAGAAGGCAGTTTCAACAAACATTGAGATACATGGAGGTTATCACAAATTTCCCATGTGGTTATTCAGTATTTCTACTTATGTAAATGATCCCAATCAACGTCTATCGTATTTTTAAGTAATGCTGGTATAAAGATCTAATCTCAAAATGCTTTACTGAGATGATAATTTGGAAAATTGAATGTGAATCATTATGTAAAAGAGGCTGTATGAAGAAATACTGTCCTAACCCACACAAAAATGCCAAAAATGTTCTATATACAAAAAAGTTTAACTTATATGTTTTTTGATGGCTTTCCAGTTGGAAAAAAAAAGGTTAAACTTAACCCCTGTTTGATAACTTTCTTTGTGCCCAGCAATGTGCAGTTTCTATGCAGCTGTGTAGTTCTTTCTAAGAGGGAAATTTACTGCAGCAGCAAAGAAATATTGACAAAGAGAAACAGAAAGAGAAAGTAAAGGTCACATTGATCAGCTTCTAAATAGTGACTTCATTTCTCAAAACTGGTGCATTCACTTTGAATCTTGCTCACACACTAAGGCCCTTGAAACTTCAATAGGGCCAGTTTTACTTGGTGCTCAGCTTGTTAAAACTGCAGAAACCTTTAAATATCTCAGAACAGTTCTTGACAGTCACTTGGGTTTCTCTGAAAACACAGATTTCATCTTAAAGAAATGCTCAAAGTGACTTGGTCTTCTCAGGAAACTAAGGTGTCTTAGAGTCAGTCTGCAGATTTTAGAGCTTGTGTACTCGAGTCTCATTGAGATCATCTTGTCTTTCCACCTTCATGCTTAGTTTGGTCACTTGTGCTGATAGTGTAAGGGCAAGCTAAACAAAATCATAAATGTATAGTAAAATTGTGGGAAAACCCCCGAAGCCTCTGGCTGATACTTACGCTGATGGGATGAGGAGGAAAGCCCAGAGAATCCTGGCAGACAGCTCCCATCCTCTGTCCTATCAGTTTGAGCCGCTGAGGTCCAGGAGGCGCTACAGAGTTCCTCTGGCCAAAGGTCTTTTAAAAAAATCTTTTATACCAAACAGCATCGTCATCCTAAATACAACAAAGTGACAAACCCACAAAAATGACCTGAACTGTTTTAATACTATGTTTTATTAATTTAACTAACTCTTGTTTTACCTCTACTTCTATATTGTGTCTAATATATGTTTTTATGTATGACATTTTTTTTTGTATTTTAGTGCTGTCTGTCTCTTATGTTGGAGAGCCAAAGTCAACCTACCACTTTGGTGGACATTAAAAATTATTCTATTCTATTCTATTCTATTCTATTCTATTCTATTCTATTCTATTCTAGTCATCCTTAATAAGGTGGTATTGTGCTTCACAGTATTTTAAACAAATATATATATATATATATATATATATATATATATATTAGCAATGCTGGATTTTAAAACCCACTGTATGTAGATTTTAAAACTGCTTCATGTTAATATGTTGTGGAAATCCCTGAATCTGCCCGTAAACAGCTCAAAGTGCTCAGTTTTATTTTTCTAATTAGAAAAAAAGGCATGAGATCCTCACAAGACTCTTGCTGGAAGGCTAAGGTTTCCCAACTGGTTCCTGACAAGCTGGAGGGGTGGGCCTCAAACACCAAAGACTGTCCATAGCTCTGCCCCTACAGGTCTCCAGAGGGCTGGCCAATCAGAGGGAAGAGGGTCTGTGCAGCGGGGAGCCTTAAAGAGACAGCAGCTCAAAGGAAGTGTTTTAGACAAAGGCTGAAATAACAGTTTTCTAAAACACCAGATTTCTTTTCATTTGATCTGTAAATCAAGTAAAGCAGGGATCGCAGGAGATAGTATAATGATTTTGTTTTTATTAAAAAAAAAGAGCAACACTCTTTCTGTAAGTGTGTTTTCTGGATCTCTTCTTGAAAAAGTGCTAAACATTGTTAATATAACTGATGTAAGGATCATTTTACCGACTGTACAACCCATGCTTATGTTCCATGTTCCGTGCTCGTGCTTTGCATTCAGCCCTTGAATGCAAAGCATGTTGATAAGACTTAAAATGTTTAGCACAGCTGATTTTATCCAAGATTAACGGTAGAAACCTTTACCTATCCCCCATAATAAGATTTATACAACACCGTAGCTGTTTAGTGCCAAAGTCCTTAGTAAATTTATTCTCAACAGTGCAAACCCTTCACTGTTAGACAGTGAGTATGACACACAGTTTGGCTGTAAAAGAGGACGATGTGCAACAAAATGTCCTCAGCTGAATTGGAAACTCGGGCTGCCAGGACACCAACACTTATCTTAATGAGCTTCTTGTCAGTATGTGGAGAGCTGCAGCGCTGCTGCTTCAGGCTGTGATCATATCTCTGCGAACTCAGTCATCTGGAGAATGTTAACAGACAAAATGCAGCAGAGAGAAGATCATTTCAGAGTCTACTTCTCTGGTTCAAACTTTAACAGATCTGCACAGCTTTAACACATGTACATTCTCATGCAGTAAATGTATTTTACACGGCACTGAATTCTCACAAAGCTGCAGAAATGAAACGGGTTATTCATCATGAGGGAGCACGTAGATGTTCAGCTGACAGGTTCAGGTTCCTCGCTGCATGCCCGCAGGCCATTACCATCTATTCCAGATATGAATGTTCCATTAAGAGCCGGCGTAAAACATTCCATGCAATTAAGATAGCTTTGAGATGGTGTGTTAATATTTGAATAGAGCACATACTCCCCAAATGATTTACACCACACTGTAAACTTCCAATAACCTACAGACTGTATTTATTTTCCCTCTAGTTTATCACACGCAGATATTATTTCAGCGCAGAGCCTTTCCTCTGAGGACGGCTCTGCTCTGATTTACTCTTACTGTCACTTTGCAGTCACTGCAATCTCCTTACTTCTTCGTGTTCATTTGAACTTCAGCAGGCTATCTTGACCTAAATGTATCAAGTTGCTGCCATGTGATTGGCTGATTAGATTATTGCGTTAATGAGTGGTTGAACAGATGGATCTAATAAAGTGGTCATCATGAATATGAAGGCTCTTTTCCCATCCGGAGGCACTGAATAAGAAGAATTATTTATTGAATGAGTCACACAGCAGTGATGCCAAAATATAATTTGTTTGGATGATCTGAATAGTCTGAGCGCTCTCGTCTGTATTACCTGCTGTGTTCATACAGACTAGAGCTGGTAGAAAGGCCTGACAGGGTTTCTTTTAGTCAGCACGGATTTGGATATGTGTCCTTGCAAACAGCCGAGCGGGGTCATCTAAAGAAATCTTCAGGGGTGTAATGAATTTGTTTAAGTGCAGTACGAAACCAGAGGTTTTTCAGGACAGAAGTAAGTTCCTCAAAAACAAATCTGCTTCAGTGTAATTTTATTTTGCCATAGCTGAGCTGGAAACTTCAGGATAAGAAAGGCTTGTTCCATACAGCAGAACCAAAGTGACAGCACAGACCTGAAGCACCTTCCCCATTAAGCCTTGACAACATCTGTGGGGAAGCACATGTCCTCCAACTTCCCCAGTTGATCTCAATAATGTATACAGAGCTGCCGAGGCATTTACATAAAACCCATGTAGGATCAGGTAGAATAGCTAGTAGGCAGAAAGAGGCCGTTCCTCGGCTTTCTGCTCATGAATATTAATGACCACATGATCGCCAGAGCCGTGCTTTCCCTAATAAGAGCGGCCACTCAGGTTGGAGGAGTGTGGATCAGAATGGTCCGTGTTACGGACTTTCCGTGACCTTGGCGAATTAACATGCACGGACGTGGGGGCTCCTGCCGTATATAAATTCTTGTTCTGTTTTCAGCCAATGCAGACCGAACAGCCCAGCAGGGAGAGGAGAGGCAGAGAGAGCATGTTATTCAGGAGATATTCCTGAGGGACGCTGGGAAATTCTGACAAGCATAAGTAATGCACAGTTTATGGTTTGTTCTGCAGAACATGGAGTATCTGAGAGAACGAGGTGCACACACTGTACGTACAACAAACTGTTATTAACAGAGGGGTCATTTAACTTGACTCTGGGAGGAAAGAAGTCTCCGTCACAGCATGATCATCACACATGCATATTCACTGCCTATGTCTGTTTATGCATCAGCATGCCTGCCACCTCAATATATAAATTTGCATTTCTCTGTTACAAGTGCTGATTATAAATGGAACCTTCTTTATTAAAATTGAAACAAAAATGAGTCGTCTGGAATTAATATGAATGTGTAGCATCAATCAAAGTAGTGGGGGAACTATTTTAAAAATACAAATACTACAGAACACAATACCTCAATCTCCTCCAGCGTTTTCAATATTTCCACTGAGAAGAAGCCAACTGTATGAGCTTGAGCACAAAGGAAATTATCAAGAAATCAGGGTTGATTGTTCAACACAGCAAGGTCAGACTTTATTTCACATTATTGCAACTGAGCACTGCTCATATTGTTATTGTGCCTCATAAAAACAGCAAAGGGTAACCATAACTGTCAAAGTTTTTGTTTTCATCTACTTATTTGGGGTTTTTGGGTAGAAAAGGTGAACAGAGACCAGAGATGTTGGGAGAGGAGAACTGGAGACCATTATCATCTGTAATAAAACTAATCATAATCATGATCAAATAATAATGAAAATTGTAAATATTGAGCTTTACTAGAACCTTTCCTGAAATAAATGGTGGTTCTTGAAACCACACAAAGGTAAGACCAAGGAATAAAACTCAATAATTTGGTAATTAATAATTATTCACTTAATTTTGACTAAAAAAAAAAAAATCATTAATAACAAAGCCCTCATAAACAATGATGTCAAGCATATGAAATAAATGCAAAATTACCTGATAAACATAAAACCCTTAGAAAAAAAGATATTATTCAAAAGTGGTGTTGATAAAAATTCAACATAATTTAAAACACATCAAATTTTTTTTAAGAAACTTGCAGGAACATTTTTTTTTTCAAATGGTTTTTGAAAATGTTAAAAAACAGGAAAAGTGCTTTGATTCAAATGAAGCTTAGCGAAAGTTCAGTCAGGAAGACTGGGGGCACACTCACACACACTTCTGTTCACTCATTCTTTCCCGCTTTGTCTATCAGCTGACTGGGAGGCGCGTCAATTTTTTCTCTGTCCAATCACATCGTTTCCGCTTCAATCGTTAGCCAATCCTTTCATAGCTGTCAAAGTTTAAATGCCATCTCTTCTGCTTGTCAGCTGTCTTTCAGGCTCGCGTCTCAACCCTCCTCCTCCCCAGACACCCCCAGTCTCTATGGCTCAGTCCTCTTTCTTCAGCCCAGCAGTCGTCCGCCCTGCAGCTGCAGATTGCAGTTCGCAGCCTCGCAGTCGCAGCCCAGCAGTTCTCAGCCCAGCAGTCCGCAGCCCGAGTCCGAAGTCCGCAGCCCGCAGTTCTCAATGAATCACAGATCAAGCCTCTTAGGACTATCACCACCACCAGTGTCTAGACTCCATCGGGGGATATCATAATTCTCAATGTCATTGCACCCCCTTTCATTTATTAATTGCTCAATGATTGATGGGGTCCAACCGCCAAACTATCTTTGCATGCATTTGTTCATTAAATTGGTTCATAACTCTTTATGGTGTTTAAGTCTCTCCTGATTCAAATAAAATATGTTTAAATCGAGAAATTGCTGACTAAGCTAACAATACTCCTTGAGCAGTTATTTTTTTTAACGATCAACCAGTTTGTTGGAGTAAATTAAAACTGGTCTGTAACTGCAGACAGACCTCTCTGTATGAAAGTGTACAGGACTATGGAATGGAATCATCAGCATAAAGATGAAGCCTTTTTTTTTTTTTCACTATTATTATCGCCAATGTCAATAGTGTACAGAAAGTGTCCAAGGATTGAACCCTGGGGTACACCTTTATGACTTTTATAAAACAGTGATTTTTCACCATCTGCAACTGTTGCTTAAGTTCTGTTCTCTTAATAGCTATGAATCAGTTAAAGAGTAGGATGGAGCGGAGTCTGTGTCAGTGGTCTTTAATAGATCAACAAATAGGGTTACATATATTTGGCTTTTATCTCAAACTCCTAAAAACATTACCAAGGTGTGATGAGATAAAAGTATGCCATAGTCCCTGTGTCTGAAGGAAGAACATTAAAGCACTTGGCCAAACCTGCAACCAAGTAAAAATGTAATGCTTTAGTGGATGATTAAACTTAACAGTTTGGGTATCATTTGTATGCTACATCCATCTTTTTATCTTAAAAAAAAAAAAAAAAAAAAAAAAAGGTTTCTTTAAGAGTTTGTACAAAATCTGTCTGAACATCTGACTGGCCCATGAGATATAATAATAGAATAGAATAGAATAGAAAATACTTTATTTATCCCCGAGGGGAAATTCAGGAGTCACCGCAGCATTTAAGAAAACAAAAGTAAGAAAGAGTATAGAAAGTGCAAAAAGGTCCATAAGAAATTAGATGACGACTTCCCGTCCACCACTCGTCCACCACTCTCCAGCCCAGCCAGTCTCCACCTCCACAGGGTCCAGGACTGAGCCTCCCCAGCAGTCTGTTCAGTCTCTGTCTCCTGGATCCTGTCTGCTCACAGCAGGCGAAGCTCCTCCGATGTGTCGCCGGCGTCCGATGTCAGCTCCGTCAGCCACGTCCATGAACAGCACGATGCCGCTGGGTTAGCACAGCTAGCTCGTCCATCCCCCGGAGCTGGATCCCACGTTCCCAACAACGATGAATGGAAGAACAGGTCCACGTTGTCACCTCCCAGCTCACACCCGAGAACCGGCACGTCGTCCTCACCTCCTCCTCCTCAGCTCGAGGGAAATCATCAAGCCCTACACTAGTTAGCACTGACATGCTACAGGCTGCTAACAGCTGAGTTCGCATGTAAACAATGCAGCCATGGTTATATGTAGGATCTCCAGACAAACACAGGAGAAAAGTAGTCAAAAATATCGCCGAAGCCACAAAAAGTTTGGTGTCCGTGACCGACAATGAACCATACAAAGTGATGATCCACTCCAAATACAAAGATTACGAAAAAGAGACGAAAAAAATTACAAGAAACAGACAAAGACGAGAGAGCTGCTGCAACAGGCAGCTACTTGGGTAGCGCCTAGTAATGTAACTTGTAATGTACTTCCAAGCTCATAAATTGCAGCAGTTACATTTCTTTGTGTTATGTTATTGCTGGTAAACCTCCTGAAATATGAAGAACACATCCTTATTTAGGAAGATTTTCCTTTAAATAGAAAGCACTTCATGAATTCTTGGATGAATTAAAAATGTTTCATATTAACAACTGAGTTCACTGTCGATAAACAAAATTTCTTACATTTTCCACATTATACATTTTTTCAATATAAGTGAAATATCCTACATGACTAGTAACTATATTTGGATTTTAAACATAATGTAATTCTTATTTAAACTGTGATGTGTTGAAGTGATCACTCTGTAGGAACAGCGTTAATAATTCTGAGTCATGAGTAAACATATTAGAAACAATATTATTTTACAAGCAAAGACAAAGAAAGAGGTCTCAGATCTTATTAGCAGAAGTGTGAACAGCGAGAGAGCAGTGTGTGTGTGTGCACATGTGTAATACACTCCAGAATGAGCTATTGTTGATAGCGGCGGTAATTAAAAAACTAAAAAAGATGAACAAACAAACAAACAGCTGCGGTGGGATCATAAATATTTTCAGGCCCGTTTTAGCATGCTAATTTCCGCTGGGATCACATTTCAATTTTATCGCTCCATTTCATTTCCTACCTTCACCCTCCTCCTCCTCCCCGTCCTTCTTCCCCCCGGCAGAGTGTAGTGTCACTTTGTATGGAGTGTTTCTCTACCTGTGGCAATCTGTTCCACGCTGCTGAGATTACAGGCAGGCTTAATTAAAGCTGTTGTTGTATTTATAGAATTAGCGGGGCATTAATTGGAGCAGAACAGGCAGAGACAGACAGAGGGGGGGGAGAGGGGGGAGGGCAGGGAGACGTGGGAGAGTAAACATCTTTAATCAGACTGAGCTTTTTTATTTGTGGACTCGGGAGTGCCAACTGCATTCACACCGTGTTGATCCATCACACTTCAAAGCCTCTCATGGGACATCTAAACAAACAGCGAGAGGGGAAGTACGAGCTGTATTTCAGGGACGCCTTCTCCTACCAGGACATTTTAATATTGAATGTAGTGGAGACTCGCTGAATCCAAGAACCTGTGCAAATAATGAAGCATATACTTACCAGAGCTAGAAGAACAGGTGCCTCATGCATTTTCACGAGTGAACCACAATCCATGACTTGATGCTGACATCGAAGATAAATTATGGACTTATTTTACTGAGCAAGATTTATAAACATTTTTAACACAGTTCACCTTCAGGCCTTGCCTTGTGCACCCCAGATTTGACATCAGGTTTCAGGCAGATGTCTGTCTAACATGAGTCTGGTTCTGTCCGAGGTTTCTGCCCATTAAAGGGAAGTTTTTCCTTGCCATTGTAACTTGCTAAATGCTGCAAAGTGCTGTACTCATGGTGGGTTAAGATGAGATAAGACTTCTTATCTTGTCTTGATGTTGGGTTTCTGGTAGTAAAATGTCATTAACATTAGCGGGTCTAGACCTGTTAAAGTTTTTGGAAAGTGTCTTGAGATAACGTTTGTTATGATTTGGCACTGTACAAATAAAGACTAATTGATAGATTGATCTTTGGTCTCTTATCAATGTCAACAGACCTGTGTGTCTTTGGTGAACCCAGTCTGGGGGTTAGTGTGTAATGTAAGTCTAGTGTCCCTATAGTAAACTCATTAACATGGTGATGATAGAGATGTTATCGTCAGCATTGCAGTCTTCATAGTTTTGTACACAGCCAGTAAAAAAGATGGATGATATAAAAGCTTTCCAACAGTGAAGCTAATTCTGTGTAGGTCAAAAAGCCTTTTTCCCCTGTGTTAACACACTGGGTATGACATCATGTGATAAATGATCCTAAATATGTTTTCTTTTGTTAAAGTTAGTTTTTCCATGTTGGTTAATATCAAAGTGCTATTTTTTTTGAAGATAAGTCTCAAAGCAATTTAATGCTACAAAAACAGTGTGTAGATGGGCACATCTGACTTCTCATTTAACAGGCTTCTGCTGTGTTATGCTCGTGCTTAGTTGAGAAGAGGAGAAATACCAAAGATCAATCAAGAGTTACTGAACTTTTCTTAACTGAGAGCATCTGCTCCAAACCCACAGCTCACTCCTCTGATGTCTTTCCTCGTCTTCATTAAGTGCCAGTGGAGAGTAAAAGTTAATGTTATCACTAGAGCTGCACTCGGCTAATTATGATGGTGGGCCAGCCAATTTGACATTTTCAGAACCACCAGACTGCCAGTCTGAGCTTGACTGGTACTAAGCAAATATTAGAAGTTTGGGACTCAGTAGTTAATTACATTTTCTACTTGTTGTTTAAAACTAATTTAACTATGATAGCTTCAGGGTCACATTTCAGGTAGGTTAATGTTTTAGTGTTGATCCAATTAATTCTCAAACGCTCATCTCTGGTATTGCATACAATAAGATGCTTGATCTGATTCTGTGATTTTTTTTCTTTTTGGTCTATTGAGTGACTTTTTACATGTTGGCATGAAGCTGCTACATATGGTGTTAAAATACCATAAGCCAGTGCTTAAAAATGCAGTTCCTGGAGTGTCCATTAGAGGCTGGAAGCAGAAGCACTAGAAACCACAAACACAAAAAAAGGGAACATAACTTCTAGTTCAGAATATTTTGGCCTTAATAGCTTATTTAGTATACAATTTGAAAAAAAAAAAGAAAAAAAACAATTTTTCAAGTTATTAAACCAACAAGTTGCGTCTCATCATACCTTTAGACCTTGAAAAAGCAGGAGAACCCCTCTCTCATGCCTGTGTTACATTTAGTAACTTTTCAGACCCTTTTTAAAACTCTTTTACAAAAAAGCTTCTAGCAACAAATCTAGCAACGTTTCTGAAGTTTGGAGAGTCTGACTTGAAAGCCTGTATTGTTCTCACTTTTCTTAACAAGCAGCGGGTGCTGCCGTAAGCCCCTCCCTCTATCCAAAACACCCACAAGCAACCAAGCTCTCCTCACTCGCTGCAGTCCCTCTCAGCCGGAGCAGACAACTGCATGCAATGAAATCACACGAGCTTGTCTCCACAGGGTCACTTTTGCCAGTCCTAAGCCTGGACAAAGGAGGAGGGTTGTTATTATAACATTAGATCGACAAAAGAAAGAATATTTGTAATTTTGACATATTTACTGTTTTCTACACGCTTTCTGTCTCTCCCAAGATGTTACTCCTTTCTCCTATGGCGTCCATGATAGTTACATGCAAATTGTGTAAATAGGGCAGTGATTTCATTTAGAGACTTTTAGCAACTTCTGTGACAGCCAATAGCAACATTGCTTACTGAGGAATTTGCAACACTGTGCTGAAATCTGCATGTTTGTCGCTGACAGGTTGGGTTACCGGGGCCCTGTACTACGAAGCTGGATTAGCTCTTAGAGAGATAACTTCCAGGATAAGTTTCGGGTTTTCCGTACTACGAATGTGGATCTCTTTTTATCCAGACACATTGCCCCAGTAACTGATGCTGAATGCCAAACCTGGTCTGGAGCAGGTTAAGTTACACGTTAAGAGCTCACACGGTGTGACAGACTGCCCGCTGATCAATCGGTTCTCTCGGGCGGGCATAAAAAACCGCACAGTCACCAATTTGCTCAGCCGGAGTGAAGTCCGGCGTGGGACCGCCCCCTGTCTTTTTGGCCCAACATTTTTTCTTATGGGCTGTGAACAAACAATATCTTACTGATCATCATAACTGAGACATTGTCAGGGAAAAGTAGAAATGTGTGCAAATGGAATCTTTCATTCTGACCACTTTGAAGGATGTTTTTATATTTATTTTTTATTTGCTCCCACGTCCTTTTTTCCCCCACTGCTATTGCATCTGCAATACAAACTGCCTGTAATGAGCGTTTTCCTTGGGATTTGTATGAAAGTGGACTCTTTCTAATTATGAGGTCGGATATGATGCTGATCACACACACTGACAACATGAATGAATAAGGACCTGACTGCCTGTGTCGTCACATGATGAGATAGGTCTATCAATATCAGCATTTTGGAAATTTACGCATTCACAGAGTCGGCGATTTTTTGCCAGCAATCCCTCCGGCTTCTCGCGGTCGTGTTGCTCCTGGCCTGGATAATACTGCGGTACTCCTTGTATTTTTGCAGGATTATTTGCTGCTCCTCTGCCGTAAAGTAGGCTGCTCTCTTCTCCATTGTGGAAAATGCTCCGGGCTGCTAACCACGCCCATTTCATGTGCGCGCACAGATCCCAGCCGGATTCGCTTATCGAGTTGATAACGAGCTTCATAGTACAGCAGATCTGGATAACGGAGATCCAGTGAAGTTCAGCGAGTTGTCGCAGAGTTATCCTGGATGACTTAAACCAGCTTCGTAGTACAGGCCCCAGGTCTGTTGACTCGTGTCAATAAAGGAGACTTTAACTGGTATCACCATGACAAATGAGGAGATAATCAGGAGAAATTACTATTTGAGAGTACAGTGGGAGAACAGGTTAAAGCAGAAGACTTCTACAGAATTTGGGACAGTTGGCAGGTATGAATAAGAGCTGATAGGACAAATAGACTGTAGCTGTCTATATAAGAGGCTCAAGACCCTTCACCTCATCCCAACTTGTACAAAGTTTACTATGGCATCTGACGAGTGAGCTTCAAAACTCCACTACAGACACAAGTGGGTGACATCACTGAGACTATATCTATGCATCATACAGTCTTGTCAGTTTAAGCAAGTGTGATAACCCCCTTCACCTTTTTTGCAACATTAGAACTTCTTCCAGTTTTTGCAACTTTCTCTGCAAACTTCTCCAATCGACCCCCGTCCCACTGAGTGTTTTCATTTAAATCACTTCTTGGATGTTCAAAATATTGTTCCCCTTAGGTCTGCAATGCGCTATAAACATCAGAGGGTGAGGTTTGTTGTTTCTTTAATAACTCTGCAATGATTTATGTTTACACCTTATGTTGTTTCTCTGGCAGACAGCTGCTCTGTTTGAACCAGCCTCCAGGGAGGATGTTTCTCTTTCAGGAGCCTGCTAATCCAGCTTTAAACTACACTGTCTTTGTTGAGACTCTACAGCTTGTTTATAATAAATCTAAAGCTTGATGTCTCTATGTGGTTATTCATCCGTATTGAAAACGGCTCGCACATTTTTCTGTTTGGGCTTGTTTGAGAATAACCCCCAAACCTAATGCTGTCAGTGTTACTTTGAAAAACTTTCCACCTAACAGAGGTTCTGGTACAAGGATGAGTCTGCAATTTTCTCAGACAGTATCTATAAAACAGAGAGATAGCAATCCCACTGTTTCTTGTCTGTCATTTAAAAAAATCAGATCCCTTATACAAATGGATAGCATCTAAACAGAATAAAAAGCATATCATATAAAATACTACACCTTTGCATGCTCTCCAGCAACTTTTTTGTTTTTGTTTTGCTAGGTGCTACCTAAGTGGCTGCCCGTTGCGGCAGCTCTCTTCCTTGTCCGATTTTATTTATTTTTTTTGAAAATTTTTAATCTCTTTTTCATTATCTTTTTGATTTGGATTGGATCACTACTTTGTATGGTCATTTGTTGGTCGTGGACACCAAACTGGTTTTGTCTTCAGTGATTTTTTTTTTTTTTTTTTTTTACTATTTTTGCTCCTCCAGTTTGTCTGGAGAACCTATATATAAGATCAAATGTTAGCAGCCTGTAGCATGTCAATGCTAACTAGTGCAAGGCCTGATGTTTCCCCACAAACTGAGGAGAAGGAGGTGTGGATGACGTGCTGGTACTGAGGTGTGAGCTAAGAAGTGACAACATCGACCTGTCCTTCCATCCATCGTTATTGGGAACATAAGATCTATCTCAAATAAAATGAACAAGCTAGCTGTGCTAACCCAGCAACAGGGGGAATACCAGAGGGCAGAGTAGCATCATGCTATTCACAGACGTGGCTCACAGAGCTAACATTGGACATGAATGCTACATTGGAAGAACTTCACCTGCTGTGAGCAGACAGGATCCAGGAAACAGAGACTGAACAGACTGCTGAAGAAGCTCAGTCCTGGACCCTGTGGAGGTGGAGACTGGCTGAACTGGACAATGATGGACAAGCTGTCAGCATCTATTTTCTTATGGACTTTTTTGCACTTTCTATACACTTTCTTACTTTTGTTTTCTTGATTGCTGCAGTGACTCCTGAATTTCACCTTGGGGATAAATAAAGTATTTTCTATTTTATTCTATTGACAGAAATTTGACTTAAAGTAATGTCAGAAATAGAACATCTGGCTTGATCAATACATAGGGCTCTCAATAGAAAAGGCATAAACACAAGCTACCACAGTCACAGGAAAGCCTGCAAACTCCTGGAAAAGCTGTTACTTCGCCCAAGGGTTCCTCATTTTCCAGCTCCTTCTCCACATTGAACTGCCAAACTTCCTACTGAAGGTCAACTCACTCGACTTCTGAGCCCTGCGTGTGCACCGCATGACAGTTTCTCTGTGGTATGAACTTGGAGAAAGCTATAGATTTAGCTTCATGTTTCAGGCTCCATTAACCAACAATCCAGATCAGCTCCAAAGACCTTAACACTAACTGTGAGACCAATAAAGCCAGATTGGATTGTGTTTTCCAAAAAGGCAGCCAAGTGAGAAATCAGCTTTGCTCTCTGAAAGCTGCATCGATTTTACGTGGGGGTCACTTCTGTTTCGCTATCAGCCACAGCGTACCAGACATTCTTAGACAAACAGTAGACCAATACTGGGCCTGATTCTTACTGACAACAGCCTATATTGAATTTTTTATCAATATCTGTATCAGGCAAAATCATTGCCCTGCCTCAGTCAAGCACCCATTCTTTATTAATTCTGACTTTGGATCAGCAGTCCCATCGATGGAGAGGATGGGCGCACTTATTACATGTGTTATCTGCTCCCCGTCCTCTGAATGAGACGCCACTGAGAGAGTAGGGAGCGGAGGAGCGGTGGAGGAGGGGAGGAGTTTATTGGCTTTAGCAAGGTCAGAATGGGAGGAAGGGAGGAGAAAAAGTGCTGGGTGAGCACAAAGGGCTTTTATTTTGTCGGGTCAGGCAGTACAGGCGATTCAGCTGTCAGCCAAGAGGGGACACTATTGATTCGGTCACGGGCAGTGGAGGGGTTCACCCCCTGTTGTTTTAATTTATTAGCAAGCAGCAATTAGATTTGATCGAGAGGAGGTGTAGCATTGTGAGGCTACACAACACGGTGATTACTACGGTTTATACAAAGAGCATCTCATCACAGAGCTGTTCTGTCCTCCCACCAGCTTCCCTTTGGACTCATTTCTGTGACAGCCTCTGGGCACCGTCAGCGTTTCATTGGCATGCTATATGAGCTGTTTCCCTGCAGGTAATATGATATGACACACACTGAATATAATATATCATTTTGACTGCCACAATGGGGCCATCTGTGCAGGATCTCAATTCATATTGACAGACGGGGGAAATTGAGGAGAATTGAACCAAGCAACGGGAGTCTGGGCCAGTCTGTAAAAGTGTAATTGGGTGGGCCGCTCCGAGAGCGGGAGAGGGAATTACAGGGTCATAGACTCTAACAACCCTCATCGTAGACAGTGGGAGGAAATGACTGTGTATTTTACACAGCGGTTTCACTCAGCGTCAGTGAGCAGAGCTGCTCCTGTGCATTTACTGGAAGTGAAGCTTTCTGATGAAAAGCCAGCAGGCAAGGATTTTATTCTTTGAAATATTTATGAATTACAAGGCCTCCCCTGCTTTCTCTATAGATTTTTCAGCTTTGGAAGAACTTTCTTCTGAGCATGGAAACATTCAATAAAGTTGTGAAGGGATTTCATTCAAAAAGGTCAAGCAAGTGTCAAAACAAGTTGGTCTGTTTCAGCGCTTTAAGAGGAAATAAAAGTGAGTGCAGGTTTGACCTTTATTCACATGTTAAAGAGGGAGTATTGTGCCTTTTTTAGTCTTTATTTCTCCTCTTTTGTATCCCTGTTGTAGCTGTATCACATCTTTCCTGGCTCAGAAAAATATCCCTAATTTTCTCACACTGGTGTTTTAGTGAACCAAACCACTGTTTGAATCTTTTCATTTTAGCTGCTGTCTCTTTAAGACCCCCCACTTCACAACCCCCCTTCTCTCTGATTGGCCCGCCATCTGTAGGCCTGTCAGGGGCAGACCTTAATGTTTGAGGGCCAACTCCTCAACAGTGCCCTGAACCAGTCAGGAGCTCCTTATAGAGGGATTATTTGTTTATCAACAACTTGGGTGCAGAAGCACTGCAGAGTGTAATGGTTTGTCAACTAACGTGGAGGAGTTAACCACCAAAAAACACATTTTTAAACTAAATATCATCACCTAAACGGATGGTAAACAGCTCCCAGGTTTGTGAAACAGCAGTGAGTGGACAGAAGAGATCAGCAAGTGGGCAGATATTAGGTGGACAGACGTTTTAGTGGAGAAATCCAGCGTGTATCCAGAGAGCAATTTAAACACACAACTGTCACTTGACGCTCATGACTGAATTATCTGTGGACACTTACCAGACTGTGACAGTGTGACCCTGTTAACTGGTGACTCTCTCCCGTTAATCACTGATACTGTCGGCTGAAAGTAACCGGTTAGCATGGTTGCTAAAACGCCAAAACACTGGTTGCTCTGTGACGGTCAGAACTGGATAGACATTGCGTCTGTTGTATAGTAGCGTTTCTAGAAAACTGACCACAGAGCAACCCTATATTTTTATGCTAATAACAGGTTGAATATTGTGTATAAAAAATGCTGCTAACTCGTCTGAATGAATGGAGCTTAACACTGCTTCTGCTGTCAAGATACATGCGCATCTTTGTGATGAAGCAGACTGATAATCCCTCTATAAGACGACTTCATAATTTCAACAAGTCTCGTGAAGTTTTCGTGAAGTTCTTGTGCTACTTTAAGGGCAGGTAATATGGGGCAGTTGATAGTTTATTTATTTATTAGTTAATTTTTTTTTTATTATGGTATACATTGTTTTTTGGAGCTGTTTTAAAGTCCACCTTGTTAAAAAAAAAAAAAAAAAAAAAAAAAAAAAAAAAAAAAACAGGGCACATAAAATGTTCAGTTAATGACATTTTGACCTTTCTGAATAATCTGTTTAAATGTGATTCATTCAAAGATACTCAAGATTCCACAGTATGATGTACTGGTGTGTCATGATGTAAGCACAAGTAAAAACCACCAGCTCACTACTTTACTAATGTGGAGTCTAGACCTTTTTTAATGCTCACTGGCATTGATAAGGGATTGAAAACGGGTCAGGAATCCACTTACCCACGCTGGCCTTGAGGCTGTGTGATGGTGTCTGGGTAAAGCCATTACTTCAGCTATCATCGTCCTTCTCGTCCTTGATTTTCTCTCTTTACGATGGAACATTTCCTCTGAGATGACATATGGACAGTGGCGGCCTCCAGACACTCAGCGTTATGTCACTTTGATCATTAAGGCAGTAAATCCTCTCTTACCCCTTAACCTTTCATCTCTGAGAGAGGGCCTGTTAATCTACATAATCTTTTATGAGCGGGATCATGTATGAATATGCAGTTTAATGTGACTATATTGGATTTTTATGATGTCGTTAGAATTACATTTATTCTGACTTCTTGAGATGACATGTATAACTGCACTGAGCTAAATCAAGAGAGCAAAAGCGGTTCACCATTTTGGAAGGAGTTTCTGCTCTCTATCTTTATACTGTATATAAGCCTTTTATAGTGTCAGTAGATTTGTGTCATACAGTATTTTTCCCCCCCCCTAACTTCAAACAAGGGCCTCCTGAAGAAACTAGAGGATAATTTTGGTGACATTGAAACACTTTAATTAGATGAACTCTGTAAAAACCTGCTCTTCTCTTCCTCTGGTGGACAAAGACTCATTACCTTCTCCATGGAGTGATAGTATAATGCAGAACACAGACAGAGTGTTGGGCTGGTTTCAAAATCAGGTTCAGGTTTTCTTGCCCTTATAGATGGACTTTGAAATTATCATCTTGGCTTTGCTAACAACTTACCTCAGTGAAGAGGTTTTCTGATACATGAATAGCATACTAAGCCACCTTTCCTCTTTTGAAAAAAAGTCCACTGTAATGCTGGCGTACAACTCAATGAGCCTGACCACGAGTTGATAGTTCTAGGAAGAAAAAAAGCAAAAATTACTTGTTTATTTGTAGCACACATTTCTTTGCATCTTTTTTTGTAACCCCTGATGGGGGGGGGTGTATTTGTACTCTCTGGAGGTAAACAAAGGTGCAAGTTTTGAAGAACAGAGCTGTTCAGTGAGATCATTGATTTGAACTCAGATGAGGATATTTCAAGGATGACAACCTTATTGTAAACTGATAAAATAATCATATTTGTATATATCATATGGATGATATCTGAGATTCTTTTGAGTCAATCTGGAAGATATGACTACTGACTGGCTGCAGTTTATGGTAAAAAGATTACTTCATAATAAAAATAAAATAGGATATGGGTCTAACTGTAAAAATTATAATACTTTTTTTTTCTTTTTTTTTTCTTTAACTTGTTGTTTGACATTTTTTATTTCCACGTCTTATTATTATTATTATTATTATTATTATTATTATTATTATTATTATTATTATTATCATTATTACTATTATTATTATTATTACTACTTCTGTATTGATAAGAACACAAGACATGTTTTTGTTTTTTTGTTTTTTTTTTAAGTTAAAGTGAAAAAAGGTGGTGGTGGTAGGGGGGTGGGGTGGGGAGGTCGACTGATACGGCGTCTAACCATTGACACATGCTAATAGTTGTCCAGGGTTGCTGCATTGCCACAGAGAGTGCCAGCTTTTTTGTAAAGCCAGTGACTTTATTGTGGCTGTGGTGACCTGTCAATCACAGCAGAGACGCAGTGACAGGAGCTATGGACAGGAGATGAAAACTGGAGAGGCGTGGTCATTGTCCAAAGCAAAGTGGACCAAAAGTTTGGTGAGGTCATTGCAGCAGAGACATTAAACAACTGTCAGGCGGCCAAAAAATATAAAGCTACACAGTGTAATGTCTGAAGATCATGCCTTCAAAAAGACAGTCTGAAAAATGTGAACTGTAACAGAAAAGCTTATTATGGTCCTCAAAGCGGCTGTTTCCAATAGACTGACAGGAGGGTGTGTGAGTTTTTCATTGAGAAAGGTAACGAAGGCATGACTATTACCAGAGCTGTCACTGGAATTACAATTGACGTACAGATCTTGGTGATTAGAAAAGCGGTCTCTAAATAAAGCTTGAAAGCTTTTCCCAGAATTTCAATTAAAAAAAATGTTTCTTTACACAAAGTAAATTTTGGTTATCAGAGTCTTTTTCTGAAGCTTGGTCTTGAAAAGAGGGAGTCGTCTTGTAACCAGGGTCATCCTATGTTCAGGTCAATATTCATTTAAAAGGGCAATGCATTTTAACGAACATTTCAGCACAGCATCCATGTGAACAATCCAGCAGTAGCTATAAAGTTAATTTTCATCCGTAGTCTCCGGCAGGTCAAAGCAGAGTTCTGTTTGGCTCAAGTTAATTATTAGTATGAAAATATGGACATAAAGGATTAAAAGCCCGAACAAATACACCTTGTGTTCTCTGGTTTTAGCATGTCTGCTTCAAACCCACTGAAGAAGCTCTACAGACTAAACAACTCTGCAAATTCTTTAGGTTTTGAGGTTTTTTGTTAGGTTTTTTTTTTTTTTTTTTTTTATTTACTTGAGTTAGTTTTGAGCTTTGGTTGTTGGAAGAGGCTGGATGTCATTATAGCTAATCTTTACAATGCAAATTCAGGCTGCACCTTGCCAGCACAAGCTGTCAGGGCACAAGTAAGTTGGCTTTTGGCTTCACTTTTGTTCAGTGAAAGGAAGTTGAGTGAAGTTGTCCATCTTTTTATATCGTCAACTATTGTTAGTCATGTGGAATTTTCCTCAAACGGGATCACCAGTCAAGAACGCTCGATATATCTGACTGATGCTCAAACAAAAGACAAGAAACAACACCTGAAAAGAGTTGTAGTTTTCCATTTTTGTGCTAAAAACAGACTGACAGTTCATCAACAAAGATTTCCTGGAGTGCCTTATGTGCTGATGATGGTAGTTGTGGTCCATCATGGAGCAGCTGAGTGTCCTTCTTCTCATCTTATTCTCGGAGCAGGTGGTGGGTGGGACCAGCGTGTCCTGACTTGGCTCTCAGTTGTTTCTTCAGTGGGCTCAGAGTCGTCCTCAGAGGAACCCCGCTGGCTTTGTCCTCTGCCACACTGAGAACAGAGAAGAGTGGCCATCGAAAGGCCACAGCTCCAATTACACACAGCCTCTCCTCCTTAAATGTCAGGCTACTTTGCATTACCCAAAGTGCAATGGCATTCAGTGGATATTAG
This sequence comes from Halichoeres trimaculatus, assembly GCF_033239565.1. Classification (NCBI taxonomy): domain Eukaryota; kingdom Metazoa; phylum Chordata; class Actinopteri; order Labriformes; family Labridae; genus Halichoeres; species Halichoeres trimaculatus. Next base: position 30,703,424 of record NW_027437184.1, read on the forward strand.
CCCCAGTCCAGCCGCATCTGTCACAGTCTTTCATGTGGCTCCTCCAGCAACAAGCGAAGGATCATTGTGTCCCTTTTTCCTAATCTTCAGCCTATCATGGCTACCTTTCTGAATCCACATTTCAAGGAGTTTTGGGGGTCCATGTTGGCATTCTACCAGAAAGTCAAATAAAATGAGAAATGTCCTTTTGGCAGGTTTTATAATTACCTCAGAGTGAAGATTCATGATCCTCCTTTTCAGAGCTGTTTGCTCATTGGCAGCGCTGCCACCCAAAGCCCTCCAACGTTTCCCATTAGAGACTCAGCAGGCACGCCGATGTAGCTGCTTTGTTGATCATCAAGAGGGGAGACGCCAAGTTTCCCCTTTCTAATTAAACCGTGATAAGAAAAGTGGCCTCACAGAGCAGAGAGGCGGTCAGGAGGAAGGATGGTTGCAGGTTTAGTTCCATAAACAGTGACACACCTCCACCAAACTGTTCTGGTAACAGCCTGACTTTTTTAAGAGTACACAGGTGGTCATGTGTTCACACTCAGGCTGGAGTGATAATTTCTGCTGTGTTAAAATATTCTCTCTAACAGGAGTGTTAGTTCACAGTAGGCACACACACCTGATGCAGTTTTATTAACTCGTAGGTATTGTGTGTGTGCATATTTTACTTTTTTTACTCACCACTTGTCACAGGCTAACTCTACCACTAAGGTTTAGATTCAGGTGCCGATTTTAGACGGAAAAACTGCCTTGTTTACAGTTCTACTGGTGAAACGACATTGGCCTTAAAGTATAAGAAGCTGATGTGATGATCTTCAAGAACGAGTCTGGATTTGTACATTTTTTTATTGCAGAAAAAAAACTATCAATAAAAGTTATTTTGTGTAGGAAAACATCTACTCTCTTCTTCCTCTCCTTCTTTCTTTTTCTTCCAACAGGTGTCAATAAAGACAGCCAGTTCTAATGTTTTCATCAAATCTTGTGCATGAAACTAAAGGTCCCAGTATCCCATGGTGCTGTTTTCATCCTTAGACTGTATAATAAAGGCGGAGGCGTCACCCACTATTTTTCTGATGACGAAAGCTAACAAAATAATAAAAACCAGACATTAAAAGAAAAAAAAAATTTCATTAACTTAAATAAAAATAAAAATGACCCTTTAGAGAAAAATGATAACGTGCTTAAATTGTATTGTGGATTCAAAAACTGAATAAAATCTAAAAATATTAAAGACAAAATTTCTTTAGTTTTTATCTTTGTCATGTCTGAAACATAAACTCACTATTTTGGGTGGGTATGAAATGTTTTTGTTTTCTTCCTGGATCATGCCAGTTGGCACATGTACACAAGCATACTTTATTGTTTTGGAAGGACTGTTGGTCATCTGTTCTTGGTAAATACATTTTTTAATGGTATGATGTTTGAAGTTTTTATTACACTAAACTTTTTCTGACATTTTTGAATCTCAACCCTGACAACTAGCCCATATAGAAAAAAAGACTAAAACTAAAAAACAAACAAACAAAAAGAAAAAAAACTTAATTTTACATTTTTCAAAAAGTAAAAACTTAACTAAACCAGAAAACCTGCTTTAAAGACTAAACTGAAATTGAAAACCAAAAGTCAAAACTAAATAAAAACTAAAACTAAAGTAAAATGGAAAACTACAATAACCTGTTAGAGCTAACAGTTGTTGTATTGGAAAAGCTTGACTGAACTCAAGTGTTTGCTGACAGAGAAATGAGCTGTTCAGGCCCAAACAGTTTTTTTCGAACCAGACTGAAAATGTGTTTCTATTTACTGTAGAAATCAGCTTTTTTTGTATGAGTGTGTGTGGTTCCTAGTGTTTCTGCAGACAGCCTCAAGTGGACGCTTGATGAACTACAGCTTTAAACACTTTCACATTGGCTTCAAATCGTAAAACTCCAGATTGCCTCTCCTCTTCGGACTTCTCTTTATGTGTTTTTACCCATTAGATGAGAGAGACAGAGAGGAGAGGAGACTGAAATTGATCATTTAATTTTTATTTTTAAATGACTTAAAATACTTGTTTTTAAAGTTTACTAGAGTTATTGAAATGCATTTTTTTTAAGTCTAGAAAATTATTGTTTTGTTGAAACTAAAATAGCTCCATTAAAATGTAGTGTGATGGATACATTTCTGTATGACGACTGGTTTTTAAACGTCAGGACTGACCTGAGACTCTTCTTTCCTTTGAATGTTCTCAAACCTTCTCTCCGTCTACCACCCGCTGAGATGCAGAATGAAGAAACACCTGAGCTGAGAACAGTTCCTCAGACTCCGTCCTCTGCTGTGAAGAAAGGCAGTTTTTCTCATTGTCATTCCAGCAACACCCCGCAGTCACTTTCAATGGTCTCTAAACACCCAGACTTCCAGAAAGTGAAGCGAGAGAGAGGCAAGTTGAGCGGCGACTTTTCCTTCTCTGAAGCAAGCCTCCACCCAGCTGAGCGTCTTTAAGGAAAAACACGCTGTGCTGAATAAAAAGTCATGCTGCAATCACATTTACAATCATGTCCTTAAACTCTTCTGCACATCATCTCAGCTGCTGCTCAGGGTTCAACCTGAGGTTTCCCAGAACAGTCACGTCATACACATCACTGCCAGCTGCAGCTGCTTTCTTCATACGCAGACAGCCTGACCTCATGTTTGACTTTGTCTGTGATCAAATTCCTCTTTTATGTTTTCTCCACAAGCACATCCAACCTGTCTCCACTTACTCCACCTATTTCTGTATGTAACCTCCTGATTTGAAACTGTTCTTTTGCAAACATTGTTTGTCAGTGTCTGATAACGGTATGGTATGAGTGCCAGCTTTTCAGCTTATGGTTAGTGTTAGACAACTGTCCAGGTAAACAATTGTGGCATGTAGCAAGAAATAACTGGTAAAGGACTCCGGGTCATTAAAGCCACAGATTGGTCTTCCTGTTTAGTTTTCCACTTGGGCTCTGGGCAGTTTAGTTTACGTTCATGCTCATGAGCTGTGACATCAGGTTGATAAAACTTTCCATTCTGCTCCCCTCATTGGTTACTGTGGGTATTTCAGTTGAGGATGGATGGATGGATGGATGGATGGATGGATGGATGGATGGATGGATGGATGGATGGATGGATGGATGGATGGACCATCAATTAAAACACAAACCTGTGCACAGTTTTTTTTTTTTTTTCAAAAAAAAAAAAAAAAATGCTCTGAAGTTGTTGAAGAAAACTAGATAGTGCAAGAATATATATATATATATATATATATATATATATATATATATATATATATATATATATATATATATATATATAATATATATATATATATATATATATATATATATATATATATATATATATATATATATATATATATATATTCTAAAAGTAATTTATGACAGTGTGCGTGAAGATAGCAAGGCAGTCCGATTAAAATGAAACAAATCTTTAACAATTAACTCAGAAAAGTGAACCGCTGTTACTATTATTAATATTTATTGGAAGCTTCAAAGACCACCTTAAGAAAATAATAAATAAATGTGTGAAGGTCAAAAGAGACTTCAACAGAAAACTCTCACTGCCCTGTCCCCTGCAGCACTTGAGATGCCGACCCTCACTGAGGTCAGAGCGCTCGGTGCTTTATACCTCATCTCAGCTCCTCTGTTCAGCATCTGAGGAGATTTCATTAGCAAAATTTTTACCAGAGAAAAAAGGAAAACACCCTCTAAACTAAACATAAACACAAATGATCTGTATGCAGAATTTAAGAGGTCAAGCATTTGTTAATTGTCTTTTTATCAGGCTGTGTGTTCATGCTCAACAAACCACTGAAGAAGTTTTAAAACCCATTAAGTCCCATCGTTTCATGCATACGTTGGCATGTTCTTCATAAGGTCAGGGGTTAAGTGACAGCCAGTGGACTGTGCTACCTGGTCATTACCATAGTTTTGCATTCACTAAAGTCATTTCCTACAAGGTGAGACTTCATGTAATCGTTGCCCTGGGACAGCAGAGATATAGAGAGCATGCTGAGTGGAGGAGCAGTGGGCCACTTGTTCAGCTTAATGAGACTGATCTGAACAGATGGAGCAGAGACTCCCAGGTTGCTCTGACACCACGTCTCTAAGCTTCATTTGGCCACTCATCTGTGACACTCCACAGCTCAGGCCTTCAAAGGAAAACTTTATCCATCTCTTTGGCCTGAGCCCACACAACTGCTGCTGGGATTGTAATTACCTGCCTGTGAGGAAATGGGTGATACCAAAACTTTAAAACCTGACATATTTATTGTGAGACTTCTTCTGGAAGGGAATAAAAATATTATCGCCATTTAGAAATGTGTCTATACACTCAAAAGAAAGTCACATGAGAAAACTGGTGAGGCTGACAAGGGGAAACAAGTTGCAACAATGGATGAATCATGACATGCAAATGTTGTGTTTTTTCGTTTCTTTTCACTTATTTTGTGTCAACAAAAGAGCCGTGTTATAGAGCGCCCCCTACAGGTCCAAAGCACTTCAAAGAACTTTTTCTCTTCTGAAGCTGTTTTATTGGTATCGGTACTCAACAGTACAATTTTTGTATTTTTCGTATTTTTGTGTGTGTTTATGTGGTAATCAATATTAATTTGTTTAATAATAAAATCACAACAAATTTTAATGTGAAATATTTATTCTCAATGTATAAACTTTCAATGCTGTGTTCATGTCCAGCACAGAAAATTGACTACTCTTCCACTCCCTCACAGTTACAAGAGTGCGTTTAGGTATAGAAACATGTTACCTATTGATTTTACGTAAATTGGTACCTTGTACTACAGACAGAATTTGGTCAGTACCTGTACATAATACACAAGTACATAATTTTGGTAGCCATCCCTAAAAGATGTAGGTTGTTCAGCCCAATGCAGGTTGTTTTGCCTTGTCTGCTACTAACATATTTAGCTTGTCAACAAATGGAATGGAGCCAGACCAGGAGTCAACAAGTTTGAGATTTTACAGCACAGCATGAATAAAGAGAGGCTTATCAACAGAGTGAGGAGTACAGGAACCTCTCAGTCTTGTGACTCCAGCTGTCTGTCAGTAGTACACCTTGCCAGACTGAACATGCAACCTGCTCAATAGAGCACCTTTGGGATGTGGTGGAACGGGAGATTCTCATCATGGATGTTCAGCCGACAAATCTGCAGCAACTGTGTGATGCTATCATGTCAATATGGACCAAACTCTCTGAGGAATGTTTCCAGTACCTTGTTGAATCTATGCCACCAAGGATTAAGGCAGTTCTGAAGGAAAAAGGGGGTCCAACCTGGTACCAGCAAGGTGCACCTGATAAAGTGGCTGGTGTAAAATCTTAATATCCTCTAAACTTCTGAGTTTTAAGAAAATGTAGCCCCTGTACAGTGTGTGCTGTTGCCCCAGATTCACACAAAGCGCGAGCTCCGCAGTTTTTGGGCGTGCGCCAATTCACACTGGATGCGTCTCTGGATGCTTCTCCTTTCTGTTGGTGTCCTAATATAAAGAATATGTTGTGAGTAAATGTGTGTAAATGCAATGATTGACTAGAGTAGTTTCCAAATATGGCGCAGTGCATAGTGCAGTGCGTGGTGCAGTGCTCATGCTTTTTGTATAATATGGGGAACTTGGTTACTTTTTGAACGGGCTGTACACATTTCTTTTTCCTTTTTTTTCACTGGGTGTGTATATAGTTTTTGGTACTTCTGGTGCCAGCTTCAAGGGCACACTTGATTACAGCGATACCAAGCTGCAACCTCTGGTCTAAGAATATGAGACAATGCTGTTTCTCTAGTGTCTGCTTGTGGCTGGCTCCAGAAGTACTGGAAGTTGCATACACACCAAGCCCAAAAAAGATTTATTGTTTTCACAGCAGGAATTAACCTATTTACAGCCTGGTTCAATAAACGTCTCCTGTCTGAATCACTAATTTCTCTATCAGCACACCCTGTAGGGGGGGATGAAATTTTTTCAAACTCAGCAGTTCAGAAGATATTAAGATCACAAGCTCGCCCAATCAGAGGCACAGCTCAGGTCACATGACTGACAGGCACCCTATAGCTGAACTTTAAGCCCCAGCCACTTCCAATAAAGCTCGGATAGCCAATTTGCTACAAAAGTCAGTTTCAGAACAGACAGGTGACGTCCGGGAGACTATGTCCATTAATTTTACAGTCAGTGGGTTTTTCTCATTGTAGCTGGACGTTGTTGTGAAGATGTCATCAGCAAATGCTACCATATCCTTAGCAGAGGGTAAAAAACACTGGTAGAGGTTGTTTAAAAAATGAACTTTTGTTAGAAAAAAAATCTTAAAAGCAGCTGAAAAATCAAAAGATATTATTATCCAGTATGAGAGGACTTTTTCAGGTCTGACTGGTCTCTACACATTTGTGAAACATGTCAATAAATTTGGAGCAGTCTCTTAAAGTCATAACAGACGTAGCTGATAAAAGCCTGAAGAGAAACATTGATAAACATTTTAATGATGTACTCATTTAGTGTAATTGAACCTTTAAGACAGTGTTTAATCTCTGAATGGTTATCATCAAAGTGACAGCACAGCCATCAGTAAAGAGAAACTACAACTTGTCAGAAAAGTGGACTCCTCTGTGCTGTTTCAGAATGGTTTTATTGGAAGGAAGTCGTGCATTTAGCAGAGTGTAGCTGTCAAGAGAAAGTGAGAAAATCTGCTAAAACCTTGTCCCAAAATCAGTTAACAGTCCAAAAATAAAGTGTTGTTTCTCTGAAGTGTGACAAAGTGGATTTGGTTTGAAACCATACCTTCACATCACGCAGGGACTCTGTTTTCCTGCTGCTTCAGATACAGAGACCTGACAGCTGCAGCCTCCTCTTCTCTTCAGCTGTTTGTTTTCCTGTCTGCTTCCTCACTGAGCTAAATCTTTTCTCCCAACTTTTAGGAGACAACCAGCAGATATCTTAGGCTTTAAACCCTCCCTGTCTTTGTAACGCTTTAGATCCCAGATAAAGCTTTATTCTGTACTTCTGTGTGACACTGTGGAAACTGCACCCTCTTTGTGCTTCAAGTAATAGTTTGCTTTCTTTCACTTTGGGCCTGAGAATAATGTCACTGTGGTTCTGTCCTTTCCATCAAAGCGTGCAGTGGATTTTATCAAGTGTTTGAAAAAATGATGTGAGTTTAACTCAGTGGTGGGTTAAAGAAGACTGAGAAACCCTTTACTCTAAATAAGAAACTGTCACTGTTCAGCACAAATACCTGAGACCAACCAGTACTATAGCAGTTTTCACTTCCTGCCCCCTGCAGCCCCAAAGCACTTCAGAAACAAAAAGTCAAAGTTTTCAGTTTATCTTTTTCATTTATTTTCTGGTTTTGTGTCTCTTTGCAGTTTGTGTATTTTCAGCTTTCTGCTGGAAGCTGTTTTCATCAGCAGTCTGTTTTTCTGCAGTTGGGTTTGCTTTTGAATTTGCAGCTCATTTCTTATAATGAATAGGTCAGACTGTTGCATATCCTCAACATTAAACATGTGCTGGCACTAGTGCTTAGGATGAAAAGCTTTGACTTGGATGAAAGAAAGAGACCCGTCTATGATGGTGAAGTTGGTTATTATCTATGTAATCTGGCTACAACCCCTGTCTAAAAATATGAAGCCCATAACTGGAGGTGGATCTTTTATGACTTAGTATTTTTAAATATATTAAACTTAAGATTTTTGCCAATAGAAGGACATGGCTGAACTGACTAACAGGTGGAAACCATGTAGCTGTCTGCTAAGAGGCCAAATTCATCTTCTCTTTACCTCATTCAAACTCAAAGTCATCTAAGTTCAGAATTTCCATTTTGCCCCCCTTAATGACAAGTATTTAACTCTGTATCAGAACAAATAGAACAGATGAAATTGACACAACCTCTGTCTATAGTGTCATAAGTTCATTTTTAGCTACAAGGTAAATAATATGGGATCTGAAAACTGTCATGTGTGCATTAATGTGTGATGAATCTCAAGACAGAAGAAGATTCTCCAGTAGAAGCTGGTTTAAAGAAAAATCCAATCACAGTTTTCTATATGCTGCTCCAAAAACGTTATCATTTTGTACTCTGCTTTCAAGGTCGTACTTAAAGTAAAGATGTTTACTTGTTCAACGCTTTGTATAGAATAGCTAAATTCACCACAAAAAGTACAATTTAAGCAAGTTTTTATGTCTTCTTGTAGTCAAAATTGTCTTACTGTACCTCAAGGTAGTGTCTGCAGAAATTTTTGTTACTTGTTAGTAAACACGTCATTTAAACCGGCTCCTCCTCCTTGGCTCAGTGCCAGCAGCAGCGCACACCCACAACCTCCAATCATAGACTGTACAAAACATGGATGCAGCATCTGCAACGTCACCGGTCTGTTCCTTAAAACTGTGAAATGAAGAAAATCCGTGGATGCAGCCACATTCGCTATGACACCGGCTTTGAGTTTTTCTTCAAGCAGCTACAGGGCATCCGGCGGTCACATGACCTGAGCTGTGCCTCTGATTGGAAAATCAAATGCTCCTAATAACTTCTAAACCGCATGGTTACAAAAAAATTCACTCACCATAAAGTGTGTGCCAAAAGTAAAATCAGCGTTTTAGACCCAAGCTGTATTTTGAACCAGGCTGTAAATCTGTTTTTTTTTTAATGCCGTAAAAGTCGTTTTTTAAGGCTGGTTGTGTACGTGACTTACGGTTTTCTGCAGCCAGACTCGAGCAGATTTTCTATGAACAGCGACTTTGAGCACTTCCGCATAGGCTTCATTTTTACTGACGGATGTTGCTCCTTGCTTCCAACAGACTATGTGAACCCACTCACTAGCCCAGCAACCACCTGTAGCATCACGTTTCCAGTATTTGACACATACCTGGTTAGCAGAAAGCTAACTCCTGTCACTCTTCATACCATGCTGATCTCCAAGCTCCCACAAGCAAGTGAAAGTCAAGCCAAGCTTCACCTTCATTTAGGAAAATCTTTTCATCTGTTTGTCGTTTTGTTTCTGTTTGGTTCTGTTTTTCTTCCTTCATGCTACATCCAGTAGCATAGCTTCTCTGAATAGCTTCTACCACTTGCTATCATCAACACCTATGCACTAGGCAGGCTGTGATTGGCTGACGTAATCACACTAACTTGTTGCCGAGAAACTTCCTGATACAACCAAACATCAACATACAGGCTGAGGAGAGGGTTGAGGCAGACACAGACACTGACACACATGAATAGAGGCTTGTAGGAGACCATTGAGCAGGATTATTCCTGTAAAAGTTGATATTTTATTTTTTAGGAAAATCTTGCAGACCTTACCATTAAAATATTGGTGGCACCCTTTTTCTTGTGCAACTAATTTACCTGACATGAATGACACATTTTCACTCAGCTCTTCAACTCTCCAGTTACTGTACGATGTAGAGAAATGTAGGAACAGAGAAAACAGAACATGCCGTACATGCTCTGTGTTGTTGTGTGATCAGCAGGATTGTCAGGGATCCAAAAGCTGGAGCATTTCAAAAGTACGTGGAGGATGTGAGTGTGTTTCTGCTGTAAAGCACACCAACAAACCCTCCAACACATGCTCGACAAATCCCCACAGCTCTCAGATGGAAAACTAGCTCACATATGGGACTCTCCAAACTGCACCAGCTCTGTGTTTATACTAACTACTTCTACAAAACGCGTTGGCAACTTCTGTTAATGCTCTAATAACACTGAACCCTTATCAGTGGACGTTAAGCACACAGGGTTTAGCTGGGAGAAATTTTCCTGAGCCCACAGCTAACAATGCACTCCTTGAAAGTCCAAACCCCCACAGTCTCAAATGTTAACACAGAGTGTTTATCCTCTGAACTACTGAGATTTCCTTCTATCATAAACCCCTGGGAGGATGGGATTCTCCCTCTGCCAGCTGGAGAGAGACACACAGAGGAGAAAGACGGCATAAACGAGAGGAGGGAAGAGAGACGGAGCACAAAGAAACCTGAAATCTCTTCCCTCTGGGGAGAGTCTCTCTGGTGCCTTTACTGCTTCTTATCTGATGAGCCTTTGGAGGATACGGGGAGACTCTCACTCTGCCTGATGCCTTGCAGGAGAGAGATCCTCTCAGCTTGGCAGTCAGAGTCAACCCGGTGTGACAGATGGATGGGTATACACCAGCGTTGGCAGACATTTCTGTCAAAATGAGGCTCAAAAAAAGGAGGGATGACGCTCACCAGTCAAGCTCATGGCAGACCTCAAGTTTGCAAAGAATCACGCTACAAAAACCTTGTGGTCTAGAGTTGCACGCTGCCCATAATTGAGTTGAAAGCATTACTGAATATTTCATTTGTGCTTTGGGAATCAGAGCTTTGAGAGCTCAGCGAAAGCTAAGTGGAAACGGGGTGTTTTTATTGCAGCTAATGATACTTACTTTACGCCTGCCCTTCATCTGGGCCGCTTTTGCAAACATGGTTAGTTTCAGCACCAGGAAAACATCCATTAGGCTTCATTTGTGCAGATCTGTAAACACACTCCTGTTTAGTCAGTTTCAAAAAAGACCAATTTAAGAATCAAACCCTGCTTTACATGCAGGCACTCCAGAGCCGGCCAATTACGCCAACTTTGTTCTCAGGTCGGAGCGGCACCAGGGGCAGCAGGACCACTCATTAAGCAGCACAGCTAAAGTGAGCTCCAGAGCCCAGCAGAGAGCTCAGGGCCAGCCATCTGTAAGCTTTAGTTCAATGGGCCGGCAGCCCGAGCTGCATACTGAGCACACGCTGCCAAGAGAGGAGAATCCAGTCCCTGATAATCAAAAACATCTCTCTTTGTCTTTCTCTGAAAACTGAGTCCTCTTTTCTGCAGGCTTCTGCACACAGGGACTTTTCCTGCAGCCAAATAAAAAAAAGCCTTGTGGGGAATCTAAAACCACCAGAGGATCCAGCTGGGAAGGAGAGCTAACTGGGTTCATTATTACGCCACCCATCACAGGGGAGCTGGTGGCCTGTTTAGCTCAGCCGGAGCTCTCTGATCTCTCGCTCTTATTAGACGGAGCTCCAACAGAGGCTGACGGAGGCTCTCGTTAAACAGGAAGTCAATGATTCTGTCTCATAGTCTCATAGTCTCACCGTGAAGAAGTGATGTCAGGATGGATGGATAGGGAAGCAAAAGAGAATGAAAGGGAAGGATGGAAAAAGAGAGAAGGGGAGAAAAATACGGTGTTTAAAAGAGGAGATATTGAAATTCAGCGTGAGGATAGGAGAAAGCAGGTGGAAAGAGGGTAGGCACAGCAAGGAGGGATGACTGAGGAAGAGAATAAATAAAGAGGAAGGGAGGTAAGCCTTTTTTAAAACTTTAGTTTCAAATTGAATGCAAAACCTACATCATGTGTCCGTGCAGCCCCCTACCTTTACAGAGGCCTACGCACTTAGCTTTGCGTGCACCCCCTCTTGATTATAACTACCAGGTGCTAGCCTGTTTCCTTTATTTACAACACTTTACACTGCCCTCATGTGTTTTGGAGAAGTATTGCAAAGCGATGCAGACACATCAACTCAGAAGTGTGTGTAGCACTCATGCCCGTATTGACCACTACAGCTCAGGGTCAAAGCAGAAGTCTAAACTGGGTGTATGGGGAAGGAAAAGAGGGCAAAGGTGAAGAGGAGGAAGGAATGACCATAACACATAAGTTGGGTGAGAAACCTTAAATCTAGTTTTTTTTTGTCTTCATTCATTCATTTTCTGAACTGCTTATCCTGTTCAGGGTCACAGGTGGCTGGAGCCTATCCCAGCTGTCATTGGGCGAGAGGCGGGATACACCCTGGACTGGTCGTCAGTCAATCACAGGGCTGACACAGAGACAGACTCACACACACTCACACCTAGGGACAATTTAGAGTGACCGACTAACCTGGTGAGCATGTTTTGGGACTGTGGGAGAACCCAGAGAGAACCCACGTATGAAAGGCCCACCAGCCGAGGCCAACCGGTGGGCCTTTCTGTGTGAAGTTTGTATGTTCTCCCCTTGACCTTCTTGCTGTGAGGCTGCAGCACTAACCTTTGCAGCACTGTGTGTAATGCGACGTTAAAATGATGTATATTTAACGCAATTTTTGGCATCCAAATCAGGTCTCCTGAAGATGCCGAATGAGTTTTAATAACATCTTTTTCGGGCGCCGTATGGAGGTCAGATTAACGTCTACAAAAGGTCTACAAATGACGTCTGAATGTTTGGATCCATTTTGAGCGTTTCATTGACATCTAGATTTGGTCTGCAAATGACGTCCAAATGCTGTACGTCATTACAATGTCCAAATATGGTCAGATTTAGATGTCAAAATTTGTACCCATTTTGTTCGTGCTCTGATGTTTAGATATGGACTTTGACGGACCGACCCAATACCAATGATCTGTATGTCTCTCTGATGTCTGATGTTTGGAGGGGTCCATGCTTTTGTCTTAATTTTGTTAAAAATAAAAGTTATTAAGCTTGATATGAGCCAAATTAAACGGACAAGTCTGTAAACATGTCTTATTTTAAGATATTAAAAAACATCAATTATGTCTGAATTGCATGTAACATAAAAACAAAATCTGCCAATATGCTAAAAATTCACTCGTCAAGTTTCTTGAACTGAGAATGTCTCACAACAAGAAACGTTTTTCTTACCCCATAGGCAGTTTTTTTTTTAAACTTGTCTCAAGCAGTTTAGATCTGGTTGTTTTTAAATAACTTGAAATGAGACACGTTTCTGGAATTTTCTGGTAAATGTGTCTCATATTAAGTCTAATAAGACTTATTAACACTTGATAAGATTTCAGTTTTTTTCAGTGTTGAAAGAGAGACGGGCAATGGGAATAAGTGAAAGATTCAAAATGTGTAAGTTTGGATGGAAAGAGGGGGAGCAAGGGGCACTTTATGTTCAATTTATATCTTTTTATGTCAGAGTTCAGTTTTCTTGGCTGTTAAAATTATTTTCAAATTCTCTTTGTTTGCCATGTTGTTTTCGTTTGGCCGTGTGTTGTTCTACGTACTTAACTTCAGGGCTTGAAGCAGGAAAAAATCCTGTGCCTGAAAGCGGGGGGGGGGGGGGGGGGGGGGGTTTACTGCGTTTAGTTTTGTTTTTATTAATAATAATAATAATAATAATAATAATAATAATAATAATAATAATAATAATAAAAACAACATTAAACACAGTAACACTAATTTTTTGTTCACACAAACGGTCAGTCAGCGATACAGCATAAGTACCTGTGGCCATCGCTTCCGGTAGGGTCCACAATTTTGTTGTTGGATAATTATGTTTGATATGATCAAGACGGATGATGAAATGCTAAAGTTTACCTGAAATAGATTTAAAACCTTTTTAAATATAAATGACCCCTGTGCACACTCAAATAAAGACTACCTAAATCAAGTATTCAGCTCTGAAATGGTTGTGCTCCTTAAATATGAAAATATGCAGACTATTGAAACAAAGTAATTAAAGGGGGAGCATAATATTGCATTCAATGAAAGTTGTGAAGGTTGAAGATTAATTGAAAAAATAAAAACTAAACTGAAAAAGCTTTCTAGAAACACTGTCTACTTTAATATTTATTTACAACAGTAATTTTTCACGAATATACTAGTACCATACTTTCTGGACTACAAGTCACTTCGTAGTACTGTCATACATTTTTTTAGGTCGTATCAGTCAAAAAAAATGCGTCATGAAGACGAAAATAACGTAGGCCTACATAAGTCACACTGGACCATAAGTTTCATTTATTTAGAATGATTTGGTTTGTTTACACTATTTCCAGAGTGGACTTTTTACATATAACTTTTAAAATGTTTGTTTATTAGGAGGTTTAAATACTGTTCCTACGGCTTCTCATATCTATGATCAGTTTCACTTCTCTACGTGTGCTCCTGTCTTCTCCTCCTCCCCTGCTCTAGGTGAGTGTTACTGGTGAGAACGGTGCACTGTGAGCTTAAATGAGCTCCGTCTGATAAATGTCCTCACTTTTAACAAGTTACGGAATATTTGGCGCTAGATTGTGACTTAAATCCCGGAATCCGTTTACCATAGAGAGCAAACAAGACGCGAGTGAAGTTTTAAAACACGTTATCAGGCGCTAAACACCGGGAGCTGTCACAGTGTCCGAGACGAAGGCTGAAGACCAGCGCGTCTGGGGCGCCTCTCAGTAGAAGACTTTGCGAAGGGACCAGTGAGCAAACACTGTGTGCAGGCAGTGCTCGTGGGAGTTGTGGTGTCGTAGTCTCATACTGCAATGGGTTTAGTATTTCAGATGCCGTTTCAGAAAACTACAATTAAATAATTCAACCCGCCGAAGTCGCTAGTAGGAGTGACGGTTTTACTGAAATTCGCATGGATGAAAAATACATCCATGCGCGCCCGATTGCGTGATTACAGACTCGCTGGCGGCGCAGTTTTCGAGCGGGTATCCCGATTACGTGGTAAACTTGCTCTCTGAAGCCAAGCTTCTTTGTTGTCCAAAAACATCTCTCAATATCACTGCTTCATTATAAGGGGTTGCTACGCTGCTTCTGCTCTCCGCCTCCGTCATTAATTACTCTCTTCACGGAGCACATTTATCTGACAAATTAGACGGACAGTGCCATATTGGACGATCGTTCTGCCAGTCACACTCATCATAGACCAATACGCATCAAGCCACGGTATGACGTAGCGGATTTGGGCCGCTGCTGCTTGTTTGTGAAAGAGAGGCGGGAGCTGCTCTCTGCAGCTCCCGCCTCTCTTTCCTGACTGGTTCAGTCGGAACTCGATCGAGTGAAATCAACGGAGGGCAGCCAGACCGACCTGCAGGATTTCACAATCTGGCAGGTTTGTCTACGCCGGATTTCCGGCACTTTGCCGGAGGTCTTCAAGCCCTGTAACTTACGTGCCTCTTCCGTACGAGGGAGCGCATGTGCAGACCAAACAATCCAATCAGATCCGGGTGAATCAGATTGCCTGAGGTGTTTACATGAGACATTTCAAGTCTAATTGGCTTTTCAATCTAATTGTAAAAAGGATTTTTGGACCAATTTAAACGGGGCCAGTGATACCAAACAGGGAGAAGTGAGTTGGAAGCACTGGTAGCACTGAAATGTAGGGGGAGTGTCCGGCTTTGGTGGTGAGAGGCTGAAAAGAAGCACAGGAGCCTGTGAGGAAAACAAAAGATAAGTTACAGCACAAGAAAAAAAAAAGGTTTAAAATACACAAGACTATCTCCAAAGACAACAACTTGAGGCCAACTCTACTGCGTTACAGGCAAACATCATTCGATAGCGTGGAAGAGAAGAGTCAAGTGTTTTTCAAACCGCCTACTGAACTACAAGTGCCTGCTGATTTGTAAAACATGTAGTGTGTCTGTAAAAGAGACAAAATGTTAATCCAACTGAAGAACTGTGTGAGGAAAAGAGATTCTGATCCTCAGACCCAGCAAACCACACACACACCGCAGCCTGCTCGCTGACTCTCTTGGAGGAGAATTTCAATTAAAAACTCATTAACTTTTCAAGGTCATGATTGTGAAAGTTTATGAAGTACTTCAAAGGTCAAATTAAATTATTCTTTCATCACTGGGTAAAAACACTTTGTGTGCCTGCTGCTTGAGCCAACAAACAGACGAGTGTTTTAATTAAATTTCTCTAATTTAGTGATTAATAGATCTCCTCTTCATGCTGCGTCTACAGTTTCAGAGTCATGTTTTCCTCAATCAGGCTGACTAATTACAAGGGGAGGAAGAATACCAGGATTATAGCACTCCTGTGAGTTTTTCATGGTTTTAAAGGATTTAAGAAGAGCAGATTATGTCTGATAACCACATAAAAAGCTTAGGACGTCGTAATTATTTGAGGTTAAATTATCTACAAGAGGGATTTCAGTCCATTACTTTGAAGCAGTGTCTTCTTTTTTAGATAATTCAAACCTAATTCTGTATTAAGTCAGATATAATACAAGAAGATGAGAAAAGGTGTTTATTTTGAACAATGCATTGGTGATTGACAAAAAGTGTAATCAGTCTCGTCCTTGACCCGGTTAGAACACAAATCTCAAACGTGAAAACTGTGACCTGTTATCTTTAATTCCACTTTTCTCTGAGGTATGATCTCAAAGACACGGAGGTCGTCCAGCAGCTTTTATAGTCCCTCTTCATGGAAAAGTAGGTGATGGAAGATCCTTGTGACCTAAATAATTCCTGCCTTGATCAGAAACGCCTCATTTCACTCAGCCAAGAATCTGGAGCACATTTTCTGTCTGAATACAGCGAGACATTGTAGTTTTTTTGACCACGTCTTCTCATGTTAGAGGCTCCTGGATACAGGTCGCTGCTCTTTACCTACAAAAAAAACCCCAACTTCTCCTGTAAGTGTGAAAAGAAAGACAACTTTCATTTATTTTTAGTGCTGTCAGGCGATTAAAAAAATTAATCTAATTAATTACAGGATTTGTAATTAATTAATCTGATTAATCGCATTTTAATCTCATATCTGTTTAAGGACAAAAAATTAAAGATTTTGAATTCCAGGACATTAAAATTACATTAAAAGACACTAAAAAAACATTTCAAAATAAGGTGAGAATATTTACAACACATTTTTAGGTACCCTGATGCATAAGGAACACAAGAAAAAAGTTTTATGGTTCTATCTTTACAAAATCTACGCATTCCTGCACTTAAGATAAGCTGATTTGATTTTTAGGATGGTTTTTGCTTTTACTCAATGTTGACTCGATTTTCACTGCAATATGAACTTCTATACTATTATGAGGTCAAGAGAACCAGGGCTAAAGGCTAAAAACTGTGAGGAACTATGTACAAAACACTTAATTCAAGTCTTGGATCAAAGAAAAGTGAAGTATTTTCAGTTTTACATGCTCTGGACACACAAACTGTTTCTGATTGGTGCAGAGCAGCCCCAAGCTGAAACATGACACCAGGAAGATGGAAGCAAATTTTCAAAGAATTCTATAGATTTAAATACAGAATATATATCAATCATTTAGGTCTTATTTAATGCAGTAAAGACTGTAGAATTATCTGTTTTTTACAGAATTTAGCTAGAGCAAATGGTTGATTTTCTGCAGATTTTCAAAAAGGACGTGTGAATGACGGCATTCGCAAATCACTCTCGCTTCCCTCCCTCCGGTTTAAAGCATGATGCTGACGTCATATGTGACACATTCAGGGACCGTCGGCAATTTGAAAACCTGACGAGAACACCTCTTTTTTCAAGTAGGACACACGGTTTGTAAATGCCAGACATTTAAAAATAAGTGCGTCTTTGAACGCCCCACGGGCTTGGGATCCAGATTAATCTGCGTTAATTTTTATAACGCGTTAATATGCGGTGTAATTAATTAATATAATTAACGCGTTAAAATGACAGCCCTATTTATTTTATTTATTTATTTAGAAGGATAGCCCCTTAAGATGGACCATCTCATTTCCAAGGGGGTCCTATAAGAACACACACACACACACACACACACACACACACACACACACACACACACACACACACACACACACAAATACTGTACACAACAACATAAAAGAATACAAATACACCAACAGACACACTTACACACCCATACAGTGCTCTCGTATGCTGAGTCAGTCACAATTGCAGCAACCAAGTAATGTTTTTAAAAAAGACAAAAGTAAACAAACAAACAGATACACTGCTCAAAAAAAATAAAAAATAATACATCCTAGATCTGAATGAATTAAATATACTTATTAAATACTTTGTTCTTTGTTGAACGTGCTGACAACAAAATCACATAAAAATTATCAACAGAAATCAAATGTGTTAACCCATGGAGGTCTGAATTTGGAGTCACACTCAAAGTTAAAGTGGAAAAACACACTACAGGCTGATCCAACTTTGATGTAACTGTCCCTTAAAACAAGTCAAAATGAGGCTCAGTAGTCGTGTGTGTGACCTCCACGTGCCTGTATGACTTCCTTACAATGCCTGGGTGTGCTCCTGATGAGGTGGCGGATGGTCTCCTGAGGGATCTCCACCCAGACCTGGATTAAAGCATCTGCCAGCTCCTGGACAGTCTGTGGTGCAACGTGGTGTCGGAGGATGGAGTGAGACATGATGTCCCAGATGTGCTCAGCTGGATTCAGGTCTGGGGAACGGGCAGGCCAGTCCATACCATCAATGCCTCCGTCCTGCACACTCCAGCCACATGAACTCTAGCATTGTCTTACATTAGGAGGAACCCAGGGCCAACCGCACCAGCATATGGTCTCACAAGGGGTCTGAGGATCTCATCTCAGCTTGGTTTTTGGTCTGAGTATTTAACAAACTGCTGATCTACTGGGATTTTAACCCTCAACCATTTCTGGAGAAAATATCCAGTGAACAGCAGAAAATGATGCATAAACACACAAAAGCTTCACAGAAATACCCTCTTTTCTTACCACAGTAACTCTGGAGTTTGAGACATATTTAAAGCTCGTAAAAAGGAAGAATATTCCCATTCTGAGGGAAACTGTTAAACACACAACTGGTCAGCGATCACACAGGTCAAACTTTTGTGACCTCGCTGCTCTGTGTCTCTGTTCAGTTTCACTGAGTGCTGATTCAGGGCTCACTCCGCCTCAGATAGAGACTTTAGTGACACTTCATGCTGGTAAAGTGAGCAAGATGCTTTCTGACACCTGCACACTCACTCGGTGCAGCAGAGCCTCCCGGCAGTGGGAACAATTTTCCATCTCGGCTGTGGGTGTTCTGATTCAAAATGGCACTGACGACTCATCTTTGTGAGTCAGGCTCTGTCAGACCCAAAGAACAAGAGCTGAAATGACAGAGGCTAAATGTTCAGAAAGGAACAGAAAACTAAAATGTAACTCTCAGGCAATAAAAGATCCTTTCACGGGTCCATTCACTGATCAGTAAGTGTGTCATTAGTCATCTTTAGAGACTTTACTAATACAGTTTAATTCATTTTTAAATTCATGCTGCATATATTTTCTCCTTTTAAAACAAAACATGTTTTAAATTTCAGTTTAGTTACTCTTAATTCCAACAGTGGTCAAAGATCTTAGTCTGGATCATGTTTTGTTTATGCTAAAAATGTGAACTTTTGTTTTTCCTATGTTGCACACATGGACACAGACAGCTTTCCTGGTGTGCATGGGCTTTTAAAATAACGTTTACCCCAGCTCTCTGTGAATACAAAAATCACAGGCACATAAGCTTAGTGTGGCTATCTCTTGCATTACCTGCTACTGAATTGTGGTATTATGTGGCATCAGGAGTTCATCGACCGGTTACCTTCTTACCCCCGCCCACTGACACGAATACAAAGGTAAAAGCCTCAGACACCAAAATGCAGATTTTGGTGGAAAGACATGAAACGTTGGAGAAAAAGAGACATGGTAAAATATTTATTTAAGATTAAAACCAGTACAGGGTGGTTATAGAGAGTGTTTTGGGAACTTGATCCAGTATTTCTGATCCAGTATCCACTGGGCATGGAAGTGAGTATGATGTGAAGTGACACATGATGTGAAACCTACAAGAAACAGCCCTCGCAGAAAATGTTTTGCCCTTTTCTGTTATTGCCCAAAGATCAGTCAACTTATAAGAGTTGAGAACACTGACTGAATGTAAAAAATAGCTGATATTCTAAATCTATACAATCACAATATTTCACGAGCTCTGAGAAACTCTGGCTTTTGAATTGGGAAAATTCAATTAAAGGGAGAAAAAAAAATAAAACATCAATGTGAAAACTGTGTGCAACTCAATCAAATTGTTGTTATTCATGTAATCATAAGCTTGGTCTTCATAGAAATATTAACATTTTAGGGTTAGATGGTTTATCCCATGTTTAAGCATTGAAGTAATGTGTCCCACATTGTCCTGTACAAATACACCCCTTGTCCCACATTTGGATTTTAATCACATGGTCACCCTAAGTGCCATTCATCCTGGTCTACTGAACGACACACATGCACTTGTGCACACTAAAGACCCCTAAGCTGCCCCAAAATGCCTGCATGCGCCTTGTTTATTTTCACCACCAATAAACTACTTAAATATTACATTTGCATTAGTACATGAAAATTTATCTTTAAACCACCGAACAAGATTTAATACAAAATAAGAAAAATTGGAATGCATTAAACACATTAAATTCAAAATTTTCTGATACTTACCGAATTGATTATTTTCAGATTAACTAACACTGATGTTGTGCTTGAGGACAACCAGAGAAAAAAATAGAACCAGAGATATTTTGTGACTATTTATAAAATTTGGCACTGTGCTGTTTTCAAATATCAGCAGAAAAAGGAGTTAACCCCCAAAGACATTCACGCCAACATGGTTGCTACATCAGGGGATGATGCTCCAGCTTTATCAACTGGTAAAAAGTGAGCAGCTAAATTTAAGCTGGATAGGGAGAGTCTCGAAGATTACCTAAGGTCCGGACGTCCTGCCACGGCAACAACCCAAGAAAACATTAACTATATTGAAAATATATTCCATGCCGTAAGTGTCAGGAAATGTTGGATTTAATGCATGTCAAGTTTTATCACTGTGGCATAACTCTTTCCAGGTCAGGCTACAAACTCCTCCCTCGTACATATGTACAGAATGAGACTCCACTCTGCAATTTGATCAGTCACAAAACTGTTACACCACAGGTTACATTTAGATGGATGACAAAAAATGTTTTTGTTTCTGTGTGCTGTGGCACAAAATGTATTATAACTAGTGCTGTCAGGCGATCAAAAAAATTAATCTAATTAATTACTGGATTTGTAATTAATTAATCTAATTAATCTCATTTTAATCTCATATCTGTTTAAGGTCCCAAAATAAAGATTTTGAATTCCAGGACATTAAAATTACATTAAAAGACACTAAAAAAACATTTAAAAATAAGGTGGGAATGTATACAACACATTTTTAGGTACCCTGATGCATAATGAACACATGAAAAAAGTTTTATGGTTCTACCTTAACAAAATCTACACATTCATGCACCTAAGATAAGCTGATTTGATTTTTAGGATGGGTTTTGCTTCTGTCATATTTTTACTCAATGTGGACATATTTTTTACTGCAAGATGAGCTTCTTCTATGAGGTCAGGAGAACCAGGGCTAAAGGCTAAAAACTGTGAGGAACTATGTACAAAACACTTTATTTAAGTCTTGGATCAAAGAGAAGTGAAGTATTTTCAGTTTAACATGCTCTGAACACACAACCTGTTGCTCATTGGTGCAGAGCAGCCCCAAGCTGAAACATGACACCAGGAAGATGGAAGCAAATTTTCAAAGAATTCTTTAGATTGAAATACAGAACATATATTGATCATTCAGGGCTTGTTTAATGCAGTAAAGAGTGTAGAATTATCTGTTTTTTACAGAATTGATCTAGAGCAAATGGTTGATTTTCTGCAGATCTTCAAAAAGGACATGTGAAGAAACGCGATGTGGACGGCAGTCACAAACACTCTCGCTTCCCTCCGGTTTAAAGCATGTTGCTGACGTCAGTGTGATACATTCAGGGACCGTCGGAAATTTGAAAATCTGACAAGAACACCTCTTTTTCCAAGTAGGACACACGGTTTGTAAATGCCAGACATTTAAAAATAAGTGCGTCTTTGAACGCGGGTTTGGGATCCAGATTATTCTGCATTAATTTTTGTGACACGTTAATTTGCAGTTTAATTAATTAATCTAATTAACGCGTTAAAACGACAGCCCTACTTATAACACTGGAAAAAAAAAAAAAACATTATTTCAAGAAACCTCACATTGCACCACTCTAAGAAGTGGGTTATGTACTTTTGGTTTCTTCAAACATCCCTTGTAAGCAAACTTTTCGAAAGACAACAAAGGTGTATTGCTGAGTTTTACAGAAAATGCATTTTCTGATTGTTTCGTACCAATATTCATAAAATTCAACTTTTTATCAAAGTCATGTTTGAATCTTCTTCCAGATGGTGTACTATCATGGGTCCTATGGATTCACTCGATAAGAAGTGTTTTTGTAAGCCATTTGAGAAACTGGATGATAGTGAGTAATAGGTAAGAGAAACCAGTTCAGTTTCCCAGCACAGTGCTTAGCAGATCATCGAGGACGGTCTTCCTCTTTATTCCTGTAGATAGTTTTCAGAAGTAAGAGAAAGGCATATCTGTCACAATATCTTTACACTTTATGAGCCAATACTCATTTCTGTGCCGTTGTTGTAACAACAAGTATTTAAGACTGTGAAGATGAGATTAAAATGCATAAAAAGATAAGAGGAACGTGGCCAATAACACTCCTGCAGACTTACACTGATGTGCAGTTTTCGGTGAAGCCATATGGCGGCTGTGACTGCTGCTGTGGGTTCAGATGAGGTATGTGGAGCAGAGTAATTGTTTTCCTAATGACATAAGACAGGAGAGGGATGCTCGACATGCTAGACTGGAACAAATATAGAGGTAGCACGGCCTCTGAGCTCAGGAGTCACACAGTGAGGGATGATTTTCTGGTTGTAACTGCATTTACACCTGTGTTCCCTCAGCACGGAAGACATTTCATTTCCTCAATATCACATTATGAAGAAATCAACACGTTTTCACTTCAGCGGATAAACTGTGTCAGATCCCAGACTGATTCTCCAGAAACAGTGGATGCAAACATGTTGATCCACTCCTCCTACTTTGTGTCTATGCTCACTAAAGAGCTCAGCGGTGAAATAGTTGGTATATCAGGTTGGTACAGCTACCTCATATGAAAGTCCTTTTACACCCTACTGATAGAAAGAAAAGATGGAGACTGGGTCCAAATGCAACAAAGTAAGTCACGTACATGAGATAAAGAAGTGATAGAATGTAGTAATAATGAGATTTAAAAAAAAAAAAAGTCATGAAAATTAGATTTTAAAAAAAATTGCAAAAATGACATAAAAACGGATGGCAGAGCATGTAAAATAATTTTTTTTTAAAAAGTCATAAAAGTGAATTAAGACATCATGAGCAACCCCTTACTGCCTGAATTAAGTGACAAACATAAAGATAGATTGTTTTATGTGTTTTTGCATTCTTGTAGATGTTTAATTAAGTGGAGAATATAAATTTGAGTATAGCTCACACAATAGTTATAACTGAGTTATATCTATAGACATGAGAAGTTCATCCCCTAAACAATATATTGTGACTTAGTGGATCTAGTATGATCTGTGGTTTGTGTAGAATATGAATCAATTTGTAGTCATGAGGTACAAAGGTCACTTCAGCTGCATCAAGACCTGACAGGGTATGTTGCAAATTTGCGACAACAGGCACCAAGGGGTAAAGAAATAGATGTTCATGATAAACAGAGAGACATGTTTGACTTTTCATACAAACGCATGAAAAAGGGATAAAAAAAACAACTATAGAAACATACAATTAAAGCTATTGAGAGAAAAAGGGGCAATGAAAGAAAAAAAAGTCATGAAAATGAGCCCAAAGTCATAATAAAGGGATAAAAGTCATGGTAATGATGAAAAAAAATCATAACAAAGAGTTTTAAGTTGTGAAAATGCCATTACAATGAGGTAAGAATCATGATACAGACTGTCTGTGATACTCAGGGCGCGTGGCTCAACTCTGCATGGACGTCAACAGAGAGCACACAAAACTGTAATCCCAGGGGAGAGACCAAAATAGTACTTTGTTTTATTTACACTTTTAAAATTTGAAAATTAGGAAATCAATGAAAAACTTCTGGATGATTAAAAAATGAAAACTTAAGAGATAACTTTCCTCTCATCAATAAATAAAGCCTGTAATTGTGACAGTTTCACATCAACTATCACAGCTGCTCTACTCTGTGTCTTTGCTGAACCACCTCTATCCACCTGTCCACACACACCTGCAGCTCAAAGAGTGATGTGTCAACCTCACTATCTATACAGAACCCATCCCTTTACTGTGACTCAGTCCAGATAACCAGATGACCAGATGACCATCACACTGAGGCCTGGACCCCCTGACCTGACTCCCATTAACCCAGACACAGACCCAGCAAGACGGGGGAAGAAGAGAGATCACAATCATTACCCTCCATCAGTGTTATCTTCATCCCTCATCACTCATGTCTGACTGAGCAGGGGAATCTCTTTCTCTTTCACTTTCTCCTCCCCTCACCTCCTCATGACCCTGTTAAATCAGGCCAGGTGGCCATTACACATGGCCAAGTTTACAGAACGCCGTCAGAGCCTCCTGGCTTCTGTATCAGCAGGAAAGTGTTCTCAGCTGACTCCTCATCTTTTTTAGTGTTAAAGATAAACTGTGTTTAGTATCTGATAGTGAGCTGGGTGAGTGTGTGCTCTGACTCTCTGGTATAAGATTGATACAGATTAAGAAAGGTGTGGTTTCATGTGTGTGTCTGTGTGTGTGTGTGTGTGTGTGTGTCTGTGTGTCTGTGTGTGTCTGTGTGTCTGTGTGTTTGTGTGTCTGTGTTTTGTAGAACAATTCCAAAGTAAACCCCTGTCCACCGTCCGACTTGCAGAAAGAATTAATTATTTTTCATTTCACAACGTTTTGGTACCAGACTTTCATCAGGCAAACAATTTGATCATGGTACAGGTTTCATATGATGTACTCCCTTTGGAAGTCTGTTTGAGGAGATATTTTTATGACCACATGAAAGTTTGAATGTAGAACTTACTCTGACAATTCAGACCTTTTTTTTAAGTTGTTCTGATTTATTTTCATGGGATTTTTTCACCCTTAATATTATTCTAAATGCATTTGTTGATTGTAAACTTTATTTTTGGTTTGTCACTTTTATTCTTACAGTCAGGTAACCCAATCCTTATTATCTGTTACCAAGGTTTTTTTTTTTTTTTTACATCATGATGAGAAAGTATCTGCAGATGTGAGGCCACCACCTCCTTTTTAACACTCTCTGTCCCATAATCAAATTGTTGGACTGATGAAGGTCTAGTACCGAAATATTAAATAAAAAACATTTTTATTTTTTCTGCAAGTTGGATCAGTGGCAGCTGGTCAATGGAGGGCGCCAGGGAGCCGCCCCACCGTCATTACCGTCAACATTACCTTGAAGAATGAGACATTTAAAAAGGAAAAGAAAAAATAAAATATAACGTCTTGAACTATATGTTTATATATATATAAATATATTTAAATGTGCACAATGAATAATATATATTTTATGATGAGTAAATTTGTTTAATTCATCTGCGTTTTCTGATTGGTGATGTGTTTCCACCCTGGGGTGCAGAAATCTTTGGCCATAGACAGTCGTTATAAATTGTTCATGCGCAGTGGCTCCAGAGATATGACCATGCCAGGGCGCACCTCTCTTGCACCCAGAGCTGAATGTAGCTTGATTTGCATACCACCACCCTCATGCTGTGGAGCCGACATCACAGCCGTCTGTTATAAAGTGTGGTTGATTGACAGGTTGAGCTGTGGGAGTAGAAGACAATCAAACAGAGACGTAAAATGGAGAGAGAAAACATAAATAACACAGTGAAGTCGCTCATAGCGTTACCTCTTGAGAGGAGAACATATCAGGAGAAGGTGAATGTGAAAGAGCGCGGACCTTAACAGTATAATATTGCCTTTTTTGGTTTTCATTGATGTAAATACACAGGTGTGATGCCCTAGCAGGTTTGCTTGCTTATTAGTATATGTCTAGTTTTGTAGTCTAGGCCCCCTCATGTATAAAACTCCACCAGCCGCCACTGAGTTGGATGGTGTGCAGGTGTTTATTTTTAAATTGTTTTACAAGACACCTGACCCTCTAACGCACCTGTCCTATTAAACAGATGTGTAAAGATTTTTTTCCCTTTGTATAAGTTTGTTAGCGTGCAGTGTGGACCCCATACTTATACACAAAACATGCACTGTGTGTGGGTACTAACCATGTAAGCAGGGCCCCCTCTTCTTTGCGTATTTTACAAGATGCAAGTTCAATCAGAGGCACTCCCATTCCTGTTTATCGTGATGCATATATATATATATATATATATATATATATACATATATATGTGTTTGTGTGTGTGTGTGTGTGTGTGTGTGTGTGTGTGTATATGCATATATATGTACATGTGTGTATATATATATGTATATGTGTATATATATATATATATATATATATATATATATATATATATATATATATATATATATATATATAAATATATATATATATATATATATATATATATATATATATATATATATATATATATATATATATTTATATATATCACATATACATATCAGATCAGTCTCAAAATTCACGAATGCAAAATGTGTGCATGTAAATGCATCCACAAACGCATGAACTGATCCACAAATGCATGAGTCAATCCACAAATGTGTAAACAGATCTGCAAATGTGTAAAATATTTATAAATGTGTGCACAAAATCCACATATGCACATGGAAGGATTCACAAATGTATTTAAAAAAACAAAAAACAAAACATTGACACTGATCTGGCTCCATAAGTACAGTCAGAAAAAAAAACTGTCACACTTAGCTTTAACAACTTTTTAGACTCACGTTTTATTCCACAAATAACATTTTTGTATTTTGATTTTTAAACATTTTTTTACATTGTTTTGTGACATGACAGAAATATAAAACAGCAAAATCTCTGTTCTCTCTGATAAACTCATCTGGCCCACACAAAGAGGGCAGTCTGCTGTGTGTCTGTTTACTATGAGAGGACACTGCTCTCACTCTGCTCCTCTGTGACCCCACTAAACCATTAGAGGTCAGAGCTAATGAAGAGGCAGATGGCGGCACTTGTTGACGCAGCGTATAAGTTGTTTGACCTTTAACCCTCTTCACTGAGTGAGACAGGAGTTTAAATTAGGAGGGCTGACTTCCAGGGGCGTCTTCACTCCCAGAAACACTTCACAGTGAGTGAACAGGAATGACTGCTAATGGACAGGGTGAGGCTCATCATACCAAACATTTAGGACGCGGTCCCACTGAAGCACGCTTCAGCCCTAAAGCACATTTGGAATGGCCAGTGTGACCACAACTGCGCTGTGCTGAAGAACGATTCGCTACCGTGCTTTGCCACGCAATCATTTTAAACAAAGCGGGTCGTTAGAAGGCTGTGTTGGGTGAAAACGACTTACTATAAGTCCAAAAGTGTCTAAAGTTGAAGCAGCGTTGTCTGTGTCTCATTGTGCTGACTCTAATGAGATTTCACTTCATGTAAACAAATGCATCATGATGACGTAGGCAGGCCATACGCATGTGTGACACCCGCCTAAGTCTGGTTCATATCGGTGTAGTGTGACCGCTGGCCGTACTCTCCAGCTGGGGACTGGCGGAGGGGCAATCGTGCTTAGGCATGGCACGGTTTGGATGGCCAGTGTGACTGCACCCTTACTCTCACACACACACCATTCTTCTTTAAGCATGTTTAAAAGAAAATTTTAAACAAAAAAAATGAATAATTCATTTTTAAATTACTCTTAACATGGATATTGAAAACAATAAAACAAGTGAAACTTTACACTTTAGAAAACTAACATTTAAAAGGGATGTGATCTGATCTGGAGTTGTTGGTATTACTGATGCAGTACAGAACAGTTGCTAAGAACCCTCCGCTTCCCCCTTATCCTCTGTGTTACGTCATCTTCCAAATTGAATCTCAATGACAACCTCTGAGGATAGGTTAATAGTAACTCAGAGGTAGGTGTAAAATTTAAGTTGTAACATCTTAATACCCTGGTACAAAGACAGCTATAAGTGGAGCACAAACTCCATTCAACTAAGAGAAACAACCCTCCTTCCTTTTAGATGTCTGTCAGGAGCAGAGCTATGGGCAGATTTGGTGTTTAAAGCACATCCCTCCAACATTTCAAGATGTGACGTGTGATGACCAGGAAAATTGAATACTCTAAATTGTCCGTAGGTGTGAGTATGTGCATGAAAGGTGGTCTGTCTGTGTGTCTAAGCCCTATGATTGACTGGTGACCAGTGCAGGGTGTACCCCGCCTCTGGCCTTAAGACAGCTGGGATAGGATACAGCCACCTGTGACCCTGAACAGGATAAGTGGTATAAAAGATGGATGGGCATGTGATGACTTCATCATTTCATCTGATTTTGTGAAGATCTTGTAGAAATCTTGTGCTATTTTTTTTTTTTTGTTTTTTTTGAATACCATTTGATCAGTTTACACACTGGTTCGAGGATTTCTATAACATGAATGTGTAGCAGTTTGAAAATCTGCATGTTCATTATGAAGCACCACAGTTTTTTATGTTGTGAAATGACATAATTACAGATGAAGGGGCTCAGATAACTCCATTAAACTTAGCATAAAGTATAGATTAACATCAAAACACAAGCAGATTGATAGCTCATATATTACCACTATGCTGGCTATGGTGCATTAGGGAGCATAACTTGGTGTTAACAAAACAATCCACCAGGCTATGATTTTTTTTTTCATATTTTTCATTTTTTTAAAGGCTGCTCTAATGAAAGGTTTCCTAAAGTAAAAGGTTATTTACTCAAGACCAAAGCTTTAGATTAGGATCACTAAATCAGAACTACAACTGAAAATCCCTATATAGAAAAACATGTTGTCTGACTGCTCCTTATAGTTATATAAAAATTAACGGCTGGGCCACAGAGTGCCTCAGTCATTTTGTTTAATAAATATAAATTAGATATTAATTTTTCAATTTCTTAATTAAGCTCCATGTCCTATAATTCAAGATCACCTGTTGCTGTAACCCTGCCACTCCACTGCTGTCTGACTAACAGGACAGTTCTGTCGCTTCTTCTATCCCCAGAGAAAAGTGATTGTAACAAACCAATCTTTTTCAAGTGTGAGAAACAGTTGGAAAAGGTGTTTTGCATTCATTAGCGGTTGCCTAAGAGGAGAGACTGTTTACCTCAAGTGACTTGTGCTTTGTTGGCTAATAAAACCTTCCACCTTTCTTTTCTTGCCCGACATCTTCATAGAAAACTGATGAAGTGGGGTTTATTACAGGACTATTACAGCAGTCTGTCCATCTGCATTGAGCAGTGGGATTTTATAAGGAGGATTTTGCTTTCCCTTGTCTTCAAAACAACAGAGATAATCATATAATAGTTTGTACTGCAATGAAGCAGCATACATTGCAGGATCTAACTCAAAATCTTAAATCCTGTAACTTACTCTGATCAAACTTCCAGCCATCCTTAAATACTGCAAACAGGTTTGTAACCAGCTCTGCATCAGACCTCGTGAGTCTCCATGCAGAGATGCTGGAGGTCCCCTCTCTACACACAGTGACAGTAAAAACCACATCAGTTCGTCTGTGGTGAAAAAACAGGTAATAGCCTATTACCTGACTCCTGCTTTTTCACCCTTCATTTATATTTAGATTGATTTAAAAATGAACGAATTGAAGAATGAGACATTTCCCGTCCATTTGTCCAATTAGAGCGCCAGTTAATGCCGGCTAAAGCAACGTCAAGTTTAATTTCACACTTATTGACATGTGGTGGATGTGGTTGACATTACTCTAATTATTCAATCTCACTTTCTCTCAGCAGGCATCTCATTAAACTGCAGCTCAGCCATTAAGCAGCATGTTGTCATAGAAAATCCTCCTGATGACTGACTACCCACTGATCAAACACACAATATCTCTACAGAAAATACCGCATAGTGTAGAAACCATGTGAGTAGTGACACTCTGACATGTTTGAAATTCTGATTGAACTTAACTTTTGGTCAACCAGACAAGAGGCAAAGAGAGTTAAAATAGACCGTTGTCATCCTGGCAAACAGCGACAATATGTTCCCCTTTTAGACTGTAATCCTTTTTATTGACTTTTACTGAATCTCTTTTATCCGCCTTATCTTGTATGTTCCTCATTACTGTTTATTTATCTGCTGCACAGCACTTTGATAACTGAATGCACTTTATGGGTTTTGCCTGATTCTTAGTCTTTGGCATTTTGTGGTTTGAGTGCTGTCCTTTTTTCACTTGAGTTCAGGATTTTGAGTTTTCTGATTTTGTAATGCCTGTATGATTTATGTGTTATCATGTACTGTGAACTGATGCCTGCTGCTGAAAAACAATGTTCCCCCGGGACTATAATAAAGTTGAAGTTGTAGTTGAAGTTGAAGTTGAAGTCAAGTTAGCCACACCCGGATTATGCAAAACTGGATGCTTCTATATTTTAAAAAATAATAATTTATAAATTAAAATATAAATAAATCAGCTACTGCAGTGTCTTAAACAGAAACTTACTCCATTAGATCAAAAGAGACCAAAATCATTCCCTTTCTACCCTGTAAACATGTTTGATTCTGTTTTTAATAGTGATGGGAATTCCGGCTCTTTTTAGAGAGCCGACTCCTTTGGCTCGGCTCACTTAAAAGATCTGGATCTTTTGGCGCCCAAGCGGCTTTTCTTTTTTTTTTTAATTGCTTAAATTAATTTATTACCAACAATAATGTTAAATTGTATGCAACATTAAATTGTTGATGTGAAAAATGCATTTTTTTAGATTAACATACATTGCCTTTATTGACTTATTGTTATTACTAACCTTTATTACCTTTATTACCATAAACAGTGCAAAATGATTTACCCCATGTTAAGGTCTTTATTTACTTTAGTGCTCTAGCTTATTGTTTCTCTTGTTTTTTCATTCTTTCCAGAAAAAGAAAAAAAAAAGGGGGGGGGGGGGGGCTCCAATCATGTGCGGCTTTGGAAAAAAAAAAAGGCCAGCAGCCTGAAGAAAAGAAAAAAAAATTGGCTCCAAATCAGGAGCCGGCTCCCGGCATTCACTTCAAGACCAATACATACACAGTTCTTAATATCAACATCTTGTCAAGGATGTTAATAGGGTCTGCTTGACTTTATAAGTCAGCTTCAAGTGGTCACTAAAGGGAGTGGTTCTCTAAGTGGGGGTAATGGCCCCCTGAGGGTCCACTATGGAGCACCACGGAGGCCTGAGAAAATTGGAGGGAAGGGAAAAACACAATCAAATTATATATTTTTTTAATTATTTTATTTGATTTCATTTTTTTTATATTTATAACCATTTGTCCTAAACATACAACACACTAAGTGTCATAATCGTCAGATTTCCTGTTCTAAAGAAATGTAACAATTATTTAAAAGAGAAAAAAAAGTTATAAAATATTTTTTGAAGTTGACATTTCTCTACATATTTTGGAACGTTATCTGTTTCCAAAGGGGGTTCCGGCCAGAAGCAAATGCCTTGGCATAGTTAAGTTTGGACACCCCTGACTTTGGGAACTGTATTTTTTCCCAGCTTAAGGCTGCTGCTTTGAAAACACAACAGGATGACTTCTCCGCAGAGCTTTAATTATTGCTAGTCATCGCTCAAGACTTATCCCTGTTTCCACAAAGTTGTTCAGTTTGGTTCGTCTGGTGGTGCACCACACATTTTGTTGCATTACTGTTGACTAATCCTATGACAGACCCCCAAATTACCGACCCATACGGTCCCACTTTTTGGTACCCTTCTGTTAGGGTGCTAGACACATATATATATATAATCCGACCCCAGAAGGTGGAGCTACAAGACTGCAGTCCGTTGATTGGTTGAAAAAGTCGTCACTTACCCTGTGACAGCAACTGTAGTGCTGGATGTCTTCCATTGTTGCTCTTTGTTTACTGCGTCTCAACGGAAACGGGCTTTTGACCAACCGGTTTTCCTTTGGCGTGTTAAATCAGAAACTCTGAACGGTTAATCTGTTTTAGAAGAACATATACTTAAGTAAACTTCATTTTTTGTGGGCCCTTATGCCTTCATTCAGAGAGGAAAAGAAACAGGTTGAGGTTAAGGACAAACTCTGAAGACGTGGTCATTAAGTCACAGGGAGAAGAGTTTCTGCTAGACAGTATTTTTCCAACCCAGTTCACTTTTGTTTATGCAGTATTCGGTTGATATAACCAATAATTCACTGTGGCTCTTTGTGTCTAATCAGAGCCCAATAAGTAAAAAGTATTTTAAAGGTTTTTCTGTATTTCATTTGGATCAGTTTGTAGATATTTGTTCCTCCCATGAGGCCGCCCTGTGGATGCTGTAATGATCTCACCGGATGATTCATTTGATTTAGATGTACTGACTTTCTCAAATTATGTAAGAATACATTTCTCATATTTACACAAGAAGTGTCATGCCCCAGAGCAGATCTGTTGATTTTATGTCAGTGTGGAATAAAAATCTAATCAAACCGCAGGCTGTTGGCTGAATCAGGGTTTTTAATGGTTTAAATGTAAGTCTAAATAAAATCCTCTAGTATAAAGCGAAGTTAATACTTTTCATTAAGGCTTACAGAGCTCATGTTGCATGATTAATCAGTTTATTGTTTGCCTGTTAAAAGCATTTAGTTTTAATGGGTGGGGGATTTGTCTTTTCGATACTTATCTCTATAAACACAGGTTCAGCATACTTATTGTATTGCAAGCCTGTTTAAGCATTAAAGATACAAAGTTTCAAACTGGATGAAAGGAATGTTAAAGAGAGGGTATTCTGCTTTGACATATCATAAACATGAATATAAAGTATCAACTCTAGATGTTTATACGTAATGTGTGCAGATTTTCAAACCTCCATTTATTCATGTGTTAAAGAAATCCCTGAATCTGTAAACTGGTTAAAACGATTCATTCCAAAAAATAGTACGAGATCTTCTTGCTATAATGCTGAGGTCATCATATTAGGATCTCCTCACTGGTTGATGATATGTTGGAGGTGTGGGCCTTAAACACTAAGGTCTGCCCTGACAGTCCTTTAGAGAGCTGGCCAAACGGAGGAGGGGGGTTTGGGGAGCAGGGAGTCTTAATGTGTGACAAGTGTTTTTTTTGTTTTTTGTTTTTTTCCTAAGCTCTAATTCATTTAAGGCTATTACGAGGGTAATGTAGGGGCAACATGAAGCCTTAAAAATCACAATACCCCTACATTAACCCTGTATGGTCTACAATGCCAAGTCTGCCAGAGCACATCTTTACACTGTTACGTGCTGTAGAGTTATTTTTCGCATAAAACTTTTGCCATACAGCAATGCAACCCAAATATCCCAAACTCTGATCAAATGTAAAGACTTGTGCTCAGAACAAATAAATGAATTTGACAGAAATGTCATGGCTGTGTTCCTCAAAAATGTAAATGTGAAAAACAAGATTGCACGTATTCATTGTAGGAAGAAATGTGGAAAAAAACGTCATCTGGATCGTAATATTTTTGATGATAATGCTTTATACTGGATTTCTGCAAACACGTTAGAGGAAGGAAAACAGCGCTCAGGGACATGTTGTAAACGCAGAATGAAAGTGTAACTCCTCATATTTTATAGGCAAAAAGAAGGATTAGTCTATCTTAACTAGTACCACACATTAAAAATGAGGGTGTATTCACACCTTGATCGTTTGGGGCAGTTGTTCTGAAACAGTGAGAAGCCCCCCCCCCTAAAGTCTGGTTCGTTTGGGCATATGTGAACGCAGCAATCACGCTACGGGACAAAATAAGCGGGTCTAGATCCCCAAGAATAGGTGGTCTCTGCTTGCTTCCTGTAGCAGTTCCTGTGCAGTGAGAACACAAACGCCCCAGCAACCGGCACAACTGGCTCATAACTGTGGCTCACACTGTAGTAATGGGGGCAGTAATGAGCCTGGTTGAGAACTGGACAGTCAAAATAGTAGAAGAAGAAAGTGCCTTAATGCAGTCAGGACTCTTAAAAAAAACTACATATGATCATATGTACATATGATCATATAGCGCAGACTGTTAGCCAGATAAATGCTATAACACAAACTAGCCACACACGTTGCTGATGCTCCATGGCGGGTAACAACATGAATGAATGAATGAAGATAAGAAAACTTTCAGTCCTCCGGGTATGATTTCTGACCAATGAGAGAAAAAATCGATCGCATGTGACATTTGTTTACAACTTTGGACCACAAGAGATTTTTGCCTTGTGAACACAAAGTGACAACCACTACAATTGTATCATTTTTGCCCCTGAATCAGAGCAAAGCAAACGAGCCACAGGTGTGAATACACCCTAAATATGCAAATTGTGGTGCCATACTGGGCTCTGTATTTGGTTTAGTTTGGTTTAGACAACTTTATTTATCCCAATGGGCAATTCTGATTTTGCAGTCCACCTAAGCTACACATATATCTACAGACAGTAAAAAGAGTCAACAATGAACAGATTATGAATAAAACAAAAGTCAGTACATGACAGAGAGCACATCAGTGCATAGCAGCCTTCAACATACCCTTCCCTTCGCCAGGGTCAAGCAGATTACATTACACATCCACAATTAGTAGGTCAAAGAAAACATGGAGATACCCAACAGCGCATTAAAGATCCCATACAGTAACAACAACGAAAAACAAAAAAGTACCAATATGTCAGTCTAACAGACTACTATCTGTAGGGTTCAATTTAACATTGTTTTTCTTTCAAACCCACTACAAGCTTCTTCTATTCCAAGATTTAGCTTCAACATTGGTAACACATTTAAATTCAAGTGTGGATGCTATCATCTCTGCTTTGGAGGATACTGAAAATGTGGGTGTATCTTAACCTGAAGATCATGTAAGGAGTTTCAGCTGGATGTGAAACAGATTTTAAAAACATGCCCTTATATGACCCATAAAAGCCCAAAAGACCACAGAAAAAAAAAAAAAAAAAAGATGAGTTACCCCTGTGCAGTTCTAGTATTTCAGGCATAAAATCTTTTCCATCTGTAAACTGCCTCTGGGTCAGAGAAGGTGAGTGACGGTCTGCTCTGGACACAGACTTTATTAGATTTTCCACAGCAAAGACTCACAGTATGTGATATGTTTGACCTATTGGAAAGCAGAATCATGTTATTCTGTTTTTGAACACAGCTAATGTCTGTGTAATACAAGACAAGCAGGGCACTTTGATTTGTATAAAGAGGTTGAAAGAAGTTCCTCACAGGAGTTTAGATCAAACTCTGACCTCCAGTTGTTGGAACCTGACCAAAAAGTGTCCACACAGCCTGATATCATAAACAATAATACCGCAAATACAAGAAAACAATGGTCTGTACTAATATGGCAAGTTATCAATGATAAAACATCAGTTAAAGGGACTATATGGAGTTTGCCACTTTTTTACTCCCGACTGTCACCTCAGGCATAAGGTGTAACTGCAGCCTCTGTGTTCAGCTCATGCATGGCGCGCGTGCAAGTACGAGCATGAACATAAAGCTGTAGCGTTAGCAGGCATGATGTCAACTGAGGTAAGAAAAAATACATTTGTAACTTACCTATGTGTGTGGACAAAGTATATTTGAGTCTATATTATTTCCCAATGTTTTCAAAAGCAAACAAAGGTTTTGAGTGACGGAGTAGTTTAGAGATACATGAATGAAAAAGTATAAACCTTGTTGTCCCTATAAGTGTTAGCTTTACAACACTTTGAAAGCCAAAGCCAAGTACACGACAGGATTATCAAAATAAATAGGTAATCCAGATCCGCAACATATTTTTTCTCAAATTACTTTAACAAGCAAAACACTCACTCGATCGCTAACCTAACAGCAACTAATGTGTGGCAAACAACCTGTTGCGAAAGCGTAGTGGCTATGCTGCCTTAATAGCGATTAGCATGCTACAATTAGTAGCATTTTATTCTATCTTCTAACCTGACAACAACTGACATGGTAAACAACCTGTTGTGAAAGTGTAGCTGCAATGCTGCCCTGATAGCCGGTAGCACGCTACGTTTACTAGCATTTCTTAGTATTTTTAGGTAAATTTTTAGATAGCTCTTACCTTTCAAGCAAAAGCAGAGCTAACGGTGGGTCCCTTTTCATCCCCAGAGCTCCTCTTAGCATTCTCCATTGCTGAAACGCTGCTCCGATGTTGACTCTAGTTCTTTGCCTTCGCCTATCAGATTCCACTTTGGACCTTTTTGTCGCGCTAGATAAAACTTTTCGTTTCTTTCGTTTGCCTGGAGTCTGAGCAGGAGTTGGGGCTGTGCTCGATGCCGGTCTCTTCTTGCTCTCTGCAGAATCCATCTTCAACTGTGGAAAGTTACCGACTCGCAAGCGATGTGTTTATGCCAGGCAGAGGCTAGGTGAAACAGTGCTGAGCGCTGGCTGTGCGCGGGGGACGCACATGACGTCATGCCTCCCCCTTCCCTTCAGGTATTGTGCAGGGAGAGAGGAGGATTTGCCCCAAAAAGCTTTGTTAATGAAGGGTAGGTACAGGCTGATGGAGGGAGTCAAAGTTGAAAAAGTCAGTGCTCTGTGTACACATCTGGGCATTGGTGGAGCATGTATGGAGTAAAAAAATCTCTACATTAACTTTGTAAACTCCATATAATCCCTTTAATGTGTGAAACATTTCCAATGTTTTACACATTCTTTCTTTAAAAAATAAACAAATCCTTTATGAGTAATATATTGCCTTGTGTTATCAAGAGTGATTCCAGCAAACTCTGTTTTTAAAGATCTGCCAGATGAGGTTTGCCAAATGACTGCAGGCATTAAATTTTTCTGGAGTGTTGATTCAACATTGTAAAATAAGATTGTAAATAAAAACCATCAAAGATGCACTGACTGTTAAAAAAAAAAAAAGTCTTGACTCTATAAAAAAGACTCCATGTGGTTCAAGTTTGAAGACATAACTGAGTGTTGTTAGTGTTTTTAAACCTTCAGCATTAGATAGTTTGACAAAACAAAGTAGTGAAGGTCTAAAGTGTTTGCAGAACCCATTTCAGGTTGACTCTGAAGAGTTTCCACTGTGACACCAAAACTCTGTTGATCTTGGGAACATGAGTCTCATAAAGTGAAAAAACAATGCTTTTTGTTTTCCAGGGGGAAGAACAGTTTGGTCGGACAGAGTGTGCCTGAGACATTGAAAAGTATCCCCAATAACTATAAAAACCATGACATCATCCACGAGGGTGTGTTTAACTGTGTTTATGAAAACATCCTCTCTGAGCAGCAGGTCCAGATTACTTTGATTAGCCACACATGTGGAGGCAGGAGTTTGTTAGAAGGCTATAAAGTTCTCTGTCAGGGTAATTTCCATAGTAACAATAAACAACAAGCTGAACAGGAGGTGTTGATTGATTTATACTGAGTCTCTGATGAATTAAAGACAATGTGAGTATAAAACACATGAAATGTGTTAGTAGTTCTTACACTCTGTGTTGAGCAGCAGTTCGTGTGGAGATTACTATAGAACTGTCATAAGTGGTGTGTTCTGCTGTAAAGATTTCTCTACAAATACAAAAAAGAGGGGTACAACGTGTGATGTGAAAAACAGCCATAAAGGAGAAGATAAAGACAAGCTCAAACATTAAACATCTGTTCAAGCAGCACCCTGAACAAGTGAGATGCTTCAGTCTCTAGCTATGGTGAAGTTTGTATCTGAAGGGACTGAACCAGCAGGTCCAGATGTACAGCTCACTAAAGTTCATTAAACAAACAGGATTATTAGTCCTACTGTTCTGTTAAGACCAA
This sequence comes from Halichoeres trimaculatus, assembly GCF_033239565.1. Lineage (NCBI taxonomy): Eukaryota > Metazoa > Chordata > Actinopteri > Labriformes > Labridae > Halichoeres > Halichoeres trimaculatus. The sequence goes on from NW_027437184.1 coordinate 30,740,901, forward strand.
CTTGTTTCATTAGGCTTTTAACTAATATCTTTTTTTTTCTACTTTTATTTTACTGTTGGACTGAATTTATTTATTTTGTTTATTAAATTATTCAATTTATATTTTAGCTCTTTTATTACCTATGTATTTTCTCAGTTATGTAGTTTATGTGTTTACTTTATATCTCCAGTAGTTTTATGTTTTTATTCCATATCTCCAGTGTTTCCTCAGCGGGGTTACTATGCACTGGGGGCTGCGGCTGGCTCTAGCTGTGATGTCTTTGTCTTGTTGTGAACATCAGCTTGGGCAGGTGGGGGGTCTGCGGCAGTGCTTCGCTCCTGTGGGCCCCACATGGAACATGGTTTGCTGGCCTGCAGCAAGGTGGGCGCCTGGGTGGAGGTGTCCTGGCTTTGGGCTGTGAGCAGCACCCAGTGCAGGTGGCCTGCTGCAAGTGTGTTTCTAGACTTGGCTCTTCTGTATTCAGCAACATGTTTCTGAAACCACTGTGTGTGTGTATGTGCTGGGGTGGGGGTCTGGGTCGGGTCTTGGTGAGGGCTGCTTTTAAACATGTAAGGCACTTTGTAATGTATGAAAAGTGCTCTATAAATAAAGTTTGATTTTATTTGATTTGATTTGGTCTGATCTTTGGTCTCCCGATCTGGACCAAAGACTTTTTAAAACACAGCTGTCTTCTTTGTGACATCATTCATCTGTTTAGACAGGGGGAGTTTTGAAGCCCGTTGTCAGCTGGAGCCATATTGAAAATGCCAAACTGTGTGTCAGTCAGGTGCGCTGGGTAAACATGTTATCTGGATATCTTCTAAACATCTAGAAAAAAAATCACCCCTGTAGAGTTGAACCAGCAGGGGTGGCCAACCTGTGGCTCACGAGCCACATGTGGCTCTTTGCCTTTCAGTGTGTGGCTCTTCGATCCATTCATAAAAATATATATAAAGCTATGAGTAGCGGTGTGCCAATCAATCTAAAATATTGATATACTGATTCTAATGTTGGGTTCAGTATTGATCAATGTTTGGGTGTACAGGTTGATACTTAAGTTTCAGTTTCTCTTCTTTAGTACAAAATTTAAACACACTAACAAACACAGTAAATCTCGTTTTAAAAATGTTTTGATTTTCATTTTATGTCATTTTGTTTATGCCTGAGAGGAAGTGTGTTTGTAAGACCACAGGTGTGATGTGGCTCTCTGTAGTATCACGGTCATGGCTGCTAACTTCTTTGTTTTCATTTTTGCTCTTGTGTTTTGGTGTGAATGTGCCTTTTAGTGCCTCTGCAGTTTCCTGGAGTGTGTCTAGCTCCAGACATTAGTTTTGAAGGTTTCACTATAACACTGGTTTTAATTGTGTACAGCACTTTGAGTTCCTCTGTGTATGAATGTTGTTTTACAAATAAACTCACCTTGTCTGAGTTGTAGAGCTACTTTTCAAGGGACCCAGTGATTCATCCAGCCTCTCATTTCCTGCATTCTCACTCTGGTCTTAAAACTAAGCTCTTAAGTACTCACCCCATCAGCAATGTTCAGCACTGAAAGTCCCATCTCTAAACTCCATGTGCTTTCAGAAACTAATCTCACCTCAGCAGAGACCTTGTGGAAGGTAAAGTCCCTGGTCCCTGCAGCATTACATTGGTCTGAAGAGAGAGCGGAAATAACGTTTTTCTCACGGCCTTGTGTTTAAGATTCAGACAAACAGACACCACTTTGGAGCTGTTCTGAGAAACTTTGCTCCATCAATACCACATAAATAAAGAAATAGTCTTTCTAACAGTGTTGAATCTTTTCTGAATCACTAACTGTCTGTCTGGAGAGCAACTTGTGTTTATTAAAGTTTGATGAACAGACAATTTGGACCATAACTCTGATTCAATAACTAACAGAGGAGAAAGAAAACTCTTCTCTTTTTAATCCTCACACACCGACACTCCTCCCTTATTATCTGATTACTTCATGAACCCTTGTACTCAGCATCCAAGTGAAATACCTCTTCAATTATAAACCTCCAGGAGAGTTAATATCACTCTCCCCGTAAGACTTTGAAATGCAAACAGGGTGTTTGCAGGTGAGGATGTGTGGGTGCTGCCGGTGTTGTGCTGGCTTACAGAGATCCAACCCGAGCCTGCAGGGAGTTTCTCAGATCGAACAGCTTCCACATGTAAACTCGCTGTCCCTGGAGGTGTGAGATATTAGGTTTAGGAAAAGGTTTCCTTTGCTCCCTGGAGTCGCTATATCCTCGAGAAAATTGGCTTTCTGGACAAAACACTGTGCAGAGAGAGATAGAGAAAACATCTGCAGAGGAAGGCTGGGAAATAGAGACAAACAAACCTGTCACTTCTGCATGTTTACTCTACAGGAACTGTCAATCTTTACTTGTTTGTTCTAAAATAGGGCGTTAAAATATTGTTGTTTAAGGAGCTATCACCAGCTGGCGTAAATAATTCTACTTTAATCCAAAGAAAATTAACCCATTTCAAGATTATTCTGCAAGTAAAACGGTATTAATCCCTCAAATCTTCTTTAAAGATCTTCAAAGTCCTCGGGGCAACCTAAACTACTGTGGAAATAAGTACAATTATCACACCTCACTGGAAGATTTAGATCCCTCATTAAAAAGATGAATTTAAAAGAGACTAAATGACTTGTTAAGATCAATATTTTAGGCAGAGTAAACATCTTGAGATGGCGCCTTGTGATGTGTAAAGACGAGAGGAGTGTTTTGCATGATGATCTGAGAGGAATTTGAAGTGCAAATCAGCTCCATTTAAGGAGCTTCACTCTGCTCCACAAGCTGCAGCGACATCAAACTGTGCAGACTTCACATGCAGCCACACCTGCACTCTCACATGCACAAACTGTATGGACAGCTGACTGGTTCTTCACATCAAAGTCATGTAAACTGTGTTTTTATTCAAGAAAAGCACACAGAAAGTGAGATTTCAATGCAGCAGCTGTTTTATCCTTAAAGAGAAGGAGGAGAGGAGGGATCTGCAGTGCTGCAGCTCCAATAAGGTCTTTTTGTGTTTTTATGGGCTGGGTTTTATGGAGCAGATGGACGTCTCTTGTCCTAAAGGAGTGAGAGGTCTGTTGGTTTTCATTCCACCTTTAATTCTTTCATTAGAGAGGATTAAGTGGGCAGTAAGTGACCCAAGCAGGTGATCAAACACTGAGCGTGCACACACACACACACACACACACACACACACACACACACACACACACACACACACACACACACACACACACACACACACACACACACACACACACACACACACAACACTTCACACACTTCACACACTTCAGACACAGACTCTACATGTGCAGGTTTTTCTCTGAGGTGTCAGAGAATACTGTTAAACCACATCAGTCAGATTTGCTTGATATTTGCTTAACTGTAATAATAACAATAATAAAAATAACAGTATCAATAATAATAATAATGATAATAACAATAACTTTATTTATAAAGCACTTTTTAAAACAGAAGTTTACAAAGTGCTTTTACAGCCAGAACATAAAAACAAACACAAGCATCAAACATGGAGCACAAGCTGTAACCCATTTGAACCAAGGCAATACAAGAACCGTTCAGTATAAAATAAGAGCATGAGAACCAAGATAAAAACTATTTAAAAAATCAACCAACGCGAAAATAAAATAAAAATTGAATTAAATTAATTTAAATTAAATTAAATTAAGTTAAGTTAAATTAAATTAAACTAAACTAAACTAAACTAAATTAAACTAAATTAAATTAAATCAAATTAAATTAATTAAGAGTGTTAATTTAATCATAAACCATTAAAATAAAGATAAAAGTGATGAAAAATAATGAACGAGGAATATAATAGTAAAACCAAGGTAAGACAGAAATAAAAGAGATATAAGATAAAAGACAAGATTTTTTTGTAAATTAAAGACAGCAAGAAAAGAAAAAAGGAAACAATTCAGGTATGAGAAAAGTTTGATTTCTCATAAATACAGAAAAACTGCAGTCTGTAAAAGAAGCAAGAACATTTAGAGCGCCCCCTTGTGATTGACGTCAGTGTTGGTCCATTACAACAGATGAAACATGGTTCAACACTGACGGTTAAAATACATTTCAATTACATTTCTCTCAAACATGCTTTTTGTTGCTGTAGTTACTTCAAAGAGTCTTCATTTGTCATCCAGTTCCTGGCAAGTCCAAAGCCACCACTACCACCCACGTCTAGACTCCATGGGAGATTTCCTTCTGATCTTTCTGACACTCACAGAAATTCCCTATAGAGTCCTCAGGCCAAAGATCTTCTGCAGCTGTCTGTTCCAGACTGGGATAGAAAAATAGGAGAAAATGTGACTAACACAAACACAGGAGACAAGGGAAAGTCATCAACAACTTCGTAGCTAGATTGCTTCAGCTCATGTCTGGGCTCCGATTTATGTCACCAGTGCTTGATGTCAGCAACCACTGCAGCAATATTTTGACTTCATTTTTATTAAAGGTAGTGAACAAAGGAGTGTCATCAATACTTTCTTAATGCTAAGTCAGCTGCTTATCTTTACACAGACATGAAGATAATTGATAAAAAAAAAGTAAAAAAAACATGTTAAATAAATAAATAAATAAGTAAATAAATAAATAAAAAGAAAAACACAGGGTTAAGATGATTATGTTTTAAAACCTGAGCACAACATTCGTTGTAATTTACATAACACGCCCCTAAATATTCAAGGTCCAGCTGGCTGAACCCATAGAATTTACAACCTGGGGGGGCCCAATACGGAAAAAAAAAAAAAAAAAAAAAAGGAACAGCATAGCAACAGAGGTAGAGAGAAATTATGTTGCTTTGTTTGGCAGTAAAAATGTTGGAAAAGTAGAGGGAATCAGGAAAAAATCACCTGCAGTGATTCAGCAGTGTGGATGTGACAAAATAGAATAGAAAACAGTTTTAAACATTTAATTTACACTTCCTTCATTTATACCTTGATTAATTAATCCGTAATGTCTGACTATTAGAAGCCACATTATTATTAATTGTTACCATTCAGGTCCAGAAACCTGGAAAGTTGGCTTTAAAGATGTGTTTGAGCTCTGAAAGAAGCTGCAGACTCCAGCCTGAACCTGTCACAGACCGAGGAGGGAGTGGAGCTGAAGTGTGTCGATCGTGTGCAATTATATGCATGGGTAGACTGGAGTTTTATGATAATTGGTACCACGAGACTAACACGTAAGTTGTGATCCCATGTAAATGAACATCTTCTGTTAATAACCAGTCACTTTTTTCACACAAAAAAACTTGGAGGAGAATTCAGAAAAGGTGGCAGAAAGGCAGAAATAAGGGAAAAAGGAGGCTTTGGCTATCCCCTTCTCTTTTTCTGTCAGCGGGGATAAACGGCCTTAAAAGCTCGTCCTCGTTTTAACACGGGCTGCCTGATCCTTGAGTCGGTCTATCTCTAAATCCCTCCATCTATCCTGGAGATCCAGCAGCTGGAGCCAGGCCATTACAGACAGAGTGACTGAGAGAAGGATTGACGTAAAAGAGGAGAAAGTCTTTTGATCAGCAGGAGAACATACAGTATATATAAAACGTGCTTTAGTTGTAATGAGTTTCTTCTGAGCTGGCTGGATGTAGTCTGTTCCAATATCCTGCTCCGTGATGAATCTTTCCTCTCAGGAACGCCTCAGAGAGGGGTCAAAGGTCACGGTACATTCCTGTCCACAAAGATATAAGTTAACTGGAGGGTTTGGCACAGCCTGAGTTTATATACAACAAATCCACTCTGACTCTTTCTACTTCACACACTCATGAATCTAAGAAACTCTTGCACTCAGTGATCCTCGCAGAAATATGACTGGAGTCAAATGTAAATTACAACCTTATGATAAAGAGGAAATTCATCACAGGCTACATGAGACTTCCAAGAGAAGTTTAGAGAGAAATATTTCCTGCTGAGCTTATTTAGCAAACATCTCATTTCTCATTAGCATCCAGATGCACAGCTGTTGGAGCCCTTTTTTTCTAAATCAATCTGTTTGTGTCTCTTTCCCTGAAGCAGCAGAGAAATAAATGTACACGCTATCGGTTTGAGCTGCCTCTCTCGCAGTGAAGCTGAGGTCATGTTTAATGAAACAAACAACACCCCCTCCCACCGGCTGCCGTCTTCTGGCACAGTGGTTGTCCTCAGATGACTCCTGCCAGGCTGGGGGTGAGTAAGCAGCACGCAGAGCAGAGGAGAGCAGAGCGGAGGAGGAGGGGGGAGGCCTGGGACTGCCGAAGGAGCAGCACAGCATCAGGCCGCAAATCAATGGGTAGAGAGGGGAGAAAGCAGAGCCCACTGTGATACAGTGAAAACACTCTGCACCACCTGTGGAACAGACTCATGTACGGACAGACTGTGGGTGTTTCTGGTTTAGATGAAGAGGGATTTCAGACTTCTCTGGCCTTGATTATAACGATAATGTACCCTGACCAAAGAAGGTGAGGTAAAAGGAGAGCAGGCAGAGAGGATGAGAGCAGGGAGGTCAAACAAAGTACTAAAGTGTTTATTCTTCTCTCTGTTTTTCAGCTTGTGGAGAATGCAAGCAGAAATTTACAGAAAATTAAAACAATCAGTGCTGCCAACATTTACGGTAGAGTGAAGCAAACATTCATCTCAACTCAATATTTATTTATAAAGCACATTTAAAACAACCAAAGTTGGACATAGTGCTGTACAGATAAAAAGCCGTTAAAGTAACAGGATACAATACTAAGATACATATAAAAACATAAAACCTGAGAAAATATAAGTAAGGGATAATGCCCGACGAGGTGTCCATTAACAGAAATTAATGGACAACCCAGAGGCGTGAACCGTCTGACGTGAAGCGGAGGATGGTTGCTTCCGCGAAGTCCATTAATTTCTGATAATGGACACCTTGTCGGGCATTATCTCACTTATACCATGGTCACTTATGAGAGAAATACATATTTAATCAAAAATTAACACGTTAATGTTGTTTTCATACCGTTAAAATCATTCATTTTAAACAAGAAGCGGCTGAGCGGACTATTTAATGTTGCTCGTTGTGACACGTTGCTAAGGTAACCTCCTCTGGCCACAGAACCTGCAGGTGTTACAGGCCTAATCAGTGGAGGGAAGTGAGATGATTGCTTGATGTTACATGAAAAAAGTGTGATTTCAGGGGGCAAGTGCACCTCTTATCGTTTGTGTATCCATAGAATGATGCAATTTTTTTTTCAAAGAATCAAAGTCAACAGATAGCCTAGTTTACTAAATCGGTTTTATTGCAAGAAATAGGCTATTGTCCACCATTCACTCTGATCATTAAATGGCGATATCAAGTTTCCGTTGCCACGGTAACCAACAACTGTTTGATCCAGCGCAGAAATTTAGAACCATCGGGCTATTTGACCGGAACTTCTGTTCTAGGTGTCCATTATCACCTTTTAACGGACACCCTGCAGCCAATCAGAATCGAGTATTTACCCAGACCATGGTATAAAATGAAATAAAATTAAATAAAATTAAATAAAATTAGATTAAAAAAATAAATAAATTTCCCATGTGACCGTCCAAACTTTGATTAAAAGCCATGGAGAAGTTGTGAGTCTTGAGGGAAGATTAAAAACCTTAATTGGCCCCGCAGAGCATAGAGGACAATGCAGTCATTACAAGCATGATAAAAACAATAATAAAACAAAATAATTAAAGATAAATTAGTGCTTAAGTGCTGGAAGTGAATCAAAACACAAGTTTCTGGTCTGTCATTTAGGATGGAGCAGGAGGCTTTCAAAGAAATGAGTTTAGACAGATTAAGATCAGTCTGTAGAGCGTTCCTTGCATAAGGGGCAGCAAAGCTGAACACTTTTTCCCCATTTCAGTCCTGACACGAGGAACAAGTAGTCAAGTGTTTTATTGAGAGCGCAAAGCATAAAGACTTTCAGGTCTTTGGAGGAGCGTGCCTAAGTTTAGAGGTACCAAGCCAAGAAAAGTTTACAGACAGCCAGTGAGTGGACCTGTGAGGTTTTAGAGAAGGCCAGCCAGAAATGGCTCAGAGCTCACAGTGATGAGTGAGGCAACTGCAACCAGTAACAAACCAAACCTCAAACTGTACTTAACACAAGCCAAAAAAAGTCACTGTAGTTGTAGCAGTGTTTTCCATGTCTCATTGTGCTGACTCTGATGAGATGGCACTTCTAATACACAGGTGCTTTACGATGATGATTGTTATGTGAGTGCCTTCAGTCTGGTCTATGTTTGAGTAGTGTGACCTCGGGCCTTACGAGCCAGCGGGGAAAAAACAATCATGTTCGGCCAGCCAGTGTGACCGTGCTCTTAAACTCAGTAAATTTGTGCCAGGATCCACAACTCTGCTTCTTGAGCCACAGAGCAGAAAGTTCAAGATAGACCAGCAAAATCAAGATAAACATCTCAGAAAACAGCAGAACCTTCCTAGTAGAGATAGTACAAGTTACAACCTACTAACAGTTAACTTGGTCTGCATTGCCACCTGAAACTTGAAAGTTTTCTTATTGTAACCATCATCTTCTCCAGTGCTTTTCCGGCATGCATTTGTCAAAAGTTTTTGACTCTTCTTCTCTGGTGTAATGTTTGACTCTGGCCAACGTCTCTTTAATCAGACTGGGCCTTGGTTAGGAAATGTTATATTATTTATAACAAACCAACCTACTTTCAGGTTCCAGAGAGGTTTCTATTTTGGCGCTTCCTGTTGATAAAGCTCTTTGTTGATATAGTTCTGTATTATAGACTGTATAGCCCTGTTCTCACCAAGCAGTCCAGTTCAGATCAGTATGGTTTGGAATGGGTTGGCTCGGTGAAGCTTGGTCGTGTTTGCGTTTCCACAACCAACCATGCCCCCTCGTGAAAGGCAGGGTATAAGCTGGATGCCGACAGACGCATGTAGTGTGACGCCATAGCAGCCTGCCACGGTGTGCCCCGCTAATAAATCCAGGGAAGAAGAAGAATGCGACACAGTAAACAAAGAGCAACGATAGAAGACGTCCAGCATTTTGTCCCCTCTGTGATTGGCAGGTGGCTCTTTGATACAAAGTGCAATCAAGCTTTGTTTCAGAGAAGGCTGGGTAAGTGACGATTCTTTTGGCCAATCAATGGTCTGCAGTGTTGTTGCTCCACCTTCCGAGAGCGGATCGGTTCAGTCTGGCACCCATACGAAAGGGTCCCAAAAAGTGTGACGGCTCGTCTGTATTATTTGAGGATCTGGGGATCAGTCAGTGGACACGCCACAAAATGCGCACCGTACTGAACCGGACCAGACCGGACTGCTTGGTGGAAACATGGCTTAAGATATGTGGATTAAGTCTCTTTGAGAGCACTCATTTGTTGCTGATGCAAAGTTTTGAGCCAGTGCCATGATGGAAATGCTGAACTCAACCTAGCTACAGGTACAGCTACGGGGTGTTCACCTGTCAGTCAGGTCAGCCATACCCTTATGTGGTCAAAACTCATCTATTTAATAACTTAGAAATCAACGAGTTGTAGAAATGATCCTTAAAGAACTGCAGATTAAACACTTCTGTTTAGGCTTCATACTTTTAGAGGTCTTAGCTTAAAGTTACTACAGACATATCATCAAACTTTTCCTCAGGAGCTTTATTTTGTTTCATTTTGGCTAATTTGTTAAACAATGAAAGATTCACTTAATCTTTCGACACACATGGGTCCATTATAAATAAACACAACTTTTAGGTTTATACATTGACCCCTTGTCAATTATTATATATTGTACCACTGTTTGCATTTGTGGATATCTACTCTTACACAACCTTTTACAGAACACTGTGCAATGAAAACAGCTTGTTGAAGTGATAAACTGTCTTATCTTGCAGTTTGATGAATATTCTCCAACATTTAAAGTTTACCATCCTGCCGACAGCACCAGAAGCGCACAGCAGAGCAGCACAGTTCAGCAGACAGTTGTAACACTTGACTTAACGCTGAATAATATTTAACATAATTAGATAACTTATTCAAATACTGTATGTATCAACTGGGTGTGTGGGCTAGATATGTGGCTCTGGAGCTCAGAGGAAAAAGGAATGAAAAGACAAAAAATATCAGACCTAGCTGTATTAAAAACTTTAAACTTTAGCAAATCACCGGGTCTACCAAAGAAAAAGCAAATACATGAAAACAGTGTCAGTTAGTGAAGTAGCGAATTGTTCCAGTTGTTAATAAATCTCAGGAAATACCAGCAGTGCTTCAAGTTAGACAAGAAAACAACGTTCATTAAACCCTGTATTCAACTTAGTGAAACTTTAACTATAAAAGGTCAAAATTTGGTTGTTAGTTGGTAAAACTCTGAACACTCAAGTCCAAGATGGATTTGTCATCAGAAATTAAAAGTGAAGTCACACAAGTATTATTAAAAACAAGATTCTATATTTTTATTTGGAAGCAGTTTTTGGCAAAAGCAGTCATCAAGTCAATCCTTTATTTTTTTTATTGCTGCTAAAGGGATTTTTAGCTTTAAATTAATGTAAAATTGTTTATAATCAGGGCTGTCACTTTATTGCATTTATAAGATGTATTTATTACCACGCAAATTGATGCTTTATAAAAATAAATTCATTCGCTGCCAGCCTTTTTTAGAGCATCTTGAACCATTTTTCAAGACCTAAATTATGTTGTTTTCTATGACTGTAAACACCAAAACTCCCTTAGAAGAGTGGACTATCTTCTTTCATATCTCTCTTGTTTTTTATCTAAAAACAGACAGAACATATTTTTTAGATTGGGCTTGTCCTGGGCACTCCATCCTTTGATCCTCTCCATGATCTCCGTCATCTTTTCTCATGATCACGCTGCTCTTTCTCTCCAAATTATCTTGATACATCCTCAGTTGGAGCGTGAGCTGCCTGAACTTTTCTGACTCGCAACGTCTCGTTATGTTTCTGTTACCTCACATCTTCTCCTCATATCCATGCTGAGCTCTCATCCAAAGAGTGCACCGCTCTCACCCACAGTAGATTACGAGCATGATTTTGATTGACAAGCTCTATCAGACCCTACTTCACCCTGCTGAAAAACACAATTTACTTCTATAGACGCAGTAAACAGTTGCACAATGTCAATGGCAGCAGACATTTTACTAATGGCCAGTTGGAAAAAAAAAAAAAAAGGTAGATTTACAAATCTTCTCTCCTTTGTGTATTCAGTTCATTAGTCATGCACTACAATTTTGTAATGTCCTTAAATTGAAATTCTTTATTTGGGGATTAAAATGCAATTAATCGGGTTAATTAATCACAAATCCTGTAATTAATTAGACTTTTTTTAAATCCCCTACAGCACTATTCATAATATTTTTGAAGATTTTTCCATCTTTTGTTGCATACAAAAAGTAAAACTACAAGAAACTTTAAGAAACTTAAAAAAAAAGATGGTTATTCATCAATATCTAATTATTGGAAATTACTTGTTATGATGCTAAAATCTCACCAACCTGCACAAACCAGACATCATGAAAATAAAAGTTTTCCTTAATTAAGAGTCTGAGCTGTGTGAGTCAGAGTGGAGGATGCCCACTTTATGCCTCTGCAGCAGAGTGGATGAAAAACACATCAGCAAAGCAGGAGGAGGGGAGGAGGAGGAGGGGAAGGGGGAGGAGGAGAAAGAGAGCCAGGAGTTGATGAAAACGGTGGAAGGAAGTGTGACAGCCGGTGCAACACTGCCCCCATGTGCTCTTCCTCTCCTCCTCTCTCCAAGCAGCCTCCTGTCTCCGTCAGCAAAAAGCCAGAACATGACTCTCCGTGTTAGACACTTGCTACACACCGCCCAGCTCTTTTATGGCTGAGGCTTTATGTGGCTTTGAGTCTGGATCCCTCGTCCAGCTTAAACCCCCATCGCTCCAACCTTTGACACTTCCCCTCCTTGTTTACAGCGAGGAAGCCTCAGCCAGTAGATTTCAGGTCTGTCAGCAAAATAAAAAGGATAGAGGAGCCAAAAGTCTGTCAGCGCAAGAGATAAAGAGAGACAAGCATCACACTTAACTGCAGGACTTTTCTGCTGACACTTTTTCTACCTGAGGAGTCATCTGAGGAGGAGAGGAGGAGACGGATGCCTTTTTTTGGGTCGCAGAGATGAGCAGGAAAGAGGCTTTGAAGATTCTTAATGTTATTCAGATCCCCGCTGACCTTTCTGTGGCATATTTGCTGGCTTTTTTGAAAAGGGCAAGCATGAAAAATAGGAGCAGGCTTTTAATAGAGGCAGAAAGCAGAGAGTAGAAAGCTGACAGGGTCTGTGAAGCACGCAGAGCAGATTACAACATGGAAACAGGCTGCTCTGTGACACGACACAATAATAATATCATTACAGAAACAAACTCTCAGTGACCATAGTGTTTCAGATGAGTAAAAAGGTCAGCCAAACTGAATGAAACAGATAAACCCATCTGTGTGGAAGTTCAGCTTCACGACTTAAACATGCGGTACTTTCTCCAAAGAGACAAAAACACCATGTTAACACATCGCCTCAGTCTTTTAAGCCTGGTTTATTCTTCTGCATCAGATCAAGGCTGTAGCCTACAGCAGTGGCCAGAATGATTCAAACACTTGGCATATTTAAGAGGTTTCAGTTTGGTTGAACTAGCAATTAAAATACCCACAAAACAAATGAAATATAACGTAGAACGGAGCCACGAGATTTGGTCAGTATCTTTATAAAAACAAAAATTAAAAATGATGGACTGGTCCCTCAAGTCTGGACCTCAACCCCATCCTGTAAATTTGGTTGAGTTGTAAAATAAAGTCAACAGATACGTTATTTACTCAAAAGAAAGTCTTTGGCTGGAGTTGCAGCAGTCATGGGATAACATTAGTGTTAAAGTTCCCTGAAAATATATCAACACCATGTCAGAGACGTGTGGTGCTGTAACTGCTGCAAAAGGAGGACAAACCAAATATTAAAGTTCAAAAAAGATAAAAACAGAAGAACTCACTTCATCTATATTTGTTATGTTCAAAGCTACCATCTTCATGTTTCACGATCAGAAGCAACAGTAAAGTAACAAAAATAGTACAACAGAATAAATTAACTGATGGAAAATTATCAGGTAAATGTAGAATAAATTAGAAAAGAATATACTGAACTTAAAGGGGCTGTGAGGAGTTAGAAAGTGATCTTGAAGAAAATATCTCTTCTAGATATATGCCTGGTCGTAATCGACACTTTAAAATGAGATTATCAGCACCAATATTACTGGTTACAGGTTATCATAAATTACTACTTCCTAGCTTCTTGCTCGGGTTGTACAGGACTGGATTGATTTACGACACACCTAGGTCTCTATAGCCGTGTTTACGGCGCGCATTTTGTGGCGTTTCAACTGACTTATCCCGGGACAGATCCCCAAAATCTGAGACGAGCCGGCCCACTTTTTGGGACCCTTCCATGTGGGTGTCAGACTGAACCGATTCGCTCTCGGAAGGTGGAGCAACACACCATTGATTGGTCAAAAGAATCATCACTTACCCCCATAGCGGCTGCATTTCTCCTGGCGGTACACAGTCTTCTCTGTGACTTCTCTCAAATTATGTCGCGCTGCTACGGCATCACGCTGTTGTCTAACAGCTGCAGCTTTTGGCATCCAGCTTACACTGGGCCTACCATGCAAGGGCACAGTTTGCTGTGGAAACACATACAGGATCAGGCTTAACCGAGCCAAACCGTACTGAACCGACCCAGACTGCTCGGTGGATACACGGCTTATGACAACACCATGCCGACTGACAAAGCTTAGTAGTAAGAAGAGATTAAACATAGAGATCTGGGTTTCTTTCCCTGCTAACAATTGCTATGATTCATAATGAAGCGATGATGGACACAGGAGCCAAACTGTTGGACAGAAAGGACAGAAGAGCAGAAGAAAGATAAATGAGAGAGTGATACAGCCCGAGCTAAAGGCTAATTAGCCTTAAGGTAAGCTGTTTGTGATAATGTTCACTCCAACCCACAGTCAGCAGTTATTCTGCAGTGGTCTGTTCAAACTTGAGAGTCTATCAATAAAATGAAGAGTGAGGTTACGTTAGCTCTGATTGGTAGATGACTGACAGGACATAACCAGGATTCACTAACATTACACATTGTAGACATGTCTTAGAGCACCGGGCTGTCAGCTGTGCTAAATATAAACAGCTACTGAACTACTCACAAACTGACAGTGTTTACTTTTTGTCACGTTAGCCGACAGATATGTTGGAGCACCGGGCTGCCGATAGCAGTACATATAGCTGGCTACTACAATGTTTGCTTGATGTCATGTTTCAAATCGTAGCGCTACGTAACTGTACTGATAAGTCCCTTAACTTGGCTATCTGTAAAAAGTTGTCTTGAACAAAGAAAATTTGTTTCGATCCATATAATTCCAAACAAACACACACCTCACTGAAAGTAATTTATGGCAGTGGGCAGAGACTCCAGGCCACAAGGTGGCGAGGTAAAACAGATCTTCCTCATAGCATCTTTGACAAAATTGAAACATGAAACATACTAAGATTATAACAGATAAAAGTATGTAGAATGTAGATGAATACATTCACAGGCAGAAGTCACAGTGATAAATAAAGTGGCAGAAAAATAACGTGGCAACCTGTAACATGTATCAGCTTCAGCATAACAAAATGTGATCAAAATCAGAGCAGAAGAATTCAGACCACACTGCCCTCGTGCATTTTGGAGGGGTACTGCAGAGGGATGTGGTTGCAGACACTGACTACATTTCCCACTCTCTTACAGATAATACAGTTCAACCAGGATTATAAGCACCTGTCCGCTTGTGGTAACTTTTGCATTTGGACAACTTGGACCATACACACACACAAAAGAAAAGCAGTTTAATATTTCAGTCATCCCAACTTAGTCAGAAATGTTTGCATGAGTATCAATAATGTGCCGTTTTCCCTCAAGTTAGGCTAGAGACACGTGTTGTAGCAACTGGACGAGCACACCATTTCAGTGTGTGCATTAAGAGAAATATAAATAATAAATATGCATGAATCTCCTGCTCTAATATCTTCTCATAGACAGAATTAATCATTTTTATAAATGTAGTGGGTGAATATGTTAAATTAAACCACTGTATGATACATTTAGTAATTAGTCTGACGCACACTGCCTAATCATTTCTACTGCCAACACTAAAATCTTTCCAAAGACCCACTTTAAACACGCTCATTCGATGGATTCACATGACACACTGTAATAAACCCAGCTTCCCCTGCTGTCTAGTAAATTTTATTCTGACAGGATAGCGGGAGAAATAAAAGTGAGCTCCACTTTTCCCTTGTTCAGCACGACGGCAGCTTTGTTCTTAAAATAGTCTGCCTTGTGATTTAAATTCAGTCTGGAGTATTGAGAGCAATGAGACGAGATCAAAGAGGTCTCTTTAGACTCACTTACTGCAGAAGAGGGAGCAGGCGGGAGAGGAGAGCAGAGAAAATACAAGTCTCGCCGGATCACACGGGGAAATTGTTCTCTGCACACTTCCAGCAAATCATATTAGATAGAGTCGCTGTGGCAACTAGAGAAGATAATCTTTAATGTGCTCTTTAATGAGAGGGAAAATGTTTGTCTCTGGTGATTGAAGCTCTCGCTGAGCAAATTATATCCAAATCACTCACCAGCATGGGCTCTTCACTGATGAAAAGAGGCAGAGGGATAGCTTTCAATTAGTGCATTAGATTGACACAATCAGAACATGTAATGGGTTTTAAGGCCCAGGCTGCAGGCTCATCATCACTCAATGAGCAGCTCCACAAAGGTCGTCATTAGCCGACTGGAAGAGGAATCTTTCTTTGGTCATTATAATTGAAGAGGAGCTTCAGCTAATTTAGCATGTGCTGGTAAACATGCGGCGCAAACTCCTCTCACACACAGGGAGGTCTGGACACATTTGACTGCTTTGCTTTTGGAGGGATGTAGTCACACACTGGTGCTTTAAACGACAAAAGCTGCTCCAAAATCATCCCAAAGAGAATTCTTCTCAACCAAAGTGACCAAGTGTTATAAATTTGCAACATTTGTATCATTTTTCATGCGACATCTCACTTCTTGCAAGCGCCCTGCTTTGTAAAACCCACATTTCTTTATTTCCCCTGATATTCGGTGCATCAAGCCTCGTGCAGATGTCTGTGGGGAAAGCATCTAAATTGCCACTTCAAATAAATTCAATCAGCCTCACATTCACAAACTGATTCCCTCATTTAATTTGAGCATTGAGCTTTTTGTTGTGTTTAATGATAATTAGTCTCTGATCAGACTGGCTCTGATCTCAGATTCTTAAATCCATATGATTGTGCCGTCTGAACAGATGTGAGCACTTTCACACAAACACACTCTGTTTACGACAACACAAAAGCTACAGCAATTACAGAGCTTCTTCACACGCCTAATTAAAGCTCTTCACTGGTTGTTCTGTCTGTTTTCATGGCTAACACGCATATTATGGTAATTGGATGAATTAAACACCTTGTCAAACAAACCTGTGCTGGTAAAACAACTGTTCTGAATGACTATGAGTGCTGAGACGTCCTATAACGTGTGGTTCATTTTCTGTACCTTTGAACATCTACTACAGCTGATTATTTATCAGCTCTGCAGATCAGGTGAAAGTGAGAATTTTTACAACAGCAGTTTTTAAAAGTTAGCTTCCCTCCTGTTCATGCAAACCCATCCACACAAGAATGGAAAGACCTGTGAGACTCCAGCTGGGAAAATATCACCTGAAGAGCTGATCAACACATCCCCAGTGGCATCGTCACAGCGACTTTAAACTTGGATCAGTTTGGTACAGTTAAGCCTGTTCCTGTTGGCATTTCCACAGCCAACTGTGCCCTCTCTTGGTAGGCAGTGTGTGTAGGTCAGATGCTTGTAGGGGCGAGTCAGTTAGGTAATAGCGAAACGCCGTGGTAGTGCAACTCTTTGTACTCAGCTAATAAATTCAACAAAGAATGATACATTTTTCTTATTAGAAACATGTAGCATAAAGATGGTAGTGTTTTTGGTGGTCCAGAACAGATTAATGGAATTTCAATTCACTTCAATGGGGAAATTGATTTTACATTCAAGTAATTTGAGTTGCAAGCTTCGTCACATAATGAATTAACCTCTTAAGTCAAGACACAGCTGGCACCCCTAGACCTTATCGTATTGATTTTTGCATAAAGGGTACTACTTGGTGTTGCCCTGTTGGTTGTGGCTGCCACTTGCAGCAGCTCTCTCTTCTTTGTCTGTTTCTTGTTATTTCTTTTGTCTCTTTGTCATCATCTCTGCATTTGGAGTGGATCACTACTTTGTGTGGCTCATTTGTTGGTCACGGACACCAAAGTGGTTTTGTCCAGTGATAGTTTTACTACTTTTTCTCCTGTGTTTGTCTGGAGATCCTACATGTAACCATGGCTGCATTGTTTACATGTGAAATCAGCTGTTAGCAGCCTGTAGCATGTCAATGCTAACAAGTGCAAGGCCTGATGTTTCCCCACAGGGTGAGGAGAAGGAGGTGAGGACGACGTGCTGGTTCTCAGGTGTGAGTTAAGAAGTGATGACATCAACCTGTCCTTCCATCCATTGTTATTGGGAACGTAAGATCTATCTCCAATAAGGTGGACGAGCTAGCTGTGCTAACCCAGCAACAGAGGGAATACCAGAGGGCAGAGTAGCATCATGCTATTCACAGACATGTGAATAGGTGGAGGCTGGCTAAACTGGACAATGATGGACAAGCTGTCATCATCTATTTTCTTATGGACCTTTTTTGCACTTTCTTACTTTTGTTTTCTTGATTGCTGCTGGGACCCCCCCTTGGGGATAAATAACATATTTTCTATTCTATTCTATTCTATTCTATTCTATTCTATTCTATCAACAAGGGAACATCTAATCAACACTCATATTTGTTGTCTTTGCCAAAAAGTTTTTTTTTTAGTGCAACCTATGTCCAGGGATAGCTGACAGCTTCCAGAATAGTCTAGCACCCATCACATTAAGCAGGATTTCCTAAGCTTAGCTAAAGCCAGCTAGGATGCTAACAAAGAATAGACCTCAAACAAAATAGCAGACAATTTGCAGCACCCACAGAGTCTGCAATTTTACAGATAGCCTAGTTGTAGAGATGAGACTAGAAGTGAAAAATTTCTGTCATGTGCCCAAAGTCAGTGCAAGCAGCAACTGGCAGGCAGCTGCTAGCTAGCAGAGGAGATGCTACTGTCTTTTTAGAAATGTTGGATGAGAGTGCTGTGCAAAAATCAGCTTAAGGCTTATTAAGTGTTTTCATTGTATTTCCATCCCTATCTGGACTCTGTAAGTCTCCTGTACAACTTTACAACTTTAACAGCATTGTGACAAGAACACCACTTCAGCTAACTTCAGCTAACTTTAATACTCTGAGAACAAAATGTGAAAGCAGAGTTTGGCAGCTTTCAAACTATTTGCATTTGGGTCATGTAGGTCGAGCACATACCGAACTTAATATTACATCTTTCTGCCAACTTTCATCAAGATTCTTTCTCACAGTGTGCTTCTGTATGAAAACCAAAACAGTGCATTAAAAATTCATGGTGTACGTTTAACCCCTGCTGTGACAATGGGGCCTGGAGCGGGACATTAAAAGCTCATTTCTACTTTGGATTGAGTGCTCAAGAAGTGAAAAAATGTCATTCCTCTTTCATGAAGGCTGAGCGTATCAGTGCTTTAATGAATATCATCATGCCAGCAGCTTTAGCCATCACTATTAATAACATCCACTTTTCATAAAGCCGCTGATTTCTTTTATTTACGCTCGCTCGTCTCTGCTGGCTGCCAATGGAAAGCGGGCCTGCATAATCACTGCTAATAAATTAAGCCCAATAGAACTGTCACATCTCATTTGGACTCATTTGCACATGATTGTGTTTGTTTATGTTCAGTCTGGGTGAAAAAATGAGAAGCTTTGACTGGCAAATCGCTGGAATTAATGAATTTCACTGCTGTCCCTCTCCACCCTCCAAACGCTGCCTCCTCCCCCGTGCTGCATGAGAAATCAAACGCTTTCTTTCTGTTTCTTCTGGCAGAAACTCAACATGGTGGAGTGATCCTGAGAGGAACGCAGCTGTCAGACGTCAACAGACATCTTTCTTTGATATGCCACACATGTGTGTGTGTGTGAGTGTGTGTGTGAGAGGAGGCTCTCTCCAGGATTATTAGTGTTCAGCATGTAATAAAAAGCAATCAGCTGCCAGGAGGAAATGATTAGGCTGCAGATGATGACAGGCAGTGAGCTGATCGGTGAATGACAGGCCGCTCTGCCTTCATTTTCTCTGACTCACGCTGCTGCTGTACTCATGAAGAAAGACAGTTACACAAATGTCTAAATGTGGGTGTAAGAGGGTTACAAAACAAAGTCATTCATCGGTGAGTAGAAAGACTTTTAACAAAGTAAATGATGTTTTCAGGAGCTGAATTAACTGGAGCATGCTGGGTTTTTCATCTGTTTGAGCAAAAATAAAATAAGAGGAGTCGGGTTTGTCTGCTTCTTATTCACCAATCATCTTACAGTAACAACACATTTTATGAGGTTTTACAGGCTGATACAATTAGGCCACAAAACTGAAGTTTCCTGCATCATACCCATCAGAACAGGTATATAAAAGCAGTCTCAGCTTGTTTTCACAATAGGACGGTTCGTTTAAAGACATTTTACCTCTCACCATTTCGTCCACACTCTCCTGCTGGTAAAGCCTCGCCTCCACCACCCCACACCTCCTCTTCTCTAAAAGTGTGTTTCTACCCCTGCAGGGGATTTTGTTGTGTTCTCCAGAAAGCTAAAGCATGCTGCTAGGCAAATCCTAGGAGCGCTTTAAAAGCAGAACCTCAAGCTCTGAGCGTGAGAGTGTTTCAGTTTGGGAATAAACTGTAAAAATCTATGAGGAGAGTTCCTGGCCTTTATGGGGCGCCGATTGTAAAGTTACACACACTGCAAATAACAGCAACATTTCTCCACATTTAGCTCTAAAACATCACTGTTTCTGCAGATTTACAGAAATGTTTGTGAAATATGTTCAAAATTATATATAATTGTTGTATGTTTTATCTAAATGTTCAATGACACGATTTTTAAAATGTCATGCTCGACTTCTTTGATGTCAGCATCAGGATCTACAACAGCACCATCACAGCACTTAGTAGGTTAAGTTTTCTAATGGCTGATTTAGCCAACTGTATTTGACTTTCTCAAAATCCGCTTAGCTGGATCGCTTCCTCAAACTAATACATCCAGCGGACAAGAGTGTGTATTTGAATGTTAGCTAAATATTTAGAAATCTTTGCTCAAGATTTAGAAGTCTTTGCTTAAGATTTATATATCTTAGATAAATATTTAGTCTTAGCTAAATATTTAAAGTGAAGCTAAATGTTAAGAAACTTAGCTAAATATATAGAATCAGGTCATTTATTTATAACAAATAAATTTCATTAATCATTCTCTAAACCTGCAGAAAAAGTGATGTTTTAGAGCTAAATGTGGAGAAATGTTGTTGTTGTCTGTAGTGCAACTTTACAGTCGGCGCCCCATAGGCCTCTGATGTTGTTCTGTTGATTCGTTATAATAGTTGTTAGCGTGGATGATGCAGCTCTGGCAACTCTCAAACGCAGGTTATAGCTTCATCTAGGGGTGGGAATTGAAAACTGTTATTTCTCCCACTCCTTTTTTGAAGGGCGCAGTCACACTGGGTATCCATATGATGCTGTAGCTCCAGGGAGGGGTTGGTAGTACATGACACTTTCTACAGGTAGTTAAAGGGAATGAAGAACTCTCATTGCCATAATAAGATCTTCAATGCCAGCACTTCTGTTCCATGACAATATTTTATTGCCCGTATTAAAATTGTGACAGGAATTCATGTAGGGCTCATGTGGGCTACATATCACACAAAGAATGTAAACACGATAGGAATAAACAAATGAATAAATTCATCTGAGGAATAAATTAGGTATGGTGCATGTTACAGTAAAAGTGCATGTTGAACAGTGCTATTTCAGGATGATAATCACACAAAATATATATTTTTTTGCACTACACCACTACACTTACGCATTTAGACTGTCAGCAATTTTCTGCCAGCACTCCTTCCGTGCTTTAGCAGCGGCGACGGTGTTGCTTTTAACGTTAATTACATGTTTCACCTCGTCATACTTCCTCATGATCGCCTCCTGCTCCTCCTGAGTGAAGTATACGGTCCTTCTCTCTCTGCTCTGACGCTCCAGACTGCTCCATGTTCACGATTGGTCAGATGCAGCGGGCTCCGCCTTATATGTGTGCGCGCGCTCGTTGCCTAGCTGGATCCACTTATGAGGTTGATAACCAGCGTCGTAAAACCGTGTAGCGAGACCGACGGCTACCACGCTCAGTTCAGCGAGGTAACTCCAAGGCTATCTCGCTAGGCTGAACTTGCTTTGTAGAACAGGGCCCTGATCCTCTCTTTGGGATGCAAAACAGTGAGGTAACTTATTAATGTGTAGTTATAGCCATGTTGTTTGGAATGTGACAACAACCAAACTTTGTAAACTCAAGTTGTGCTTCAGTTTCCAGAAGATGGGCAGATAATCTGTTAAGTGTTTCTCTAAGCTCAGTGCTCTGAGATGTGTCGGTAACTCTAGTGACTCCTGGTTCTGTCCTGCCAGAGCTCATCTACCAACTCCAACCTCAGCAGAGCTAACGTAACCTCACTCTTCATTTTATTGATAGACTCTCAAGTTTGAACAGACCACTGCAGAATAACTGCTGACTGTGGGTTGGAATGAACATTATCACAAACAGCTCAGTTTATGTGCATTGTTTTTAAATTAATTTTTTAAGCCACTGTAAATCGTTTTGCCTTGAAGGCAGCTGTACGCATGTTAAACAAGTGTCCTGATAAGACAGAATCTGGGGAGATGAACTGAATCCCTGTTTTCTTTCACAGAGACAGGCTACGGCTGAATGAATAAATAATTTAACACAGAACAACGGGACATGTTACTACCTGATCAACATGACTTTCTTTGATAGCTCGCTGTGTCAACATCTTTGCTCTTCGCCTCGTGTCTCGCTCTGCTGCTACATCTTCCTACGCTACACCTTTTAATGCAGAGACAGAAGGGCTGAGATTAAAGAGGCTGAGAGGAAGAGGAAGCTGTGTTTTCCCTCAAAGGAAGAGCAGCTTTGTTATTGAGCAAAGGCCCGACGGTGGAGTCTAATTAGGATGTAGAAACCTCTGTCGAACTTCTTCTCCTGCCGGGCTGCCATGCTGTGTGTTACATTTAAAAACATCAGTTTGTCATTCTACCTTTATTTTTATTTATACCTGACAGGATAGTCTGTAGGAGTGGCAGCCTGTAGGTGAGTGACGTGTTTTAAGGTAGCTGACCTCTTCTGTTCGGCTACTGTCTCCTGAGGATCACCACACGCATCAACAGCTCTGTTTTGTATTTCCTACATCTTTTCTTTGCACTGAATCAGAGAAATGGCTTTCATCACCAAAGAGTTTGCAATCAGAGTATTTTGGGAGAACTTGTGCTTTAACTGTAGAAAATTTCACACATTTTTGCATACTGATTTATGAAAAGTTTGCAAGAGTGCAGAAAACTCAAGGCGGCACTAAACCAAAGAACAAAAGTCCTGCTGTCACAGGAATTCACTGAAGACCCCAAAACATAAAACGGGGATGAAACTTGAATATCCTCAGACCAAAACCTAGAATCTCTTTGTGGAGCCACCTTTCTCCTTCCAGTGACTACGCTGCGCACAGAAGGGATTTTAGTTGGAGAGGGATAGAAATGTTGGGATCTGTGGCGTCTCTGCTTTCAGGGGAATGTTTCTGTTACTGCGTTTTCACAATAAGGCTGCCTCACCAATTTCTTTTTGTTTTGGCTGCTGCTGTGTTTTTGCCCCTCGTTGTGTTGATCTTAGCAAATGCATTGATATAAAACATGTCTGTAAATGCAACACAGCCTGTAGTTTCATTTCATGGCTGCTGCCGGTGCAGGGGGCATCAGGGAAGAAGAGGTTAGCAAGAAAAAAGGCTTTAGTTACCAGCAGCCTATGAGGTACGTTTGATGTTTATGTTTCTAGCTTTGTGTCTTGCTTTTGACTTTCTAGCTGAAATTAATGAACAGTGGCTTTTGCCGTTATTCCAGCTCTCTCTCTTGTCCAGGAAACATTTCACTGAGTCGGGGTTTAGTCTTGGAGAGTCTTCTCTTCTTCTTTTTTTTTTCTTAAAACATATGTGTTTTTAAATGAACCTGTTGCTCTTTAGTGACTTTCTGTAGTGCTATCTTAATGTTTTATTTTTAACTGTGTGGAACTCATTCATGTAGATTAGTTCCGCCTTCGTGCATTTCATATGAAACAAACTAACAGACACCAGCCACTTTATTAGGTTCACCTTGCTAGTACCGGGTTGGACCCACTTTTGCCTTCAGAACTGCCTTAATCCTTCGTGGCATAGATTCAACAAGGTACCGGGAACATTCCTCAGAGAGTTTGGTCTCTGTTGACATGACAGCATCACACAGTTGCTGCAGATTTGTCGGCTGAACATCCATGATGAGAATCTCCCGTTCCACCACATCCCAAAGGTGCTCTATTAGATTGAGATTGACGTGTCTTTCCTAGAGTGAGGTTCACTCCTGGTCCTCTTGATCTGACTGCGTTATAAATTTGTGGGCCACTTCCCTAATACTGGCATGAAGAAGAGACGGAGTTCAATGAAGAAGAGGAGATCTAATGGCAGCTTCAGTCCAACATCTTTATTTGAAGTTGACACAATGATGGCACGCAGACAAAAAACCCTCCTCTCCTCTCTCTAAACCTGATGTCCTAGCTCCCTTTATACTACTGGGGCGTCCCTGAATGCATGCAAGCTATCCATGTATGGTAAACAGACTCTGTGTCTGTAGCTTGTTTTTCTGTAACATGTAGTCGCCGAGCAGACTTTGGTCAAGACACCTTGGTCAAGACAGCTGTGGGCACTAAATCTTTCAATCCTGGCGAAATGAAGAGTCATCTCAAGTACACGGCTAGGCTAAACTTGTCCAAGGGTCAAAGGTTAGCTCCTGCAGGCCCCTGGACCTCTGCAGGCTGCTCTGTAGTTTACTCTAAATGAATCCATTCAGAATGAATCCTCAACAAGATCTGGGGACTGTGGAGGACATTTGAGTACAGGGAACTCATTGTCATATTGAAGAAACCAGTCTGAGATGATTCCAGCTTTATGACATGGAGCGTTATCCTGCTGGAAGTAGCCATCAGAAGATGGGTACACTGTGCTCATAAAGGGATGGACATGGTCAGCAACAATACTCAGGTAGGCTGTGGACTTTAAACCATGCTCAGTTGGTACTAAGGGGTCCAAAGTGAGCCAAGAAAATATCCCCCACACCATTAAACCACCAGCAGCCTGAACCGTTGATACAGGGCAGGATGGATCCATGCTTTCATGTTGTTGATGCCAAATTCTGACCCTACCATCTGAATGTGGAGCAGAAATCCAGACTCATCAGACCAGGCAACGTTTTTCCAATCTTCTATTGTCCAGTTTTGGTGTTGCTGTGTGAATTGTAGCCTCAGTTTCCTGTTCTTAGCTGACAGGAGGGTCACCCGGTGTGGTCTTCTGCTGCTGTAGCCCATCTGCCTCAAGGTTGGACGTGTTGTGTGTTCAGAGATGCTCTTCTGCAGACCTCGGTTGTAACTAGGGATGGGTACCGAATTAGGTACTTTTTTGGGTACCGACCGAATTCTGTCAAAAATACCGGGTATCGATTCATGTGAAATCAAAAGGTACCATGTTTAGGTACCTAAATGCATCCTTGTGACTGTGAGGGAGTGGAAGAGTAGGCGATTTTACATGCTGGACATTAATACAGCATTGCAAGGTTATATATTAAAGAATAAATATGTTAAATTGAAAAAAATGTATATTTTTATTATTAAACAATTTTATATTTTTTACCACATAAACACAAAAAAGTACCGAAAATTGGTACCGTTGAGTACCGGTACCGATTGCCAGGTACCGGGCATTGGTACTGTATCGTTTCAAATGTGAAAGGTACCCATCCCTAGTTGTAACCAGTGATTATTTTAGTTACCGTTGTCTTTCTATCAGCTCCAACCAGTCTGTCCATTCTCCTCTGACCTCTGGCATCAACAAGGCATTTTGGCCCACAGATCTGCTGCTCACTGGATATTTTCTCTCTTTGGGACCATTCTCTGTAAACCCTAGAGATGGTTGTGGGTTAAAATCCCAGTAGATCAGCAGTTTCTGAAATACTCAGACCAGCCCGTCTGGCACCAACAACCATGCAACGTTCAAAGTCACTTCAATCACCTTTCTCCCCCATTCTGATGCTCGGTTTGAACTGCAGCAAATCGTCCTGACCATGTCTACATGCCTAAATGCACTGAGTTGCTGCCATGTGATTGGTTGATTAGAAATTTGTATTAACATAATGCTTTAATATAATAACTTGCCATTTAATTTGGGCTCAGCATGTTTATAACATCATCAACCAGTTTTACATTTTGGGTTTTATCACTTTTTGTTATTACTTTTCTGGTCATTGAACATATCAGGCTCTAACATGGCAGACAGCATGGTTAATATAAATCCTGCACTGCTCATGCAGGAGAGATTCAAGAAATTTAGCCATCTGATTGATGATGCAGATGTGTCAAATCTGAATTCTTTACTGAGCATGTGTCATTTCTAAGGAACACAGACGCCAGCTGCTGTCTGCACAGGGCTTCGTTCCTGATTGTGAGATAAGTATCCTTGTTGGATACTGTTAGACTGTGAGTGTGGAGGTAGAAAAAGTATCATATTGAGATAAACTAAACAGCAGGTAAAATTGATCCACCATAGCAGTGAGTTACAGGACGCTGTGTTTTGTTGAATCTGCGACAAGTGCCTGTTAGCCTTGTCTGTATTGATCGGCGTGGCTGCAGAGGTACTTCAGACTGAGAGCAGAGTTTTTGAAGACATGCCCAGCAGACACAGTCTTGTGTCCTGTCTGAAAAAGAGTGATGTGAACAAGCTTATAGATGGTCGAAGCTTTCTTCTCCCTTTATCCGTCTCCCCTCGTGTGTTTCCTGAGATGTCTGAAGGATGGAATAAAGTCTTTCAACACTCCTGATGTTTTCCTGCAGCTTCCCGTCCAGCTCTTCTGTCCCTTTAATCTAAATCAGGGGCAAGATCAGTGACACATCTTTCAGAAACCCTCTTTGCATGAGTCAGTGCTGGTGCTTCACTGTACAGCAGAGCTCTGAGCAGAGGGGGACCTGCTACCACACAAGAAAGGAGACAATTAAGGTGTTTCCCTGAGGGTGTTGGGGCCGAACACAGCAGGGTGCCGGGCTCTGCTGCTTGGCTGGAGCTTTTAGAGTTTGGTTTGGCACGCGATGTGAGAGAAACAGTGAGGCTGAGAGACGAGATCACTGAAGACTCTGGATCTCTGTGAACCAAGAGGGTTTCTCACAACTTTGAAGCTTCCTCTTAGTCTTTGAAATCATTTTTGTTTATCTGTACGGTGTAACATAAAGAAAATACATGACTCCAGCTTCAAGCAAGGGGGCATTTAAATACCTTTAATTTCTGGGAAAGCAACCAGAAATTAGAAAACTCGAACTGAAGAAAGTAAAAATTATTTTATTGATGATTCTTGACAGGAGTAAAAATCCCTTTTCATTGTTTGAGGGACAGAGTAATTCCTGAGGGGGGGGGCAAAAACTAGTGCTGAGTTTTCTCTGTGTTGTCTGATACTTTCTCAAACGTCTTACACAGTGAAATTAAACAGTGACTGTATACATTGTTCCTCATTAGTCCAAAGCCCACCTTAGGACAGGTTTCTTCATGCTCAACCAGCAATTCCAACAGTGGTATTGTGTGGTTGGTGTCAACTCAACAGATTTTCTTTGTTCAGCATTAAAACTATCTGATCAATACTGGAGCAGCTTTACAACTGAAAGCTCAAAAAAGTCCTAAAACTATGAGAAATACTTTAATGAATAACCAAACTACATCAAACTGTTCTTCAAAATGTGTTTTCAACAAACTGTCAACAAGCAGCAACAAAACAAAATCAGAATATGTTGCAAAACTTAGAAATACACAAATCTGTACATGCTTAAGTTCTGAAGTGCATCTGTGGGTCTATGAATAAAATAATGTTCCTTCATCGGAGGTAAACAGCTAATCATATCCACAAACTCTACCTATAATATCACCAGTTATAACTACTTTCTTTTTAATTCAACAAATCTACAGTAGAACATCAAAATCAAAGTTGTAATAGCTTACATAAATGAATTTATAAATCTGGACAATGATAGCAGGGCTCTGCAAACTTTGCTATCAAAGAGACTTTATTTGTGTCTTAAGTCCGTTTGAGTGTGCTGTGTGAGCCTCTTTATGTCCTGTTTTAAAGATTAGACTTTAATTACAATTTTCTGTAGCAGTTCCAAAATCTATCTCTTCCGTTCCGCATCAATTTAGGGCTTTGTGCTTGTTCTGAAAATGTCTTTTAGCTTCATATTTTTTTAATTTTTTGCCATATACCATTTGCATATTCTCGCTGACAAATTATTAAAACTCTTTTTTTCATTTGATGATAAGTTCACCCAAAACTCCAAGATACCTGTGCTACAAAATAAACAAAAACAAAATAAGTAAGAGTAAGATTAAAATATAACTTTTCTATCTCATACTTTAGGCTGAATGATTCTCAAAAGATGCTGTCAACATTTAAACAATTCTTCCCTGTAGGCCAGGCTTACATTTTATAAAGAAATGAGATGAACTGATGCTTGAATTGATAACATATCTTTATTTAACTGTTATAATTACATTCCATGTTGACTGATTGATTTGCCTTCAAGCCTTGTACACATGTAGCATTTTTGCCAGAAAAATCTGTGTATTGACTTTTGCTGGTTTTAAGGTATGAGAATGAGTACAAGTTACTTTATTCCCTCCAGGTCTGTGTACATGAAACTTTTTATTAATTTTCTAATTTGTGTATTTATTTTAATTGCAGCCTTTGCAATTTGAAAATTGCATTTTATACATTGTGATGTTGCTCTTTATTCGATTAATTGTTTGGCCCTACATCAATTTAGGGCTTTGTGCTTGTTCTGAAAATGTCTTTTAGCTTTATATTTTTTTTTATTTTTTGACATATATCATTAGCGTATTCTCGCTGACAAATTATTAAAGCTCTTTTTTTCTTTTGATGATAAGTTCACCCAAAACTCCCCCTGTTAATGGGGTTTTTTTTTGTCGATGCCAAAGGGAGCCAGTACAAGAAGGCAAAGGAGCAGCAGGTTGCAGATTCCCACTCTGGAGAAATCTTAAATAGTGTCATATTTGTGTCATAAATGAGAAGATGAGGATGTCAGCATGTTACCTGACTGTCCCCTCTGTCAGTCTGTTGCATCAGGCAGACGAAGGAGACTGCTTTTTTGCAGCAGCAGAGAAAAACTCTGGACAATTCACAGATTCATTGCAAACCATGATGAACAGCTGTGCTGTAAACAGTGCAAATTTCATTTTAGCTTAACAATTAACACCATGTTAACTGACTTAACCAGGGTGCTGTTTATTTAAAACATGCCGGCAACTTGAGACAAAAAAGTTGAAAATTTGCTTTTCGTGTTCCGTGCATGTTTTTTTAAAGTGAAGAGCTAAATAACTTATTAACTGTTCATTGTTTTAATACACTGTAAATACAATGTGTTTTTAGGTAGCGCGACTTGTATTGTACCATCAATAAACGTTACTACATCATAGTAACAGTACACTTGGAAGCCCAATACCCCCTCTTTAAGTTGTTTTTTAAAGGTCACATAAGGAATACAAGTTAAGAGACAATCAGACAAGATATAATGTTTGCTTTCGCTAAAAGGAAACAGGATCAGCCGTGCAGTCTCTGGGGTCACATGCAGCTAAACCAATAAAGATGCACCTGAGCAGACAATGATCATGTGTGTTAACAGAGATTATTCACAGGCAAACATCACCACCCTGTGGCCACAGACAGGTTCACTCAGCAGAGCAGGTTAATGATCCAGGAAACAGTCTCCAGATTAACAGTCAGTAAAATGTTAACACTGAAGAACACATGGAGATGAGAAGGTCTTTGCTTTAATCTTTGCATCGAGACTCCAGTCGGAGGAAGCAGCTCCTGAAAGTGTCTTCGTGAAATGCTGATGATAAGCACTGGACGGCAGGTTTGGTGTGTGTGCATTTGAGTGTGTGTGGGCGGTCGTGTGTGCGCGGAGAAGGCAGAGGAAGTTAAGGTCCCTGCAGGCCTTACTTTAAATTAATGAGACCCTTTAGAGTTTGCCTATCAGCTGACGTGTGCAGCCATGAATCAGCGCCATCGACAGCTCCATTTGAAAAGAAATGAGACGCGGCTTAACGAGGGTCTGCAGCGTTTAATGGCTGCTGGAGACACACTACCAATGGACAATTTAAACGATGACTCATTTTATGAGTCTGAATAGCTCATCTGCTGTCTTAAGTACAATGTGCTTAACAAGGCTAATACATTCCTCTGATCAGGAAGATGAATTCTCCTATTGATTTTAGCCTCCTCGCTTCAATTCAACGCCGGCTGAAACAGCAGAAAGCAGGCAGACACTCAGAGGAAAGCGTCTCATTCATTCAAACACTCTGCATTGATTGAGTGTATGCTTTGGATAAGCCGATTTATCCTGCAACAGAACCAGAGATTTCAGCTCTGTGAGCTACTCCACAGATGGATGAGGATTTAATGGAGACCGCAGTGGATAAGAGGGGACAGGAGATGGCCGGGAACTGTTTGATGAGCCACTTTAAAAAGCTATGCATTAAAAATTTCACACATTCCTGTGTCCTCTGACCTTTGAGTGAAAGCTGCAGCAAAGAAAAGAAAAACAGCTCCCTCCTCCAACCCCAAACAGTGTCCAAAGCATTCACAGCAGCCCTGTGTTTTACACTGAAATACTTTATAAACCAATTTGCTGCTTGAATAAGAAGTAATAAATTCTGCCATAAACTGCCACAGCCAGTTAGGGATTTGTTTAATTGTATCACTTTCCTCTTTGTGGCTCATCGGGGGAAATTTCAAACCTCTCTCTTTTAATGAAGCTCAAAACAGCTGCTACTGCTCCTCCAGGAGAACGAAAATCTGAGGAGAAATCATGAATATGCTAAAAATACTCAAACATTGCTCGGATCTCAGAGTTGGGATCCTACACTATATTCTATGAATGTGACCTTGGCCTGTACGGGGGAAGCAGGGTTTGAGCTGTCGCATCAGAGTAAGAAGGTCTCTGGTTTGGATCCTGTATTCTCTCTATGTTTACATGGACTCTGTCTTACAGTCCAAGAAACATGTCAGGTTAATTGGTCACTCTGAATTACCAATTTTTGAAACCTGTTCTTAAAATAAATTTTTGAAAACACATTTTTCTCCTACTACGGAAAAGGCTGCAAGTAGGGGTGCACCGTAGACTTGTAGTCAAGACCGCCTCAGCCGAGACCAAGACACTACCAAGACCAGAGGGTAACGAGACCAAGGCAAGACCAAGACTAAGACCAAGACAGAACAAGTCAAGACCAAGACTCAGCCAAATCGAGACCAAGACCAAGACCAAGACCAAAAAAACAGTCTAGAGTTGGAGTTAATTTTGCACTATAATCTGCATGAGTTGAAGAGCAAAAGCACCACCCTGGGGTTCAGCTGCATGGTATAAATATGAAACTGTATTATTTCAGTACAGAGGCAGTGTTTGTCTTGTGTGTGAACTGTGAATTAATGTGTCCGTTGTGGTATGGCTGCGTCCCAGTTCAGGCAGGAGGCATATACTCAACAATTCTATATTTGCCAGATGCTGGAGCAGTGATGTGTTAATTTAACAAAAAGCAGAAGGAGTGAGACAGGAAGTTGTGCACTGACACCACCCAAAAATGCCCAGTGACTTTTTAAAATAATTATATTCAATGTATTTAACAAGATAAAATATATTTTTCAACAATAAGATAGAGCTACAGTTTGAAACGTGATAACAAGCAAACTTTGTCCGTTTGTACCGTAGTTTAGTAGCTGGCTATATTTAGCTCTACTCACAGCCCGTTGCTCTGAGACGTGTCTGTAACGTTAGTGAATCCTGGTTCTGTCCTACCAGAGCTCATCTACCAACTCCAATCTCACCAAGCAGAGCTAACGTAACCTCACTCTTCATTTGTTTGAACAGACCACTGCAGAATAACTGTTGACTGTGGGTTGAAATAAACATTAGCACTAAGTTATGCCAGTGTTTGAGCCAGTGCTCTATCCCTCTCCTGTTTAGCATTCTTTTGCTCTTCTGTCCTTTTTCTGTCTGACAGTTAGGCTCCAGTGTCCACCATCACTACAAAATTAATCACAGAAATCATTTTCAGCAAAGAAAAACACAGATTCACTATTGCATTTTATTTTTTATTCTTTATAACTGACAGCATATACCTTCAATGCTCTGATCTTATTTTATTGAAAACCATTGAACAATACCTGTGAAACAATACAATTTTTATGTTCTACCTTAAACAACCAATAAAGTGTCCTGAGTTTTAGGTCTCAGAGCAAAAAGCAACAATGACTGGCTGTCAGACCTTCCTGGAGGTACATAAGATCAGTTTCATTTGTAAGGATGGGCTGATCACTGATCCCCTAAAATTAAGGAAATCAGCTCCAATCGATAGGGAATACTTCCCTACAAGTGTACTATATCTGTTTAACATATGAGTTTCACTGAAATCGATGAACTTTTTCACAATATTCTGGTTTATTGACATGTATTTGTAGTTACCAGAAAAATATCTTGTGACTATTTTCCAAAAATATTCGAAGAAAAGCAGCTAACACAAAAGCCTCAGATAAATCACAGCATGTCCTCATAGAACTAAGGGTAGTGAAAAATATTAAACCCTCACAGATTTACACTGTTAGTAAGGTCTGATCCAATCCTGCCATCTGACACAGCCACAAAGCGTTTTTGGTGCTGAACCCTCCTCCACCACACCATTCGTCAAAAGGACAAAGTGCTCTTTGATTAAAACTGCTGTGAGCAATGCGCTACAGCTGACAAATGGCCTCCCACTTATCCCTCTGCAGCAGCTCTATGATGAAGCTCCTTCCTCACACCAGGCCTAATAGGAGCCACTGTCACCTTATAGAGAGCACATTTAACACCCAACATGCGCTGCAGATTGAATGATGATCCTGATTCAATGGGATTCAATGTTACTGATACAAAAATATAAAAGAAAAAATGTAGTGGGTGTTTTTTTATTGTTGGGGGAACAGTGTGACATTTGCTGAGAGAGGAAGAGGCTGGTGTAGAGCTGACAGCTGGAGGCTGATTGTTGGTAAGTGGTTGATCACTAAGTCAGCAGGGTGACCACAAACACATCTGCCCGTCAGCCTGTGACTGCACCACAAAACACTCTTATAATCCAACTCCATCCAAAAAACAACCAACTAGTCTTTGTTAAAAGTAGTGTCAGCAGAGTTTGTTACAGAATCCACTGCAAGTCCATCTCCAGTTGTGGCAGGACACATGCTGAGTTTACTTTGTGAAGTTGTTCAGAGTTGTTTTTCTCTCTGCTTTTAAAAGACAACAGAGCAATACAGCTTAACCATCTCTATAAGAAACACAGAAGCTCGGTGAAGTGAGGCGATAAACTCTCACCTTTTTTCCCAACCTGTAGCTACGATCTTAACGAGAAGCCTGAGCTTTTAACAAAACTGTAGCTTCAGCTGAATTTTATCCTCACTTAAGCATTGACACCAGTTAGAATGATCAGGTTACAGGTATGACCAGAAAAGGCAAGTCTGTTAATAAAGTGCAATTTAACCCCAGAGCACTAACAGTGATTTTCACAGCTGTCTGAATTGAATGGGTCCTTGGGTGGCTTCAGGCCTCTCTCTGGCATCATCCAAGGTACCGTATTTTCCGCACCATAAGGCGCACCTAAAAGCCTTCAGTTTTCTCAAAAGTCGACAGTGCGCCTTATAATCTGATGCGCCTTATATATGGATCGATATTGACTACGTAGTTTTCGCACTATAAGGCGCACCTAAAAGCTTTCAGTTTTCTCAAAAGCCGACTGTGTGCCTTATTATCCGATATATGGATCGATATTATTAATCATGGCTACTGTAGTCAGGGGGCGTCATCAGAGTAACAGCGGTAAGCAGTAGAACCTGTAAAGAGGAATTCTGCTAAGTGCTAACATTAGCTCACAGGCTGGCCCAGGCTTCTTCTCTTGTTTATTGTTAGAGCAATACAGCGCCCCCCAAAGGTCTGGCATGTGAACTGATCTCTGGAAACGGCTTTTGTGGATGGCAGAAATGGCTTCGTCTTTACAGCACACTTTTTTTTTTAAACGGCACAGAAAATAGTTGAATAGGAAAATGTGCGGCTCTGTGTGGATGTAGCCTGAGTTTGACGGACTTATCTGACTGTTTTGTTGACATTCCCTTCAGCACAGCTCCATCTAGTGGATGCATCATACAACCCCAGCCACTAATATAGCTTCTACTCTATGCGCCTTATAATGCGGTGCGCCCTATGTGTGAAAACAGTTTTCAAATAGGCCAGTCATTGAAGGTGCGCCCTATACTCCGAAGCGCCTTGTAGTGCGGAAAATGCAGTAGGCTTGTTGGAGACAGGGCTCACATGTCCAAGGAATGGGTGGACTGAAGACAAAGTTCCCAGTCCAATTTTGTTTTCAAGAATTTTTCCATTGATGACTTTCTGAATTTTCCCAACAGATATGTCTGCAGTCTGGTCCCGCCCCCTGGCATGTTGACTGCACTTGTCAACTCTCATCGGCTGCATGTTCAGTCCATAGACTGTATATAGAATGGACAGTGTGGCTCCGCCATTTACCATTGTCTGGTTTTGAAGGCAAAATTTTCCCGTAACAGGCACAGCCATTGAAGTAGTTGTGCAGCCAGAGTCTGCGCAGTAGAGACTGTGAGGGATTCTGGGAGAATCTGAGTGGAGCAGGGTGACAAAAATGATAATTATTTTTTTTCTTTGAAGAGTCTAATCACTTCTTGACTCTACCTCCCTACACATTTTACAATCCCCAAAAGAAAAAAAAACACGAGGACGGCAGCTGTCAATCATCATTAAATGTTACATAAAACCTTGTTTTTAACCTCATATAACTATTGAAAACGAAACTTTTCAGAAAAAAGAGGACTTGAATACAAGGCAGCCAAATAATATCTTCAAATCACCACAACAATCTGATGTAAGAAACATTTCTACGAGGTGTATTGATTTTATAAAGTTTGACCACAGCCCGTCTGGAATGACTGGGAAGCCGGATTTTTTATCCTATACTGCAGCCAGCCACCAGGGGGAGCAGTTTTTGTGGAGCCCTCACTTTGAGCTGAGCAAGATGACGCCCATATTTTTTACAGTCTATGGTTCAGTCCAGCAAGTGGCATGAATGACTGATAGCTGGAGTCGGGACACTGAGGAGTTCCCATGTTCCAACTCCTTTGATAGGTCTGTCTTCATCCACATTGGGCTGTAAAATCTCAAAGCAGGATGGCTGTGTATTAGCTGGATGCACGAAGTGGATCCAGAGTAAGCAAGCACAATTACTTGCATGGGAACCTGTCTGATCCGGTACTTTGACAGAGTGGAGACGGACTGGAGACTCCTCTGGTGTGTTTCAGCCATTACTATGAAAACTGAAATCAACCAATCAATTCATCAGCTTTTATTTGTAGAGCCCTTGACAAAAACACAAGGTGACCAAAGAGTTTTCCGTTAAAATCAACAACATCAGGATAAAACAGTTCAAACGTAATATTATACAATACAATACAATAACAATGGCAAAAACATCTCACAGTATTACAAAGCCAGTCTGAATAAGTAGGTCTTAAGCCTGGATTTTAAAAGCCCAAAGTCAGTAATAGCATGTATTTAAGGGGGCAGCTTATTCCAGAGACTGGGCCCAGAGACCGAGAAGGTCTGATCACCCCAGTGTTAAGACCTTGATCTGGGGACTTCCATCAAGAGCTGGTTTGAGGACCATATGGCCCTGGTGGGGTTCTTAACACACACTAAATCAATCGTATAGGGAGGGGCAAGGCCTTTATGATCAATTCTAAAAGAAACAGGAAGCCAGTGAAGGACAAACAAAACTGGGGTGATGTGCTCTTGGTGTCCAGTATAAGTTAAAAAGTGTGCATCGACATTCTGAACCAGTTGGAGACGACTTGGAGACACAGACATACAATGCATTCTTGAGATTCTAAAGGCGTTTTTTTTTCCAGATCTGCACCATTTAATTGGGTTTTTACCTTTGTTACAACATGTGACTGATAAAAACTGGCCCTGACCACACTGACAATTTGCTCTTCAAATTTCAAACTGCTTTCAAAAATGACTCCAAGATTCCTCACAGTGGAATTCAACTTAAAAGATAGATCATCAGAGTGTGCAGAATCACCAAAGAGAACATACCCTGCTTTATCTTCATTTATGTGCAGAATTTTTTCCCCTAACCACATTTTAATGTCTGCAATGAAGTCAGTTAAGGTTTAAGCACCACCTAAAAGAGGACTGCTTCACTTTGTCATGTATTGTTGCTCTTTAATATATTTACAAGAAGTATTTTTATTGGGTATTTTTTGTAAAATAAGATAAAATTAAATTAAATTAAATTAAATTAAATTAAATTAAATCAAA
The DNA here is from genome assembly GCF_033239565.1 of Halichoeres trimaculatus. Lineage (NCBI taxonomy): Eukaryota > Metazoa > Chordata > Actinopteri > Labriformes > Labridae > Halichoeres > Halichoeres trimaculatus. Next base: position 30,776,669 of record NW_027437184.1, read on the forward strand.
TTAAATTAAATAAATAAATAAATAAATAAATAAATAAATAAATAAATAAATAAATAAAATATGAGATTAGAAATGAATAAAATATATCTAATGTTAGTGGTGGTGTTATTATTTTTTTTAGACGTTAGTGTTCTAGGGTTAGACACCACCACAGTTCAAAGTACTTTGACAAGACATCCAAACATTGTGACAAAATGTGGAAGAAATATTTTTGAAAAATAAAATTCAGAAAGTGAACCTTCCCTTCACAATCCTCACTTAGCACACATGGCCTCTTCATCTCCTTTTGGGAGGAGTGTCCATGGATAATGTTTTTGGACAAACAGTGCAGGATATCATCAATTAGAGGTGTAAACTACAAAAAGTCCAACACAGCCATGCTCTATGTGAATAAGCTGGTTCAGAAAGACCTGAACCTTGATCAGGCCCACCAGCTGAAATCAAGCAGGTTTATGAACTCTCTATTCTCTGTTGGGTCAAGACTTTTGTTTTGTAGTCCAGCTCTTAAGTCCGCCATGTTTATAATGTTGTTTAGTGCGGCAGGACTCATTTTCATAGTCTGAAAAAAGGCTCACACACACACACACACACACACACACACACACACACACACACATTCTTACTGTGCTCTGATACAAACACAAAGCCAATCATCTGTGCACACACAGAGGTTCGGATGTTAAATCCTCTGAAGCACAGGAGTCATTTCTAATGAAAGCCGAGTCAGGGAAAGACAGAGCCCACTTCCCTCTGATCTCAGTGAGCGGGGCCTCAGGTGAAGACAGCTGTCACCCTGATCTACAGCACCCGGCAGCCGCTGTAATGTACGCCAAATTGCCTGAGCCGCTGGAAATGATGCAGTCATTGTGGAGGAAATTGGAAATCAATTCTTGCCATCACTGAATATAACTCCTGCTTTTTTCTTTAGCAGAGTCAGGGCTCAGACGAAGCTGTGACAGCCGTGACAGAGATACAACTGAGCTGGGAGATAGACACAGACAGGTGCAAAATGAAGAAGTGGGAAAGGAAACAGCTGCATTAAAAGAGTACACGGTTTTTATGGTTAGCTTTTACAACAACTTTAGAAATGGTCAAAGTATGGATAAACAGTCTGTTCTAGTGCCGCCTGAGAAATAAAAACATGAGATAAGATGAACATGTAGAGGAGACAAAGAGCTGTGCAGTTATGTAGACATAATCCTGGCTAAATTAACAAATTAGTGCATTTACTACAGTTTAAACGACTCTTCACCTCTAAAGTATGGTATTAGACCTAAAAAATATATATATCATTCTGTAACTGTTATCTTAACCCAAGAACTTAAGAGTCTATATACAAAAAGCTTTATTGTCAAACTAGAAAAAACTCTGCTTTGGAAACAGATGGGTGATGTCACAAAGAGTATGTCCATGTATTATACAGTTTGTGTCTGCAAGGTGTGAGGAAACGCACTCATGACAGACATCCCACAGATTTTTAACTGGACTGAGACCTGGGGAACTTAAATACAAAATCTATAGTCAGACCTTCCAATCCTCTATGGTCCATTTCAAATGTTCACTGGTGATTGCACAAGTCGACCCACACAAGCCAGTCTTTACTCCCTGCCAGGGATGGACTGGTCATTTGGCATACCAGGTATTTTCCCAGTGGGCTGACGTGCTATTTGGGCTGACAGTCCCAACACTTTACTCGTAAAAAACATATATGATGATATGACCAACCTGGACAGCAGTAGATCAGTGACCTGATTTGGCTGGGCCGATCACATTGTCAGACACCAGCCCCTTTTGCTTTGTTCCTGCCTAATGCATTCAGCAAAAAATACATATAAAAACCAGAAAATCACTCAGAGAGCGCAGATCTCCACCAAGCATATTATGATTGTCACCAACACTTTAATCCTACTTTAATGTTATACTCCCTTTCAGCAGACTGTCTGCTACAATTTGGTGTTAGTTGCAGGTTTGTACAATAATTTGTTACCTGACAATGTTGAAAATTATGATGATTCCGTACATATTTCATATTCTGGATCTTAGTATCCAGAATATTGACAGCATCTGGATCGTACTTATACATCTGTCAGAAATGATGGTGACCTTGTCTTGTACTGTTTTGCAAAGCAATTCAACCATTCATCGTGGAGTTATATACACATATGGTGAAAACGGTCCTGATAAAGAATCCTTTAAAAAGAATCCTAGATCCAGACAGTGATCTGGATCACCTCCAAATTTAACCAGTTCTTCCTTATCCAATTTTGAACATTTCCTTAAAATGTCATCAAGATCTGTTTGTTACTTTTTGAGTTATGTTGTTCACAGACAAACAAACAAACTCTACCAAAAACATAACCTCCTTGGTGGAGGTGATAACAGCCAAAGAGTTTGTTTCTTGACCACCAACCCTTGAAACATGCTGGTCTGTGCCAGCCTGGCCTGACTTCCAACAGTAGAGTGGGGCACCAGTTGTGGTAATGTTTTAGTCAAATTTTCATGTCAATAAGTAAGAACTTTAAAATATTTTTTTCAAAATGTATTCTGTCCTGTCTGTCCTTCTGTTGTTGTTTTTTTTCTATAATAATGAATAGCACTGGTTATCAAAATTGTATTGAACATTTTTCGTGTTGTACAAATGAAATGCCTGCATTCTTGATGTATTGGAAAGAAATAACCAATCTCAGAAAATATTTTCAGTAAAACACTGTGGAAGCTTAAAAAAAGCTTAAAGCTTAAAAAAAAAATAATAATAATAATCATACCTTTTTAAAATCTCATTCTGTCGATTCTTTTAGCAGGATTGAATTTTCCAAATTAATCATATTTCATTTGATATTAATAAGATTCCTGTATCTGGAGATGCTTCAGGTATAAAGAATTGTGAGTGACATTTGTTAGTCCTGATGTTGTGGTATCATTGCTCTCAGGCCGCATGCTGTCAGACATCTGACAGGCCACTATGTGCCACAGAAAGCACTCAGCAACAGATTTTGCCGTGTCCTTTGAAATCGTGTAACTCACACTGTCAAGCCATTCATTCGAACTTTCTCACTCATGTCTGTGTTTCTGCATCCTCTGCTTTTCAATGGGGCACGGGACGGAGTACCAAATGCAGCCACAGACATGTTTACTTCTTATTACCTGTGACTTTCTCTCACCCAATTAATGCTGAGCACTTATTCCACGCTTAAAATCAACTAACCAACTTCCATTTCTAGTGGGGCAGATGCGCATGCATGTTGCATTCAGGCAGAGTGGTGCTGTGTTCAAGGCAAACTGCAAATACGGGATTAATTGTGTCCTATATTGATTTAAAATTGGGCCGCAACCTTTAAGAGTGAAATACAGGACCATTCCGTATTTTACGGGACAGGTGGCAACCCTGATCATGGAGCACAACATCCCTATGGCTTGGTGTGCTAGAGTACAATTAGGGATGCACGATAACTTTTTTCTTGAACCGATACCGATAACCAATAACTTTCAGCTTCTACAGGCCGATACCGATACCGATAACACACACTCTCAAACATTTATATATTAACCTAAGATCATGACGTGAATTCTATAAACAAAGCCAAAGTACTATTATAATTGCAGCTAGTGTGTACAGTATAGTGCTTGTATATAACTTGAGTTTGTATCCTATTTTTTTTTTTTTCTACTTGTGTGCTTGTTCTATTCTTTGGTGCAACTGCTGCTGGAATCTGATTTTCCTGGGGTAACCTTCCTGAGGGATTAATTAAGTTCCTGTCCGTCTGTCCGTCTGTCTGTCTGTCTGTCTATCTATCTATCTATCTATCTTAAAGGACTCTGGCTTCTGGTTTGATTCAAATGAATATCTTTTCACTACAGTAAATGAGGTTCACTCATTTTTTTTTTTGCAACTTAAATGTCGTAAAAAATTAATAATAGATACACCAAAATTTCGCAAAACCTCTCAAATTTGGATAAAAAGTTTTTATGCTCTCATGAGCTGATTTTTTTCAGAGAAGTTTATCACAATATATGCAATGGAAACACCTTTATACCATATACTATATTATACTATACTACCTTTAAAAATCTCATCACTTTATCATAACAACGCACCTCCCTCACCTACACGTACGGACTATGGCGTTCATACTGTAACAGCTCTGATGTTAGTTCTGTGTTCAGTGCAGATGTTTGTGTTTGTGACCGTCAGTATGAAGGCATCATGACGGCTGTGAGCGGGTCAGAGTCAGAGAGTAGCAGGAGGGAGGGGCGGAGGTGTGTGTGTGTAAGATCTCACTCATTGTGAGAGTGTGAGCTGGAGATGATGATTTTCAATCAGTGTTTAGTTCGTGCCTATAAAGATGGCACATGTTCTGACCTGACACTGTATCCAAAACAAATTAAAAATTAAATTACCTTAGCCCGTGGGTCATGTCCGGCAAATTTCTCAGATTTTTCAAAAGTGTTTAAGCCCCAGTGGCTTCGTTGCGGTCGGCTTTACGTTATTAGCGTCTTTAGCACCCCGGGTGTCCTCGTGCTTTCAAAACTCCGTCGAAGCGATGGTTACGTTTCAGCTGACTGGTTAGGTTTAAAATATTGAAGCTGCTCCCTTTTCCTCATCATGTAACTTTCCTGGAATAACTGTCTTCTTCAGAAACTTCAAAGAAGACCCACACAGTCGACTCCATGTTTTCTGTTTTGAAGCGTCAACATGCTGTGCTGTGTTGTGATGCATTTAGGGTGTGACGGAAAATCACAGTTCCCACGTTTGCTAGTCCTTCTTTCAGCCTTTTAAAATGTAAATTTGCATTTTTTTATGTGTAACATGTGAAAAAATACTGTGGATGCCAATTCAAGTCTGTAACTACAACAATATGACCAAGTTAATGAGTCTTTTCCGACATGAGGGGGAACTCTTAAATTTGTCAGTCAGGAAGCGTTGTAATTTCATTTTTTTGCCAACGCCTCTTGAACGCATCACTCACTGCAGGCCGTTCATGTCTGACAGTGAGAGCAGGACAAAGATACACATGTTATCGGGGCTAGCCGCAGTAATATCGGACCGATAGGACTGACGTCATAATTTCCCCGTTATCGGCTCGATAACTATCGTCCGATAGTTATCGTGCACCCCTAAGTATAGTGCAATATAACATCTGTTAGGATCTTCAGAGATGGAGAGGAAATGCAAAGGAGATGCAGAGAAACTGCGATGACAGTGGTGGTGGTGATGTTGGTGATCTGGACAGTGGGCCTTCATCCCCCTTTCTTGGACTTCTTTTGGTAGATGCTGGACTGGAACACCCCAGGGAGAGCTGCAGCTCTGGAAACACTCTGATCCAGCAGTTTGACCCTCGTTACAGTCGCTCACACCTTTGATCATATTCCATGCTTCTTGCTAAATTGGGGCTGTTATTTGTGCACATGGTGTTTAAAACTGTCAGTTCTGCATGTTTGTCTTTTCTCTTGATGTGTTACCCTGAGGGGCTTTGTATTAATCAACATTTGACCCCTAAAATTATCATTTGTAAATACATATTTACAAAAACAATCAAGATTACTGCTGCGCCGCTCGTCCGTCCTCAGGGTGAAGATTCTCATTAAACAGATTTTCCTCCTGCAGTTCTCAGTAATGAGCTTTTTTAACAGATTGTCTGAGCGCTCCTAGGTAGAGCAGGTTTAATTCCTTGTAGGTTAACTTGGCGTTGTTTACAACCTGCTTCATGTCTTGATCTTAATAAGACAGATAACCTTTATTTAAAGAGCACACTTCAACATCACACTTACAAAGGCAACAAAATAAGAGGAAAAAGCCGCAAAATAATCAGGTTTAATTATAAAATTGATATCTCATTGGTGTAAAAATTACTTGAAAAAATATAAGTATGTTTCTCATTTTTCCAGTATATTACAGTTAATAAAAGATGTGTTACTGGGCTATAAATAAGACTCATGATAGTCTTTGTTGAAGTAATCAGTGTTGATGTACTGCATGTAACTCATGTAGGTCATAACATGCACCATGACACGGTACACTGCTTCTGCATGCTGAGCGCTTCATAACCACGGTCTCAAGGGTGCCAATTCTCAATAAGAAGCAATCAGCAACAACGGCACGCCCTCCCCGGCTCTCCTCCATCTTCCCATAAGGCACCACTCCAAGTCAGCCTCCATCCATTATGCATCAAACCCCGCGCTACAAATCTCCTCAAATAGAAGCGAGTGTCAGGCGTGATAAAGAACAATCGACCACTGGGAGGGAATCAAAGCGAGAAAATTCCCAGGATGAAAAATATTCCACTTTGCTCTCTGATGTTGCTCTTTGTTTTTCTTTGTTTGTGCTGTTATTCGAGTTGTATGTTCCTCTCTCTCGTGGGATGTTTGCCGAGGCACAACTCATCCGTCATCCTAATTGGTTGTGTTTAGAGAGCAACTGTTGTGTTTGATAGAGAAGCTTTTCCACTCCTTCTGGTCAAAACAAAGCTTTGCCTGTGCTATCAAAGATAGATAGCTATGTAAATAGAAGTAGCCATAGATGTGATTATCTCGTCTGTTTGTCTGAAAGTCTTTTTTTTTATATTGCTCTCTGAGTGTGTTCAGCTGCTGTAATCTTGCCTCCTTCATCTTTAAATGCCTCCAGCTCAGACTAAGCTGGGTGGAAGCCAACAGACGATGCATCTGCTTTAAATGAGATCACATTAGTTAAAATGTTTCTGTGTATGTTAACAGGAGGAGAACTCACAGGGTGGCTGACAGTCTAAATCTGTGTTTCCACCGCTGGTGTTAAAGCCGAGACCGTTGGAGGTACTGTGTGCATTTCCAGTGTGAGGACAACGTCAAAATATGTAATCCCAAAACTGAGGAGTGGGACCCCTAAGGGAACCTGGTTTTATCAGTGAAAAAGGTGCATACTAAGGTTTGATCATTTTTTATAGGCTCCTAGGTAAGCAGAAGGCAGTTTGCACAATAGCTGTGTTCCAATTCAGCGTCTGCAGCCTTCGAACGGCTGAGTTTGACGGCTGATTATGTCACAGTGATGCATCAAAGTCTGTCCCATTTCAAAGGATCTTCCAAAAAGCAGCCAATGCAGCCGACGAATCCTGCCTTTTTCGAGTGCCGCAAGCTACTCAAAATACTTAAATTGAAGATAAAAAAACAACTGTAAAACAAAACCCAAAGCACTGAGCCGGACGGGAGAAATAAACGAACAAATGAGGTGAAGTCTGCAAAATTGATTTCCAAAAATGTTGCTCCAGCAGACATTTATACTATAAGTTTATATTTTCATTCACACCACATGAATATTTCTCCTTTCTTGTTCTCACCAGCTTTATCCATCCATCATTGTCCAGGGCTGTCGTTGGTTAATCAGCTGTATCATCTGTAGTCTCTTCATCCAGTGAGAGTGCTGCACCCTCACTGTCAGCCTATCACTTCCTCCGCTCTCTTTTTACATAGTTCTTTTTGTGCCTTCGGTTCCTTTATGCTGAAGATTCATGCATTCCTCCTCACCTCCCTGTCCCCTTCCTGTAGAATCACCATCCATCATCCATCCTTCAGTCCACCACCTGCTGCAGCTCAGACCAGGTACCCTTGGATCCAGAATCTCACCACAGAGTCCATCTACCAAGATTTTAAGTCAAGTTACATGATTTTAGTATTGTGCTAAATAACGTTTAATCATTCAACTTTTCTCTACTGGTTAAAATTTATATAGCCAGCAGGACGCCATACCTACTTGGTTGTTTCCTGCACAAAAAGCTAGATTTGTCACAAATATAATTTCTGTTTATCTTTAAACTACCATCAACAAAGACAATGTTAAATCCAATCAAAACTTATTCATGGGAGGTTGTTTTTTAGGGGAAGTGTTCAGCTGATCTAAAAACTGTTATAGTGGGGAAAATAAGTACTGAACGCTTCAACTTTTTTCTCATCACATTTATTTCCAAAGATGCAATTCAAACAAAATTTCCACCAGATATTGGTATTAACTCCAATAATCCACACATGGTAGACAACCCAACAGATGTTCCTGGCCAGCATCTTCCCCGTAAGGAGTGGACAACTCTCAACCGCTTGAGGACCGGTGTGGGACGCTTTGGTGCTGCAATGCAGAAGTGGGGTCTCACAGAGAATGCCCACTGCAAATGCGGGGCTACACCACAGACTGTGGAGCACGTGACTTCCAGCTGCCCCATATATCGGCCACCAAATGGAGACCGTGGCTTAAAAGACTTGGATAGTGACACGCTGGACTGGATTGCTGCAACGGAGCTGGAGGTCTAAGGACATACGACAGAAGAAGATCCTCACATGAAAAGAAATCACAACATTCAGGACCAGAGAACATTCTCCCAGTATTCTACAGGCTTGTCAAGATGCTGTTTAGCAAACTTCAAACCAGCTTCAACGTACCTTTTCTTGAGGAATGGAGTCTTGTGGGCTGAGCGTCCATAGAGGCCATGGCGGTGGAGTGCATTGCCTATTGTTTTCTCTGTAACAATTGTACCTGCTGCCTCCAAGTCTTTCTGGAGCACTTTCAGAGTGGTCCTTGGCTCTTTGAGTACTCTTCTGACTATCTTCCGACTCCCTGGTCAGAAATCTTGTAAGGAGCTCCTGTGCATGGCCTGTTGATGGTAAAGTGGTGTCTCTTCCACTTGTGAATAATGGCCCCAATGGTGCTGACTGGAATATTCAGGTGCTTTGATATAAGTCTGTAACCAGTTCCTTTCTGATGCTGAGCAACAATCAGGTTGTGAATGTCTTTAGAGAGCTCTTTGCATTTACCCATCATGAGGTGTGTCGTATTTAACTACTTGGTGAAAAAATAACAGTTTTTTATAGGACCATCAATTTGCTGTAGCCCAGCTGATGTTGGTTTGCACTAATTGGAAGTTCAAGTAATAATTACTGACAGATTTCAGGTGGTATGGTGCATTTCCTTGCCAAAGTATACAGCCTTTCCATGGCGTGTTCAATACTTTTTTCCTGTGTTATCACATTTAATTCCACTTAATAATTATTTAAAGTTGACACGTACTTGTTTTCACCACTGTATAAGAAACTAAAAGTTGACCCTCTTGCTAAAGAGATCAAGAGTTAACATCCACAAGATGAAATTGTTTTTTGGTTTTTGGTTTTGTTTTTGTAATATAGCAGCATATAAACTTATGCATCAAACTATCTAATAGCAAGAAAGTTTTTTATTTGTTTGAGAAAAAGCTTAACTGATAGTGTTTAGGATGTCTTATCTGAATCTGGGGAATAACTAAAACATCCTCTGTTAAGGTGGAACAAACATCAGGTGAAGGACAAAGCCAGTCCCTGGTGATTTATAGAACAGCAGGGAACTCTGGGAAATCCATCTCTGTCACTTTTCTATTTTACATAGTAACAGACGCGCCCATTTCTCACTGCGTCTCATCGCCTCATCTTCTGTTTCTCCCAGCCTCTCATGTCAGATGACATTTAATGATGCTGACCTGCCATTTGTCATAGTAATGTGTGTCATCTGAGAAATCACATCACATTCACAACCTGACTCTGGATTCCCATTAGTTATCCAAAAAAATAGATTCACACGATAATAAGAAGGGTTTATTAAAAGAAATTCAGTCATTTGTTCATTTACAAAAGGTCAGACTTTTAAGTAAGTAGTTTTCTGACAAGGAGACACCTGAAACCACTTCATTACTTTACTCTGTCCATCACAGGTGGAGGTTCAGCAGCAGCAGCCATCATTAGAGAGCTACACTCAGTAAAACATCTGGACACCCTCAGCAGCCCGCTGTGGCAGATGTGTATAAAAATGCATATATGAAAAAGGAGAGAGCTTTAAGTCACACTGCAGTTCACACACACACACACACACACACACACACACACACACACACACACACACACACACACACACACACTCACAGACTCTTATCAGTGTTGATGCTAGCTGTCCGAGCCATCCTCCATCTGCTTGGCCTGCACTGGTTTCATATGCACAGCAGCATATGTCGGTGTTTGGACCTCTGAGCTGAGCTGAGGTGAGCCTTTCATCTGCTCCTTTGATGACCCACTCTCACATAAAGTCAGTCTATAAGCAGAACACACTGTCTGAATTTGTTTCCCTCCACATCCAGAAAAGTAGCTGGTGAAATCATTACTAGTTTGACCTTTTGTATATTTTCAGTCAGCCTGTTAGAAAAACTAGATAAAAAAAACAGATGTTTGTTGTGAAAACAGCGTCTACTAATGAGCTCAGGCCTGTGTCTAAGGTGTGTGGAGGTTTGAATTTGAATGTTTGACACTGCATTTTATTTTGGTTAGAATTTTTTTTTTCTTTTTGATTTAATTTAATTCATTTATTTATTTGACAATCTGACGGCCCTGCTCAAGTTTATTTTGGAGTTTTCCACGATGAAATGTTAAAGTTATTCAAGAAATGTATCACAAAGATTGTGAGCTGCACCTGTAGAAATTTAAACCATTTACAAGAATATTAGGTTTAAGATTCAGCTGGCATTGTCATAGAACAGCACACGTTTTGGGCTTGTGTGGTGAATAGAAATGAATCGAATTGAATTGAATTGCGTTGAACTGAACTGAACTGAATTGAACTGAACTGAACTGAACTGAACTGAACTGAACTGAATTGAATTGAATTGAACTGAAACTGAACTGAATTGAATTGAATTGAATTGAATTGAATTGAATTGAATTGAACTGAACTGAACTGAACTGAACTGAACTGAATTGAATTAAACTGAACTGAATTGAATAGATTTGAACTGAATTGAATTGATTTGAACTGAATTGAATTGAATTGAATTGAATTGAATTGAATTGAATTGAATTGAATTGAATTGAATTGAACTGAATTGAATTGAACTGAACTGAACTGAATAATTGAATCCAGGTGTACACCTGCATATTAGTAGGTTTGCACCACCTCTATGTCTACCCTACAAATGTTGGCTGATGGCAGAGCCCAGGTCCTCTGAAATCTACTAACATTTCCTTTGTTTTATTCAGTAGAAGATAGGGATGAGTACCGATTTGGGTACTTTTGCAGGTACCGACCGAAGTCTGTCAAAAGTACCGGGTACCGATTCACAAAAAATTAAAAGGTACCATGTAAAGGTACCTAAATGCATCTTTGTGACGATGAGGGAGTGGAAGAGTAGACAATTTTCCATGCTGGACATGAACACAGCATTACAAGGTTATGTAATTAAAGAATAAATATGTCAAATTGAAAAAAAAAAAAAACATTATTAAACAAATTGATATTTTTTACCAAATAAGCACAAAAAGTACCTATAATTAGTACCGTTGATTACCGGTATCGATTGCCAGGTACTGGGCATCAGTACCTTGTCGTTTTAAATGTATAAGGTACCCATCCCTAGTAGAAGACAGTATCTGTGACTCCAATCACCTAAGGCTTTTTTTAGATCCCTATTTTCAGATCCCTACCCATTCGGGATGCACCCCACTATAGCAGTATCATATGAGTATTTCTGGATGTGGCAGGACTAAAGTTGTATTTGAAGCCAAACCAAATGTTACATATAGTAAGTTTAATATTTGCTAAGACATTTGATGAATTAATCTCTAGCAAAGTTCAGTCAGCTTCATCAACTTCTCAGACTTATATTACTTCATTGGTTCAAATTCTCTGTAGAGTTAAACACCAAAGAGAGAAATGCACACATTTCCATTTCCAATCAGCCTCCACTGCAAACTTCTCCATGATTACAGAGAGGGGATGTAGAAGTATTAACGTTTAAAGGGAAACTTGAAATATTAATTTGACTCCAACAAGTAGACTCTGGATCTCACTCAACAGAGAGAAACCAATGGTGTTAGAGGTATGAAGATATAAAGACATATGAATATACATCTTTGATATTAGTCGAAAGCTCATGACACTATATGATACATTATGGCACAATACAATAAGATATAATAATTTAAAGAAAGTTAAAGGCTGTGATACAATACAGAATACTTTGCCCACTGTATGCCAATTATGAAACAAACACACCGTGATTTCTGATCAACAGAAGATGACAAAATGACCATTAACACAGGATGGTATCTTCATTTATTTCTGGTGTTCTGGTTTCACTGAGATCACAGTTTTTATTTGTAGCTGTGCTCCCTGTGTGTCTGCTTTGGTTTTTACCCCCTGCCCTCATGTAATCCAAGGCTAATCTAACACTGTGTTCAATTAGCCTGTGTTTCCTTCCTTGGTTGGCAGCTCATTATATGTCTCCCCTGAGTCTTGTTGGTGCCTCCTAGTATCCCACATTTCTTCAAAAAGAAAAAAATTAAAATAAAATAGTGTTTGAACAAATGTATCCAGCTAGAGCCAAACTTTATCTTGCATTTTGCCAATATGGCGGTTAGGATAATGATATACAGCTGTTATAGTTTGTCCCATTCTTGATAGACAAGTCTTAAACATAAATCTTTCAAAGGGAAAACCTGAACTCCAAACACAATTCTCCCGTTCAAGTCAGGCATTAAAGGGTGACACAAACCCACCTGTAAATCAGTCTCTTAAACAGTTTAATCCATCTGGATGAAAAGGCTAAAGGCAGAAAAATGAGAGCAAGTGGAGTTAAGTGAATGTAAGACTCTGTTGCTCTTTTAAAGAACGTGTTAGTTTAGGACCTTGCAAAGGGCAACACAGTTTCACTGATGAAGAGAAACAGACGGAAAGCAGTGTAAAAAATGTGATCCTATCTTCTGCCTCGCTCTGTTATTACCTCAGGTGTGAAATCCTTCCCCGCTCACGGCGGAGAACCAAGCGGGCGTGATCAGCTGTGAAATTGTATTTTTTCTGCTCCCCGCCTCCTCCTTCCCTCCAGCTCCATCTCCTCTCCCCTCCTCCATGTGGATGGTAAAGAGCTTTTTTCCTTTGCCTCGAGAGGAATATGTGGCTCGGCCCGCTGCGAGGTGAAGCTGCTCTGCTGTATGGCTGAATGACCAGACGACTTCTTCTGCATGGCTCTCCCGCAGCTAATAATGAAGGGATCAGTCACCACAGGAACCACTCCACAGTCAGACAAAACCACTGCACGGTGCTGTCTAACTTCTCTTATTACTGAGTGACTTTGCTAATGGCGTTTCATAAAGGACATGAGAGAAAATGAATCAAACAAAGAGCTAAAAAGCTCCATCAGGGGACACTTTAATTGAGATGTAGTAAAAGCACACTAAAAGGTGCCATCTGTGTGTGTTATGAGCTAGTTTGAGCACATTTAGAAGTGCACTCAGTGAAGTCGAGCTGGTACAGTCAGGTGTCTTGGGGCCTGCCGTCTGATCCTCTGCGGCTCCTCCGAGGTTTCTCCCACATCTTGACAGTGTTGCTCTGTTTTTTTTCAGGGATTCCCCTGTGAGAACAGATTGCTCCTCCACACCTCTCAGCACAGCCAGGAGGGCAGGGAGCAGCAGTTTGTCTGCAGCTTTATGGCTCATTCAGGGTAGGCCTGAAACAATGACATGTCACAGTACTCCAATACAAAACCCAAAGGACTCATCTGCACACACCAGAGACATCATCACATTTTACTCATCCGAAGTTTGAAAACTCTGAATGATGTTTGAGAAAAAATGTGTCAGAGTTTACAGAGGAGATGTCATCTTACCTCATTTAGCTTCCTTTAAAACTCATCTAATAACGAAGGCGTCAATATAAAGAGTGATTTCTGAGTTTCTCATACTCTGTTGTAATCAGAGGCTCTTATTAAGATGATCTCAGTTTTATCTTTTGATGGTTTTTAAGTGAGTCATATACCTCCTGCTTTTTTTAACCTATTTGAACTTCTGAACTGCCCTTAATGATGGCATTTACCAGGACTCCCTGGCACCCTTACATTATATTCAAAAAGCCACTGCTCCCTCTACTAGTTCCCAGTTGAGTTCCAACTTTTGGGAAAAAAAGGCCCCTTTCCCTGTGCATTTTTCAGGTAAAAACAGGCCTTTCGTTGATGTGCAGATGGCCTGGTGGTCTGGGTCCCGCCCCATGAGGTTCGCCCCAGAGTGGGTTCTGCATGTCACTCCCTACTCCCGCCCTGTTCCCTGATCTATTCACTGTCCTGTCCTCTCCAATAAAAGGCATGAATAGCACGAAAAAAAAAAAAACTTTAAAAGAAAGCAAAAACAACAAAGGGTCTTTTTCACCCTTCTTCCAGTTGGAAACTTCTTAAGACAACTAGAGGGCTCAAGTATTCCTAAGGTGTCGCTGTGAGTTCCCTAGAAGTGTCTCCAGTACGTTTCCTTCAAACTACGTTTTGGGTCCAGCTTTTCGAAAAAAGTCCCTTTTCCCTGGTCATTTTGGTAGGGGGAAAGGGACTTTTTTGCGTTTCCTCCAAACTGGATTTTGGGCCCAACTTTTGGACCAGGTCTGGATAAGGTTTGGACCAGATGTTTGAATGAGGTCTGGTTAGGTTGAACTGGACGTTACCAACAGGTGCATCAGGTTCCTTGAAAAACATCTGACCAGACATCCCAATAAAGGACGTCTGGTCAGACGATCAGATCAGGATCAGGATTTCTGAATGAGGTCTGGATGAGGTCCAAACGAGGTCAGAACCAGACATTCTTATGCAGTTTAAACCTGACGTTCAGCTCAGGTCTGGAAAAGATTTGAACTGGTCAGGACGGGATGAGGTTTGAGCCGGATGTTCAGATGAGGTCCAGAAGAGGATCAAGCCAGACATTGGGATGAGGTCAGGATGAGGTTGGAACCAGATTTTCAGATGAGGTCCACAGTCTGAAACTGCTCTGTGTGCCAAAACTTTAAGTACAGTTTGGTTTGAATCAGTTGAAATATGATTAAGCAGTAGCAAATTGGGTGGAAAAGCATTATTCAAACAATAACTTTAAAAGTCAATATCATAAAATAAACTTCTTTTTTTTTACATTGACTTGATTTCCAAATGAAAACACTGATGAGAGTTACTTTTCTGTTTTGGAATAAGAACTCTTGCTGCATGTCAGGGGAAGTTTAACATCAGTGAATAATCGTAACCTCCCTGTGACAAATTCAAGCATTTCACTGGAGTAGCACTTGGATTACTGAGTCTTTTTGCTGCGGGTCAAAGACAAATACTCAGATGCACAAATTGTACAATCTACTTTTAATCCCTCTATAATCCTCCATTTAAAGCCGCCTGTGATCCGCTGTCTTCCCCGGAGGAGACGCTCCTACTGGGCCTATTAGCTCAGTGCCATGATGAAAGGCACTATCTGATTTACGTTGGTGGCTAATTGGAGCGCCACTGTGCTCGTTAAATCGAGAAGCCACCTGGTGTGTCGTGCAGTGTAGTGCAGTGTGTGTGTGTGATGTAAACTTCCCTCTCCTGTTTACGAGCCGTTCCAGATGATATTCCTGTTATTATTTTATATTCCGGCCATATGCACAAGCAGTCTGTCCCTTGTCTCATTTAAAAGTAAGCGCCAACAGAAGAGCTTTGCTGCCTGGGTGTCCTCAGCTCTCACAATCAGGATCATTTGAGAACGTCAGGCTCTCTAGTTAGCAATTCAAACAGGCAAAGAGGCAATTACACCATTTTCATGTTTCCACCAGGGCCCCACTTCCACTGACATAGCTCTGACACTGTGCCCTCGTGTTTTAACACGGCCGACAGGGACGTTACATTCCTCTGCTGCTACGAAAAAATACCCCAGCCGTATTAACATCCCCCTTCATTCCCACCGCCTCCCCCTCTTATCTCTCTACATCACTCGTATCTATCTGTCTCCCCCCAGCCCTCACTCCTCTCTCATTTCAGAGACAGTCCATCATTTGGGAAACACAGCAGCATGATTGTGGCTTCCGCTGGAGGGGGAGAGGCGAATGCTATCATCACTCCCAGAGCCATAATCAATAGTGTCAGTAATGGTGGTGGCAGGAGGAGAGCAGTGGTTTGCTGCGGGGTCCTCAGAGATCACATTGGAGGGCTTTGTCTTTTCTCTGGTTCTCCCCACAGTCCTGTTACATTATCCTACAGAAGAGGAGCGTGCCTATGTTCCCACAGCTCTATGTTTCTACATCTCTGAGATTTCCTTTTTCTAAGATCTGATTTTATTTGTCTGACTAAAGGAAATAAAGTCAAAAGGTCAGCTTCTATCAGCTCTGCTTCAGATAAAAACCTTTTCGACCAGGATGTTTTGTTTTATTTTGTTTTGTTTTTTAATGATTGTGACTATTTATGGACTTAAGGGCCTTATGCCGCGGCCACACCAAACGCGAACACGCGAATTTACTCGCGCGAATGGCCTGTCACGCGTCGCGTGAACGCCTGAGTCTCACCGCTGGACTTTTTTGACAAGCTGAGGCGCGAACACGCGAACGCGCGGTACTGCGCATGCGGAGTAGAGAACTCGTTCATTTAAAGACCAAAAGTCCAAAAGAGCATCTGAAAAACAATGAGCTGTGGTTTCCAAAGCATGACAGGAGAGTGTGTGAAAGCTTTGGAGATCACAATCAATGCCTGCTGCCTCTCCCTGGTAATCCACCAGCCCTGCCTGGCTGTTCCCTGCGATCTCATCCCCGATCCCCCGAACCTCCGACCCCCCGTACCCCCGACCACCCAAACCCCCGACCCATGTTCCCGGAGGTCTCCCTGGGGATAATTAAGGGGTGGAGGAAAGAGAGGAGCACAAAGAACTTCCATCTTTTCCCTGGCTCTGCCCCTGCCCCACTCTTTCCTCCTCTCTATCAGGCTCAAAACTCCACTGAGGAAAACACAGTCGGACTCAGTGATAGCCCGTGCAGGCAAATCCAGCTGGAAACGAATATTTACAGAACTTACATTCAAAACCTGTCTCCTCAGAGACTTTCACCCAAGCCTGCTCCCTTTTTTTCTGGTCTCTGTAGAGTACACACGTCGTATCGTATAACTCTGGATGATGACACACCGCACAGATTGTTTTCTCCTCCATCCTCCGGCAGAGTTGGAGCCGGAGCAGGCGGCAGTTGCCCCCCAACGTTGTCAAAACAATGACGTCGTGGGGGAACATTTTGAACTGAGCGAATTTGCGTCTACCGCCCAAACGCGTGAACGCTCCAAACTCGCCGCGCCAAACGCGCGAATCGGGCCGCCCGTGGCGAATCAGCGGCTAAACGCGTCTTTGCATTGACTTTGTATGTAATCGCGCCGCAAATTCCCGTTGGGTGTGGCCACACCATTAGTGTCTGTGGAAAAACAAATCAAGTTTTAGAAATGTGGAAAACAGGGCTGACTTCTGCTGCCATTAACACTTGATAACACTTAATAACACATGTCAACACATGAGTATATAAATATTAACTACTATTAACCTGTCAGAGATCCATGACCTATTTTCATTTTAATAAACCATATCTGAAAATGTACCTTTCAAACACTATTACCACAAGTTGATTACCAAACCTTGAAGGGACTGTGTAAACTTTCTAACTGATCTTGAAGAAAACTCACTTCAATAAATATGTGCCTGATCGTAATCCACAGTTTAAAATGAGCTCATCACCAAAGTAGTTTATTTCTAAACGATATTTCCCAGCTCCCTGATTGGGTCGAGCTGGACAGGATTGATCTATGGCACTAGTCCTGATGACAACAACACCCCGGCCTGCAAAGTTTAGAATTTCTGTTGTTGGACACTGGATCTGAACGATGAAAAATAAGGATCCTAAAGCAGAAGAAAGCTAAGCAGGAGCAACCTGACACTCTAGAAGGACATATCTGCCATGGAAATATTTCACTAGTCCATCTGGGTAGCAGCTCTTCGGATTTGTTTTCAGAGGAGGGACCTTCAAAATAATCAGCAGCTGGTGATTGGATGACCGTTCTGATCAACACACTCACCACAGACCAATCCACATCAAGCCACCGTATGATGCAGCTTATGTGCCCTGCTGCTGAGAAACAATAGACGAACAACTACAGGAACACAAGAAACAGTTGTGATAATTGCGTTAGACTGCTGCCGTTTCTGAACAGTGAACTTAAGAATCAAAGGAACGCTGACAAGTAAGAAAGTCTGCTGACGTCATGTTTGCTCGTCACATCCGCAGCTCTTCCCTGACTGGGTCGGTCAGAATTTAGCCAAGTGAATTTGCTGGTCAATAGAGCCTGGCGAGGTGGATCTGCAGGTTTTCAGAAACTAAATCATGCAGGTCCATCTGCTCTGCAAGGTTAAGACAGGAGAGCAACAGAGCACACCGGGCTGTAAGTGATACTAAATATAGCTGGCTAATAAACTACATAACAAACTGAGTTTACAAAGTTTGCTTGTTGTCACATTTCAAACCATAATGCTTCGTCACTTTAAATAAATAGTTATCAAGTTGTCGTGAACAACGAAAAGTAGTGTGAAAAAAGAAGATCTGCTCTCTATTCATTTGATTCCAAAAAAAAAGTATGCCTTGGTCAGAGAGTCAGATCCTCACAACAGTGGGTGCAAGTGCTCATGGGAAACAGAGTCTTTATCCCAAAAATGCACTAGCTTTTCCCAAAAAATCTTTAAATGGATGTTTTCAAGGAGCCTGATGCAGACTTAAAGCTTTATTTTGCTCTTGTGCATAAGCAGTATTAAATTAAGTTTTGTTTTGTTTTTTTAAGTCAAGAGTATCCTTGTTTTGAAGAAGTGAGAAATGCTGGAAGTTTTAAAAGATGCTGCAGCTATGATCTAATACAAACTGTGATTTTAGATGAGGAGACCACTGACTAAATTAATTGACTGGACATTTAATTCAAATTATGCACTTTGAAAAGATGTACAGCCGACAGGTTATGGTATCTATGAATCCAACTGTGCACTTAAAAGCCTGAAATTTAAGCGTTTGTGTCTAATATCTAATTTAAAAAAAAAAAAACAAAACTTAGATTTAGACTGGATATGAGCCACATTTACCAAACAAGTCCCAAAAATGCCTGAACTAATAGACAAAAAGGATGCCTAAACTGTTTAAAGTGAGAAAAAAGAATATCTTAATTAGGGATGGGTACCAAATTAGGTACTTTTATATATACAGACCGAATTCTGTTAAAAGTACAGATTCATGTGAAGTCAAAATGTACCATGTTTAGGTACCTCAATGCATCCTTGTGACTGTGAGGTAGTGGAAGAGTAGGTGATATTCCATGCTGGACCTGAACACAGCATTGTAAAGTTATATATTGAAGAATAAATATGTTACAACAAAGAAAAAAATATTTTATAATTACAAAGATTGACTTTTTTTTACCACATAAACACAAAAAAGTACCAAAAATTGGTACCGTTGAGTACCAGTACTGATCACCAGGTACCAGGCATTGGTACTGTATTGTTTCAAAAGTGAAAGATACCCATCCCTTATCCCAAAGGGGTAGGAAACATTGAAAAAAAAAGATTTTAAAAACTCAACTGTTTTCCCTGAGCAATTGGAAGTTTTAGACATCATTTTTTCTCTTAATATCTTGAATTAAGACATTCATCAAGACCTGTCAGGTGTATGTGTGAATGTTTTATCTTATCTAGATGAGGATTAATGGGTTATTAAATCCATTGAGTGATTTAATAAATTCCTCATGTTCTTTAGGATCAGATTTCTCTTTGATTGACTAACTCCTGCTGTACATTAGGAAGAATTCAGGTTAAAGGCACTTCACTCCATCCACTGCATTTATACAGTCTCTGAACTCAAACCACATAAAAGTGCCTGTGCTGACATTATTACCACGTTCTTAAAGCCACAGTATAATATTTCACTCATGGGGCGGCTCAGAAACATTCTTTATGGGGTTCAGATTTATCACATGCCGTTTGCCTCAGCAGCATTTCATGCTGCAGATGAAATAAATCACACATGAGAAACCCGTGGGTTTAACTCACTCTTTGGAAATCTCTCCAGTCAGTAAATCAGATAAGAGATAATAATGATCCCTGTTGAAGTTCAGCTTTGGTTTTACTGCAGCTGAACTCTCTGAGGACCCATCTGCAGGGAAGGCTGACTTCACAGCGGGGTATGTCCACTTGTTTTATGTTCTAGTATTATCTGTAGTCCTCTAGGCTCTTGTAATCAATTCAAAAACAATAAACCTGTGGGCCATCATACTGAATAAAATCACTATTTCGTGCACTAAGATAAAAAAAATGACACAGGATCAATCTGCAAAGGAGAAAACTTGTAGCAAAAAAAAAAAAAACAGAAACACTAACACCTAGTTCCTGTAAGTCTGGTCTTAAGTGATACATATTGTTAATACTCCGCCTGTCACATCGTGCTATCACTGAAGTCCACCCCCTCTAACCTGTGTGTACTCCTTATCTATGATATCTGTGTTATCTGGTGATGTTCTCTGCTGCTGCAGCCTTATCTGACTTTTTCAGAAACATCTGATATAAAACGGTATGCCTGAGCTCATCCTGAGACACCTGTGTGCTGACAGGTGACAGTCAGTTAAAATGAGTTTGACCCTTTAACCCCCTCTCATTTTAACCCTTTGACTTTCACTTTTTAAATGCCAGAGATATGAAGTCTATTTAATTTCATGAAAGTGTAAATCAATAAGTAAATTCAAAGTTTTTAGAGACATGGAAATCTTTCTTGGACACAATTTGAAAGAACTTGCATGAGGTCCCCACATAAACTGCTCCCCCTGGTGACTGGCTGGTCAAAAAATCCATCTCTCCAGTCATTCCAGATGGGCTGTGGTCAAACTTTAAAGAATTAACACACCTCGTAGAAATGTTTTTCATGTCCAATTGCTATGGTGATTTGAAGATATCATTTGGCTGCCTAGTATTCAGGTCCTTTTTTTCTGAAAAGTTTTGTTTCCATTTCAACGATGATTGACAGCTGCTATTCTCGTGTATTTTTGGGGGGATTGTAAAATATGTCGGGAGGTAGAGTGAAGAAGTGATTAGACTCGTGAAAGAAAAAAATATTTATTATTTTTGTCACCCGGCTCCACTCAGATTCTCCCAGAATCCCTCACAGTCTCTACTGCGCAGACTCTGGCTGCACACCTGCTTCAATGGCTGTGCCTGTGACGGGGGAATTTTGGCTTCAAAACCGTACAATGGTTAATGGTGGAGCCACACAGTCCACTCTATATACAGTCTATGTGCGTTACACACCTTAAAAACTTGGCAAAATGTCACAACTTTGAACTCCGCTACTCATTGTTTAAGTTTCTTTGTAGAGATCAGTAACCTCAAGTTTTTCTCACCTGCTCCAATGATGATGCTAGGGTTGCTGGACAGGATATACATGTTGTTAAGTTGTGATTTTATTTTGGAGTTAGCATTGTGACCAAAGCTAACATTTTGGCCACATCCTTTACCATTATAAAAAGAATGGTTTTAACTTAACTTTCTGCTGTATCAACAAGCAGATCCTAAATGTACCAGAATTTAATTTCTACAGATTGATTTGACACAACGTGTGATCAGTTTGTGGATAGTTTTGCTGATATCAGTAATGGTTCAAAATAACTGTCTTCTTTAACCAGTCAGTCTCAAGCAACTTACACATCCGAATATCATAAAGAAATCCCAGACAACTGCACGTAATGTCAATGTGAGGATGTGATAAGATGCAGATTCTTGTGAAATGATGTGAATGGTTCTCATTATTTGCAAAAGTGAGATATATCAGGGATCTTCTACTTGTATCTTTTATAATCACATTGTCAACAAATCTGATCTTCAGCAAGTTATTCGTCTGTGAGGGCAAATCAGCATCAGCACCTCTGACATCATTTTATTTGAAAAACACACTGGTGGAGATTTATTCCCCGAGACACTGAATAAAAAACAAACTTCCTGATTGCAGATACCCAGAATTATTGGGAACCTCAAAGATTTTATGATTCAAATCAATGTATTTTGTGAACATTCAGCTAAGCGACAATTTAAGACAAGCTGCTCTGATGACTGGACTGTCAGTCTACATGAGGTAAATAACGTCTCAGTGTTTTTTCAACACACACACACACACACACACACACACACACAGTAACTTTATCTTGAAGTGAAATCACTGATAGCACGGTTTCTTCACCTGATTGAGCTGGCAGCACCCTGAGTTTGAGTGCATTCATTCATGAGTGTATGTGACTGTGTGTGTGTGTGTGTGTGTGTGTGTGTGTGTGTGTGTGTGTGTGTGTGTGTGTGTGTGTGTGTGTGTGTGTGTGTGTGTGTGTGTGTGTGTGTAATTGAATTCTGGGACCTTGGCACAATGAGACAGTGTTCACGCTCGCTGTAGCCTGCTCTGTGTTTATCGTTATGAATCAGACCAGCGTGTAATTGCTATTTGACACAGATACCTTTGCATGACTTTCTCTGATTCCCTTTAGTGACTTGAATTTCACTCATATTTCCAACACCTGTAGTTCTGATGACAGATAACAGTCTGGGTGGGAGAACCCACTGTGTCGAATGACAGATTTGACCTCTGTGTGCAATTTGTATCTTTTGAAGGGCTGTGGCAGCAGAGCTTCTCATAGATCACATTATGGAGCAATGAAGTGTTACTGAGGCATGGAGTTCCTCTGACATGGATATTTGCATTAAACATGATAATTAATACACTGGATGAAATCATTAACTTAAACCTATATTGTATGGAGACAATTTATAACACTATACACTATACATATATGTCCATATATTTCATCATAGTATGGAAAATGCACCATGTTGTATCGTATATTTGTTCAGCAAGTCTGCAGAGATTGACGTGTCTCACTCCGGCCAAAATAAACAGTCGTGCTCAGCTGTTGGTGATCAGTCATTGGTGCTGGCGAACCGCAGCATGTGCTGTGTGAATGCAGTGATTGACTAGAGTGGTTACTAAGCACGGCGTAGTGCACGGCGTAGTGCACGGCGTAGTGCACGGCGTAGTGCACGGCGTAGTGCACGGCGTAGTGCACGGCGTAGTGCACGGCGTGGCACTCAGGCTTTATGGGTGAATTGGGGGCTACCCTCTTTGAAATATTGACCCAAAAACAGCTGGAACCTGTTAAGCCAGAACTTTCAGAGCTTTACCTACTAACTGACTGCACTGGCAGACCCAGAGCTTTGATGTTCAGAAAAATAACCAATTTGGGGCAATCAAAGAACTCTGGCATCCCCGTTTGTTTCTTAAATAACTTAAAGATAGGGTCTGCAATCTTTGTTGCTAAAAAGTAACGAAAGCACAACATTCAAACTGGGCTCCTCCTCCTCCTGGGCTCAGTGCCAGCAGCAGCCCACACCCACAGCCTCCAACTGAAGCTAAACGAACACACTCACTAGCCAAGCAACCACCTGCAGCATCGTGCTTCTTCATGGGAGACTCCAGAGCGTGCACCTGAAGCAGGTAGTCAACATACCTGGTTAGCAGATGGCCAACTTGCTTCCAAGCAGCAACCTCCGCTCTAAGAATATGAGACAATACGGAAGTGCTAAAATCTACTGTTTCCTCGAGTGTCCACTTGAGGCTGGCTCCAGAAGTACCAGAATTCACATACACACCAAGCCAAAAAAAGCTGTTTTCAAAGCAGAAATTAACCTATTTACAGCCTGGTTCAAAAAACCACTCCTGTCTGAGTAGCTAATTTTACTATCGGCGCACACTGTATGGGGGATGAATTTTTTTCTATCTTGGCAGTTCAGAGGATATTAAGATCATGACCTCGCCCAACCAGAGGCACAGCTCAGGGTCACTTGACTGACAGGCGCCCTTATGCTGCACGCGAAGCCCTTGCCACTACCAGCATGATAGCAGATTTGCTTCATTTTCCGTTTCAGAAACAGACGGGTGATGTCGGGGAGACTAACACTGTGTCTTAAATCGCATACTTCCATACTGTGTACTCAAAATTTTCAAATTAAGTGCACTAAGCATACGACATACTCACTGGCTTAGTGCACAAATTTTGAGGGTGTAGTGCTGTCTCAAATTGCATACTGCCGAGTGCCGCACTTACCGGACATGGCGACATGACGTCGACCTCTTCTTCTTCTACGTCTAATTGTGACCAGCTTCCAGCGCCTTTCCGCCAAATACCGCCACTATTTGCCCGCCAATTCTTTAAGCCTTTTCAGTAGTATATTAAACACAGCTAATGACACGATCAAAATATCAAAATCTTACCATCTTTCATTGTAATTACAATGAATTTCAATCGCGCTTTGCTACGCCGTAATCGGCGCCAACAACATCTCCTCCTTCTCCTACTGGCTGAAGATGTCCTGGTATGTGTTGTTTATTTGTATTTTTACCATGCTGCGCGAATGACCACAGCTCTTCTGCCATTGCTGCCAGAGGAGGAAATGAGTGCGTTGAGTGTCTACAGCTGCATACTCAAAATCCGGGCCAATTTGAGTACATCATCCTGGTACTTTTGCATATTTATTTTTCGCATACTATGCATATTGTTTTTCATTTTGACGCAGTATACTCAAAATTTTGAGTATTTGAGTATGGAAGTGTGCGATATGGGACACACTATAAGTCCTTGTTTTGTACAGTCTATGCTCGCGTTGCTCTTCTTCCTGTGCTGCTCTCCAAGTGCCCAAAAGCGAGTGAAAGTCGAGACAAGCCTCACTCTCGTTGAGTAAAAAACTTTATCTGTTTGGTGTTTTGTTTTACTTTGGTTGTACTTTTCTTCCTCCATGCTCTGTCCACTATCGTAGCTGCTCTGGATAGCCTCATCAACACGCCAAGTCACTTGCGCACTGGGCACTCTTTGATTGGCTGACCTAACCACACCTACTCTCCACCCAGACACATCCTGACACAACCAAAACATCAACCTACAGGCAGAGGAAGGGGGTTGGGGCAGACGTAGACACTGACGCACATATATAGAGGTCCGTAGGAGAAAGTTGGACAGGATTATTCCTGTAAAAGTTAACTTTTGTTTGATTTTAAGAAAAATCCTGCAGACTCTGCCTTTAACTTAAGAGAACTTAAGTTATTAATCAACTGAGACGTCATTCTGATTTACTTAGACACACAAAAAAACTAACACACGCATACCTGACAGATGATGAACATCAAAGTGTCTTCATATTCTCCTCTCCCTCTCTGTCGATCGATATGCAGAGGCAGTTTCTCTCATTAGCTGTGAGTCAGTCAGGAGGCTAAACACAGACCTCAGCTGAGGAATCAATCTGACATCTCTGTGGACCCAGTGGCAACACACACACACTCACACTCACACACACAGGCCTTTTCACTGCTGCTGCGGAGGATAATCAAAACCCATAATTGCTTTTTAAATCACACCGTTAATGACAAGATCTCTGATTGTAATGCATCGTAATCACGCCATTAATATGGATATGACTGCAGCATGGGGAGCCATCTGTTTGGCTGAGGCGGCACTGGACTCCTTCCAACACACACACTCATTTCAAGGACTGTATTTTGGCCGGCGACCACAGGCAACATAATCATCGTGAATGCCACCAGCAGCACGAGGAAGCCGGGGACCCAAATTGATCCATCAATCACCTATTCAGACCGTGTTTATTCAGCCTCGCCTTGCTCTGCAGTTATTCACACTCGCAGATGAAAGCCAATAAAAAAAGATGGCACCAAAACAGGCTCTCTTTACACACAGCTTTTGGTGCGGTAGGTGATTGCCTTGGGTTACCGCTGGGTGGAATCAATTATACAAGCTTTTTAAAAGGCCCTCTTTGCTCTTCACAGGAGCGCACGAAGCAGCGAGCTCCCGAGGTATCTAGCATTATTCTTTTTTATGTTCCCACATCAAACTTTCTCTTTCTTCTCAAACTTTTCCGTACTTACTGCCAGAGTGGAAATGTGGGGCATTTGAGATGTTATTGCTGAAACTTCAATTGCACCCCCCCCCCCGTCTCTTTCCTTCCCCTTATGACTAATGTATTTCCTGTACAAAAGCTGATGTAGCGTTCACAGAAGCTCCGCAGCAGCTCCTGGGTGCTGTCGCCGAGTTTATGGTCGCTGGGGGGGAGGAGGGCAGGAACAAAAACACTCCTTATTCTGTCTGCGGGTATTTCTGACAGCTTCACTTTGTGTTCAGACATTAAAATGAATAAGAGAGGCTAAATCTGGCTTTGTTGTGACATTAATCTCACTGAGAAGTCAGGGGAATGGAGGGACAGGTGCATGAGTTATTTGGTGAGTCACATGTGAAAGGGGGAAACTGGTGCCACAGCAGTTAAAAGGCCCAAAGACCAGAGCTTTGATTCACTTTGAATGAATAAATTTACCTTTAACCACCCAAAGGTAAAAAATGCACTAGTTGCAAAAAAAACTGAAATCTACTTAGTCTTATTTTAAAAAGGGTTTTTAAGACTTTCAAAGTAATCTGGAAAATGTTTACTTTAAAGTGAGATTATCAGAGCCAATATCAGTCATTCCAAAATGCTTCTTTTTAGCTTCCTGGTCAGGTCAGCAGGCCTGGATTGATTCAGGGCATGTCTCAGTCTCTATGACAATACCACGCTAGCTGACGCGGATAAAGGTGAGAAAAAAGATCTGTGTTTTTCTCTGCTGAAAACGACTCCTGTGATTAATTTTGTTGCGAAAGTGGACACAGGAGCCTAACTGTCAGAAGAAAAAGGACTGAACAGATCAAATCAGGAGAGTGATAGAGCACAAGATAAAGGCCAAAACACAGGTTAAAGGCTAACACACATGTTAAAGACTAAAACACAGGCCAAAAGCTAAAACACAAGCTAAAGAATAAAACACAGGCTTAAGGTTAAAACACTAGCTAAAGGCTAAAGTAAAAGCTAAAGGCCAAAACACAAGCTAAAAGCTACAACACAAGATAAAGACCAAAACACAGGCTAAATGGTGATAAATCATCCAAAGGCTAAAACACAGGCTAAAGGCTACAACACAAGCTAAAGACTAAAACACAAGCTAAAAGCTAAACCACAAGCTAAAGGCTTAAACACAGGCTAAAGACCAAAACACAAACTAAAGGCTAAAACACAGGTTAAAGGGTGAAATATAGGCCAAAGGCTAAAACATGGTATAAAGGCTAAAACAATCTAAATGCTAAAGCTAAAGGCTAAAACATGGGTGAAAGGCTAAGACAAAAGCTAAAAGATGTGCTAAAGGATACAACACAAGCTAGAGCCTCAAACAAAAACTTAAGGGTAAATGAGCTACAGGCTTAAACAAAGCCAAAGCCTCAAACACAAGCTTAAGGCTAAAACAAGGCTAAAGGCTAAAACACAAGGTAAAGGTAAAACATAAGTTGAAGACTCAAACAAACGCCAAAGGTTTAAACATGCCCTAAAGGCTACAACACAAGCTACAGCCTAAAAACAATAGCTAACAGTTCAAACATGTGACAAGCTAAATGCTAACACAGGGGCTTAACTGTTTGTGATAATGTTGACTCCAACCCACAGTCAGCAGTTATTCTGCAGTGGTCTGTTTAAACTTGAGAGTCTATCAATAAAATGAAGAGTGAGGTTACGTTAGCTCTGATTGGTAGATGACTGGCAGGACATAGCCAACCAGGATTCACTAACGTTAAACATTACAGACTTGTCTTGGAGAGGGCCGCTAGTAGCGCTACATATGTTCTTATGGACTGCTACTCAACTACAGACTCCAGGCAAAAAGGTGTCACTGCAGTCTAATTGAAACAGGTCCTCCTGACACTGTCCTGAAAAAGAAAAGTGTACTTCTTTTGCTTCTTGTATGAAGATGTTCTTGTTATTTCAAACCTTTAACAGTCAGAGGAGGAAGCAGAGCCCTGAAATATTGAGAGTCAAACAGCTCACAGTGTAATGGTTGAAATATTTACTGCAGCAGTGACATATTGTGTGTTTGGCTTCAGGGCTCCACCTCTATCACTCACTGCAGTTTTATTTTTACAGTAAGGAATTTGAGGAGTGATGAGAAAGTATCTTAGACTTGCTAGCTGAAGCCTGCAGGTAGATGCTGCTGAGGCTGAGGAGCTAAAAGTTGGACTCAGGCAGGGCAGCAGTGTTATTGAGAGATCTGCATCTGTGGATCATTACGGGAACTGCAGTTTTTATCCAAAAATAATACTCCTGACTTTATCTGAAGGGTTTACCAGGACTACCACAACATGAGCGGTCCTCATAGTGCCTCTTAAACAGTAATGTTGTGCTTTATTCAGGCTTTGTTCACTCCCTCTGGTTCCCTTCTAGTGGCTGTACTGAAAAGAACTGCTGTTTCTGTCACACTGTTGGTTTAGAAACCACAAAATGTCATGGTACCTGTGTTAGAGTTATCCCAACAATTGAGGAAACTACACATAAAGACACTGAAAACTACACTGTAAGACAACAGCACTTACGCTTTAAGACACAAGTGTAACTACTATGCTACACAGGTTCCGCGAAATGACGTATACATTTTGGAAAGTTACCCTGAAAGTTGAGGAAACTGCACTGTAAGAATTGGGCCGTATTATAAAGTGCTATCAAAATTTATTTTACTGCGTGTTTTGCGATTTGGGGTGAAACGTCAATCAGGCCAAAGACAAAGTAGAAGAAGAAGAGCTTTCACAAATAAAATATGGCACTTTCAGATAAAATCAAAGGGTTTAAAAAGTTACTTGGATAAGTCAGTGAATTGATCAGATTATACTTTCTGTCTCGTAATGAATGTATTTAGTTTATTCCAGTAATACAAAGAGTCATAGACAGAGAGGATTATGGGATGCCACTGTAACTGCTCCCTTGATGATGATGATAACGATGAAGATGAAAGCCAGACTCTCCTTTAAAATGAGCTTATCTGGCAGTTGAAGCAGAAGCCATGGGGGTCCTCAGATAATTGCGCACAGCACTTAGAGCTTCCCCTGCACCTCATTTGTAAGACTTTCCTGGAGTTACAAAACTCTTGAAAGAAAACATTTCTGTTACATCTTCCTGGTG
Source organism: Halichoeres trimaculatus (assembly GCF_033239565.1). Taxonomy (NCBI): domain Eukaryota; kingdom Metazoa; phylum Chordata; class Actinopteri; order Labriformes; family Labridae; genus Halichoeres; species Halichoeres trimaculatus. The sequence continues at coordinate 30,805,535 of NW_027437184.1, forward strand.
CAGCTTGAAGCAAAGTATGCAAAGCAAATGCTTCAGTCTGTCAGGGTGTTACATCTCCTGCCAGCTGCTTTAAATCTCAGCCTTTTTTTTCTTTTTTTACCTGCAGAAACACGGCAGCTTTGGCTCTTTTTTAGTCTGTGGTTAATTGGCACGCCAGCCTGCACTCCCTCGGAGCAAAAAACAGACAGTCTGCTGGGAGGAAGGCAACCAATGTGACGCATCTCATCTCTCTGCAGATTTCTTCATCTCTTGTAATTAATTGCATCTTTAAAAGAACAAAATCTAAATGCGCCGCTGACACGCTGCCAATTAATTTTAAACCGCCGTCTTCTTGACGCTTTCTGCTCAACCGAGGGGGAAATCAAAGTTTTAGAGGGTGTTATGAAAGCTTTTACAGCGTCCTTTTGTTCGCAGCGACACATTGTGAAAAATGCATTCAGGCCTGACAAAGTGCTTCTGCTCCGTGTAATCAAATCCCTCTGCTTCTACACGCCAAAGACGACGAGGCGGAGGAAGATCTGAGAGGCTCTGCCGTCTCACTCGTCTCTGCTCGATCTTTGATCAACAAAACACGCTCCTGTTCACATCCAGGAAATGTAGATATAGGCAAAATCACCTCATCTGTGCAGGACAAATACTCTCTGACTCGTTTGTGAGATTTCCAATAGAGGGTCAGAAATCTTTTAACCTTCTGTTTGTGGTTAATGTGACAGCTTACCAAAAGTGTGTTAAGTGCCCTGAAGTGCTGAGGCAGAAAGAAGAGCAGGTGGTGTTATCCTCTGACTTTTTTTTTAGATCCAACATATATGTTTTAACACACACACGCTGCTGTGGAGAGAATCCCAAAGGAAATGTCTTCTGTTGCCTCTCTGCGTGTTAAAGCAACACATCCACAGTTTCATTTGTCTGACCAGATTGTCTTTAGAGAATGTAAGTTCTCTGTTGGAGGAGAATCCTGGACATCAAACATCCTGACACTTGTTTAACACGAACCAGCACAGACTCAAAGGTCACAGAGGAAGGAGGAGAAATGACTGTAGAAAAAGACCTGGGGCCAGTTTGGTTTTCCTGACCTTCATATCACTTTGTCCTTTCTCTGTTGTGTGGGGTGCAGATTGAGGGAGGAGAGGTGAGGTAATTTAAAGAGGAGGTATTGCGTTTTTTTTCCTGCTTCATCCTGTCCCGCTGTAGTTTACATGATTTACAGTTAAAAAAAAATCCAATTATTTTTCTCTTCCGACTGGTGCTTCAGGAAACTCTTATTTCAGCCTCTGTTTGAAACACTTTGTTTAGGCTGCTGTCTCTTTAAGGCTCCCCACTCCACAAACCCCCTTTCCTCTGATTGGCCAGTCCTCTGGAGGCCTGTCAGGAGCAGAGCTAAGGACAGACCTTGATGTTTAAGGCCTGCCCCCCAATATGTTATGAAGCATGCATATAAATTACTATGCAATGATCTCATCATTAAAGCTTGTCTGAAATTCTTGGGCTATTATTAGAACAGATCTGTTGGGTCAGTTTACAGATTCAGACATTTGTACAACATATGAATAGAGGTAAAGATTTGAAAATTTGCACACATTTAGTTTGAACATCCAGAATTATTAGTCCCTCTTCAAAGCTTCTGTGAAGACCCTCCGGACTTTGCTGGTTTTGGCGCCCCCCCTGGACAAGCAAAGTCTCTTGCCATTATGCCAGTGCATGTCTTTTTTATGCACAGGTTGTGTTTTCTGACACATAATCTTTTCCTGTTGTCTTTAAAGGGTTAAATGTGTAGTAATTATAAACAGGATGGAAAAAGAGAAGCTATTTGTCAATATGCTGGTAATCTCCTCAGACACACTGAACGGTGATGTTGGTATGCTTTTTGTTGTTGTTGCTGTTGTTGTTGTTCTGGAACATTTTGGCATCAGACTGTTGTAAATTCAGACCAGAGGTGGCGTTATAGGCGGGGCCCAAAGGTCCCAGGCGCACCCACTTTTCAACTAGATCTGACCCTTTCTTTGAAAAACTTATTTATTTCTTTATTTTAATTGGTCTAAAATTGTGAAAAATTTTGTCTTCACGTTTGTTTTGTTATTGTTGGATGCCCTGTTTTAAAAAAAAAAAACAAAAATAAAAATAAGCTAAGTTTGGCAATCTTTCTAGCCTGTTGGAAAAGAACATGTAAACAAAGTTATGAAACATTCAGCCTCGTGTTAATCCTCATGGGACTAGAGGGGGATTTTTGGAAAGACTGTAGATTTTTTGTCTTTAATTTATCGGAAGTAAAAGTTGTTTACTTAAAAATGGAAATGGAATGTCTTAGTGGCACGGTCCGCTGGTTTGTCAGAGCGCTACTCTTTGGTCAGCACCATGAAAAACGTTCACAATCTGTCTGATGCATTGAGGGTTTTAAAAATGCAAACAAAACTGAAAGCCTTGAAAATATGAAGCTTTTGTGTTAGTGTTAAAAACTGCAGTTCCTTTAGTGTCCACCTGAGGCTGGCTGCAGAAACAGCAGACACCACATACACACCAAGCCAAAAATAATGATGATGATGATGATGATGATGATGATGATGATGATGGGGATTCTTACAGCAAAGATAGACATGTTTACAGCCTGGTTTAAAAAAATTAGAATAATAAAATAAAAACAGTTTTGGTCTGAACTGTACAGAGTTTTTCAAGATGTAAACAACAGTGGTGCAATTATCTATAAAGTTTTCTCAAAATTCAGCAATCTAGTGTTTACTGTATGAAATACATTAAAAATTGTGTGGGATACATAAATAACAAAACAAAAAATAGAATTAAAGTAAGCCCAATTCATGTATTTATGCAGGGTTTCAAAAAATTGTCATGAGAGCTTTAAATCAGCCTCTTTTGGTTTTGCATGCTCAGAAATGATGAGCTGCCACAGTTAAAAAGACGAACTTTGTTGAGCTGTGTGATGTGTGTGAGTAAACAAAGGCACAAAATGTAAAGTGCAGGAACTTAAAGGTAAAGGTGTCCCTGGACTATAATTTGTCTCTCCTCCAGCTGAGTGTTTTTCATTTAAGTAAATAAAAGCCACTTCTCTGGGATCATTAAATCTCTGTGGTGTTCTGATCCATCAGCTGATCGTCTGCAGCCTCTGACTGTAATGTTTGGTACGATCAGGCTGTGATGGTTTGAGAAACAGACGCGTTGTGTTCAGCCTCACTAACAGCACTGTACCGTCTGACTGACCTTTGTTAATTCAAGCAGCAGGTTTGAAAAGTCCCTCAGAGAGCACTCCAGAGACAAACGCTGCTCTCAGCTGCAGTCAGAGCAGTATAGCATGTGGGTGTTTTGCTGCATAATACCTGAAGTACCTTTCCTGCACAAAGAGCCTCTGAGGCCAAGTGGAGAAGAATCCTCCGCTAACCTCCATGACTCTTGTTACAGGCTGAAGTGGGATTTTCTGCAGCCTCTTAACGGCTCGTCTTTTATTACCGACAGAGTAAACAGAAGCAGAGAGAGCCGTGCGGAGAATTAAAAAGCTGGAGGTAGTGTATACCTTTCTTAGTGCATTAAGAGAGCCTGTTAAGTACTTCCCTCAGGTGTCTGAAGGTGAGTTCTTAAGAGCTAGAGAGGCCTTGTTGTTTCTCTATAAGGTTGGTGTTTACACATCCTTGGAGGACGAGCAGAGTCTGGAACAAAGAGCAGACTACAAATAAGACATTCAGCTGGAATCCTCAGACACGCTGTGGACTGAATCCACATTATTAGCAGGACATGAAGGTCTGTCCACCACAGTACACATCAAACACACTAAATAACCCTTTTTACCATGCTTTCTTAAAACATATGCCCTTTAATGCTCATTTCTCAACACCCGCATGCTCCCCTTCATTTAAAGCTCCTGTGCAGAGCTTTCTGCTTGTGTTGATTTTGGCGCCACCCTGTGGATAAAGTAGTACTTTTTATTTACTGGCTGATTTTGTCCTGCACTCGTGTGAGTATCAATTCTGAAAGAAAATGTTGTTCTTAATCCAAATATTCATCTGGCTGTGAATTTTTCAAGAAAGAGAAGAAAGATCAGCAGACAAATGCTGACGTCTTGAGTAGTTTTCTAGAGCGATATTAGATATAAGCCCTATGATAGCAAACACAACACTGAAAATACTGAAACAACTTCACTTTCATTCAGCCAAGATACGAGCAAAGAGGCAAAGCTTCTATTTCTTCGGTTAGCCTCCAGTGGACACCTGGTGAACTGCAGGTTCCAACACCTCTACATAGGCTTCATAAGCCCTGTTTCCACCAAGTGGTTCAGTTTAGTTTGTCTCGGTACAGCACACATTTTGTGGCGTTTCCACTGACAAATCCTGAGACAGATCCCTCAATAACCAAGACGAGCCATCCCACTTTTTGGGACCCTTCCGGTGGGGTGCCAGACTAAACCAATCTGACCCCAGAAGGTGGAGCTACAACGCTGCAGACCATTGATTGGTTGAAAGACTCGTCTCTAACTGCGACAGTGGCTGTATTTCTCCTGGCTGCACACAGTCTCCTTTAAAACAAAGTTTGATTGTGCTTCATAACAAAGAGCTACATGCCAATTCCAGAGAAGACGAAATGCTGGATGTCTTCCATCGTTGGTCGCTGTTTACTGTGCCGCATTTTTCTTCTTTGTTGGATTTATAAGCAGGGTACCCTGTGTTGCGCTGCTATGGCATCATGCTATTAAAGGGGCCGTAACTCCAAGAAATGTAGTCAGAGGGCTCCAAAACTTCTAGGGTGCGTCCGTCAGGTCCCTAGGGTTGTCCCCAGTGGGTTTTCTCAGAACCAGGTTTGGGGTCCTATTTTTGTAAAAATTGCATTTTTGTGCGGGCTATTTCACCAGGCCTGTATTTAGCCTCTCATTAAAGGGGCCGTAACTCCAAGAAACGTAGTCCGAGGGCTCCAAAACTTCTAGGGTGCGTCCGTCAGGTCCCTAGGGTCGTCCCCAGTGGGTTTTCTCAGAACCGGGTTTGGGGTCCGATTTTTGTAAAAATTGCATTTTTGTGCGGGCTATTTCACCAGGGTTATAAGGCCTGTATTTAGCCTCTCATTAAAGGGGCCGTAACTCCAAGAAATGTTGTCAGAGGGCTCCGAAACATCTAGGGTGCCTCTGTCAGGTCCCTAGGGTCTTCCCCAGTGGGTTTTCTCAGAACCGGGTTTGGGGTCTGATTTTTGTAAAAGTCGCCCTTTTGTGCGGGCTATTTCACCAGGTTTATAAGGCCTGTATTTAGCCTCTCATCAAAGGGAAAATAATTCCAAAAAAACGTAGTCCGAGGGCTCCAAAACTTTTAGGGTGCGTCCGTCAGGTCCCTAGGGTTGTCCCCAGTGGGTTTTCTCAGAACTGGGTTTGGGGTCCAATTTTTGTAAAAATCACATCTTTGTGCGGGCTTTTTTTACCAGGGTTATAAGGCCTGTATTTAGCCTCTCATTAAAGTGGCTGTAACTCCAAGAAACGTAGTCCGAGGGCTCCAAAACTTCTAGGGTGCGTCTGTCAGGTCCCTAGGGTCGTCTCCAGTGGGTTTTCTCAGAACTGGGTTTGGGGTCCTATTTTTGTAAAAATTGCATTTTTGTGCGGGCTATTTCACCAGGGTTATAAGGCCTGTATTTAGCCTCTCATTAAAGGGGCCGTAACTCCAAGAAACCTAGTCCAAGGGCGCCAAAACTTCTAGGGTGCGTCTGTCAGGTCCTTAGGGTTGTCCCCAGTGGGTTTTCTCAGAACCTGGTTTGGGGTCCGATTTTTTTTTAAATTGCATTTTTGTGCGGGCTATTTCACCAGGGTTATAAGGCCTGTATTTAGCCTCTCATTAAAGGGGCTGTAACTCCAAGAAACATTGTCGGAGGGCTCCAAAACTTCTAGGGTGCGTCCGTCAGGTTCTTAGGGTTGCCCCAGTGGGTTTTCTCAGAACCGGGTTTGGGGTCCGATTTTTGTAAAAATTGCATTTTTGTGCCAGCTATTTCACCAGGGTTATAAGGCCTGTATTTAGCTTCTCAATAAGTAAATGACGCAGCTATTAGCTTACAGGCCACCTAGCAGGGAGCACAGATGGCTGTGGACACACAACAGAATCAGGCTTTACCATAGACTGTATATAGAGTGGACAGCATGACTTCATCATTTACTATTGTACAGTTTTGAAGCCAAAATTCCCCCGTCACAGGCGCAGCCATTAAACCAGTTCAGTCAGACAACTCAAATTTGAATTGTTTATTTAGCAGCAAATATATTTTATGTTTGGCGTCCAGGCTCCGGCCTCATCACCCCTCACAATAAATTTACATGGTGACATTGAGGAGTGATGAGCAAAACATACTGAACACAATCCCCCCGGAGCCTGCAGGTGGTTGCTGGGGTGGTGGTGGGGGCAAAGAAACATGCGGCATTACAAACGCAGGGCAGCCAAGGCATTGACAGGCAGAGAGGGATGAGAGACTCCCGGTTTAAATAGACCGCCCAATTGAGAGAGTGTGATTGCAAGATGGTTATGACGTGTGAGACACGTGGTATGTGTATAGCAGTGCTGCTCGAGTTGACTGCCTGAACTAGCTCGCGGGCTCGCCCCATTTGTGCAGCCAGAGTCTGGGCAGTAGAGACTGTGGGGAGTCTAGGAGAATCTGAGTGGAACCAGGTTACAAAAATAAAATATATATTTTTTAATTTAGAGAGTCTAATCACTTCTTGACTCTACCTCTAGACATAATTTACAATCCCCCCAAAAAAATACATGAGAGCGGCTGCTGTCAATAATTGTCAAACGTGACTTAAAACTTCATTTTTAACCTGGTATTACTAATGAAAAATATTTCAGAAAAAAGAGCACTTAAACACAAGACAGCCCAATGATGTGTTCAAACCATCACAACAATTGGACGTGTGAAACATTTCTGCGAGGAGTACACATTTTTTAAAGTTTGACCACAGCCCATCTGGAATGACTGGAGAGACAGATTTTTTGGACCTATACTGCCGCCAACCACCAGGCGGAGCTGTTTTTGTGGTGACCTAACTTCAAGCTGAGCAAGATGACGTCCTTTTTTTTTTTTTTACAGTCTATGGGCTTTACTGATTCAACCTGTACCAAACAGTACTTATCTGAACTGGACTGCTTGGTCGAAATTCAAGTATAAATTTAAACTGCATTCATCGCACTTGTAAGTTTAACCTCCCACCTGGGCACGAGAGCTGTTGAGGCATTTTTTTTTCCAACCAGAAGGGCACTTTAGTATGGTCCTAATGCCACAGCCACTCTGGACGTGAAATCACAACAACATACAAAGTCAATGCAAAAACGCTGTTAGACGCAGATTCCCCCAGTTGAACGTGTTTGGCGCGGTGCGAATGGAGCGTCCGGCGCGTTTGGGGCGTCAAACACCTCCACACTTGAGTTGAAAATATTGAACTTTCGATGCAAATTCATGTGAGGCTGTGGCGCGGCAGCCAATCAGCGATAACATTCCCCCCTGGCATCATTGATTTGATGACGTGTGACGCTCCTGCCACCTGCTACGTTTAAATTCGCCAATTCGTGTCCAGTGTGGCCGCGGCATAAGACCAGACCAAAATCAACAGTGCCTAGTGCCAGACAGTGGAGAGGACTTTTAGCGCTCACTTAAAAATACAATTTTACTGAACAATTTGAAATATTTAAATGAAAATAATCCCATTTAAAAAGAAAATTACAGAAACATCAGCGAAGGATCTACTGGGGACATTTTGACAATGTCTATCAACCAGTGTTTCACTTTGGACTCCTCACGCGGAAGAGTTGGTCAGCTATACTAAATACATTGTTCTCAACAATTCATCATATCAACATCAACTTTTTCACAATCTTTGCTGAGCGACAGTTTGTGTTTCAAACTGAAAGCCAGCCGTCATTCAAAGAGCTCGACGGGGTTGATTGTTCTGCGTTAACAGGTGGAGACTGGAGAAGCCTCCTCTCACCTGTGAGCAGAGAGTAAACACATCACTGTAACCTGCTCTGTCTCTTCCTCAGGATTCTTCTTGTGCAGATTTTAAAGAGTTGTATTTCAGGAGCTCGGTGTTAGAAGCAAACTGGCACCGCTGCAGAAAACAAAACTGCTCTGTGATTCCACCCTCGCTTTGCTTCAGGCGTCTCTCTCAGCATCGAGGAACTGCAGCAGGAAAACAACAAACTGATGCAGAGCGCTTCATAAACGACTCCACGACAAAGAGAGGAAGACGAGGAGGGAGTCACCCACTCTTCTTCTCGAAAAGAAACACCAAACAAGCTCTTTTATTTTGTTTTTTTAGGTATTTATATTAGACTTCATCTAAATTTCAAAAACCTTTTTCTCATGTCCATAATTAATCTGCTTTCTCATTGTAAAGTGAGTCCACAGAGGCAGGAAGTGGTCCTGACGTTTGAATTAAAGACACCATAACTGATCACTAACACAGTAAATCACATGAGACCATTTCTCACGGTGACTTTTCTGTTAATATTTTAATTCTTGTGCTAAAATCTCTAAATGTGTTCAGATTCCTCTGTGCTGACTCTCAAGGCTTCATCTAATTAATTTTTCAGTCTGTCAGGATGGATCTGTTGTTTTCAGAAAGGCAAGACTGCCCTCTGGTGAATTCTCAAGATATGTCTGTGAGGACAGGATGGTTCAGACTCCATAAAACGGATTAATGCTGAGTAATAACTGCACTTAGAGAGCGGCGTAAAAGAGAAAGAGGCTCTTATTTCAACAAGGAGCTTTGACTCTAGGTGCAGATGGAGGCTGAGTGATGAGCAAAGGATACACTCTGACTATGAACAAATGTGACACTGATGTTTGACAAGCAAACAAAAACAAATACTATACTAAATATTATGCAACAAAAACACATAACTAAGAGCAGCTGGAACAAGAGGAGCAGGGTCCTCTGTAATGATTCAGGATGTCAGAAAACACCAGGATGAGGTTGATGGTTTAAATATGCTGCATTATGAACATTAGTGATGTGATAAAGGCTAAAAAGTTTGATTACTAATTAAGTAAGGAATGAATGAGAACAGCTGGAACTATCTTAATCACTAACAGAGCTTAATAGATTTTTATTAGCCCACCTGTCAGTGTAAGGTGTTTGACATCGCTGCTAGAAATTAACCATTTATTACAAATTACCAATGTATATCTTTATATTTCTTCACTTTTGTACAAGCTCTTCAATCAAAAGTATATTAAAAATTTTAAAGCACATTTTTTTCATTTTTTTAACTTGAATTATAGTTTTTTTTTTTTTTTTTAACTTTTACTGCTGAACAGAAAAAGCATTGGATTAATTTCCAACTTCTGAATTCCAGTTTTTAAAAACATAAAATCAGTTTCAAATAGGGGTGTCCCAATTAGGTTTTTTGCCCTGAGTCTGTGTCCAAGTCATTTGATCTTCAGTATCTGCTGATACTGAGTCATGATTTGATACTTGTGCTCCAATACATCGCACGCCCAGCTTTAAGCCTCGATAAGGGGACGTTCTCCATTGTCCTCCTTGCTGTTATGGACGCCTGGTGCTGCTTCGGGGTCATTGGTGTCTGGGGCTACGGCAGGACCAGTGATGGTGGCATCCTGGCTAACTCAGCCTTTGGTCGTGCGCTCCGCAACGGCACGCTCCAACTGCCTGCTGTTACCAGGAGCTGACCACAGCCGCATGCGTTCGTCAGAGATGAGGCCTTTCCACTCAGGAAAAACCTAATAAGGCCATTTCCTGGGCGCACACTTCCTAGAGACCGTTGGGTTTACAATTACCATCTGTCCCAGACACGGCTGGTGGTGGAAAACACCTTTGGGATCCTCGCCTCCCAGTGGCAACGTCCCATGGAGCTCCAGTCTGACTTTGTGGTGTGTCAAGGCCACCTGTATCCTGCACAACTTCTTGCAGAAGACCACCTCAGCGTCTGAGACAAGAGGCCTCCCAGATGGTGATGTGGAGCCCCTGCCTGCCCTCCACCAGGGAGGCCATCAGGGTTCAGGAGACCTTTGCAACCTCCTTCTCTGCAGAGGGAGCGGTCCCGTGGCAGGACAACGTCTAGTGTCCAAGCACTCGCAAAACGTATCTTTTAAGAGCCACCTACACTTCACTACAGAGCAAATGTCCTGCAACATGAATTTAATGTTGTCACGTTTATATTAAAGTTTTCTGCACCGTTGAAGCCTGCAGAATACAGTACACAATGTTCTGTGTGTGCAAGGAATGTATGAAACCAGAGATATGTTAGTGTAGGAAAGAGAAGACAAAATATTGCTGGGTTCGATTTTTTTATATATATGTATGTATAACATATAATGAAACAAGAAATTTATAAAAATATTACAATAAATCTACTAAAAACACAAACAAATTCAATATAAAGATAAGTATATGTATAAATAATTTTAAAAAATGGACTTATAAAAAAGATTGAAGATACATTTTAAAATTATAGGTGACGTGTACTTTACAGAGGCCGGTAACGAAGCAGGCTTGGGTAAAAGGCGCTAAACTGAACAAGGCCTCAGGGACACCAACCGAAAGCCTGATTCACTCTCTGCAGAGATTGTTGCCCCATGTGCTAAAAAGCTTTTTTTTGTAAGGGTCAGCTGATTCCAAATCAAGCACAACTGTGTTGGCCACGAAGACCAATTTATGAATTTGGAATTTAACTACCTCTTTCTGCTGGGGCAGCAACCTCTGCAGAGAAGGAAGCAGGCTGAGGAGGAACATCTCATCCTCCGAGGGAGGTGGACGAGGAGGCACTGGTGGAGCAGGAGGGGCTTGGGCCTGCTGCTGGAGGGCCTGTATCAGCATCGCCCTGATGTGCTGGTCTGCAGCATCCAATCCCTCCGCCACTCTCCTCCTTTCCTCCTTGTCACTGTGTGAAACACAAAAAAGGTAGTATTTGGAAACATGAACTGCTGTTTAAAAATATTTAAATGAATAACTAAGTCTCTTTTAACAGTATCAAAAGTATCTTTAGTTTGAAACTCTGGTGTGACACATTGAACACCCTCACTGCAACCACAGAACACAGTAATAAGTACACAAGGTCAACTCATGTAAAACAATTACTGTGATTTCTGTGCAGGTTAAAGCTGGTGAACTTTGGTTAACAATATCAAGTAGAATATTTTACATATCTACATGTCTTTATTGTTGTCTTACAATATTTGTAACATCTAAATAAATGCAATCCTTGAACTGTATACAGTTTGGTGCATAAAAAAGTAATAAATCCTTCTTTGTTACTATTATGTGCTCACTTTTTTTTCATCACATAACTCATTACAGTCAACAAAATGGCCCCCCGTAACCTTTTGGGTGGGCACATAAGAACAGGGTGGACATAGAGAAGGTGATTACAAGAAAAGTAGGTGAGTTTAGAATGATAATTGTTTCAAATTGTTTGCATATGATATTAAGAATTTATTTATTGTGTTCTTATTTATTATTATAAATATAACAACACGGTTATTTCTTTTATTTATTTACTTATTATTTCTACTGAAAGTAACTGTGAAAGGTATGTTTCATAGGGAAAAACAATGCAAAAAGTATACACCTACCGTTGGATGCTTTCCCTCCCACAGGAGCAGGGGCAGCAGCAGGGCCAGAAGAGGGACCAGGGTCAGGAGCAGTAGAGGCAGCAGGAGTGTCTTCAGCATCACTGCTGTAGGGAGAGGCCTGTGGCAGGTGGTCTGTAGTGTTGACATAGGTGTCTTAAGTTATGTTTTTACATTTTAATTACCTCAATCACTCAAGCTTGCACTGGTAATTACAGCACATCAGGAATTAAATAAATACACCCATATTCTTACGGCATACAGTTCCAGCCATATCTAGTAATCAATACCTGGCTTCCACAACCATTTAATGCAGCAAATCTCTTATGTAAAGAAATAAAACAAGAAATTACTTTAATTTCAGGGTTTGGGATGTGTTTACATACATCAAATAAAGGTACTTTTAAATTGTCTTTGTCCCTTTTGAAATTCTAGGCTGTGAAAAGAAATCCACTGATACAGATATCTCTAAAATAAGTTGGCAATACTTTATGTGTGTGCATATTCATCTCTCAACAAACCTCTACACTCAATCCCTGAGGGGCCTGCTGCCTCTCCCTGGTTATCCACCTCCACTGGCCCCGCCTGGCTGTTCCCTGGGACCTCATCCTCCCCTCGACCCATGTTCCCCTGAGGTCTCCCTGGGGGTAATAAAGGGGTCGAGGAAAGAGAGAACTGCAGAGAACTTCCACTTTTTCCCTGGCTCTGCCCCTGCCCCGCTCCTTTTTTCTTGCTCCTTCCTCCTCTCTCTGAGGTAGGTGTCCCTACGACATAACTCCACTGAGGAAAACACAGTCGGACTCAGTGATGACCCGAGCAGGCAAATCAAGCTAGAAACGAATATTTACAGAAATTACCTTCAAAGCTGTGTGTCCTGTGCGACTTTCACCCAAGCCTGCTCCTTTTTTCCGTGTAGAGTAGATACGTCGTGTCATACAACTCAGGATAAAGACACACCGAACCCGTTATTTTCTCCTCCATTTTTTCGGGGTTGTAGCCGGAGCAGGTGGCGGGAGCGTCACACGTCATCAAATCAATGACGTTGTGGGGAAATGTCATTGCTGATTGGCTGCCGTGGCACAGCCTTCACGCGAATTCGCGTCGACAGTTTTCAACTTGAGCGTAGAGGCGTCTACATGCTACAAACGCGTCAACGCTCCAACACGCCGCGCCAAACGCGTCCAACGCGTCGTCCGGGGCGAAGCGGCGTCCAAACGCGCTTTTGCATTGACTTTGTGTATAATCTCGCCGCAAATTCGCGTCCGGTGTGGCCGTACCAGCAGTTCAAACAGGCGTTTCTTTCAATCTGTTTGATTTACTTGGTGCAGATCTTCACTTTATGAAAAATGCGTGAACGTGTCTTTCTGTTTGTTGCATGTTATTTTGCCTGTTTTAATTTTTGAATTTCGGTAAAGCACTTTGTGAGCTTTCTCTGTGAAAGGTGCCAAACAAACACACGTTACTTACTTACTTAAATCCATCCTTTATCTTATCCACTTCTCCTTTCTGGGCTGGAGGGCTGGAGTCTATCCATGCTGTCATTGGCAGGGTTCATCATGGACAGGTCACCAGACTATCACTGAGCTAATATGTCGAGACAGACGACCATTAACACACAAACCCCTAAAAGTAATGTAAAGCAGTGGTTCCCACACTTTTTTTTTTCTCAGGTGACCCACTTTTTTGGTGGAACAAGCCATGGCCACCCATTCCAAAATATGTCCAATATGTAAATCAATTGACTTGATAACTACATAAAAAAGGTTCTTTAATCATGTTTCTTCAATCTATTCATTTCAATTCTATTCTTTTCTATATGGTTGTGAAAGGGATGAGAAACAAAATACAAGACTCAGGACAAGATATCCAGATGGGATGCTCATCCAGAAAAAAGGTAACTGCATCCGTTCATGTCTTTCTTTCTTTTCATTGTGACGTCACCACACAGCTCTAACAGCTCTGTTTCTACAGCTGGTGCCCATCAAAGATCCAGCAATGATTTTAGACTTCCAAACTCAAAGAGGTTTTGAACCCGACTTCAAGTCTCTCTTTTGGAAACTAGCGATCAAAGAATCAATGGGTCAGCTCTTTGTGTGATGGTGACACAGTGACAGCGTTTTCCTCTGAGTGCTGTAAAACAGTTGGAAAGATATGGTTGCTTGGCTTTGGTTGTTTGAGTAGCGCCAGCTAATGGCATCAGACTTTTGAAAAGCAGTTACATGTAAACATTGTGGCAATGACCCCTCACAATGGAAATATAACCAGAATTGACAGCGAGAGTAGCCATTTGAAAACTAATCAGGCAACCCATAAAAAATCTCTTGTGACCCACCTGTGGGTCTGGACCCAGACTTTGGGAATGATTGATGTAGAGTGATCAGTCAACCTGATGAGAATGTTTTTGGACTGTGGGGGAAGCTGGAGTACCTGGAGATGACCCTTGTATGCATGGAGAGAACATGCAAGCTCCACGTTGAAGGCTCCTATCTAACTGAGCGCCAACAGAGCATCCTCAGCTTAAGAATATTTCATTTGCTCAAAATCACAGGAAGGTCTTAATCGATGACCTGTCTGTGCTCTTAAAGATTCAAAACTAATGAAGCAGATTGAGATCAAAGAATTTCATTTCACACAAGAGATGAAACATGATGCACCTGTCTGCTCATTTTTAGGGAGCGTGTGGGATGCTGCTTCACCCTCAGAGGAGTCCGACATAAACTACGGGATGGTAGAGCTGAGTTTACTGTCAACACAGATTAATAATCTTATTGGTATAAAACACACCTCATTAATCATGAATATTTTTCTTTTTTGTTTTATTACAAACAGGTACAATACAAAAACTCTACAAATTGTTTCAAGGCAACTTTTTCCTTTTTTGAGTCTTAAAGTAAAACATCAAACACTCAGACTTTAGAAAAATACGCCTCGAGGTCGAGAAAATGGACCCTTTAACATTTTTTAATATTTTAAATTCTACAAACGTGACAGAGAACATAAAGAAAGGTTTTTCTAAATATAATGCAAATCATGATTTATTTACAGGTAGACAGAAGGGGACTGAAGGGGTCAGTGGTTGAATGGATTCAGTACAGTTTGTCCACAGGTGTGTTTGAGTCTCTGTCAGAGGAAGTGTTTGGAGATGATGGTTTGGTTCCTCCTCGTCCTCCACAGCACGTCTGTACCTGCTCTAAAGCCCGTGGAGGGTGGAGCTGATGATCTCCATGAAGGTGGCCTCGACACAGTAGCAGAGCTGGACGTCAGGGTCGGCTCCACCCAGGTCCTCAGCTGTCCTCTGGGGTAGAGTCAGCTTAGAGGGGGCTCCTCCTGGAGAGACCGCAGTCTGAGGCTTCTCCTTCATGTACTGCAGACCTGAAGGGTGAGACAAACCAATGTCACTGTTAAACCTGTGATGTATGAACAGAGATGCCACATTCAGTCTGATAGCTCCGCTCAGAAAGCTGATGAAGGACGCTGTTAATGGGAGAGGATGTGTTGATGAATGACTGATGGTTTTTCTTCATTTAGATCCATTTCACCATCAAAGCTTTGATCTAAACTGAGCTTCAAACGTCTGAATGTTGAACAGAATGACTTCAGACTGAGTGAGCTGATACATTGTGTGTTAAAAATTAAACACTGCACTGAGGCTGAGTAATGAATGACTCAGAGTGTTTTAATGAATAAAAAACAGGCACAGCTGTAGTGTGTGTGAGACGTTCATAAACAGACAACATTAGTGTGAGCCAGCAATCAATCTGCTGTGGGGAAAAACACAGCTTCTGTTAGATTGAGGCTTTTAGTTTTGGATAGAAGATTACTCTTTATGATTATCTTAATATTATTTATAGCTTCAGGGGAAAAAACTCTAACAGGGCTGAAATGAACTTGTTTACTTGCAGCTCTGATACTCCCAACTTCAATATGTCAAGAGAACCAGAGAAAATAAAACAGCTCCAAGTCTTCAATATACAGAGCTTATCAAAGTGATCAAAGCACGACAAAAACAAAACAATAATTGTTTTGTACTTGTTTTTGTAACAGGTGGTCTAATTAATGTGTTAAGCACTCTGCGTATCAGTATCATGGGTTTAACTTCTGTGAAAGTAAGCTCATCTGTGGGGATTGTGTGGGAGGTGTTAAAAGTTCACATTCAGCCCAATGGCCGGCAGCATCCACAAATAAACGCTTCAACACTCCAAACTGATTGTTAATCTTTAGCTGAAAAACACTTCTTCCAGTATTTCTTCTGTTTGACACTCTCTCCATGTTTGCACGAGATAAATAGTTCATTTTAAGTTGTACTGTAAGGGGACCTACAGAAAAAGGTTCAGATCTCTTATCTTATCTCCTCAGCTCTTCAGATTTTACACGAATAAGCCCTCTTTAAGCCCTCTTTAACGACAAGCTGACATAAAAAAAATAATAACATCAACACAAATTTTAACAGTCGAGTGTCGTATTGTGGTTTTCATTGTTGTTGCCATATCGTGAAATGAAATACCAGGCGGTAAATGCTCACCTGTGACACCAGTTCACTACATGAGGCTCCACGTAAACAAGTACTTCTATGGTAATAGGTCACTAAGTTCATACATGAGGAATATTAATGAGGAAATATCTCCACACCCCGATGACACTGCGCGCTGACGGCTCTGCATCTCCGGCTTGGACAGCCTGACAACTCCCGGTGTTTAGCGTTTGATATCCTGATTTAGAGAGTCTTCTTCACTCTCGGTTACAGACAGTTTTTTCGGGGTCTGAGTCACAAACTCAAGTCACAAACTCCCCTACCTTTTTAAAAGAGAGGACATTTGTCTGATGGAGCTCTCACTCTCAAGCTCACACTGTACCGGTAGCAAGCTTGTTTTCCCTAGGATGAAATTGGGAAATCCACGCCCACAACCCATGTGATTGGGCGTGGATTTCCCGATTTCATCTTTGGGAAAAAATGTTTATGACCGGTAACACTCAGTGGGGAGGAGGAGGGGTGGAGTGCGCATGAGCAAAGATAAAGTACCACAAGTAGAGAAACAAAACTATAGCCGCGTTTCCACCAAGCAGTCCGGGTGGGTTGATCTCGGTACGGTGCGCTTTTAGCGGAGTTTCCACTGACTCATCCCGGGACGGATCCCTAAAAACCGAGACGGATTTAATAGCGGGGTAAACTGCTATGGCGTCGCGCTATTGTTTACCAGCTGCGGCTTCCGGCATCCGGCTTACATGCCGCCCACCACGAGAGGGCACAGTTTGCTGTGGAAACGCAAACGGGATCAGACTTAACCGTCCCAAACCGTACTGAACCGACCCGTACTGCTTGGTGGAAATGCAGCTTAAATGCGTTGTCATGGAGAGCTGGGAGAGAGGATCATACAGAGAGCAAAGCAAGCCCCATTAAGCAAATAAACATTAGAAAACAAGCACAAAGTCACTAATAAGGTCTGTCCAACCAACACTGTAAACAACAACTTCATTTTCTTATTACCTGCTTCATTCATTTTGAGATTTATTTGTTTTTTTTTTGTATTGCATTTATTCTTTTATGTCATTATGAATGAAATAAAAAAAAACATGACACAGGGCTGACCAATCAGAGGTGAGAACCTAACTCTGGGTAGATGCAATGAAAACGCAACACACAGGTTGAATTATAAAGGTCAAACTCGGTTGAGACACATAATAATCATGATTAATCGACTAATCGAAAAACAAGACTGTATGAGTCCATCTGTGATCAGCAATGAAATGTAAGAACGAAAACTTGTTTGATTGGTCATGTAGGAGACTGAGCAGAGCAGTGATAGATTAGCAATGCCTGCTAAGAGGCACTCGTCTCAGGCATCATTACCAAGCAGCAACCTCTGGTCTAAAAATGTGAAACAATGCTGAAGTGCTAAAATCTGCTGTTTCTTGACTGTCTGCTTGAGGCTGGCTCTGAAAGTACCAGAAGTCACATACACCAAGCCAAAAAGATGTTTTTTTCAGCAGAAAAAAAACATGTTTATAACCTGGAACAAAAAAAGTCTCCTGTCTGAATCGCTTATTTCACTATCAGCACACACTGTACAGAGGGTGATTTTTTTTTCTAACTTGACACGTGACTGACGGGCGCCCTACAGCTGTTAGTGTGGGGACCTGAAGTTCATGCCACTTCCAATATGACCAGTTGATTTGCTTCAGAAATCCGTTTCAGAAACAGACGGGTGACGTCAGGGAGACTACGTCCGTTAATTATACAGTCTATGGTCATCACATGACATCTGTAAGCAGGCATTACTAATCAACCACTGCTCACTGTATAGGAAAACCAAATTAAAATTTCAAGAGCATGTGTGATCAAAATAATAGAAAATTCTTGTTCTGCCCTGTTCAATCCAAAGTTCTTCCTGAAAAAAAACTTTATTAAAATGTATATAAAAAGTTTTAAGCATCACTTTCTGTTTCTAGTATTTAAGACTGATTAATATCTAAGCTCTGTATGCGACAATTTTTATTTGATAAGCTTAATAAACAATAATACATTGATGTTGTGCTTTTACATGGCGACAAAGTAAAAAATTGAAAGGATAATAAATTAAAATAAACATATTTGAACGACACTTTTTAAATGAAACTGAAATAACTTTGATAAACAGGCAGATAAATGAGTGAGGCAACTTACGAGCGATGAGAGGGTCGATGTCTCTGGCCTTTGTGGCGACGTCAGAGGCGCAGACTTGGCCCACTTGTACCAGCAGAGCAGCCACGTCGTCATAAAGAGGAGGGAAGGCCTGGCAGAAAGCCACCAGACACGGCAGGATGGGCATGAAGAAGGAGAAACGCTTGGCACGAGTCAGCACTAAAGATGCAGAACACACACACACAGGGTAAACACACAGGCTGCAGAAAAACATACAGTGGCTGATGAGCTGGTACACACTGTACACTTGTGTAATGGAGAGGGGATGATGCACTGACAGCCAGAGGCCAGGGGGTGGCAGCCAAATAAAGGAATAAAAATATCAACAACATGCTGCATGACATAACTGATCCACTGTATGAGCTGCTCTCTGAGCTACACATGAGAAACAGAGGGTACAAGGGGGAAACTCAGTGATTGAGACCTGGGATAGACGCAAGACCAGGTAAAGGTAGGACTCGGCAATACCACCAAAAAAGAGAAATTTTAACTGCCTTTACTGGTAAAATCAACACACATTATGATGTTTTTATTTAGTAATGCTGAGAGTGTAAGGAATAGCCTTTTCCTCAGAGATTTCCCCCAAACACATAAAATCAAACCAGTTTAAAACAAGTCCCCAGGCTTAAATCTGACTATTCAATGTTCTTCTGTTCTCCTACAGACCTGGATGTCTGGTTTTTGGTCTTCTATGAGAGCAGAATAACCAGCTGATATTGCCATTTCTGCTGCAGGATAATGATTAAAGTAAGGGTGTGAATCGCTGGGTCACTCATGTTATTTGTTCCTGATGAAAGCAGTGATACCTGGAAACATCTATACTGGGATATATGGAAATATAGTGAAAGAATTATGTAATGACACATCATAATATCTGATTCACAAAAGTTTGAGACGAAAATGTTGTTATTCTGTAAATTTAATTTACAGAACTTAAAAATGTAAATTTACTGTAATTAGTACACATCTTTTAAAAAGCAATTTAATAACACATTTTTGTTCTTGAACAACCTGTACATCATGCTGGTTTAGAGCAAACTGAAAATATTTCCCCTCGTTTTCAGTAAAACGTCAGTTAACACTCCTGTAGGACTCTGTTTCATGAAGTCTTCCCATCACAGGTGAGTGACACTCACTCAGTCCAGGGTGCGTCCTCCATCTTTTCTCTCATCTTAGCATCAAGAGCTGCAACAGCTGTTTCTCTTTTTGAGATAAAAGTGTCTTTTGTATCTCTTTAGTTAGTTTTAAACTCTGCCTGACATCAAGCTTCTCTCTATAGGTATTAAGCAGCTGTCAACTCTGCTGTCAATTTACTGCTGTTCAAGTTCCCCTCATTCACCTCATTAGCGCCATCTAGTGAAGTTACCAAGTGTGATGCTGAAAGTCTAACTCAGGGGTCTCCAACTTGAGGCTCTGGAGCCTCATGTGGCTCTTTGACTCCTTTGCAGTGGCTCCTTGTGACATTAAAAAAAAACTAACTGATGTATAGAAATTCCAGTTGTCTTACAGAGGGTATTAATGATTAAAGACACTGACCCTAAATACAATCATGCATTAACATTTTGTTGAACTAAATATGCAAAACATCTGTCAATAAAGCCTGCTACCACCCTACTTTTCCTCCAACAACATCAACAGCCCACCAAATTTCCATGCACCTGGGGGTAACCTCAAGGAAGTAAGACATCTACATCTACAAAAAGACAAATCTGAAAGAAAATACTGGTTTTGATTCTGTGTGGGTGAATTCATGTAACTGCCAGCTTAAAATACATGCTTGATACAAGGCAGAACTTTTGATAACAACATAAAAAGCTGAGTTGAGATATATCATTAATATATATTTGATCAAATTCAAGTATTCTTTCAAAAAAAGTAACGATTAAGAGTAAAAACTTTAGATTTTTTACATTTTTAATATTTCTAAATTGTTTGACATTTTTTTTTTACTTTTTGAATTTTTTTTTATTGCAAATTTTGAAATTCTAGGTTTGTACAATTTTTCCAGTTTCAATATTTTTAAAAAAATGCATTTCTTTTAAATTCTGGCAAGTTTTGGAAAAATTGAAAAGACATTTTTTTTTTTGTTTTTGCAAATTTTTCAAATCTCTTTTTGAGTTTTTATTTTTTATTTTTTTTTAATCTTACATTTAAAAAAAAGATTTTTTTTTCAACAATAAAAAGACCAAGACTTCACATGTACATTTTGATAAATACTAAATTAACTTCTTGTGTCAATAACTGTTTACCAGATTTTGACTATTTATAGAATTTTTTAAACTTTATAGATTTATTGTGAAGATAAAGTAAATTTTGTGGCTCCAGAAAGTCTCCAATCACGCTGGGCTGAGGGAAAAAGGGCTCTTATAAGAGTAAAGGTTGCAGACCCCTGGTCTAGCTCTTTAGAGTAACTTTATTATTTAATTTAAATATCGATATTTAGCCCTCGCATATCAATGATCGTATCACACGTCAGGACAACAACATATTGTCATACTGATATTTTGTTCCACCTCTACTTTGAAGTCGCTGTTGTAAAAACATGTTATTGTCTTGCTACCCATTTCACATTGTTCCTACATCCCAGGTCTAGTAAAAGAAACCATAAAAATGTGAGTGGTGTAAAGACAAAACAAAAACAACGTTAGGCTGACTGACCTGTGAGGAGGGTCCCCATGACACTGATGGCCAACCGGGCCACGCTGAGAGACTTAGGCAGGGCGTACTGGGTACACAAGTATGACAGCAACTGGATTGCAAAGATCTGTGAGGACAAATGTTCACAATTTCTTTAAAAACAACTGAGAGAGATGCTCAGACACAAGCAGGAATAAGAGAGGAGATGAGACAGGGAGGAGGGGAGGAGGGAGGGCTCACCTGCTTCTCCAGCTGGGGCTGAGCCAGCAGCTCTGGGATGAAGTCCAGACAGATATGGATGGAGGGGATGCCTGCCACAGTGAGAGGCAGTAGAGCTTGAGGGTAACCCTGACAGAGAAGGGAACAGAAAATCTAAATCTGACGCTAGAAACCCAAGAACCATGAGAGAGGAGTGAAGAACACACGGTTAGAGCGCTTTGACATTAAACTGGTGATAGACTGAAAGAGCAGCTCGTGCTTGGCAGAGAGGGCGGCGGTGGATTAGGGTGAAAGAGGAGGGATTGGTTTGATGAAGTCCACCATATGGCTGTCTGCTCCTCCTGGGAGAGCTGCAGCTCCTCACCACTAAAGCCACGGCAGAGTGTGATGACTAATGGGGTCAGCATGACTTGGCTCTTCATGAACAACTGACTGGAAGGTATTTCCATCCATATGGCACCATCAACTCAACCACTCACAAATAGGGATTCTGCATGATATCCTTCCTTTCTGATGGTGAAACTTGGAGGGAGGTTAGAAAATGAGGTCATGCAGGAATGTCAGAGAGGAGCTGTGATGAAAGCCATAGGGTCAAGCAGCACACGTGGCCCTCTCAGTCCTGGATTAGTCCTGACTACAACACACTGCTTAATGTTCCTGACTCCGTGAACCCACCAGCTTTACAGCTTCCACAGTGAAAGGGCAAACACTAAATGTGCTTTTGTTTCTGTCATGTTACCTGGAAGTGGACCAGTTTGGCGATGTTTGGGTCAGCGATGAACATCTGATGCAGCAGACAGCAGATGAGACACTGCACCTCCCTCAGGTCGCTGAGGAGGCCCCCCTCAGGCTCAGCATCCTCTGCGCTCCCTGCGGCTCTCTGCCCGGGGTTTCCTTGTTTTGATTTTCCCGGCATGGGGCCTCTGATGCTCCTCAGCAGGCTCTCTGTGTTGGCCCCCAGCTCCTGCTCCTCAGTAGTTGGCAGACACACCTCCAGGAGGATCTGGACTGCGGCACTGTCCTGAGGTTAAAAAAAGAAACAAGCAGTTAATCAAGATGGAAAGGATCTTTCTTAAAAACTTTTTATTACTTCATTCCAGATTATTTCCGAGTTTCTGCCTAACCATATGAGGCTGTCTCCATTTTAACACTTACAGCCCACAATCAAGCCATGACATGGCTGTGAGAATCTGAGACAAACAGCATGTGAACGTGTCTCCTACCTGTGCGGACAGAAGTGCATTCTTCAGCTCCTCTCTGGTGACCTCAGGTGTGTCTGGCTGTCCAGGAACGCCAAGGTTAGAGACCGTCTGGCTCTGACGATCAAAGTCACCTGTCTCCTTCAGGTGACAGTGTAAGTAGGCTTTAGAGGCCAGCAGGTATCCGTTCAGCATGTGAAGTACGATGTCCATGAAAGGAGGACACCTGAAAATCAGAAAAAAAGAATCAGGTTAAATCTGTGAATCTGTATTTATTCACTCTACTCTAAACTCAGTGGTTTGCTTATGATCTTAACTTTCACTGATTTACATTTTGTGTCTATACTTTAACACTTTATTGATTTTATTATTTTTTAAAAAAACTTTTAAGTACAACATCTATTTTTAGTCTTAATTTATTTTGTTCATTTCAGGGTTTATCTGTCAGGTTTTTGTGAAGCACTTTTAGCAGCATGCCTGTATGTTAAAAATGTGCTTTATCCACACACTCTCGGCAGATGTCTGCCTAACATGAGTGGTTGTGACTGTTACAGGAAGTTTGTTCTTACTGCTGTAACTTACTAAATGCTGCAAAGCTCTCAACTCATGCTGGGTAAAGATGTGATCTTGTCTTGATATTGGGTCCCTGTTAATAATATGTCGAGTTTCTTTTTGGAAAGTATTTTAAGATAACATTTGCTGTAATTCAGTGCTATACTACAGCATGACGGGATAGGGACGGTACAGGATAAAAAGGTAAAGATCCTATATTATGCAAAAATCACTTCATTAAGTCTTTTAGTTAAATTTCAATCTTTGGCTTTCCTCCCAGCCCACAAAATGTGATATTTAATGACAAAACCTGTACTTAGTAGTGCTTGTGAATGTAAAACCCTGACCTAAAACGAGCTGTTTGGGGATTTGTCATCGTCAGCGATTCCCTTTTTTGACCAATCAGGAGCAAGTCTGACCTGATTGGTCAACTGGAGCAGATACCTGCCCACTCCCTTCCCCGCTTGGACCCTGGAAATGTGAGTATTTTAAATGCTGTGTGCTGTGGAGCAGATGTAAGAGCTTTTCCTCAGTGTCCCCCCTGTCTCTGTGTTAGCTTCAGGATGCTAACTTTAGCTGCAGTTAGCCTGTTGTTTTAGTCTGTAATGTTACGGTAAACGAGCTTCGCTGTTTTCTCAACATTGTGCACTCGGAGCTCGTGGCGCCGCTCTCAGTGACGCTGAAGAGCGGGGCGGTATCAGCAGTGACTCATTTACATATGAAGGCCACGCCCACTAAATCAGACCATGGTAATCAGAGGGGCTATGAGAGCCTAGAAACAATGCTGCTGTGCTTGATTTATTGGCTTTTTGGACCAAAACATGTTACTACCATTTCATGGTGACATCAATGATGCATATTAAACTGCAGAAAAGGGACATAATATGGGACTTTTAACAGGAGCAGACAGGAGCGGGAACCAATCAGGAAGATTAAAAATAATATGTGACATGCCCCGCCATTTTGTAGTTTATTTCCAATAAGCGCAAGTGTAAAGAACTACACTTCCCAGAGGCCAACAGTAATCTTCAAAAAGAAAATCAAATCAAATTAAATGTATTGTCTAAAAATTAAAAGAAGGGGAAAAATGAGAGCCTATGGGAGTGGGATGGGACAAGATTTTTTGTTTCTCTAGCTCAGGAATGGGGCGGGATGGGATATTTTTTTTTGTTGGAGTGGGGTGGGACAGGAGTGAAAATCCACTCCTGTGTCACACCTATGCTATATAAGTAAGAGTGATATCAATCAAGTTGAGTAGTGCAGTTAGACATGGATAGCTGAGAGCAAACCTTCTTATAGGTGCTAAAATCTAAAACCAATAATGGACAGGCTTTGAAAAGTTTCTTCAAAATGTATGAAACTCGATACAGACAAGTGGTTCCCACAATGGGGGTGACTAAACGCTGATACGGAGGTTACAAAATGACTAACAATTTCAAAACCTACATGCCAATATATATTTCATCCATCATTGTAAAAATACAACAATGAGTTAAATTTCCTTAATTTCTTTGTTAAAGACCCCTGAGGTGACTAAACCAGGGTGGTTTATTAGCCAACACTGTTTTGATGAAATGATAAACTTAGGAAACTGGGCAATATGTGTACAAAGATAGTCTGATTTTCTACGGCTCAGCTAAATAAATCTCTGGATCTTTTTTTATGTATTTTTTTGGATTGGCCTTTTACTGCATTCCTATTCCTATGACCTAAAGAGGGTCATTGGTCTATGACATCAATAATGTGGGGCTCATATTCTGAAGAGTTTGTAAATCCCTGATAAGCACATTTAAAATTTTTGATGGAAAAAAATACATAACACAAGACTTAGCGACAAAACACATTTTTGTAAGGAAAAAAAAATACAAAAAACTTGATAGTAAGTATTAAATAGGAACAGATTTTTGGTTAGTTTTACAAGACTACATTTTAAAATGTTTTCCATTGTTTTCATTGTCATTTTTAAGGTGTCAGTTCAAAAGTACTGTGTGAATTGTGTGAACCAATGCAACTGCCTGTGTTTGTCAAACAGGGCTAAATCTCACTGCCTAACCATGCTTCTATAGATACCATCCATGCAGTTTATGACCTCTTAATACATGTCACCTAAACACTCCAAAACTTACGTGAACAGGTAGTTTCTCACAAACCTAACTGTGTGTTTGTGCTGTTAGTTATTTAAGTGTTACTGTTAACAAAATGCTCTGCAGTTACCTGTACACCCTCTGATCACAGCGCAGCACAATGAGAGGATCCACCATCAGGTCGTTCTGAGTGTATTTCTGCTGCCTGAGCAGCTTAGCTGAAGGCTGGAGAGCGTTTACGGTCATCACCCACAGCCTGTAACACACACAGACACACATACAGACACACATTATTTAAAAAACTCATTCACTTTAAACTATGTCTTTTTATATCTTCAAGAGAAGGAAAAACAACCAGAAATTGTCACTTTTTTTCTTTTCCTGGCTTTATTATTTATCAAATAACATAATTCCGGAGGAAGATGACTGATTTATTGTGTTTTGGGATTGTAAGATGAGCCACTCCTCAGCAGGGAGGCTAATGATTTCAATATTTCAGTTAAACACAAATTAGCCTGTGGCAGCATTTCATCCTCAGACCATAACTAAACTACGAACAGCAGGATACTTTTGGAGCGCTCAGCCTTCCTGCTGCTTGCATCAATCACCAGATCTGTGTGAAATGTGTCTCCTCCTACAGTTCAGCCTCTGGTCCAGTCCAATGCATCATTCAATACTACAGGAGGGAGTACAGCAAGAGGAGGAGGAGGCATCAATCCAGAACATCTCCCTCATGGAGTCTCCCTTGGTTTTCCCGCCCTGAGCTCTTCTTGTTTAAGTTCCCTTTAAGATCGATCGGGTGTCTGCTCTGAGCGTTGGTAACTGTGCTCCTAAGGGGCCCGGGGCACGGTGAGGGTCACCCTCTTCTGTCCAGAGAGTTCACACAGGCTGACAGAGCAGTCCAGCTCAATATCTCTGATCTATTCACACCATGATCATTGAGCAAGCAGCCCGGGGTCAAGGGCAACAACTCTTGTTCCACAGTGCTTCCCTTAATCCGTTTACTGAGTCTCACAGCAACTTTACAGCGCCTTGGGAAGGACAACACCAGCTCAGGTACTTACTGGAAATACTGAGTCAAGTTTAACCACAGGAAGAAAATTTAAACTGAAGTGGCTGCATAGGTTTAGAATTCAATTTAACTGTTCCAGTTAACTCAAACTTCTTTGTTATTCAATAAAATAAAATAATAACAAGCAGCATTGGACAGGTCCTCACACTCTCACTGGTGTATTGCATCGGTACCTCCAATGTCAAGGTTTCATCCTTTTATAATGTGTGTGTGTGAAAAACATAGCATTTTCCCTTCTTTAGTGACAGTTTGGTCACATGACCAGCTGCTCTGAACTCCTAATGAGTGTATGACATCATTAGCAACAACTGCTGAGGGAGTGAAATTCACAAAACTTTCACCAACAACTCCTCAAAGAGGCCACAATCTAACCCAATAGCTATAAAGAATATGGTATTTCGGTAGGAAATTTTGTCAGGGATCCATCCATGTCATTTCTAAAGCTGTATAACTTTTACTTTTTTGTCTAGAGGCCCAAATACGGCAGCCTGCTTGGAGCTGTTTCTTCTGCTCCCATTAATTCTGATGGAGGGAGCTCAGAGGGCTTCTTTGGAGTTCATCGACTTTGAGAGCTCGTCAAAAAAAAAAAAACTTCTGTAAAGCAGGGTCCACACTGTCATGTCAGCAAAATTAAAGCCACTAGCAGTTAAGGTTTTGGACTTTTTGAATGTTTAAAATTTTTATTTTGAAAGGCAAATCAGTTTTAATTTTGTCGACAAAGACTATGACAAAAAAATATTAGTCAACAATCCTTTTTCACAGACAAAAGATAAATAATGACTAAACAAAAAGTTAGGCATGATGACGAAGACTATGATGATGTATAACTGACATTTGTCAAAAAAAAAATTGACGAGATGAAAATGTTTGGGAGGGAAGAGGGCCTGGACTAGCACCGGGTTGAAATGTCTCACAGAAGCTGATAACATTTTTCCGGGGCTGCCTGCACCAGCTTTGCTTTTTTTCCTCAAAAACAACCGCCTGTTGCCTTGACAACACGTCCAAGCTTGCGCACATGCAGCAGTGCTTGTCAGAGGATCATGAGAATGAGTACAAACCTTTAAATGAAAATGAATGGCTCATAACAGTCTAACCTCTCTCAGCTCTCACACTCACCTCCGCCCTTCCCTCCTGCTGCACTCTGCCTTCACCGAATTAACACAGTGGGAACAATGAACATCCACACTAACACACATATATAACTGAACAGGTTAACGTCTTTGTCTGTAGCCCCTCAGCAGCAGCAGTTACATAGGAGACCTCAGACTAGTTTACAGAACTTTAGTTTCAGGGCGTTTTCACAACACTTAGGATTTTTACATTGTATCTCAAGTATTTGGTCGACTAAAACAAGACTAAGACTAAAAGACTAAAGACTAGACTAACACTTCAACTCTTGTGGTGTTGCGTCGACTAATACTAGACTAAGACTGTAAGGCTTCAGATGACTAAAATATGTCCAACACTAAATATTGCATGATTCAAAAAAACTAAGACTAAATCAGAATTTGTTGTCAAAATTAACACTGAGGCAAATTGCCAGCTTCCTGTCGGAGATAGGCGGAAAAAAACTGGTATAGTTTTTGTGCGTCTCAATCAGACAAACATTTTGACATTGGTTTGATGTCCGTACAACATTCCTATCCCTCGTTATAGCCATTTTTGTGTGTTTTTTTGTGTGGCTAGTTTGCGTGCCAGAGAAATTATGGGATGTTGAGGTTCAGGTTTGGTATCATATCAAATTTTTAAGAGATCACGAGGGTGGGGCCAAATTTGGTGAGTTTTTGAGCATGTTTAGTGGGTCTAACAAGCAGTTCTCCAGTCCCTTCACAACCGTATGTCGTGCCCTTTTAAGTTCTCTGTCAAGGTTTCATCCCTCTATAATGTATGTTTAAAACATGACCAGCTGCACTAAACTCCTCATCAGTGTGTGACCACATCACACAACTGCAGCAAAGAGAGGAGTAAAATTCACAAATGTTTTGCAAATAGTTCTTTATAGATGCCACAATTTTACTCAAATCACTGTAAATTTTTTTTTTTTTTTTTAAGGAAATTTAGCCAGGAGTCCATCCAAGTCATTTCGGGTGGGAACCCTTAAAACAAGCAATTACAGGTTACTTAGTAAGATCTTTAAACCACACCCAATTATCCACATGCTAAAATTAATTAAAGGAAGCTAATGACTGTCTGTGGGGGAAGGAAAGACATCCTTTTGGCATTTTTTTACACCTGATTCTAAATTCATATTCCAAGCTGTACACAACTTAAAAATCTGAAGAAACTTCACTGAATATCTTCCCTGACACTGAGCATCACTCTCACTGGAGACAGGCACAGTAGTGTTTTCCCTCTTCTGCCCTGATCAAGTACCTGCGTGGCATCACGGTGTTGAGTCCCATCCAGAGCTTGTTGAGGGTCTGCAGTATTCTGCGAGGCACGGCGGGCTCCAGCAGCAGAGCCATACTGTCTGTGAGGGCCTCAGCGTAAGGGATCAGGTCTCCAGGGGAAAGAAGTGTTAAGTGCTCCAGGATCCTCATCAGCCTGGGACTGCTGGAGGGTAACTTCTGAAAGGCTGAAAAGGAAGGAAGGAAGGATGATTATAGATTACTCCGGTGAAAAGAATTAGCAACACATGAAAAATACGAAAAAATAATCTGCTAAGTTTAACAGTAGTGACAAAAAAATGAAAGAGAAAACATTATTCTGTAACCTTGACGTGCAATCAGATATCAGACACCGAGACGGTCACACTTAAAAAGGTCAAATTCCTCACAAACACTACTCCGCTGATCTAATTTTGATCACCATATTTTCCATGTCATTGAAATAAATTGAAGCCGTTTTATTGCTCCAGGGAGATATTTGCTTTCCACCAAGAGCATAATAACGTATAAATGAGAGAGACATCAATAACCGTACACGACAGCACAAAATAAACATTTAACAAAGTTATGGAAAAAAGTGCATCATTAAATCACTTCATGGTTACTTAAAGAGGAATATCAAGTGTCAAGTTCAATAACTGCTGCGAGCAAAGCTGATACTGTGCATTAGAGTTTGTTAAGCTGCTGAGTGATGTGGGGGATAAAAGGATGCAATGCTTTTCTTATCAGCTTCCTGCGCATTCTGCATCTCCCCAATTTTAGTATTATCCATTCACCTCACAGATGTATCAGTTGTTTTTCTTTGTACGTATCTTATCCTTCATAATAGGTGTCAAGACTCAAGCAACGTGTATCACATCGCTCTATCTCTAGACATTAATGCAGAGTGTATGGCGTAAAATGCAGACCCTCAAGCTTCAATCCGCTTGCTCAACCCCATTTCTTTCCCCCTTACTCCTCACCTTGGTGCAGTTGGCTCTGAGTGTATCTGCAAGTGTTGCTGGGGAGCATCATCTTCCTCAGCAGAGGCAGAGTCCCGGTCACCTTCTCCTCACACACCCAGTCCTCCACCTGACACAGGTGGGGGTAGTTGGTGGCCAGCAGCCTGAGGAGGGCAGAGTGCAGACCTAAGATGCAAAGGACAGACAGAAAGAGGAGTGGATTTGTTAGTATACAACTCCAAAGACTTTTGTTCCTTTTTTCAGTTTGTTTAACTCTCTTGTCTGTGTGTCTTGTTCGTGAGTATAATGGCTGTCATGAACTAAGGAGCATTTTTCCTTTTTCTTTTTTTTTTTTAAATTTCAGCCAAACCTCTACGACAGCTTGTCAACTTCCTGTGTTTTGCCCAAGCTTCGACCTCCTCTAAAAAATATGAATAATTTTTCAATATGTAATAATGTTATACATTTTTACTTTATTATGTAACAAAGCCACAATTTGTAACAATCTGCTGTATTTGGATATGAAATTCTTCAACACAGTATGCAATAAACTTTGCCACATTATGTAAAAACTTCTCATAAACTGCATCACTACTTATAAAATGCAGGTGTTGCACTTTTTTTAATCAAGAAAGTGTAAGAATTTGGCGAATTATTTAATAAACCACCAAAATTGATGTCTTAATTAAAACAAACAAACAAACAAACAAACAAACAAACAAACAAACAAACAAACAAAAACACATTACACAACCAGGACACTGTTGACTTAAAGCATACCAGCATGAATCTTGAATACAAATTTATTTCAAAAACTAGTGGGATGTTTAATTAGTCAAATTTAAATAAAATATAACTGAATTTATAAAGAATGTGTTTGAAGTTCTCAATTAGAAAAAACGCACTAAATGAGTGTTACTGGTAGGGCTGAATAATTAATCAAATTTAAACCGTCGCAACGTAAAAGGATGCAATTTTCAAATCCCAAATGCTGCAATTCAAAAAAAAAAAAAAAAAAAAAAAGAATTTTAAAGTGCATTTACTTTAGTTTGTGTTTTTTGCTGATGAGAGATCAGTAAGATTTTTATACAATCAAAATTTAAATTTATGTTCACACAGTATTTCTTTATCATCATTTAGAAGTGCATCTCATTGTTGACATATTTCAGTGTTTGAGCCAGAGATTTGGTCAATATACATTTCTGCACTGTATCTCCTGTGAGATCCATAGACAAGAGGATTCATATTCATTTTGTTTTATTGTTCATAACAGACCTGTCATTCTGTAGTGCGTTGTTCCTTTCTCTGATTGTATTTCAGGGAATTGAAAATAATTTTATAACACGTCTACAAGGCCTAAATCAAGATATGTTATTCATATCAATTCATGCTTCAATTCATCTAATTTCATCATAAAATGTAAGCCTAGCATACAGTAAAAAATTGTTGCTATGTTGACAGTATTATTTGTTGTGTTGGTCATACTATAGAATGATTTATTGATTGTGTCCAGTGAATAATGTAGAACATAAACGTGCTAAATCCCAATCGCAATATTGGTCCAAAAAAAACGCAATCAGATTATTTTCCAAAATCGTTCAGCCCTAGTTACTGGCATAAACATTATTGGGGACTGAAATGTTGAAAGACATACACATATGTAATCTGGATTATATTGTGTAAATGTTCTATGTAATGGAGATCAGCCCAAACATGAAAACAAAAATATGGAACAGAAAATGTTGTACTGTAGGGAGGACCAGGGACAGTTGTAACATTTTTGACATTTCAGTCTCTGACTTTGAGTGTTACAAGGCTGGCTCTGGAAGTACCAAAAGTCACAAACACACCAAGCCAAAAAAAGCCATTTTCAAAGCAGGTATTAACCTATTTACAGCCTGGTTCAAAAAACGTCTCCTGTCTGAATCCCTAATTTTACTAACTGCACACACTGTATATGGGGTGATTTTTTTTTTTTTTATAACAAAGCAGTTCAGAAGATACTAAGATCACAAGTTTGCCCAATCAGAGGCACAGCTCAGGTCATCTGACTGACGAGCGCCCTATAGCTGTTAGTGTGCAACTGACAGAATTGAAGCCTGTGTCACTTCCAATATGGCCGAGAGGGTCGGTTTGCTTCAAAATCCATTTCACTTTTACAGGCTTGTGTTTGACCTGGATGACCCAGCTGAGCTGCAGACCGACATCTAGCAGTTCCCACTCCAACATAATCTCAGTGTTTATAGTCATAACCAACCTGTGTCATTTTTAG
This sequence comes from Halichoeres trimaculatus, assembly GCF_033239565.1. NCBI lineage: Eukaryota > Metazoa > Chordata > Actinopteri > Labriformes > Labridae > Halichoeres > Halichoeres trimaculatus. Next base: position 30,837,127 of record NW_027437184.1, read on the forward strand.
ATGGTAAAGTACCTTAGAAATACAAAGTGCGTCTAGTTCTTAATTTATCAAAGACATCAACCTGAGCACAGCTATCAGCTAAGCTTTAAGTGCCTGAGGGAAACACAGGTTCATGCTTCTTAAAGTGATCCTACAAATCTGAATCGCCAGCTTGTAATTAACAGAAGGAGATCTTTTTGGCTTGAATAAAACTTCTTCTCTGAGTGCACCCTGACAAAATGAAAGGTGAGTCTGTGAATCATCAACTTTAAAAGCCCAGATGTTATTTCAATACACAGGAAATATCTGGTGAAAGAAAGATTGAGACCTTATCCTTAACCTGACAGATTGGTTATTCTTGCTAAGAGGTGAAATATAACGAGAAGCTACAGCTCCAATCTAGTTTTGTGACTGCTGTGAGTGATTCTGCATATATAAAACCATACCGCCTAAATACAACTAAGATGTTCAGATGTAAACAAACATTAAGTCCATAACTCACCTCCGAGCTCCTGCTGCAGTCCCTGTGCCTGAGTAACCAAGTACTTAATGGGGATCTGGTCCATTAGAGCTGCTGAGTAGGACTTTGGCTTCCTCTGCATAAGGGCTTTAAAAAAAGACACAAGGTGTGTGAGTGAAGCAGAGAAACAATAAGACAGGACACAGGGAGGGTGGGAACATTAAGTAAGAAAAGGACAGGAAGAAGAAGAAGCACAAGTGTTTTATTAAGGGGATTTAAGGACGCCAGAGCCACTGTGCCGATGCGTTAGAGGAGCGGAGGTGATTTTTCATTGACGTGGGTTCATTACCACTGCTGATGGGCTTCATTACTCCTTCCTTGAAGGCTGCGGGAGCACTTGGGTAAACAGAGCAATTAAAGAGATGGGCATAAACTCTCACATAAATCTGGCTTAATGAAGGGCAAGAGGAGAGCTCGTCATGGGAGAGAATAAACACTGACTAGGCTAACTGTTAATGCTCAATCTAACCTACAGCTGTCCTAGTTAGCTCAGCTTCTGCAGCCATTGTGCTTGGCTCTTTGTCAGCCCTCCATTTATTCTCCATGAAGCAGCCAACGTTCAGAAGAGAATGAATGACTGCACATCCAGAGCGAGAGCATCTCCGACAACTTCACAGAGGACAAAAGCAGCCTTTCTCCTCTAACTGCCAGACAAATTCTCTCCATCGTGCATACAAAGCCTCCTTCAGTGGAGGAGATGACAATGGATGCACTTTAGACCGGCAGTAGAAAAGAAAATAAGAAAAAGAAAGGAACTGAGCCAACAGCTCAGTGGGAATCCAGCTACAGCGCAGGCTTATATAGGGAATGCTTATTGTCTTGTACATACCCAGCTGTTTAGTGCTTGCCAACAGGTTTTCCTCAAAAGACAGGATATAGTAGAGGATAAGGAGCTGGGTGGTGATGGAGTAGCGCTGTCGTCCTCCTCTGCTACCCTCCCCTTGCTATCCAGAAAAGAGTGACAGAAAAAAGCTCAGGTAGGAATCAGGTATGGGCAGATAAATGGATCTGAGAAACATCAGTGAGTGTAAAAATGAGTTCCTGTTCAGTGCGCACGAGGATATAATGATGTATTATCAAAATGAAGGAGCAGGACTAGGGGCGATGTTGAAATGAGCATGAAATCTTCTGGTAGATATAATGAGTATTCTTAAATTCTGCTCTGTCTTTTTTTATGCATCTTGTTCATTGTGGAAACCAAATATACACTCACCGGCCACTTTATTAGGCACACCTGTCCAAGTGCTCGTTAGCACAAATTTCTAATCAGCCAATCACATGGCAGCAACTCAGTGCATTTAGGCATGTAGACATGGTCAAGACGATCTGCTGCAGTTCAAACCGAACATCAAAATAGGGAAGAAAGGTGATTTAAGGGACTTTGAACGTGGCATGGTTGTTGGTGTCAGACGAGCTGGTCTGAGTATTTCAGAAACTGCAGATCTACTGGGATTTTAACCCTCAACCATCTCTAGGGTTTACAGAGAATGGTCCAGAAAAGAGAAAATATCCAGAGAGCAGCAGTTCTCTGGGACTAAATGTCTTGTTGATGCCAGAGGTCAGAGGAGAATGGACAGACTGGTTGGAGCTGATAGAAAGGCAACAGTAACTCAAATAACCACTGGTTACAACCGAGGTCTGCAGAAGAGCATCTCTGAACACACAACACGTCCAACCTTGAGGCAGATGGGCTACAGCAGCAGAAGACCACACCGGGTGACCCTCCTGTCAGCCAAGAACAGGAAACTGAGGCTACAGTTCACACAGCAACACCAAAACTGGACAATAGAAGATTGGAGAAACGTTGCCTGGTCTGATGAGTCTGGATTTCTGCTCCACATTCAGATGGTAGGGTCAGAATTTGGCGTCAACGACATGAAAGCATGGATCCATCCTGCCTTGTATCAACGGTTCAGGCTGCTGCTGCTGGTGTAATGGTGTGGGGGATATTTTCTTGGCTCACTTTGGGCCCCTTAGTACCAACTGAGCATGGTTTAAAGTCCACAGCCTACCTGAGTATTGTTGCTGACCATGTCCATCCCTTTATGAGCACAGTGTACCCATCTTCTGATGCTACTTCCAGCAGGATAACGCTCCATGTCATAAAGCTGGAATCATCTCAGACTGCTTTCTTCAACATGACAATGAGTTCACCATACTCAAATGTCCTCCACAGTCCCCAGATCTCAATCCAATAGAGCACCTTTGGTATGTGGTGGAACGGGAGATTCTCATCATGGATGTTCAGACGACAAATCTGCAGCAACTGTGTGATGCTATCATGTCAATATGGACCAAACTCTCTGAGGAATGTTTCCAGTACCTTGTTGAATCTATGCCACGAAGGATTAAGGCAGTTCTGAAGGCAAAAGGGGGTCCAACCTGGTACTAGCAAGGTGTGCCTAATAGAGTGGCCGATGAGCGTATGTTACTTAAAGAACACGTCCTGATCTGAACTTCTTGGCAAGGACTTTCATATTTCTTTAGTTCCTGTGACTCACTGACGCTGACTCACCCCAGTAGAGCTCTGGAAGACATTCAGGATTTCTTGCTCTGTGATTGGCTGGTTGGTGGCCTCTGGGTTGGCCTTGGATGCTGGCGTAAGGATGGAGTTGATATAGGCGTCGATAAGAGGAATCAGCTGGGTGTGGATGGGGGTGGTTGTCTCACAGAGCTGCCGATAGATCCAGTCCTACACAACACACACAAGAACATCACCAGAGGGAGAAATGCATTTTTTAAGCAGACGTCACACTCAGCAGTTAGTCATCGAGCTTTCAGAGTAAGCCGTGGATCTCCCACCTTGATGGAAACTTTGTGCTTTGTGAAGGCTCGGCTCCGGAGCAGCTGATAGATGCAGTGAATGGGGAGGAATCCTGTAATGTTGGCACTGAGGTTGTTGGTCACAGCGACCCTCACAGCATGAGCTGTAACCACCTACACACGAGGAAAATACAAGTTTACTGTAACATTGGAAGGAAAAACAGCCACAAATTCTGCAACATCTCTGTTATCAGACAGATAATGTTTACAACAAAGATAAAAATGAACTTATATTTTTCTTTACTGATGCCTTTACGACCAAGTTTAACTGTATCGTCGTGATGCTGTCATTTCTGGAAATCACTGATTAGGACATCACTGTGCATTTACTATGTCATTTGTTTGGATGTGACAACGAGAATTTTTAGGAAGTTCAAGGGATTTTAATTATTCATTAATCGTGCCGATTCTGCCTGTCACCAATTAATCAACATCGGCCAAAATGTTGCCGATTTAAAAAGAATTCTGCTCCGCGGGGATTCTGTCACTCCTGCTCCTGTGTGTCTGTGTGTTAGGCTGCACACTGCCCGCCGCCTCCTTCCACCATTATCTAATGTAAGACTATAGAACGGCGTTTCAACGTCTTGTTAGTTGCTTTTTTTGAGAGATAAACAGAGATAAATGGTACTGTTAATTTACACTCCACCATTATCTTATGTAAGACTATAATATGGCGTTTTTACGTTGTGTTGCTCATGTGTGTTTACAGTTTGACTTTTTTTTTCTACGTACTGTGTTTATCAATGAATCTATTTATTAATATATATATATATCAGTGGGGAACCTTCAGGGACTTCTAGGCCTTCAGAGAAGGCCTTAAAAAAATCTGGACCAAAAAATATAAGTATCATCTCTCTCTCTCTCTCTCTCTCTCTCTGTATATATATATATATATATATATATTATATATATATATAGATATAGATATAGATATATATAAAATTTCTCATTTAGTTGAATAAAATACATTTAATACATCATGTAAGTTTTGAAATTAAGTGTTCTGCAAAGTTCACTTCAGCAATGAAAGGGTTACTGTCCTGAAACATGTTATCTCTATCGGAGCCCGGTTTGCTGGCTTGTTAAGTGGTTAGGACTTCACGAAGGCCTGGCTATGTGTTTTGGTTTGGAGAGAGACAGGAAAATTGACCAATCACGATTTGACTTTTTGGGGGGCGGGACAAAAACAGAGGAGCGTAGGCCTTCGTGAAGTCCGAACAGTGGGCAGAGCGGTGAGAGCGGTGAGAGGAATGGCAGAGGACAAGAGCGAAGTTGTGGCTAGCTTATTAGCATTTTTTCAGCGTGTGCGAGTAAAAATTGCATCTGGTGGCGCTCGTGCGAGTGCTTACGTCTTAATACTTCATCTATCACGGGCACTGTAAGGGACAATTTGTTTTGAATGATTCCTCTCTTCCACTGGCACAGACTGGCGCAGTCAGTCTCCTCCACCTGAACTCTCTACTGTTCTAGGTCTGCTGTAGCGTCTTTGGATCAAACCAACTAAGAGAGAGGGGGTGGATGGTTTTTGAGTTTCCGATATAACGCCCAAGTTCGGGACTTGATTCACTTTCAAAAAATATTAGCGATCACAGGAGTATACTTAAAGTTGGGGGACAATTAGGAGAAATCATAAGCCAGGAGAACAGCCAGAGAAGGGTTTTAAAAAATGGGAGACTCCCTCCATATTCAGGAGTGTTGGCAGCCTGCCAGGATTCTCGATGGGTAAAAGTAACGAGTTTATGTATGACACAGATTGACAAAGATAAAAACCAAAGACATTTTCTTCATAATTTTAGGTTATTTAAGTAAGTTTTGTAAACTCACTTAATAATGTTAGTCATTGTTTTATGTAAAGCCTCTTTTTTATTTTTATTTTATTTATTCAATGAAAATGTTCTTTGTCAACTACTTTTTTCCGCGATGATTTCTTTTCTGGGCTGTGAGGGCTGAGGTGAAGGCCCAGCTGTAGTACTCACGGTTCGCCACTGATATATATATATATATATATATATATATATATATATATATATACATATCAGCCAATATATCGTATATCGGTCTATTTATAGGATATCAGCCAAAATATTGGATATCGGCTTTTTTTTGCCCCCAGTATCTGTATTGGCCCCAAAAATCCCATATCGGTCGGGCTCTAATTCATTTTTTGTTATTCATTTCAGTGTTTGCAAAAAGAAAATCAGTATTTTTATTTTTTATCTGCAAGAAATTTAATATGCCTTTGGTTTTTACCAGTTTTAGCACCAAGTTATACACAAAAATAGAATCAACCCATCTGGGATCAAAAGCACACATCTCATAGTGCATTTATCCTCTGAAGTGAACGTTATGTTCACTGAAAAACATAATACTGTGCACAAAGAGTTTACCGGAAATATATCAAAAAATGTTTTGTTAATTTTTCACTCAATCCAAGGGTGAAGTCTCACATTTAAGTACTAAATAGTTAATTGATTAAGGATAAAACACTTCATTTGTAAGCTCTTGAATAACCAAAATGATCACAGGTAATCTCATAATATCTACTGAACATAACACGTCCCAAACTGCCACAAAGACTTTTATTTTGAAAGTTTAAGGCATTCAAGACCAAATAGAGAACAATCAATCAGACATTTTTTAAAGACTGACTCTAAACCAGTTTAACTTATTTTTATTACCTCCGCCAAGGAGGTTATGTTTTCGGGAGAGTCTGTCTGTCTGTCTGAACAACATAACTCAAAAAGTAACAAACAAATCTTAATGAAATTTTCAGGAAATGTTCAAAATGGAATAAGGAATAAGTGATTCAATTTTGGAGGTAAACTGGATCACTGTCTGGATCCATTTTTTTTTAAAGGACTCTTTATCATTGTGAGATAGGGCTGTTTTCACCAAATGTGTATGTAACTCCACAATAAATGGTTTGATTGCTTTGCAAAACAATATTCTGGATACTAAGATCTGGAATATGAAATATGTTCTGGGTCATCATAATTTTCAACACTGTCAGGTAACAAATTATCCTACAAACTTGCAACTAACACCAAATTGTAGCAGACAGTCTGCTGAAAGGGAGTATAATATCAAAGTAGGACGTAAGTGTCACGATATGCTTGGTGAACGACTGCGCTCTCTGAGTGCTTTTCTAGTTCTTAAATAACACACCTTTTTTTAAATAACATTGGAATAACAAGCATACATGTAAAAGCTTTCAAAAACTCAGAATAAATAGCTATATGCTGATATAACCAGGCAGAGTTGTACACATAGCAACCGGCTGCTTATAAACGTACCTGTTCTGTGAAGATCTCCTGAGTGAATATCGTCTTCATCTTGCTGAGCGAGCTGGGCTTGATGGCAATCTGTGGTTAAACATTGGCAAGTGAAAAGATGAGGAACAAGAACAATTGTGGGTTTGCTGTGAGTGAAAAGCACCTGAAGGCAACAGAGCTGGTATTCTGTAATCCCTCGTTTCATAATTTATAAGAAAATTCTACATGGCAGGCTCGACGCTGAGCAGAGGAGACTACCCTGAGGGAGGAAACAAACAGGCTCTAAATCCAATTACATTATACATCTTAGTGGAAAATACACTGAGACAGGAAAACTACTTAGCACACAGGCAGGAAACAATAGAGCACTTAATAAGTAATAAAACAACAAATTGGCCGCGGGGTAAAGAGTGTCTGAGTAGATACGTGTGTGCTGCAATGTTTCATCAGGGATACAGTCTTTATGTGCTGCAGAGGAGGAGCGGGGCCAGCAGCTGGTCAGCCAGACTGATGTATTGATCACCGCCTCCTACCACCTTACCTTCATCCCCAAAGTGGAGCACACCAACTCAATAATGGAGCTGAGCTGGTTGCTATGGAAATACATGGCAACCAGTAATAGCATCTCTCCAAAAGAAGCAGATACGCCCGCAGCGCTGGAAGGAGGACACACATATGAATGCAGGAGAGTGAGGAGAGGCACCAAGACTTGTTGCTAATCCTGCATCTTATAGGACAGAAAATTAACATAATGATTATGTTGGTGGCATAAAAACACAGATACACCTTCAGGCCTGTGTCCCTTTAGACGTGATGTTTGTTAGTCATAAATGATTTATACTTTACAGAGCCTGGTTCAACAAACACACACACACTCCTTTGAAATACAGTTAGGATTCTTTCTATGACAGTTATAATAACTTCATTTGAAAATACAAATGTATCAACACTCAGTTTATCACAGCCTGTTCAACACAGACCAAACAATCACTCAGGTGATTTAATCACACCAATGCAAATGCACACAGTACCATGAATCCAAATATTTGTTTGGCGGGTTTAACTTGTACCTAAAGAGAGCAAAATGTGCTTTTTAATCTTTAGATTAAAAAAAATAGATCTCAGGTCGCAGCTTTATGTGACTCACGTGACTTTCTTAAGCCTCTGTCTAAAACTTTTTGGTTAAGCTACTGTCTCTTTAAGGCTCCCTATTCTATAAATCCCCTCCTCTCTGATTGGCCAGCCCTCTGGAGGCCTGTCTGGGGCAGACTTTGGTGTATGAGGCCCGCTCAGCCAATTTATCATGAATGGGTTAGGAGTCTTGTGAATATTTTAATCATTTTTTTGATTTCACTATTAGGCTCGAAGGTTTCAACTTTTTAAATTACCTCTTGCACCAAAAATTGTCTTGGGTTTTGTCATTGTGTTATGGTGATCTGTTTACTGATGAGTAGGCAATAGACTCTGAATCTTAATGATCTCTTTTCCTTTATTGCTGTTGTTTATGTGACTTAAAATAGTTTTTTTATTTTAGAAAATTAACCCTCCCCATATTTGTTGTTAAGATATGTTTTAATGATATGAATTGTTTATTTTCCAGCACTTTTTTTCAGTTTTTTGGGGGGTTCAGATGTGCTTTTCAGACTTGATGAGTAATGTTAAGGTTCATTTATTTAAAGCATTTATGTAAGAAAACACTTATAGTATACTCATAGATCCAGAAAAAAACTATAATGTATGACCATCTATGAATCAGCATTATTATCATAAGGATACTAAAAGCTTTATCCGTTCTAGTTTTATTATTTAAAAAAGCTCCTTGTGTTAATCCACTGCTGTGGGGATGCCCCAATCCAATACACTGATCTGTATCAGCGCCCGATGCGGCTATTTTTGGAGGATCAGATAGATTTGAGTTCGTTACTAGTCAGGACAGATCCAGTTTTTATGTGTTTTCAGCACCATCATGCTTTACGACTGCTGTAAATCAAACCACGCTGCAAACATGTCTGCTTTTCTTTGGAAAGCAGTGATAGTAAAACAGCATCTTGCAACATTTGTAAAGTGAGTGTTCATGGAGGGGAAACCAACAGGGCTCACTTTAATACAACTAACATGATTCATTGTTTATAATGGAATCACCCAACAGAGTATGGGAGTTATCAGAGAAAGACATGGGATTGATATCGGATCAGTATTGGCAAAACATATCATTAAAAATTGGATTGGATCTGAAGCCAAAAAATCTGTATTAGGACATCCCTAGGCTGCTGTATTCTACAGACTTCTGTAAGCTTGTGTCACTAAACCAAGTTAAATGGGATGAATTTCACATGAATACAATTTTTAGACTGATAATTTCAGGCTCATGTGTCAACAGTTGATCAACATAGTAAAAGCCTGTTCAGTCATATTCATTATCAGTATTTAGATTCTCTTACCTCTCAAAGTATTCCTCCTCTTTGATCATCCAGCTGAGCCACATGACCATCAGCTGTTCCTGCTCTGGAGTGCTGGACACAAAAAGACACACACACAGAATGAGAACTACTCTCATATAACAAAAGGACAAAATCAAGTGCCAAAATGCACCGGCACATTTGGCAGTACACGCACTGGCAGTGAATCAAACTCTCAGTCCTCTGCAGGTTGAATGTGTTTGTATTTGCTAAATAAAACAAAGACTTCTAAGAAAAGAGATACTGAGACAAGTTTCCTTTACCTGACCAGAGTGGGGAAGGCCAGCAGCTTGCAGAATGACAGAGAAACAAAGCGAACACCAGCAGGAGTGGCTGGGGGCCGGCTGGTCATTAGCTGTAAGAGCTGCTCGGATTCTTCATCTGTGGGTCTGTTTGAGATAGTTTTGATTTCAAAACATGACTAACGTTTAAATCAACTAATTACAGGGTCTGGACTGAAAAAAAGTATTCAGAGAAAACAAAAAGGCAGCTCTGATGATTCAAAATGACACTGAAAATCTCTGGTGTGCACCAAAAATGGTTCAAATCTGAAACATCAGGAGGGCTTAGGCTTCATCTGTGACCTACCTGAGACCTGCGATACCCATGAGGGCACAGTACAGTCGGAGCAAGGCGCTGGCTTTCACCACATGCTCCTCTCTGAGACCAGAGTACCCCGTGCTGGTGTCCTCTTCCATGTCCTGGTCGTTCGGTACGTGGGTGCTACGTGAGCGTGGTAGGATGGCGACCAACTCCAACAGGAGCTGTCTGCGCATCTGCCACAGCACGGAGCTGCTTTCTCTCTTTCGCTGGTGCAGAGGGAAAGACATGAGTTCAATGGCATGTTGAGATTTAAGTTTAGATCATTTCATGTTTTTTATTTTGTCAAAATATGTGATAAAGTAAATCATATGGCCAAGCCGTCAGCGTTTATTTTCTTATGGACCTTTTTGAACTTTCTATACACTTTCTTACTTTTGTTGTATTGATTGCTGCTGTGACTCCTCTTGAATTTCCCATCAGGGATAAATAAAGCATTTTCCATTATATTCTTTTCTATTCTATATGACCAAAAGTTAAAACAAAATTGAGGAGAATGAAGAGAAATCTCTGTTTCATTTAAACTGGTCATTTGTGTTTGTGTAACTTAACACTATAACTGCAGTAGGTCACAAACCCTGGGCCCTCACCTGTTGTCCGTTGCGAATAAACATGCTGAACCAGGTTCGGACTTTGCTGTTGGTACCCAGCAGGAGTCCGCTGACATAAGAGACCAGAGGACTGACCGCCTCATCTGCTGTATCTGGTTTATAGTCCAGAGTCAGAGCCACACCTAAACCAGGCAGGTGACACTCCTCCACCTGAAAACAGAACAAACACAATCATTTGTAACACTGAATCAGTAGTAGGGACTCTGGCTGGTCCTTAAAGGTAATCGCATGGCATTGCGCGCTATGTTGAGTCTCACATTTTCAGGATCTGTTAAGATTTTAAGATATTTTTATGGCTGCAAAGATGAATCCATAAAATCAATAAAAATCGATTCCTAAAAGTGTAGGCAACGTTTTTCTATTATCGATGCACTGTGCTGGGTTATTACTGTATTAGTTTGCCTTCAGTTTATTTGTTTTCTTCCTTTTTGTTGGATTATTTAGCGGTTGGTGAATCGCTGAAAGTGCATTACTGCCACCTACTTGACTGAGTGTAGATTACCTGGGCTGCAGGGCTGTATGCGTCACATGTAAACAGATCAGTGTGGCAAAGAGGAGTCAAGCCGGCAGGTGAGGGAAACAACAAACACGCTAATAATAGCAGAGCCCAGAGTTATTCTGCCCATACTGTTGATTCTTTACGTGACAATACATTCATATCACTTTTTATACTTTATAAATGTAGCATCTGGTGACTTTAATAATTTTCAAATATGTTGTTTCTTTGTATATATCATTAAGCAAACAATCGTCATCAGCTAAAACATAAACACGTGTGGTTTTGCGAATTTTACTGTTTTGCATTCTCATCCTTATTTTTTTGTCCGATTCATCCATTAATCGTATCTATAAACGTCAGAGTAATCGATTACTAAATTAATCGTTAGTTGCAGCCCCAGATACACTTTTTTTTTTCAAAATAGGCTCAGACAACCCTCAATATTTGTTCATTTTTGATGTAGTCACTTGATCCATTACTATTTTAATAATGTATTTCTCACATATTTTGCAGATAACTTGCAGAGAGCTTAAAAATGCATAAAAAAGACTTGTATACTGCTTTAAATAAATGTAAAGAGAACGTGTATAATCATTTCAAACATTCAGTTATAGTCAACATTTCCCTATCCCAGCTTTCTTTGTGCTAAGTGATTAGATGCAAAAGCTGTGCTAACAAGAATCAGTTTGTAGCTGCATAATTGATGTGTTAAATAAAGGATGCTGAATAAATTCAGCTGTAATGCGTTCCCATCAGAATAAAGCAGCTTTGATGAGCTCTCTGATGTGAATGGATAAACTTTGGATGATTATGGATAAAGTGTTTTTAAGCTGATAGTTTTGTATCCTGTGATAATGTGAAGTGAGGGACTGACCACCATAGCTCTGATGTTGAGGGCCTGTGAGGGGTTCATCTGACACAGCTGCCTGAGGGCCTCAGTCCTGCGTCGACCCCCAACACTCTCTTCATCCTGACGCTCTCCGTTCTTGATCAATCCCCGACAGACTGCAAGCACACAATTTAACACCCATTAAAAAAAAGAAACATCTGGACTTTCAGAGACTCAGGGTGGTTTCCCAGAACATTGGAAATTAGCTGCTATTGTTCCCATCTTCAAAAGTGGCGACCCTGAATCTGTATCAAACTATCGGCCCATAAGTATACTTCCTGTCGTATCTAAGGTAATTGAAAAATTGGTGGCAGAACAATTAATCTCTTACCTTGATACCAATCAACTTCTACATCCTATGCAGCATGGCTTTAGGGCCAATCACTCTACAGAAACTGCAACTGTTTACTTTGCCGAGAGGGTCAAATCCTTGATCGACCGAGGTGGTGTAGTTGGTGCTGTCTTTCTTGACCTTAGGAAAGCGTTTGACACAGTCAATCATCACGTCCTACTGGCTAAACTAAGTCAATTTAATTTTTCTATATCCACATCTGCTTGGTTTAAATCGTATCTTTCCAATCGAACCCAGTGTGTTAAAATCCATAATTCAATGTCCAGCTATAAAAACCTTACGTCAGGTGTTCCGCAAGGATCAGTCCTAGGCCCAATCCTCTTTAGTCTTTACATCAACGATCTCCCGTCTGTGTGCCAGGACTGCGAAGTCCTCATGTACGCTGATGACACAGTCATTTTTGTCAAAGGTAGAAACCACACAGAAGCTGCTACACTACTTACAAAAACCATGGTCACAGTAAGTGAGTGGCTGAACAACTGTTGTTTACAACTAAACACCACTAAAACAGTTGCAATGTTCTTTGACAAAACAAAAAAAGCGCATATAGAACCTGAAGTTTTATTTGCTGGACAGAGAATTCAAATAGTAAAGGAATACAAATACTTAGGCATTGTGATTGACTGTAATTTCACATTTAAAAATCATGTTTCCAAAATCTGCAAGAATGTAAGGTTTGCTTTGGCAAATTTCAGGCATCTTAGAAATCACATGACCACCAAAGCTGCAAAAATGTACATGTTTTCTCTTATACTATCCCACATAAACTACTGCTTACCCACCTGGTTCACTGCTAACAGCACTACCTTAACACCTGTCATGTCTCTATACAAACAAGTTTTGAAAGTCTTGGATAAAAAACCTAGAGCATACCATCACTGCACCATATTACAAAAATACAGGCTGTTAAGCTGGGAAAATCTCATTATTTTTAAAAATTGTTGTCTTATGTTCCGGATTCATCAGCGCACTGCACCCCTGCCACTCTGCAATCTAATACACTTTCGTTCCTCAACAACCACTGTAGCTGTAACTAGAGGAGCACTGAGAGGTGACTGTAAAATCCCTCTCTGTAAGAGTTCATTTGGACAGTCTGTGTTCTCCTACAAGACAGCCCAAGAGTGGAATAAGATCCCACAAAGCCTCAGAGAGGCCAACTCATACACATCCTTCAAAAGCAAACTTAAGAGTTGGCTAATTGACAACCAAAGATGTGAACACTGATACCTATAACCAGTATGGTGTATGACATTGTATTTTATTCTTGTATTTGTATTTCATTGTATTTTACTGTGGACCAGCATGGCATTTGCACTTTGCATATGTATATTGTATGTCTTTTTTATTTATTCCTTACCAGGTATTAGCCTATACTGCTCTGGCAGGGGGGACAGCCGATGTAAACTAGCCTTTTGGCTAACTCGGGTGCATTTACATTTTTTTTTTTAATGAAATGTTTATTAATGTGCAGTGTCCCTCCGAAACAAATAAAGGATAATGAATGAATGAATGACTACTGGGCTGAAATACAGCACATTTTATTATTATATGGCATTATTATATCAAGCTCAGTCAAAACGTGTTTTAAGCTGTAAGTCATGCTTATTTAATAATGTACTTTAAAAGTCAAGATGTTTCTTCATAAATACATCCAACTGTGGAAATATGATTTATTTATTTTCTGTAGAAAGGATGAAACAGCCTTTTCTCAGCCTTATTTCACATTCCTGACTTTCCTGACATTTTAAAAGGCATTCAGTCTAGGGCTGCAACGATTAGTCGACATAATCGACTACGTCGACGAAAAAAATTCATCGACGCAAATTTTAATAGTCGACGCGTCGTATTATTGTTTTTATTGTTGTTGTCGTATGGTGAAATCAAATACCAGGGGGTAACACTCATTTGTAACTTCAGTTCACACCATGAGGTGCTGTGTTATTGGATACTTTTATGGGAAAAGATCACTAAGTTCATACGTGAGGAATATTGATGAGGAAAAATCTCCACTTCCAGAGAGCGCTATGCGCTGATGGAGGCTTTGACGGAGCCTGACAGCTCCCGGAGTTTAGCGTCTGATAACGTGATCTAGAGAGTCTCCTTCACTCTCTGTTACAGACAATTTTTCAGGATCTAAGCGACAAACTAGTGTCAAAACTCCCCTAACTTTAGAAAAGAGAGGACATTTATTACTCTCAAGCTCACACTGCAGCGGTAACACTCAGCAGGGAGGAGGAGGGGCGGAGTGCGCATGAGCGAAGTGGAAGTAGCGCATGTAGAGAAACGAAACTTAACGCGTTGTTATGGAGAGCTGGGAGAGATTCAGACGGGATCACACAGAGAGCAAAGCAAGCCCCAATAAGCAAATAAACATTAGAAAACACGCCCAAAGTCACTAATAAGCGGTCTGTCCAACACTGCGTACAACAACTTAATTTCCCTGTTACCTGCTTTATTCAGTTTGAGATTTAGCCTATTTATTTTTTGTATAGCCTAGTACTTATATTTTTTCACGTCATCAAGAATGAAATAAAGACAAACAAACAAACAAACGTGACACAGGGCTGACCAATCAGAGGTGAGAACCTAACTCTGGGTAAATGCAGTAAAAATGCAAAACACAGGTTGAATTATAAAGGTCTGCACCTTTTAAAGGCCAAATTAGGTTGAAACTCAAAATAATCGTGATTAATCGACTAATCGAAAAAATAATTGATAGATTAGTCGACACTAAAAATAATCGTTAGTTGCAGCCCTAATTCAGTCATGCACTGGAATGATATTAATGTCCTTCTCCTCACTCCTGGGTTATTTTGTATAACATGAAAGAGCCATTTGAGAGAGATCTGGTGACCAGCTCATGTTCAAATCGACAGACCTTGATTCCTCTTGACAGAGCCATTTCCAGCACTTCACCCTTTGATCAGTTCATTTCACTTTCAATTCGACTAAACAATGTCTTTCTTTGTAACAGAGCCAAAAGGACTCCTTGATGTGGACGGCTGTAAAAACACACAAATGCACTCAAAAGCTATCGACACAGCCCTGACCCTCTGCGTGATAAGGAGGCACTGGAGACAGTGGGCATTTTCTTATAATGCGTCTCTGAAAGCACAGACGCTGCACTCTGTGAGCCAGAGCGAGACAATAATGTTCATCATCAATCAAAGACAAATACGTACACCCTTGGGCCAGTGTGGCACAGCTAGGAGTAGAGCAGAAACAGCAAAACTCAGGAAGGAAATATGTGGTGGCAACACTGGAACAATCTCCTTATAATTAAATTATCAAAGAAAGCTTCTCAGGCTCTGCATTCCTGCAACAGCAGGCACACTCGCAAAACATATGAAGCTGGTACTGGCAATTAAGCAGCCACTCTATCTCACATTATCAGCTGACAGCATGTGCACTGTTATGAAACAGATGAATTACCTTCATTGAAGCTGTCAGGGACATTAGCAACCAGCAGGCACAGAAACCAGTCGCCGTTACGGACATGAAGCAAAGCCTCCGCCACATCCACGATGGGCAGTAAGGAAGGCAGCTCTGAGGGAAGGAGAAAATAAACACACAGTGAAGACCTTCATCCTGGGAGTAGAGAGTGGCACAGCAGTAAACAGACATGAGTCACGCTGCCCTGCCTCACGCTGTCAGGAACACTCTGCCCTCTGTTTCTATCATCTTCTCACACCTCCATCACTCCTCTGAGGGCTCTGGACATTTTAGGAATCCCTTTGGTAGGTTTGAAGGATATCGTGCTTTACACCTGAATGGCTTCAGACAGCAACACTACATAACTTTTCTGATAAATACTTTACCTCATCGGGTAGTATCCGGTAAAAAGTTGTCTTGAACAAAGAAAATTAGGTCCAAAACAAACACATGCCTGGTTAAATGTCACATTTTTATAACAGTGTGCGTGAGACTCTGGGCCAGAAGGTGGCAAAGTGGTCCAATTAAAACAGATCCTCCTCATAGCATCATTAAAGAGAAGGTATTGTGACTTTGGTTTGGCTTAATACTGTCCCTCTAGTACCCTTATATCAGCTTTAAATGATGAAAAAAAAAAACATCTCTCTTCCTCACTCTGGTGTTTTGGAAAACCCACACTTCAGCCTCTGTCTTTGTTTCCCCTTTGTCCCATGAGCTGTCTCTTTAAAACTCCCGCTCCACAAACCCCCTCCTCTCTAATTGGCCAGCCCTCTGAAGCCCTGGTAAGGGCAGCAGTGGACTTAACTTTGTGTTTTAGGTCCACCCCTCCAATGTATCGTGAACCTGTTAGCAGATCCTTATGTGATGACCTCAACCACCTTTAAATGAGTCTTGTTAAGATCTCATGCAGATGAACATCCAGCATTGTTACGTAATATCTATGTTTAAAATATCTTTAACTTTAAATGTTGTAAAAAACTTATTTAGAAACACGTCAATGATAGGGAGGAAGTATCTACTGAAATCTTTACAATAATTCCTGTCTAACTACCTCATCAAACAAAAGATAGTCCAAGCAAACTACCACCTTAAAGAATTTGAGTATTACCTGACAGTTAATATTTAGTTTTCCCTTAAGGAAGAAATAACCTTAGTGGTTGATCTGTGAATCAAAAAAAAAAATGTTCCACTGCTTTTTGAGTAAAATACGATCTACTTTGTTAACTTTACCTACAAAGAGTTCATCAGCGTAATAATAAAACCTTTTAAGTTGTTTGTTCATGTCCAGTACATATTTTTTATATGAATTACAGTCCTCAAAGGAAAAAAAACAACAATATAATTCAAAGCCCCATTCTTGGCATTCTGGACCTTAGACCTCAAGAAAGGATGACCCTGATTATAAGACAACCCTGTCTTTTTGAGACCAATCTTAAGAAAAAAAACTTTGACAACCAAAATTTACTTTGTTCTCAAAAGAACTATTCTTTATTGAAATTCTGAGAAAATCATTGGAATTCTAATTGGAGACTGTTTTCATTTTTGACTTTAAATATAATCACTAAGATCTGTTTTTCAAATGTGATTCTGATGACAGCTCTGGTAGTGGGCATCCCTTTTTTATACAGTGATTGGCAGATCACTGCAGCCACTGTGAGGTCACTGCCTTTATAATAAACTAGCGCTCTCTGCTATTGTGGTTGTACAGCTACCACAGACATCTATTAGCATGTGTCAATGGTTAGAACCTCATAATGAGACAACCCCCCCTTTCACATTATATTCAACGACAACACAAAAAAACTTAGCTTATATTTGGGTAAATGTGATATATCACAAACTTTAAACAGCAATACCTGTAATTCTGAGGGTTCTCTGGTTTTCACAGTAATTCCTATGAGCTCGTTAACAAACTGTAAAGAAGTTGAAATGAGTTGAATACCTGCTTGTAAAATGCAGAGGACATCAGCCACTTCTTCCAGGTAGACCGGGCTCTCAAAGAGTTCAGAGGATTTCAGGAAAAATTCTCCATTAGAGTCTGCCACCTGAGAAACAACAGAAAAACAGACAGCTGTGATCCATCAATCATTTAACAGGTCCTATGAGGTCAAGAACTGGAGGACAAACTTGGTCTAGAGAGAAGTTTACTCATTGGTCAAAGTGAGAGCATCTTGTTTCTGAAAATTAGAGATAAAATTAGTAGCGTGTTACATGCAACCGTGATAGAACCTTCGATCGATGGCGAATTTGCGGAAACGTCGCTTAGAGCTAATATACTCCTGGACTGCTTCTCGCCTGTGGACCTGTCAGAGCTGGATTCAACTGTCACTTCAGCCAAACCATCAACTTGTCTTCTGGATCCCATCCCAGCTTGGCTGTTAAAGGAAGTCTTTCCCTTGGTCGGATCTTCTTTACTAAGGATGATTAATGCGTCTTTACTGTCGGGCTACGTGCCCCAACTTTTTAAAGTTGCTGTTATTAAGCCTCTTCTTAAAAAGCCTACACTTGATTCAGGCTCTTTTGTCAACTACAGACCGATATCTAACCTCTCTTTCGTTTCTAAGATCTTGGAGAAAGTTGTTGCGAGTCAGCTCTGTGATTTTCTTCATAGCAACAGTCTTTTTGAGGTCTTTCAATCTGGGTTCAGAGCTCACCACAGCACTGAGACTGCGCTGCTGAAAGTAACCAACGATCTACTTTTGGCTTCGGACAGTGGTCTTCTTTCTGTGCTTGTCTTGCTTGATCTTAGTGCCGCTTTCGACACTATTGATCATTGCATTCTTCTGAGGAGATTAGAGAGTCTTCTTGGTATCTCAGGAACCGCTTTAGCCTGGCTTCGATCGTATCTTTCGGATCAACATCAGTTTGTTCATGTGAACAACGTCTCTTCTTCTCACACCAGGGTGCAATATGGAGTTCCTCAAGGTTCAGTGCTCGGACTGATTCTTTTCATCTTGTATATGCTTCCTCTCGGCACTATATTGAGGAAACACTCCATAAACTTTCACTGCTATGCAGATGACACTCAGCTTTACTTGTCAATGAAGCCTGAAGAAACCAACCGCTTATCTAAACTTGAAGCATGCCTCAAAGACGTAAGGTCCTGGATGAGCAGAAACTTCTTACTGCTGAACTCAGAGAAGACTGAAGTCATTGTTCTTGGACCTAAACATCTCAGAGAAGCTTTCTTGAACAACATCGCCGCCTCTGACGACATCAGCTTGGCTTCCAGCACCACTGTCAGGAACCTGGGAGTTCTTTTGGATCAGGACCTGTCCTTTAACTCTCACATCCAACAGGTCTCAAGGACGGCATTTTTTCATCTTCGCAATATCAAGAGAATTAGACACATCTTGTCTCGGAGCGACGCTGAGAAACTGGTCCATGCTTTCGTTTCTTCTAGGCTGGACTACTGTAACTCTCTTCTATCCGGCTGTCCTAATAAGTCTATTAGGACTCTTCAGCTGGTTCAGAATGCTGCCGCTCGGGTACTGACTTGGACTGGAAGGAGAGAGCACATCTCTCCAGTGTTAGCGTCTCTACACTGGTTACCTATAAAATCTAGGATAGAGTTTAAAATTCTTCTTTTGACTTACAAAGCGCTTAATGGCATCGGGCCATCGTATCTTAAAGACTTAATTGTTCCGTATAATCCGTCTAGGTCTTTGCGTTCTCAACATGCAGGTCTGCTCGTTGTACCTAGGGTCTCTAAAAGTAGTATGGGAGGTCGAGCCTTTAGTTATCAGGCTCCTCTTCTTTGGAATAACTTACCGGTTGAGGTCCGGGGAGCAGACACGGTCTCAACCTTTAAGAGTAGACTTAAAACTTTCCTTTTTGATAAAGCTTACAGTTAGAGCTGGATCAGATCTGAACCAGCTCTTAGTCATGCTGCTATAGGTTTAGACTGCTGGGGGGAACTGACACACAGGGCTCCTGTTTCCCTCTTTTTCTGTCAGTCTAACTTCTAGTCTTAATGTCCTGTTATAGTTACTGACCATACACCTCTCTGGGAGGGTCTGAGTTTGTCTTGTAGGTTCCTGGGGATCGGTGAAGAAGACGGCCTGCTGCTGTGCTCCTGTCCGACACCAGCTACTACAGCTTTGGATTTGGCCTGCTGGTTTCACCTTAACTGTCGCCACAGCGCCAAACTTCAGACTGCGTCTGTTTCTCTCTCTCTCCCTTTCTGTGTGTGTGTGTGTGTGTGTGTATGTGTGTCTGTGTGTGTGTCTGTGTGCGTGTGTGTGTATCCCTACCCCCCCCCCCCCCCTCCTTCCCCCCCCCCCCCCCCCCTCCCACTCTCTCTCCTCTATCTGTCTCTCTCTAACCCCAACACAGTCGAGACAGATGTCTGTCTAACATGAGTCTGGTTCTGTCCGAGGTTTCTGCCCGTTAAAGGGAAGTTTTTCCTTGCCATTGTAACTTGCTAAATGCTGCAAAGTCCTGTACTCATGGTGGATTAAGATAAGATAAGACTCCTTATCTTGTCTTGATGTTGGGTTTCTGCTAATAAAATTTTATTAACATTTACGGGTCTAGACCTGTAAATGTTTTTGTAAAGTGTCTTGAAATAACATTTGTTATGATTTGGCGCTATATAAATAAAGATTGATTGATTGATTGATTGAAATACTGCTTTAACACATTTTATTTGTATTTTATGATGCTTTGAATCCATCAGTATTTTTGTTTGATAGAAGGGATGTAATGGTATCGTCAAAGTCCGACTGGGTTTAGAGTTTTGTGATGCTGTCATGGACCTGTGATGGTATGAAACCACAGGTCTTCCTGACAAAGATGTAGTTTTGTTTCAGCCGCAGTGAAGCAGAGCAGAGGTATAGAGGTACAACAGTGATCATTGCTGCGTGCATGTCCTTCATCCTTTATGCTCTGCACACTCTCTGCCTCAGCTTGGTACAGTGAATAAGGGGACACTAGGGTTCATGGGGAAGAACAGAGAGATGTTTTTGAAACTGTGGAGGCTCCAGCTGCTTTAAATCTGCAGTCTGGAAGAATTCTGGACCAACAAATAAGAATATGCATACACTGCAAAACTGTGGTGTCCCACAAGTTGGAGACTACGTGTTAGACAAGTGTTACAAGAGGTAAACATGGCAAAGTGTCACCCCAAAAAATGTAAGGGTATGCAAAGAAACATATTTAGTCAGGTCAAAAGTTTCAAGGAGCTTTTTGATTCTTACCTCCCCATAAAAGTTTGAGCACAAAGTGTATTAATTATAAGGCCAAAGACTGCTGTTTTCTGAAGTCAACCACAAAGGATTTAGGGGAGTCGACAGTGCAGCCAAAGTAATAAGTCCTAGCTAGGGGGAGGCGATATGGCCCAAAATTTACATCACGGTATTTTTCCTTCGTATTGCGTTTACAGTATTATATAGCAGTTTTCCAACATGTAAAAAAGTGAAGTCTTTTAAAAACATGATTCTGACTCTGTTTTGTGTTATAAGTGTACTTAGCAGGTGGAAAATGTCTAATATTGGGTTAGAAAAAGGCCTTTGCCCACAATGTGCTGTTGGAAGAGAAACTTATCCCATTTCGAGCTTAAAGTGCACTGTACTGGTGAGAAAACTGGGTCTGAGGATATATTTACAGGAAAAAAATAACTTTTTGCATGTTATCTAAAAAGGGTGAGCAATTAACTAATAACATTGTGGAAGCAAATAAATTTGTAAAAATTAACATTACTAGTTCTTCGTTCCGTGAGTTCCTAAATTTATGTTCTGTATGTTTTCTGAAGCCTGTCAGGTTATCTAATATAGCGCTTAAGAATTCTGACCTTTTATTCCTCTAAACGCTGCTGCTGTAATATAGACGGCTGTGTCATGACACAAAATTTAACTTGCGTGATTTTTCCGCAGCTATCATGTTTTTTGGACAACAAACAGACAACGCAGAGATACTGACTGATCAGTGATTTTGACAGAAGAACAGAGGGCGAGAGTTCAGACTCAGCCTGAACCACAACAGCGCTCAGGCTTCATCCTCAGAACAAGAGTCTATCAAAGGTATTTTTCAGCTACATGCATATTGGTCAAAAAACTGAAAATAAACTTATAAAAAAACTAGCAAAACGCTTGTTGTACCTTTCCCATCAGCAGAAACACCTACTGACGTGACAGCGGCCAATCTGTCCAGAGACACCAGAGCAGGCTGGCTATTTATGCCTCAACTCCGCCACAGCTCGGCAAAACTCATATTTTTCATTGGCACGCATTTTATTGATAAAGAAAATAATGGAGGATTATCTTGGTTTTAATGCTACGAGGCTATAAAGCTCCTTAGACCGTTAAAATCTTTAATTTAGCCACACCATTGTTTAAGCCGCAGCATGTGATAAATGTAGCAGCTCACAGTCTGCAAACTATGGTTTCAGTTTGCTTCAAAACGTTAATTTTGATGCCACTACTTTTGTTAAAAATGGTTTTATCACATTTTAGGTTTTGAGGTTTGACCATAGATATGGCTTTACTGCGGTAATTACGGTATAGCAAAATTCATTTCGTGGCAACTTGTGATACCGGTGACGGTGGTGAAACAGGTATACTGCCCACCCCTAGTCCTAGCATGATCTTACTTCAGTCAAACACTAGAACGAGCTCTCTACAAAGAAACACAGGCTACAGTGTACAGAACTCAAAGGCAGAGAGCATCTCCCTCGTTCACCACAGACAGGCGGACTTTGAGACTAACTCAGAGCTGTGATACACATGTAGAGACCAGTGAATGGAAAATTAAAGGTATTGTCCGAAAATACAAACTACCTTTCAATCATACACTGAATCCAACAGAGGTGATTTGTTTTAATCAACCATTTCAAAGATGTGATACTGTGAGTATGAGCTGTTTCATTCACAAGGTCAAGCTGGTGCAATTACTTCAGCAAATAAAAGGGTTTAATCAGTCATTTGACTCATTTCATACCCTGTCTCAGTGTCATAAGGGCTTTTTAAAAATCTTTTTAAAATCTTTTTTTTCCCTTTCTCTCTCAAAAGTTCATAATGAATGCTGCATTACTTGAAATAATGACATGATTGTATCCTGAGAATTTTAATATTGTTTCATCCCTTTGAGAACTCTTTCTCTCAACAGTTCATCATTGAAAATGCCTCTCCCCCATCTCAATGTTACACAAAACCTCTTGGTTTAATTAATCAAACTAATTTGGCAATATTAAGCTGATATCATTCTTTCTCTTTTTCATTGAAATTTGCTGTTCATTAAAACAATAAAAACCTGCATGCACCGTTATAATGAACCTAATTCGTTTCCTGTGTTCTTTGTTCGACTGAATAAAGCAAAGATTTCTGACTGTACCTTGTTCATGATGGCCAGGAGCTCACTGAGGGTCAGACGGAGTCTCCTGAGGGGATCGCTGTGTTCAAACTCCAGAGTCAGACCGTGCTGGAGCTGTGACACCAGAATGCTTTCTCCATTAGACCCCCCTGCCTTGTGCCTGGAAAGAAAACACACAAAAACTCACACTTTGTTTAAACTTGAAACAACCCAAGGGCATTTTTACTCCTTTAACTTGATTCTGATAAAAGTATGTAACCACTGTGCACAGTCCTATTCTTGTAATAATTATGTTGAAATGCTGACTCAGCATTTCAACATATTGTTATCCTGTGACTTTATTCCACTTCTTCTTCTTCTTCTTCTTATTCTTCCGTACGTTTTTTGGACCTTTTCACAACCTTCAAATTTTGTCCGATTTTCACCGTTCAACTTTTAAATTATTCAGCTTGTTCAGGACATGTGTGCTATATCTTTTCACTTTTCTAACTATTAAACTTTTTGATTTATTCAGCTTTTTCCAAAAAAATTTCTCTATGTTAAACAGATGGGAAATGTCAGCTCCTTCCTTTAAATCTCCTTCAACTTTAACAAGCTCTAACTTCAGCTTACTTCCACTTACAGACTTCAATTAAACTTTAAAATGTTCAGCTATCTTTCCTCTCTTCAGGTTTTTATCTGCTCTTCAACAGCTTTTACTGTTTTTGAGATTTCACTCTTCAAGCAACATAAACTTTTCCCACTTTGCCCTGAAATCGAAGCTGCTAGACTGCGGAATGTTTTCAAATAGAGTGAGAGAGGCTGCTGCAGTAAGGTTGTGCGAATCTCGATCGAATCGTCATAACTTCCAAAATCTTCACAGCAGGTAAATAAAAACTACATCACGACGTTCCCTGAAGGCTCCTGCTTCTTACAAAGGCAGTATTTTACCAAAAAAATGTACAGTTTTGCCAAAAAACGCCTCAGTGTGAGAGTAACGCTCATATCCCTGTAACCTGTAGTAATGTTAAAATCTGACCTATATTTCTCATCAACTTGATTCCTAACTACTTTTATACATCACCCTCCTACGGTCAGTTTTAATCCCACAGTTCTGGGAAGAACAGCATCTTGTTCATCAGAGTCTCCAGATTCTCACAATGTTTTTGTTTTTCTTCTAGCCCTTAGGGTTTCAGGGTAAATGCAGTTTGTTCGGACCTATGTCTAGCCCAAAAATCCAGCTTAAGATCAGTGGATACAAAGGAGTTCCAAAGTTCAACTGCCATGTCACACTCATTATGACATCATGATGATCACCATGGTAACCACACAGCTGTGGGTAATCACTGATTAGGTCTTTGAAGGACAGAGCAACACATATGTTTCTTTATTATGCCAGGACAGCCAACCCAAACTGTCTTACACGAACGCATACAGCCAACCCAAACACATACACACAAATACACACACACCAACACAGACACACAGACACAGACACAGACACACACACACACACACACACACACACACACACACACACACACACACACACACACACACACACACACACACACACACAAACATTTAACCATCCAAAACAGTGACAAGGCAGCAGAAGATTCAAACATGACAACCCTTTCATCACACACAGCTGTTTATACTAAGTAATCAAAACATCCAGGAACAAAGACACACATGTACTTCAGTTACTTATAATACCATACCTCCCCCTTTGACTTAATCTACATGCTCCACTATTTATACAGCTTTGTCCCACACCTAATAATTGTCAAACTGCTACTTTTTCTTCTTCTTTCTTCCTTTCTTCTTACTAGTGCTTCATTAATCTCTGTACTGTTTTTTCCCCTATTTCTTCTACTTCTTCTCTCCATTCCACATTTTCAGCTCTAGTTCACATCATAACCCCCTTTTTAACTTTTAAATGATTAAACTTTATTTAAAACATTTTACCATCAAAAACAGAGACTGCAATAATATTCTGATCCCCTGCAACTCCTTCAACTTCAACTGCTTCTACCTTTTGCAGACTTTGACGAGAGACTCTGTTCACACATTAAACTGGTCCTATTCTCTTCATCCCATTAACACATTAGTCATAGATTTCTGCTGTCTTCTACATTTTTGAGATTTCACTGTTTGGTTTCTCTCTCTTTGTATTTATTTATTTTAACTTTTAAAGGCTGATTTACATTTCCACTGTATCCACGTTCTTAATCCACTCCTTTATTTTACATTTTCAGCTTTTTCCACTTTTATGCAAACTTTTCCAGCTTCAGCATTTCAACGCATTTGCTGCAAGGAAATGCAACTTCTCTAGTTCTAATAACTCTTCTATTCTAATTTGCAAAATGGAATTCATCAAAGTACAGCTTGATAGGTAGAACACTTCTGAGCAGAAAAAGTACATTTTTTGTTATCTCAGCTCATACATTTTAACATCTAGTCAGCATCAGAGGCACTTCCACTTCTAGTCTTTGGCATATGAACAACTCAACTCAATAAAACACTAAAAGAAACTCCCAGAGTGTTTTCATGCAATATAACAATGATCTGCTGTAAAAAGACAAATATGAAACGCATTTATGCCTAGATGAGCATTTTTAATTACAGCCAAACCACAGCAATATTAATAACGTACGAATGTAATCATACCTTAGCTGCTGCTCTTTCCGTGCATCCTGCTCCAAGGCATGAAAATCAACAGACAAAAGAGCCACAATGGAGTTGACAGCTTCGACTCCAGAGAGCAGGCGGAGGATCAGCTTCTTGTCCTGAGCCCAGGACTGGCTCTGATCAGCTGGAGCACACAGAGCCATCCTGACCAGGCAGGGCAGCAGCAGCCTCAGCTCTGGGTCACTCAGCGCAGCCAGGCGCACCACGTCCACCTTCTGCATCGCTTCAAAAGCATAAGAGCTGACAAACTGCAGCCCTGCGCTGTATGCCATCTCTCTGCAGGTCAACCTGGAGGTTCAAGATAAAAAAAACAAAACAAAAACAGACCATTTAAAGGAAGAGTCTGACGCCATTGGATAGAAAAGGTGACAATCTTCTATTGTGAGCATTATTTTTGGCATGAGCAGATAGGTGTTCGAAAAAACACTCTGTAAACTCTACAAAATCAAGTGAAGCTAAAATGGGCAAACTGACTTAGTTTAGTGGTTCTTTTTTGAAAGCATGTGGTCATATCAGCCTTTCAAGTTGGTAACATGTTTAAGAGTAACTCACCTTAGAGATTAGGGCGGGTTGGTGTGGCAAAAAAAAATTATAACAGTATTTTTTAAGGTCGTGACAGTATCGCGGTATATAAAAGGTTTTTTGTGAATGTGCATTAAAAAGTTCTGGATATGTAGAATACAAATTATTTCAAAACTTAAAAGCTACACTGCAAAAGATCAGTTCTTCTTCAGTCCTACCCTCAATATTCAGCCATCAGAAATGCCGGTTTGAGAATAAACAAATAAAGCGTTTACAAGTTCACGTCTTGGTGTTTGAATTATAGAGATTTATTGCTATTACTTAAGCGAGGAGGGGCAGTTGATGTGTCATACTGTGACAAACTGTAACTCTCTGCTCAGCTGAGAGGGTTTGGGGGAACGCAGCACTGGCACACATACAGAGCACGGCACACAGAACCAAGAGTCAAACGCATCAGTGAAGAAGGACGATGGACAAACATCTAAAGCACTATTTAATGACACACAATGTAAGGAGGGTACATAGTTGATAAGGGATCCTGCCATGTAAGTGTGTGACAGGAAGCCGACGGTATACTGTTGACTCTAGTATACTGCCCAGCACTATTAGCGATGGTGATGGGCAGTATACCAACTATCTTAAAAAGCCATGGTTGTATAAATACCCCTTTTTTCATTTGCCAAAATCAAACATTTTTTAACTCATACAGATGTTAAAATGTTAGAATTGTTGCTGTTTTCAACAAATGTAAACATTGCAAACTTCTTTTCACTCATCCCTATGAAGTCTCTCAAAAAACTGTATTTGATTCCAATTCTTATGGTGTTGATTTTTATGTCCTTTTACTATCTTAAATGAGTAACGTAACTTCATATCTTCTTATTTCACTGGCTGACCTGAATGTTCTAATTAAGAAGAATATGTACAACACCCATAGTTTCTCGCACAAGATAAAAAAGAAGAAGCAGAAGCTCCTCAAAAGATTTCTTTGACTGTTTTGTCTTATTCTCTAAGGTTTGAAGACTCAGGTTTACACCATTTCTCTTCTTCTTGTCTTGCATCAGTAAGCAGAATTTTACTCCTACGCAAAATAGTCTTTTTCTAAAAATGTCATGCTCTCCTACTGATTCAAACACAGGACCTATAAAGAGGGATATGCTTCCAGCTTTAATTGTGAAGCATCCTGGGCTACATCTTTGCAGGTAGTCAGGTGAGAGGAGGTAGCAGAAAACAGAATACTCTAGCAACTGCTGAACGCCTTGGACAATGTCACCCACCGGAAAGGGAATCACCCATCTTCACTGTTCAACAATAGATACAGGAGACCCTCTCTGCTTCTATGAGACTTTGTAAAACATCTGCTCATGCCAAACAAACAGGCTGTGGAGTAGACTGGTCATTATATGAACTCTATTCAAGTAAATATTGGCTGCATGAGTGCAAAACCTACTGTACATAATTATAGTCCAACTTTTTTGCACAGCACACATTCTCTGACTTGTAAACAGTACTTATTTAGAAGTTGTAAATAGTAGTATTAAATGCTACACCATGTTGCTCTGTTCTGTTTCTTAGTTAACTTGTGTTTTGTGTTGTCCCGTGGTTGTTTTTAGGTAAATTGATGGTCATAAGCTGCTTTATCTGACTATGTACAAGTAACATTAGTGGCCCTACTTCTGGTAGAAGTTGAATCATAAGTCATGTTTCATTTTGGAACCACCTGGAAGTTTACTATCCTGGGCCTAATTGTGTTGAAACTGTAACTACTTTAGGAAGAAGAAAGACAGAAGCAAAGATGGTACACGTTAGCTATTAAAGCCAAGTGACAGTAATGATAGTGGTGCCAATGTTAGCCTGTGTTGTTATTGAAAACCGTTAACTAACGTAACTTTACACAAAATTAATTTAAACACTCAAAAATATGCGCTTGGTTAATAAGTAGATTCCGAACTGTTTTTATTAATTTTGAAATGGCTGCAAGAACGCAAGATACACATATCTTGTGAGCTAGGCTAATAGCTAACTGCTAACGGCTAGCTCTTATTAACTTTACCAGTTTGCTTTATGGGCAAATCTTAGCATGCTAGTTAGCCAAGCTATGCTACTCGTCACACAACATTACTCTCATATTGCAGCCTGGCCTTCGTATTATTGTACAAAGCCATTCTAGATAAAAAGGAGAGTGATCGGTATGACCTTACCTCACTTATTATGATGAAAGTTAGTCTTTTAGTGCACCATGGAGGCTCTCAGACCTCGGACTCGGTTGTGTGCCGACACCAGCTAAGGCTGCATGTGAGAGCTAACTCAATGACATGGAGAAGCTTGTCCTCTTAGCTGTTGTCGGTAGATTTATGGAAATGTCTTGGTCTGTTGTGAGTTTCGCATATCCACGTAAGTCTAACCTCTTTTTACGGGGACTACTGAGTCAGTGTGACAGTGATAGGAGAGATGTGATGAGCAGCGTGAGGCAGCTCTGACTGAATGAAGCTCTGATACTGACTGGAGGCAGCACCATCCTCCAGCTCTACACTGTGGGCTGTTTGACACACTGTAGACGTCTTATCAACTTGAAGGTAAAAGCAGTGGTTTTAAAACAGTTTTACAGCTGCTTGGTTCAACAGTTGAACAACGGAATTCTTATAACACCATGATGTTTCATTATGAAACTGTAAAAACAATGAAAGTTTAACTGATGATGAAACTACTGAGGCACTAAAGGTACAACGTGACGTAGTAAATGTGACGCGGAAGTCCCATTCAGACAAGTATGGTATCCCTAAAAGGTCATGATTAAAACATGTTTATATTGTTGTTTTTCTCGAGTGAGCAAGTTGGTTTTAATTGTTTTCTCAACCCCCCTTTACAAAATCACAACTTAAGTTTTTTTTTTTTTTTTTTTAAACTAAATATGCATCACATATTGCAATAAAGCCTGTCACCTTTCTACTTTACCTCCTACGACATCAACAGCCCACTAACTTTCCTTGTACCTGTGGCTAACCTCAACTTTAACAACCCTGGTAAGATAACTAAATTAACTAGGTTAAAAAAGACAAACCTAGAAGAAAAAAAAACAGATTTAAGTCTGTCCAACGTAAACGTAAATTCACATCTAATTAAAATTTGATTACATGCGGATGGATTCATTTAACTGCCAACGTGCTAGTTTAATATACATGCTTGATGGCAAGAAACTAGCTGCCAATAAAAAAACGACAGGTAGAGCAGTATAGGCTATGCTATCAAATTCAAGTCTTCTTTTCGTAGTTATATAATTTCATAAATTCAAACCACTTCTTGTTTGGGCTGTTATTTAATATATTTCAACTATGTTTAAAATTTCATACACCTATGGCTTTTAGGAAAGATGAAGTAGATTTTGGGGCTCATGAATCCAAGTGAGATGAAGCAAAATGGCTCCTTTGATATTAAAGGTTGCAGACCCTTCCTTTAGAGCTTCCATACTGACATGCATCCCCATGTTTTATTGAGTCCTTTTGATTGTGTATTGTTAGTTTTTTTTTCTTGAGAACTTGATTTATCTATTTATGATCATAAAGATTGTAGCTACAGCAATAACAAATAAACTGGCTTATCTGCTTCAATGGGATGTCTTGATTTGACCTATTTCAATAACCGGCTTATTGTTTGTTTTCTTGATCACCTACAAAAGGATCACTTGTCCAAAGAAAACTAGCTTCCTTGACTTGGGATAATGAAATACAGTGGTTCTCCTCTTTTGAATGGAAAACAGAAAGAAATGCGGATAAATGTCCACTTAGGGCTCCCATAATGTTAATTAGCAAAAAAAAAAAAAAAAAAAAATCAATATATATATGTAGATAACACAGAATAATTAAAATTTATTACACAGTAGCTATTGTTTGTTGTTATTGTTAATCAATTTCAAGTTCTAACACAAAGCTGGAAGTCCTCATGTTTAAGGGATTTGGGGCCGAAAAAATGTTCAACATTGAAGAATATCTGAAACAATAATTGTAAGATGTATCTGGGGATTGTATCGCCTTTGATCAACCCGGTGTCTGTTTATAGATCCTTGCAGCTCTGGCATGCTTGGTTTAAAGGTTATGTGGGAGGCCAAACAAAAAATTCAGAGCATCCATAAATTTCCATTGTTTATAGATTTCTCACATATTTAAGGATTAAACACATCCGTTCATTGACAAGCTGATTTAAATTCCACTACATGTTCAAGGGCGCCTTGAGAGTAGCTGTTGAGCAATGAAGGCAAACAGTGTGAGACTTCTGTGTGTATCCAGAGGCTGCTTACAGCACGGAAAAGCAAAGAAAATCTCAAAGAAGGAATTACCAGCTGCTGCTACTACTACT
Organism: Halichoeres trimaculatus; assembly: GCF_033239565.1. NCBI lineage: Eukaryota > Metazoa > Chordata > Actinopteri > Labriformes > Labridae > Halichoeres > Halichoeres trimaculatus. The sequence continues at coordinate 30,867,419 of NW_027437184.1, forward strand.
ATAAGACCCCAGGGCAATTCAGCAATTTACAAGTAAGATATCTGACTCAAATTGCCATGCAGGGTTATTCTAATGTTTACCCCACTTGTGAATTGAGTGTGGTAACAAGCCTGCAGAATTACAATACAGCAGACGCTGCAAACAACCATGGTTTTCTAAAAAGAAAACGTGGGCCAGGACTGAAAATACATTTTCATGGTTTTTATTAAATACTGACTGTATTTATCTACACTCAAGACAAGACCTCATACATTTTATGATCAAATTTTTAAGCCAACGAAGCGTGGCGTATATCCAATGTAAAAAGCGACGGTCTTACAGTTTTCCTCTTAACACGAGAAATCCAGACAGATGTTCCTTTCACAAACACTGCATATTAAATAGGCATCCATCCATGGCGGGTTAAAGTCCATTTACACCACACATTTACTTCAGGAAGTAAAATGGGTTTGGTCTAAATGTATCCGTAACCAAATCACAAGTGATGCCAAAAGATTTCAGCCAATCAGATCGAGGAGAGGTGTCAAAATCTACAGGATGTGTTGAGAAGGACACCGTGAAGACAACTGTTGCCACATGCTTAGCTGTTGTTTTGTTTCTCCCGTACAAATAACCTGAGGTCACACAGTTCTCCCTCTGCTGCCCCACCAATGGTGTCCTATTGCACATCACAGGCCCCCTCCCAAGAAAGCAGAAAGACACACGCACAGGTAAATAAGTTGACGCACTTTATTCCTAAAACAGAAGCCACACCACCAACTGCTGGCATGGCATTCATATATAATTATTTATATATATTGCCGTTTGGTTTTGTGTCTAAATGTGTGGTATAAAATACTATATACAACAATGTACCTCTTTATTTGAACACAGTGAAGTTCATTGCTGTACAAGTCCTCTGTAGCTACAGCTTTGCTGTAAGTCCTTCATGCTCAAAGGCATGAAACATAATTTGTCCACTCTAATTCATCTGTACAATGTGACAATACAAATATTCTGTCTCCATTACAAAAAATAATACTCTAAAAGCAACCTACTGGGACTTTATTCCATTTTTATGTGATTTTTTTTTCCTGGTTGTTTTTTAATTAAGACGATTACATATATCTTAGACCAATTGCTTTAAAGCAGGAAGGTGATATAAACCTTCTCCATTTTTTATATATAAAAGAGGTTAAGAAATAAGACAAATTATACATTTAAAAACTTACAATAAATAAGATAGATGCAGGCATTTCTTTTGGATTCTATTTCATCCAAAGGACTAAAAAGGAATTTCAGGTCTTAAAACCAAAGCTCCATTCTTGATCAAATATGTCCCTTTTCTTCCAATAACATTAGACTCTTCTCTCCAATACAGACTGGCCAGTGACTGTGCTGCCATGCTACATATCATGACAGCCAATCTGTCATTCTCTCACGTTCATTTATTTCCCGTCTTCTTTATTCCCTTGTCTCTATGTGCATGTCTTTGAATCACAGGGACAGGACTGTCTCCTCCAGTAAACAAAACAGCCGTCTCATCTCATCCTCTCATCTCGGTGCAGGATCCAGCTCTGTGATCTGGTCTGGTTCCCTCAGTGTTCTTCAGTCTGGAAGCCTCCTTTGGAGCTGAAATGTTTCCTGTGCACCACTCCTCCTCCTCCACCTCCTCTTTCTCCTCTCCCTGTGAGCGTTGGTTACAACATGTTCATGATGAAGTTGTACATCTGGTTGAGCACCACAAAGTGAATGGGGAGACACGATCGGCGGTCCTGCGTTGCTGGGTCACACGTCAGCCAGGAGAGGGCGTTGTATTGCTCCAGCACAAATCTGAGCACACACACACGAGAAGACAGTCATTAATTCCTCCAGTTACAATCAGGTTCATCATTTTCATAATCCTCCATAATCCTGAACTAAAACATACAAACTTAAATAAAAAAGAAACGAATCCAGGGAGCTGCATCTTTTTCTCTGCACCTGTGTGTAGCAGTGTGTGAGTTCTGGTGTTTACCTGAGCACATCTGAGGTCTGATTGGAGTCGAGGGGGTGGGAGTGTTTGCTGTGCAGTAGCTCGTCTGATTGCACTGAAGACACATGGAGGTGCAAAGAGGCCTGCGAGAGGAAAAGGATGGCGTAAATGGCATTATTATTAAGTTATTAACCTTTTATTGCATCTCATTTGGATAATTATAGCTCGTTTCACAGAGCAATAACACGAGCAGTGAGCCAGGTTCCTAAAGCGAGGAGTATTAGAGCAAATCAAAGTTTTTCTTTTGCTACAGACACACACCGATTAGCATCACAAAACAACTGTAACATTTAAGGACTAACAGTTTATTTCTCTAATAAAAATGTGTTTAAACACTCTTTTTAAATGACAGCTGTTTTCTTGTGATGCTGAGAGCTACAGCAGTGGTTCCCAAAGCGAGGGTCTCAACACATCTTCTGAAATCAAAAACTATTTACAGTTGCACACTTTAACCTTGACTGTAAATATTTTAACAAAAATGCCATGTAAACAGGAAATGTTGAATGTTTCCCATATTTCTTTAAGGTGAGTACCACATGCTAACGATGTTATCAGTGGAAACAAATCAATTTAGGAAACACAGGAACGTGCATAAAGGTAGACTAATTATTTACCACTCAGCCAAATTAAGTCTTTCAGGTCTTTTTTTTTTTTTTTAATCTGTCAGCGCTTGGATCGGCCCATTAGTGTATTCAATCAGCAGGGGGCTGCTAATCTCTCACGTATGCTATTTTGAGGGTGAATGGTTTGGAAAACCCCCACTCCAGACTACTTTTTGTCCCCTGAAGCCCAAATGAGCAGTGTAGTTTTAAGAAAAAAAAACAAATAAATAAAAATAAAAATAAATAACAGGCGCCTGTTTTTTAAGTTGCACACTCACAAATTTTAAGTGTTTGCGTACTTAGTGCTTTCCCGCTTTCCAAAATCTAGGGAGCCGTTTACACGACAACGGTTTTACGGTAAAACACAAAAAGTTTTGTTGCGTTTCTATCTCACGTTCACATGGAAAGGGCATTTTAGCCAAACTTAAGCACAAACTTTTGAAAACGTCCTCCAGAGTGGGATTTTTCTGAAACGTTGTCAACACCGTCGCCGTGTAAACAGAAAGCTGGCTATTTCAGTGGAAACAATGACGTCACACTCTGCCAAAACACCAGATGATCGGTTAAACTCTACTTTGGTGGAGATCTCCCAAAGAAGCAGCTTCTGGACTAGACAGTTATGGCACCACCTATAGGGCTGGCATGCGCCCTCAGCGTTTCCATGTAAACACAGATTTTTTTCACTGCTTTTTAGCGTTTTCAGACGAAACATTGTTGTGTAAACGGGCAGTAAAACATCAGGCCTGAGTACTGAGCTGTAGCCTTTACAACACATACTTTGTCTACATGTACACAATTTTGACTGAGAGACTTTAAGGTCATTTTAAACTTGATAACGTGTAGGATGCATGTCTGTCCATCCCACAACTACATGTTAAACATTTTTGTACTAAAGCACAAAATAACAAAAAAAACCTTGGGGTAAACAAAGTAAACATGGATGTGACTGTTAGTTTGTGTGGGAATCTCAGATCTTCGAAGCCCTTTTGTGAAGTTTCTCATTTAAGTAAAATGACTTAGGATCACTTCAGTTGGTTTGTGTTTTCCTTTCAATGCACCAGTACTTGTATCTAATCATCTTGTGCTGAGCGCTTTCTTAAAGCAGCTGCACTCAAAAGAAGCCAGTTGTATAAAATAGGGATTCACTGATCCAACTTTTCTGGTTGCGATAAAGATACCTGGGCTTTGGGTATCGACCGATACCAGTGTTTAATAATTACCTGCATGCTCTATTGTGGGATAAGACTGGTAATGTTTTAGGTAAAAGGCAAAAAAATGAGTAAATGGAGTTACTGAAGTTAATATTTATTTAAACTATAACATATTTAAATGTTTGCCAGCAGTTCGGCTAAAACCATGCTTCAGAATGTGCAGAAATCAATATTCAATTGTAATATTTTTTACCCAGTAGATCGGTAATTCAGCAAAAATCAAAGAAATTGCATCAGAGGTAACATTCCAAATCCAGTATCCAAGAGCTGGTTGCCTGGATCGGCACCATGGATCGGACACTTCCCACCGATACCAATCCAGCTTTAAGGGCACTAATCTACCGATACCCGATACCAGGATCAGTATCGGTGCATCCCTAGTATGAACATGTGAAAAAGGTCAGAGTGTGTTACCTTGAGGAAGAGTGGGCACTGGTTCTGAGCCTGTGGACAGGCAGACCAGAACCAGTCGGGTAGTGGACCGGCTTTAGCTGTGGAGACAAAGTAGCCGAGGGCGAGTGGCTGCTGGAGGAGGTTAGGGACCTCTTCATGAGACTCCATCCGGTCTGTGCTCTGACCCTGCAGTGAGATCGACACGATTAGCTTACTTGTTTTTCCCTTCAGAGTAAACACAATGAGAGCACCTGATGCACACCCTGTCACCTGTGGGTGTTTACATCCAGTCTCACCTTACTGCCGTCACCTCCATGGTGGTAATGAGAGCCAGGGGAGTGTACGGGAGACGTGTTGGGGGAGATGTTGATGATGTCAGGGTCCACCAGCTCGTTCTCCTGATCCAGCAGATCAAAGATCCCGATAGCATCAGACCCATCTGAGGAAAAGAGGCAAGACATTCTTATCTCTCTGTGTCTTTAAGAGGAAGTGGAGTTCACCTGAAACACCATTAAGAGGCTAATTTAGCTTTTCACTGAGAACTGGACACAAATATGTGTGCAGAACGGAAAGGGCTGCAAGCGTTTGAGAGTGTTTTGGATGCAGGCAGAGAGAACAGTCGTTTAAAGAACAGGAAATAAACAGGAAGGATTTAGAAACAAACAGGAGAGATTAAAGGAGAAGGTAATTGCTGGATTTCTCTTTAACATCTGTGCCCACGTTAAAGTCCAGCAAACAGCCAGAGCCACGGTGAATTAAAAACACAGGCAGATAATGACTGCGTGATAGATGGAGGAGCGCTGCTGACCCGTGGTGGCGTTCAGGATGTCGATGTTGGGGTCGATGTTGGTGTAATTGGAGCTGGCCACCTGGACGAAAGCAGAGGTGGGGAAGACCAGGATGTGGGTGCAGGAGGTGTCCTGTGGGGTGCTCAGCTGGGACGTCTGCATGTTCAGGGTGGTGCTGCGGCCAAACACGGAGCCTGTCGACACCGAGTCTGATAGGGAGAACAGAGAGGAGAGGAGGGAGTCAGTAAACAGAGCAGCAGAGGAGGAGGAGGAAAGGAAATCCTTGAGTCAGTGTTTTTATCAAGTGAGAGGAAACTCTCGACCAGTCCCTCACTGAAAAGACTCTTCATGTTTCAACCAAGGACATCCTACGACTCAAAGAGCAATAAAACATCCGTCAGACAGGAAACTACTGCCAAACTAACCACTGACTCTACTGCGCCTTAAAACAGTCATTGTTGCTTACATCTAAATACTTTTGATTATTTCGTTTCCTCTACAAAACTGAACTCTGGCCTGAACTCCTGAACTTAGTTTCAGAGATTCAAGTTCCCTGTAAAACAAAAATAAAGCTTTCTTTATCACAGAGGGCTTGATGACCTGAGCAGCAGGTAATACAAGCTTTTCTTTCCTGAAATATTCTCACAGTCTCAAAAAAGATTTAAAAAAAAAAAAAAAGAGGTGGCAAACAGGAGTGGGGAAGATGCCAAGAGGCAGAAAGTGACATCAAAAGAAGTCTGCAAAAGCCATATTGTAATACTTACAACATGGTCAAAGGGGCAAAGTGACACATCCACATTGTGATAAAATAGTTGACGAAACGTGAACATAACATAAACACCATCCCGCCTGTCTATTCACCAGGAGAAACTCCCAGAAATTAACTGACACATGCTCACATCAGCTCAGCCTGACTTCACACTGAGGGGCTGCACATTGTCACTGCAGTTCAGAGAAAAATGAAAAGACTGAAATCCAAGGAAGTGTTAATGTCTTTCACTATTACACAGTAGAATATTGAATGATTGATTTGACTTCAAGCCTTGTAGATGAGTAATAAAATTATCATCAATTTTCTTAAATAAAATCAGAGAACACAAAACAAAGCGGACCAAATCTGTGGCTCAACCAGTGAAATATGTCAACATGTGGAACACACTGTTTTATTAAATGAAAAAGAAACACTGTGTGAACATAAATATCAAATGTATAAAAGTCTTACTGCTCTCTCATCAGTAACAAAACACAATCTTGAGTGCAGAAATATAAATAAAAGCAAAGTTTTGGCTCAACCACTGAAATATGTATACTTGTGGATTGCACTTTTTAAATGCACTCAAAAACTTTTTTTTTTAATTGCAGCCTTTGCGATTTGAAGATTGCATTCTATTACATTGTAATATTGGTTTAAATTCGATTCATTGTTCAGTCCTACTTTATTAAGTGTAAAAAGTAGTAATTATCTGTCGATGTGGTAAGATAAATGTACTTGTTATATCTCTTCTGCATTATTGGTAGTTTTTGTAAGCAAGTCAAGGTGTCATTTTTGTCTTGTAGGATCTTGAAATAAGACATGTTTCTGGACTTTTTAGGTGAACTTGGTTCATCTCAAGTCTAAAAAGACAACTTTAACTAAAAATAAGACATCAACACTTGCTTAGATAAAAGCTACTGAAGCGAGGAAGGTCAAACAAGCTGCTTCATTTCTAGAAATCAGTACAGGTCAAATTTGGGTTGAAAACTTTGGCTGTTTGGTTCACAATCACCCCCCCCACAAAAAAAAAATAAAAATAAAAATAAAAATAATAATAATAATAATAATAATAATAATAATTCAGGAGGGTTGTTCCTGTGACAACATCTTTAAATAACTTTTTAAAACAAACAACAAAACTTTAAATGTGCTAAATTCAGCATTTGGTGTTTGCATGAAACATCTTTGGAAAGACCAAAAAAGCATCAATTTAACATCTATGACTCAAGAGGATGATAATCTCAGCTGCCTGATAAGGGGAATAAATAAATGGCTTAAGCCAAGCAGCATTGATAGACATCTGATAACAAATGTTGTTTTAGATTAGAGTAATGGACAATTTAGCCCCTGTTTGCACGACTAGGGCAAACACATTTCCTAAATATTTTAACTCTTCTGTTTGGACTTTTGTTTGTTGAGCAGAAGTTTTTCCATTTTTAACAGGAAAAATCCAGTCTGTTTATCATGTTCCATAATTTTACCTTAATGCTGAAAATGTGGATCACTGTGCAGTTTTATGTAACTATTAATGATTATGTAAACAGCTGATCTGAAGTGATACCAAATGAAGGTCAAGTGCTGCTTAGAGATCAATAATTAAACCATTCTTTGAATCTGAATAAAATAAAACGTCCGCCTGGGACTGGTCCAGTATTGATTAGTATTGATCACACGTGTTGAAACCGCATGGGAAGGATCCACTTCATAATCAAAAGAGAAATTTAATTTCCGATGTAAGAACAGCTGTTACATTTAGTGCCAACAAGCCTCTTCATTTTAAAATCCATCTTACAGTGATGTAAAAGCCCTCCAGTCTCAGTCATCTGAGGAGAACACAGCCGTGCTAATCTCTTTCAGCTTTGAGAGCGAATCAGGGAAGGAGATGTCCTCGGCCCAGCATCGCTCAACACAATCCAGCTATGATGCACCGACAATCCCCCCACTCGTTTCCCAAAATAAACCCATTGATCTGCCTCTCCATCACACCGCGCCGAGATCAATGGCCATCTGAGAGGTAGTGCTTTATGAGCGAAAGGTACACGATCTGCCCTGCCATCAATCTGATCTGGACAAGGAGGGGACACGCATTGTGATATGCTGCTGTTATCAATCACGACCTCAGACACACACACATACACACTCAACACATCCCATCAGCGGCTGGTCTGAGTGGAGTAATGAGACTCACATGAAAAGTGTGAGTTAAAAAAAGTTGGAAGACTGCGTCCACAGTTTGTACCTGGCATGATGATAAAAGATCCCTGGGGTTCCATGGCAACTAAGCACACGCTGAGGATGCTGGGAGTATCTGAGGCGGAGATGCCACACATTCGACACATTTCCTTCAGACGGCGACTCAGGGACTGGAGGTTCCTTCTGCTTAGCAGAATACTCCAGTCTGAAACATCGGAAGAGGAGAAGAAAGAAATGAATGAAGAAGTGTCGAGCTGGAAAGAAAAATGTTTGAATGTTTTGGATTTCATTTCTTCTTACCTTTTAACTCTCCATGTCCTATCCTGCCAAGTCGGCCAATCACCACCCTCCAGGGGACTGAGGTCATCTGCACCAGACCCAAACACCAGTCCCATAGTTTCTGCAGGCCGAGCCGTCGCACCGAGCCTTTTTTCCTCCTCGCCCTGTGGAACATACGACCACACGTGTTAAACATTTCACAGCACTCAGAGAAAACACACACACAAAAAAGATGCATGGAGCCAAGTAAACAGACAGCTGTGGTGGACCTCTACTCAGGAATGTGTGGGTATGACTGACATTTATGTGTCTTCTCACTCAGGCCTAATTTGTACCTGAGTGACAAGTGCAGCCTGACAGCGAGCGGGATGAATGCTGTGATATGAAATCACAGTTTTGATAAAAAGCACACACGTTTTTTGTGTGTGTGTGTGTGTGTGCTGCTGGTGACAGCTGTCCCACACCTGTAAGGTTACGCAGATTTGTTGTGCAGCTGTGACTGAATGTGAGACTCTGGGAAAAAAAAAAAAAGCTGCTGTCACTATACAGGTGTGACTCTGAGTAGAAAGAGGGAGAGCACTCCTAAATCCCACACATAGCTCTGAGTAACTTTGTACCTTGTTAGGAGCCTCTTTGATCTTTTGATCTACTGGAAAATCAAAGATAAATGCCTGGATGCTGCTGCATGATTGGATGCTCTACAGTCAGGGTACACCTAACTAAGTTTCTTTAAGTTAATGAGCAGAAAAGTTAATCTTTAGAGAGGGGGTCTTCAGCTTTCTCATATTTTTAACATGGATTTAGAGTAACGATGTTGAATGTTCAAAAACTAAACGTGCAGATAGTCAAATAACTACATGTATTTATTTAGCAAAGATCTCTGAATCTGTCGGTAAACTGGTAAAAACAATTATTTGAAAAAAACAGCCAACGATCTTCACGAGATTTGCTGATATGATACAGTCACCACGTAAGGATCCTGTTACTGGTTAATGTCAGAGGAGCGCAGGGGTGAGTAAAAGCAAGAACCTCTCAATAAGATTTGCATCATGATACTTATGTCATGATACGACGGTATCACGATGTATCACAGTATTGTGATATACAGTGATATTCTACACAGTTAACTCAGAAAAAATTGAGATGATGCATATGTTAATCAAAATATTACTCAAAATTAGGAGGACCAAGGAAAACAAGGATATCTATGGCAAAATGACTTGCTCAGTACAAAAAAACCCCAAATTTTGGAAATTAGAAATAAGATATTTTACATAAACTTTGAGGTGATATTTATTGTACAATCTATTGGCAACATACAGTGTAGTAGCCCTTTGGGGCCATCCACCACAGCGGAAGTGTATTTTGCTTCCAACTCAGCTAAAATATGAATTGTTATTTTTACAAAAATATTGATATCAAGAGTTGAAATATTGCTATTGTATCGGAGGTTCAAGTATCACAACATATTGCCATATCAATATTTTTTTACACCTCTAGAGCGGGCCTCAAACACCAAGGTCTGCCCATAGGTCTGACTTCAGCAGGCCTGTTCATCAGTTTCTAGTGAGTCTTAGTTTGAATGTTCATTATAAGTTACAAACATTCTTCAGTCTGGGTCATTTTAGCTGTATTAAACTGAAAAAAAGCTTTAAATGTATTTTCAGCACTTTTGCCCTTTCTTATATTTAGGGATAGGTACCCAATTCGCTACTTTTATAGGTACCGACCAAATTCTGTCAAAAGTACCTGTTACTGATTCACGTAAAATCAAAAGGTACCATGATTAGGTACCTAAATGCATCTATGTGACTGTGAGGGAGTAGAAGAGTAGGCAATTTTTCATGCTGGACATGAACACAGTATTGCAAGTTTATATATTGAAGAATAAATGTGTGAAATTGAAAAAAAACAACATTTTATTGGAAACAAATGGATATTTTTTAACACAAACACAAATAAAAGGAAGGAAAAATTGGAACCGTTAAGTACTGATACTGATTGCCAGGTACCGATTAAAGCACAGGTGTCAAACTCGTGCCATGGAGGGCCGAGAGGCTGCAGGTTTTCGTTCCAACCAAAAACTCTGCCAGGTGATTTCACTGATTACCTCACATTCAAGCAGAGAGCAGGGACTAATCAGTGAAATCAGCTGGTGGAGTTTTTGGTTGGAACGAAAACCTGCAGCCTCTCGGCCCTCCATGGCACAAGTTTGACACCTGTGGATTAAAGGTAACAATCCCTACTTATATTTGTATATTTTGTTATTTCCTACATCTGATAAATTCATATTTTTTACTTCCTATTTTAACACTTTTTGATGGGAGTAGCTGTCACTAATTTCCCCTCCATGATTAATAAAATACCTCTGATTCTGAATCTGATTATAATCACGAGTAGCAATTGTTCATCTCTTTCTGGTGAGTCTCAGTTTCATAGTAAATAAGTTATTCACAGACTTCAATCTGGCTTATTTTAGCTGTATTAAGCAGAAAAAAGGTGTTTAATCAACTTGAAAGTAACAAGCCTGCCAGTTAGTCAAGTTTTTTTGCACACAGGAACAATGTGATACAGATTTGTAAAAATTAAAGCTAAAGCTGTGGTTGGTCGGCATGTTCTTGTATAAAAACTACAACAAACAGAAACTAGAACTCATTTATATAAGTCCAGACCATCTGCAGATTTGACACATTCATATAGAATCTGTACATAATGCTTGGCCATGTCTAACATTAATATTTGTTTGGATAACTTTCAAATAAAAATAAAAAAGCTGATGTTCTGCATGTCTGTCGTATCTGTAGGATCATCGCCCCAGGTAAAAACAAATAAGCATACTGAGTAATGCTGACAGTATTGGATATATGAGTGTACCTTCCCCCCTGGTAGACAAAAGTGGAGGAGTAAACTTTTGACATGATGATGCTTTACATTTTGGCAAGCTTCAGGCATTTTGTTTGCGTTTCAGAGTTTGATGCAGTTTACTCTGTCTCTATAGCCCTCAGACAAATGTGATGGACAAGATTTGTTAAAACAGAACTTAAATATTCTCTGAGCTGTGTCATGTTCATCACTTTTTTATTCTTCTTGGCGCACACAGAGCGTTCTACCTCAGCAGCAGAATCAGGGTGATTTCTAGAGATGCTGTTGAATACACGAAGGCTTGTCGGTGTAAGGTGGTGGTGGTGGACCTACCTGTTGGGGACATCTATGTTGATGATGCAGGTCTCCAGCAGTTCCCCATACAGGTCAGTGCAAGTAGCCAGGAGCCAGCGCTGGTCATGTGACAAACAGTAACCCACAAACAGCACGTTGTATTTCTGTGACGCCTCCCCGAATGTCTCCCCGAGCTCCGTCTGCTTGTCCTTCACAGGTGCCAGGATGAACGGAGGTGTGTAGAGACGCAGACACTCCGGCCTCTGTTGATTGGAAAGTGAAGACGTCAGGATGGAGGATGAGGGACAAATGTTACGCCCTTCTACACAAATGCTCTGGATGTGTCAGCGTTCAGCTAGTGAACCCTTTCCTTTTGGTCTTATTTTGATCCAAGTTCACATTCTTGTGGCCTTTAAACCTAAACCGTCTTCTCTCTCGCTCTCATTGTCCCATCACTGCCCTGGTTATCCTGGCAGGGCAGCTGTAGGTTTGCAAAACAGCAGCTCTGGCTGCAAGAAGTCAACTGAATAAGGTCCTGATCTAAAACACCTCTTTGTCTAAACCTGGAGTCAAGATCCCATTATGGAGGTTTCAGGGAGCTAGCCAAGCAGATAATGGAAAGAAAACTCAGGAGTAGCAGAAGGTTACAGGTTCCCTTGGTCTTGTTCCAGCAGAAAAAAACCCACAAGGGTGGTTAACACTAAGAACTCTCTATCTCTTTGCCTTCTTTGTTTTCAGCGGCAGACTGAACACAGCCGGGGCAAGAGGCTGGGTCGTATCAGGTCAAGCTCATGTCTGGCGGGAGAGCTCAAAGTAACTGAGAGGCTGCTGCTCAGGCCACGGTGTCAGGCTCTGTTTGCTTGGCTATCGATCAGAGAACAACGATAGCATGCTGATGCTAACACACAGTTTTAAAACTGTTTGTCTAAAATGCTGTACAACAACTCTCTGCAAGGACACCACTTTTTTTTTAGATTTACAGGAGTTTGTCAGAGCAAACCTCACAACTGTAGGATTCTCTCTCTCTCTCTTTTTTTTTTTTTTTTTTTACCTCTGGGCTCCTCAGCGCCGTGTCAATGGCCAGACCCGGACCAAAGCCCGTCAGTGACTTGACGTTGGTGGAGTGGGGCAGCGGCCGTCTGCACTGAGCGAAGACGGAGAAGGCTAGAGACTTGAGGTGCTGGGTGTAGATGTGGCGGTCTTCACCTCGCACTGGCTGGAGGAGATACTGGCAGGGGATGATCTGAGGGTGACAAAATACGGAAATTGTTAGAGAAAACAAAGGAGTTACACTCTCTATTAAAATGTATTAAGGTATTAAATCTTAAAAAAACAAGAGAATGATCAATCATTGCACACTCTCTTCGCTGCATCACGCACAGACTGACAGACAGGAACTTATCAAACCTAATGAAACCTGAAGTCTTGGGAGCTAAACTTGGGTTTTGGTGTGCAGGGGCAGCGCTGATCTGTTTCTGGCCCGATGCCTTGAATAAAACAGCTCTTATGATTATGAGTGAGCATTATCGATGAGAAAAGGAAATGCTGTGTATTATCACAAAAAAGAAAACCTATTTATTCACGGGCAAAAGCAGGAAGAAAAACTTTATGAGAAATTTGCTCAGCTTCAAACTTTAATACGGTGTGAAATCTGATGGCTCAGGGTTAATGAGTAAAGTTTTGGAACAAATATGATCACAGTGAAAGTTTTTATTACTGTTAATGCAAAAGTATTCTGTAAGTTAGAGAAGCAGTTCTTTATATTTTCCTGTTTCCTGATTCATATGTATTATGAAGTAGAAATGTTACTGTAGAGTAAGGATCTATAATTGCACTTTCAAGTCCTAAAATTACCCACATGAGGTGAAGCCCATTAGTGTTGTTAGTTAATGATATAATGCATAAAATCGTTAAGGTGAATTTGAACACACTTGATGAGAAATCATATCTACTTTACTGCCTGTAATGGAAATGATGGTGATGGGTGTGTAAGCAACAATGCCACTCAGTGTAATCTATTACCAGTGATGTCAGATTGAACCATTGATAATAAGGCTGGTATTCTCACGATTTGATTTTATTACGATTTTTGGGGTATGATTCTTCGATATTTTTGCAATTTTTAGTTTCCTTTTTTAAATGATTATGATAATGTCTACAGACTATATCAGGAGCCATATTTTCCCATAAAACGCAGATCACATGAGTCAGAGAGAAACATTTCACCCTCTGCTGGAGTAAAGTGGAAACTTTTTTCCAATCCAGTTTATAAACAAAGACTGAAATGAAGAAGTAAAAAAAAAAAGTTTTTTTTACAAAGAATTCTGATAATGATATTGTCAAAAAAAAAAAAAAGATATATCGATTTTTTTCCTCCTACCCCTTACTGATATGACATCATTGCATTGCTTTTAAATCGTATGCAGTTAATTCTGTTATACCAAAACTGCACATGGTCAGTCGTATATCCCCAAGGTCCCTCAACTTTTCAGCCCACAACTCCCAAAATAGCAGTGATGGAGACTAGGGATGTGTACCTTTCGCATTTGAAATGATGCGGTACCAATACCCGGTACCTGGCAATCGGTACCAGTACTCGACAGTACAAATTTTTGGTACTTTTTTGTGTTTATGTGGTAGAAAATATCCATTTGTTTAAGAAAAAAAAAATTTTTTTTCAATTTAACATATTTGTTCCTCAATATTTAACCTTGCAATGCTGTGTTTATGTCCAGCATGGAAAATTGCCCACTCTTCCACTCCCTCACAGTTGCAAGGATGCGTGTAGGTACCTAAACAGGGTACCTTTTGATGTTACATGAGTCAGTACCCGGTACTTTTGACAGAATTAGGTCAGTACCCATAAAAGTACCTAACTTGGTACCTATCCCGAATGGAGACTGGCGGCCCCCCGCTGTGTGAATATACTAACAGGCCAATCCAAATACAGGCAGATAAGATGAATAAAAAGAGCCTATAATACTAAGAATCAGCTGATATTATTAAAACAAAGGTTACTGCTGTTTCCTATCCTGGCTAAGTCACCTCACGGGTCTTCAATAAAATCAGAAAACAGATCAAACATTTTCTTTTATGTTTTTTTTAATCAAACTCAAACCCTTTTTTTGTTTTATTTTAATAATAATGAATGAAACATCAACTGACAGACTTCGATTTTTGAAGGCATTTCACGATCCCCACTTAGGGGACCACCTCTCTCTTCCTGAATGTCACTGACCTGTACTGATATTGAATTTCGGATGTGTGGGGGCAGGAACTGAAGCATCTCAAGGTAGCAGCGCAGCAAACCCAGCGTCCACACACTGGAGTGTGCTGGTACCGGGCCTGGACCACCGTCAGCGTCCTCGTAGCTGAAAGGGTCCACGATGTAAACGACGATGGCAGGGGGATATGTGATGGCGTGCGACTCCCCATCTGTGGGAACGCCGACCTTCTCTCGTTCCAAAGTGCTGGAGAAAAACACAAGACAACAAAGATACCAAGTTTAGAAAATGAAGTTGAATACACCTGAGTTTAAAAGGTGCGTCCTTAATAAGAAAAAATAAGTCTGTAAACTTATTTAAATATCAGTAATCAGAGACAAGCTCTCAATAATGTAATTTAGGAATAAATGTTTTTCAGATTCTTAAAAGTTGTTTTCTTAATTAGACTGCTGTCCTGTGTGTTATTATTTCATAAAAGGGAGAAATTATCCAATTAACTTCTGAACAGTTATTTAAATTACAGCAGATCAAAGCTTCTGGTGATGTTCACTAACTGATCCACTCATTTTCCAGGACTATAATATGTGCTGCAGTACCTTTCCGGCGGCTCTGCGGGCCCCTGGGCCTGGCTGCTGGAGTTGTCCCCTGAGGTGCTGGTGTTCTGGGAGCCAGCCTGCTGCCCCAGCTGTCCGCTCTGAGGGGCTCCTCCCTGGCCCTGGCTGCTCATGCTCCCAAAAGGCGGGAAGGAGGAGGGCTTGGCAGACGTCACCAGGCTGTTGGATGACGTGGAGCCGTTTGTCGACCCACTGCTGCTGCTGCTGTTGTTGGTGCCTGAAGGGTTCACTGAGCCCTGCTGGCCCGCTGAGCTGGAGGTGGAGCTAGAAAGTTGTGTGGTTGATGACTGGCTGGACGAAGGCGAGGGAGTGGGCTGCGTGAGGAGAGATCCGTCCAATGGCTGAGAAGTGAGGTATGGAGCTGTGGAGAGAGCGCATCAAACGTCAGTCAATGAACACACTTTGTAAAAACGAAAAGACTGCATTTGATCAATTCCTTCTACATTTTCCCTGACGCTGTATTCAAGCTCTCTTAAAGCAGTCAAGGCCCTCTCCAGCTCGTCTTTTCAGAGCGAGTCGAAGGTGGAAGGCTCTGCTGCCGCAACCGAAGAATATGACTACACATAATCAGAAATTCAGCCAGCTGGAAGTGACACGCACCGAGGTTGTGGCGGCACACTTGTGCATAGAGTTTGAGTTTAGTGAAGGCATCGCTGTTGCTGCTGGCGGCCTTTAGGAACCAGTCGCTGACGGGCTGATCCACGAGGCTCTTTGCTTCGTTGCCACCGACGAGGACGATGCCATCAGGGTAACCTTTGGAAATGGGCCGGTGCTGGCCGAGCCGACACGACTGCAGAGAGACAGAGAGTCAGAGATGATGAGTGTTGATCCAGAGCAGATATAGTGATACATGCAAGCCAATATTATAATTATCAGTTTACTAATCAGGCTTATTGGGCTTTTTCATGTGTTAGAGGCAGTTTTATTTTATTATCAGCCTCGTGAAAATGACCTCCTGCTTGAAGCCACGGTATACTTTGATTCATTTCAAACGGTAAGTACAATAGCTAAAAGATGAATAATCAACAGAAGCTAAAATGTAGATTTTTGAGATGTGAAGAAAATTGGAAAAAATGGAGGAGGAAGAGAGAAGCACATCAACGCTGAGCTGTCTGCACCCTTCTTTAGACTCTCTACCTCGTAAACAGCTGTGAGGTCACGGAAGAAGCTCTTGGCGCCGCTGAGCAGAGCCTCGTTGTCAGGACAAACCACCAGGTACCCGACGTCCCGCTGGGAGCCGAAGGGATCCAGCAGCAGTTTCTCCCAGTAGGGCAGACCGAAGGGCGACAGTACCACAAAGTCGTACTCATAACCCACCAGGAAGGTGGGAATGGGCAGAGGCTCCGGGGACTCGTCGGTGCCTGTGGGAGTAAAGAGAGGAGGAGAGAAGGAGGAAGAGGGGAAACGAGAGGAGAGACAGGAGTGTTATTAACAGGTAAGGTGTCAGCCGCACTCCCTCCTTCTTCCACCCTCTGCTGTGCATCAGAGTGTGAGGTCACCAGACGATGTGACAGCTCCTCCCAGCAGAGCTGACATCTGCACAACAGCCGAGGGACCACACTGCCCACTGATCTGACAACGTCCACTGCTTTAAAGCCCGAAAAGACACTCGCATCCTGGAAACGCCACATGCTTTTATCACCTTTACAAGGATTTGAGCTGAACTTGTCGAAAGTTTAAAACACTGAAACAGCCAATAGTTTGTTTTAAAAAGAACTCCACGGATATCTGATTTGAATAAAACTCCCAGGACTGTGTATCAGGAGGATAAACTCAAACTAAGCCCTCCCCAAGTTTTACCGTATGAGCCTCGTCCAGCCATCTTGTGAAACTGCTGCCAGGTGAGGGGACCCTGAACACCCCATGACCGTATTGTCCTCTTCTTCTGGATGGCGTCCTGGAGTACAGGCTGGAGGGACATTAGCACCCGCAGCACGTCCTGAGAGCACAGCGCACTCACGTCCACCGCTGGAGAACAGAGGAAAGACAGAACGAAAGATGAAACACAACTACAAGAAACAAAACCCAGTGAGACACACTGGAAACTTTCATAACACGTCTTAAGTTCTGTATTTGGTTGAAAAATATCTTTTGTCTTGCATTTCAACATATGAATCCCTCCTTACCGTTTTGTTTGGCCCAGTGGTGTAAGCATGTGCTCTTGACCAGCGCCTCGTCCACTTTGCCTCCAGACATGTTGTCCATGAACTGCCGACCGTGCTCCAGAGCCATGTAGCAGTCACTGTGGTAGTCCCTCTCCTCCACCCTCACACAGGCCGGTACAGGGGCCCCGCTCGGCCCTCGTGTCACAACATCATGCTCTAGCGTTGAAATGGGAGAGAAAGGGTTGGTGCACTGATCCTGCATCAGGAGAATCATCTCGTCGGTGACACGGTCGCCCCGTCCGACTCCACACTTCTCCAGCGACAGGAGCCGCAGCTCCTCGAAGCGTTTTTCCGCCTCTCTGCTGACATCCGAACCCCGGCCGATGATGTCCAGCTCATCCTCCAGGAAGAGGCCAGAGCCGTTGCCGTAGCGCCGGTTGACCACGGCGCTGAAGCCGCAGCTGCAGGCCTCCTGGGCCTCGCTGATAGGGTCGCTTAGGTAGACGCCTACGTCGGCTCCTTTGATGTTCATGTTACAGACACAGATGCAGCAGCTGTCGAAGTTGCAGTCCTTAAAGAGGTTCATGACAGACTCCGAGAGGATGAGGGTGACGTAAAGGCTGTGGGCCTCGGGGATGGAGGGCACGGTGGCTGGTTCTACAGAGTTGAGCGGTCGGCAGGTGGAGGGCGTGGATGCCGGTGAGTACAGGTCTGAGTTCTCGTACTTTAGGGATCCCTGGACGCTAGAAGGACCCCGAGGCGTGCGTGGCGTTCGTGGTGTACGTGGGGTGGGGGCAGAGAAACGTGGGGTGGCGGGTGATGGCAGGATGCCCGTACCACTGTTACTGGGTGGGGCACTGTTTGACAAGAAGGGGGTGTGAGACTGAGGGGTGTAGGTTTGGCTGTAGTCCTGGTCCAAGGCGCCAACACTGGGGATGTTACTACAAGAGACAGAAATGACACGAGTTATAAAAGTGAGGGCCTCAAACATTAAGGTCTGCCTACAGCTATGTCTCTGCCAGGCTGCCAGGGTACTGACCAATCAGAGAGAAGGGGGCTCATGGAACAGGAAGATTTAAAGAGACAGCAGTTAAAACAAAGTGTTTCAGACAGCAGCTGAAATACTGGTTTTCTGCAACAGGGGTTCCAAAACTTTACTATGCCAAGGTCCTGCAAACAGCATTTGCTTCTAGCCGAGGACCCCCTTTGGAAACCAACAGACTTCAGAATGCGTAAAGGAATGTCAACTTTAAGAATGTATTTTCTAACTTTAATTCACTTTTCAATAATTATTACATTCATTTTGAACAGGAAACTATTAACAAACAAAAGCAAGACTCATAGAAGTAGGTTGTTGCAAAAGGGAAAAAGCATTTCAGGGCTCTGTCAGCCAAGGTGAGATACTCCTTTCTTATACGTAGCCAGTGGTCAGACAGGGAAAGAGCCTCGAGGTTCAGTTTAGTTTTATAGGTGGCTAAATAACAGGCGAGAACCGCCAGGTCAACACCGATTATGACATCACTATGCTGAAGTTGCAGCTGTCACACTAGGTACAATTCAGTAGAGTTGGAAAAATGTGAACTCTAGGATTAATGCACTTTACGTGTTGTATGTTCAGGAAAAATGGTTATTAAAAAAAACTATATTTAAATATATAAGATAATAAATAAACAATATTATTATACACTTTGAAAACCACTGTTCTACAACACCAGTGAGAGAACACAGGGTTTTTTTCTGAGCTGTAAATCATGTAAAGTAACTCCAGGGGCACCAGAAGAGCAGAAAAAGGTCAAGAAATTAGTAAAATACCCCCTCTTTAAGTAATCAATTTTTTTTTTTATATCATCTGTGAAACTTGTTTTATTGTTAATGAATCCAGGAGTGTAGCATGCCTGCAAAACATCTGCAACATTTTTTCCTTTTGATGTTTGTCACTCTTCATATTTCATAGAGTCAAATTTCACCACAATGCTCAATTTCTGATACGTATTTGGTCAGTATGACACACATTTTGGATTTCTAATGGGCCAGGGCTCTTTAACAAGATTCTTGGGATCCCAAAAGGCCACATGAACAGTCAGAAATGATCCTCTTTACCCAGCATGCACCATTAAGCAGGGTTTCACAAATTAACTGTTTTCTTTAAAGTAGAAAAAAAAAAACCTTGGGCAGTTGATCTGATGTAAAGAACATTTAGCTGTAGCATGAAAATAGGGAAGACGCCCCGTACTAGAACTCAGTTGTTTTTCCAGATCTTTCCCTAAAAAGCGATGTTCGCTACATTGCTTCAAATAACAATGTCCTGTTATCCAGCTGTCTCTCTGCATTTGTGAAGATACGTTAAGTAATACGGCAGTAGAGCACGACCACATTTGCAACAAAAGGAACGCAGAGTGGGCTTCGACTGCACATGTTTACACATGATGGAACAAGAATGTGGGAGAAGGAGAAACAGAGAGAGGGGGAATAAGAAGAGAAAGACAGAACACACATTCAATAAACATTTAAAGGAGCGGCCCTCTGAGGTGAGGTTTATTTTTGGGCTGGCGAGCCACACTGAGGAAGCATGGGTGGGGGGGAGTGTGTGTGTATTAGAGAGCAGGGGAGAGGGTGAGCACATCGTGTCCCTGACTATATGTGGGGAACAACTCCTGGCACGGACCCATCCAAAGGAAGTCCCAGCACTACTTTCTCTGCTGCAGCCAGAGCACGTTCCAAGACTGGATGCAGACGCTAAAGCTGCACATACTTCTCTTAATACGGTCTCTACCTGTGATCCTCTGGATGCTGGCCAAGCTTGCAGACACCTCTCCTTCCCTGCATATTACCAGGCTTAAGGCCAATTACACACTTCGATTCTTAATACTTTTAATATGAGTAGGGCTGATTATTTTCTCTTTTTATTGGACCACCTTTGCTGCTTGTTCTGCTTTAAATTTCCTGTCATGCTCCAGTGTACTGTAATAACAGTGAAATGAAATAAAAAGAAGTCTAATAATCGTCGGACAGAAGTATATCCCCACAGCTGCACTTAACTCTGCAGCACAAAGAATAAATTCCTTCTCGTGTAAAGTTAGGCAACATTAACAGCTTAGCCTGAGCCTGCTGGATCCAATCTAAAAGAGCCTGCTCTTTCTTGAGCCAAAACATTATGTTACCACAAAAACACCTGAGGAAAGGCTTTGGACTTCACTCCAGGCCAGTTTCTATGTTTCAGAGCAGCATTTAAATAATCTCTACAGTATATGTTGGGAGAAGAGTCTTAATTAAGCAGTTAAATTCCCTTGTTTGGTTAGTCATGCAGAGAAAGAGACACCTTAGCCACCCAGGAACTGGCGGTCAGGTGTAAGCCAATCAAACAGCCCGAGGAGAGCAGCGCCCTCCAATCTACACTCAGCTGAGAGCTCACTTCTTTGAGCGACAGATCTCACATTTCCAATCCCAAATGCACTTGGAAAATCTCCTGCATACGCTCCGGGCTAGTTAACTAGTTTACAAGATTGAATTCTTTGTTTGGACTGAAAAGCTTGCAGCGCATTTATTTTGTGTAATGGAGCGTGTCATAGAGAGTGACGTAATGTTTTCAAAAAGCTGGAGCAAAAAGTGAATCACTGTTTAGCTTCCTGCTCATGTTGGCAAGAAAAAATACAGCTGAGAGAAACTCAAACTGTTTTGTTTTTCAACTTCCTGAACACATGCAACATTTATTAAAGTGCTGTTATGTGATTAAAAATAACACTTCAATAATCAGAGGCTCTTAATAATTAATCTGAATTAATATCACATGTGAGGATTATTGTTTTGAGAAGCAGCACTTTTAACGGTCACTTATTTAAAAGAATACAACTATTTTTAATTGTTTATCTTTTACTTTTAACTACTATTTATTCTCTACCTAAGAGTTGATGAGAGTTCTTGTTCGTCTCTCACATATATGTCCACTGTCTCCATCAGAACTGAGTCGGATGTCAAAAGACAGCTACTAAACAATAGCGTGACGCCATAGCAGCGCAACACAGTGTACCCCTCTAATAAATCCAACAGAGAAGAAAAACGTGTTGCAGTAAACAAAGAGAGCAGATGGAAGACGTGCTGCATTTTGTCCTCTCTATGACTGGCATGTAGCTCTTTGATACAAAGTGCAATCAAGCTTTGTTTCAGAGAAGTCTGTGTGCCGCCAGGAGAAATGCAGCCGCTGTTGGGGTAAGTGACGATTCTTTTGACAATCAACAGTCTGCAGTGTTGTTGCTTCATCTTTCTAGAGTGGATCAGTTCAGTCTGGCACCCATACGAAAGAGTCCCAAAAAGTGGGAAGGCTTGTTTCGGTTATTTGGGGATTGTTACCGGGATAAGTCAGTGGAATCACCACAAAATGCGCGCTGTACCAAGACAAACCGAACCACTCTGCTTGGTGGAAATGTGGCTAAAATGTACTCAGAACAGAAATGTTAAAAACCTAAAAAGCCAATTAAATAAAATCATTACGAAATCATAGTTTGTTACCTTGCTTACAAAGCTGCTGCTGACAACTGTACCATCAATATCTGCATTTCCATTATACCTTAATTTGCGCAAACCCAAATATCATAATAAACTTCAAAAACACTGCTATTAATTTATGAAACCGTGTAACGGAAACACAGCTAGTGATGATGATGTTAGAGGAAAATCAGACCCATAAATTCAGAAGTGATTTTTTTTTTAATGATGAACTATCTATAATAAATAAGTTACTCTGGGAATCATTATATTGAGGGAAGGTGGTTTAAAATCTTCAATGTTTAAAAAATAAAGAAATAAATAAAAAATAAAAAATAAAGAAAATTAAAAAAATAAATAAACAAATAAACTGCCCAAATGGAGAGACATGATTTAGGAATTTAAGATACTTAACAAATGTATATTTTTTTCTAAGAGAAGTAATAAAAAGAATGTTAATTATGTCAGACAAAGTGGAAATCCTCCAATTAACCTCTTCTGATGATGATTTAATTATGATTTACCTCTTTTGTTTGGAAATATTTGCTTAATTCCTCAATATAACATCTTGAATTAAAATGACCTCTCAGATTTGAAAAGACAATCCAGGACTCTCAGCTATGGAAGTTACCCCTGTCTTTTACCTATATCGTGTTCCATGAAAGCTTTTACTGAGCAACTCATGATGAACCGGCCATTGTTTGTTTAGCTTGTTTGTGATAAAAGAGTCAAATATAAAGGATTAAAAAAGAACCACCCCAGCGTGTGTGTGCGTGGAGGGCAGCAGAGGTGTAAATGTGCGTAGTTAAGACGCGCAGTGACAGATATGCCAGGGACTCCTGGCTGCTCTGAACAGTGAGGTGGCATGGAGCCGCTGTGGGGCCCATCTCGCCACTCCAGTGATAATCCTCATCCTCCACCAAGAAGGCATTTTACACTCATTTCCCAGCTCCGCCTGAGGCAGCCATGCATGGGAAATTGAGCAGCCAGCTAAGGGGGTGTCCAGGGAGAGACCGGAGGGTGTGTGGACCGAGAGGGAGCAGAGGATGAGGGTACGCTCCCCTGCACACAGAAAGCAAACCAGCCAGCAGAGCATCGGCTTTTCATCATCAGAGCGCCGGAGTTACCTAATCATCCAGATAAATATTGGGGGGGAATCTCAGACACAAGCTATTATTCAGGAATAAGGCACGCAAAGGAGCGCCCAGCATTTATAGTAAAAACAGGGATTGACTTTTGCTCATATGTGATAAAGTGGATTATTTTCCTGCTCCCCACACACACACATGCTGTTACTCTAAAGTTCTGAGCTGTGAGAAAACAGCAACACCTGAAGACCAAAGAGTTAAAAACAACTTCTTTTCACATCCTCTAATGAAAACAGAGCAGAGACGTACCTGTCCTTGTTGAGGAAGGTCATGACAGGCACAGGGTTGAGCATCTCCCTGCCCATGGTCCAGCTCGGTCTGTAGATGCAGTCCTCGGGGATCTTCATGGGCGGGAGACACTGGCTGGGTAACGTCTTCAGAGGAGCAAACATGGAGCAGCCTACGAATGCCTGGCACAGCTCTGGCTTGTAGACGAAAGAATAGTCCTGGAAGATGGATGGAAAATGAGAATTAGTTAGGTAGGGAAACATATGTGTATCTGTAGGTAACTGTACAGACAATCTATCCTCTCCTCAAGGAAGGAAATATGCAGGAGACCAAAGAACAGTGACCTCAAAAAGAAAACTTAAATTTTAAGAATTGAAACAGTGCTCATGGGCACTTCAGCAAGAAGAATTTAACCCTGTATCCTCTGATCTTCAGGGGCCGTTTAACTAAGCCGACAGAACACGTAGTAAATCAACCAATAATCACCCTCTTTGACTGGTGACGGGAGCTGTTCCTGCCTGTAAATCTCACCTGTTGGTTTGTCACCTGTAATTGGCGCCGTAATAAACGCGGACAGATTTACTCACCTTGATCTCCGATGGCTTTGGGCTGCAGAAGCTCTCCTCCACCTCGATCTTGAAGTGGCCCCCCAGGGTGGAGGTGCCGTCCAGCGAGGTCATGCCCGTGTTGGGCTCCATGCTGCCGTAGTCTTTGCTGCACATGTTCATGGGGGAGTAGCCCATGATGTGCTGCTCCAGAGAGGGAGGCGTGGGAAACATCTGGTGCAGGTCTGCTGAGCCTGGTGAGACAGAGGAAAGAGACGTTAGGATACGACAAAGATGGATTCATGTGTGATAGAGGTGCAACAAGTGCAGGGGGAATGTTTTTAGTCTGAGCTCTGAAAACAATCCTTAGTGGCACTGTAAGTAATAGGACTGTGGGGTAAAGTGGTGACACAAAATAACACATCTCCATCACACTTTCAGAAAGAAAACATTGTGTGATGAGAAAAAACACTCTGACTAAAAGGAAAAATGATAACTACTTTTTGATTTGGATGTAGATGAGTTTAACTTTTGACCATTCTCTCTGAAAGCCTTCCCTCAGGCCAGAGCCTGCAGTCTATCAGGACCAAAACCTCTCACAGCCTCATGAATGAAGCCTCGGCACCTCCTTCACCCCCCACCCCACCTGACACAGACCCTCACACAGGCCCTGCATCATTGGCGCTACATTAGATTAAGAATTGGCTGTTGAATTTCATGTTGTTAGACCAACATTCATACACTTCTAGATTTTACCTGAACATCATCTCGCACCGTCCTGCACACAGGACATCTCTCCAGTGCAACTTTTGCAACTATTTGCAGATATTGTGTTTTCAAAATTTCATTTTTTTTAAATTTAACAATGTTATTAATAGTGACATAATTTATAAGGTAACTTCAAAAATGATTGTGAAGTGCTTTGACTTATAAAAACATGACAGAGATTCAAGGGAAAATTTAACAGAGAAATAAGGAGTCATTAGCTGCGTTTCTATTACGCCTAGAATTGCGCAAACCTAAATATCGCAAAAAAAAAAAAAAAAATGGTAATGGAAACACCACAATTCCAAAAAAATAACTCTTAGATTTGGATAAAAAGTTTTTTTGTTTTGTTTTTTTTTTTTGTTTTTCAGAAGTTTTGATATTAAAGTTTATTGCAAAAGTGCAATGGAAACACCTTTTTCGCAAAAACATGTCACCTTGTCATAACAACCTTCACCTCCTCATATGTGTTCACTGCCACACAAACGGACCCCAGCGTTTATATATTATCAGCTCTGCTGTTTGTTACATGTTCAGTACAGATGTTTGTGTTTTTGACAGATAGAAGCGAAGGCATTGGAAAAGCTATGAGCTGGTTGGTCAGTGTGCAGCATGAGGGAGGGGCGGAGGTGTGTCTGAATGACAGAACAAACCAGCTGGAGCTGATGATTTCCATTCAGTGTTTTTTTTCTGTCTGTTTTGAGTTGGCATGGTTTGACCAGTGAATAAAAACACAAATGTTCACAAATCAGCATCATCATCAACATTATTATCATAAGTGCAGCATCTGGGAGGACATCACATATTATTCTACTCAAATTGTGCGCAATTCTAGTCACAATGGAAACACCAGCAAGGCACATATTGTTCTTTACCAAAACTTCAGATATGTCCCTTTTATTTTGCTAAAAGTAATAAATGGAAATAAATCCATTGAGTGATTTGATTTGAAGGAGAAGAAAAAGAAGAGAAAGACGATATCACATCAGGTGGAACAATGGGTTATAAATAGGGCTGTCATTTTAACGCGTTAATTAGATTAATTAATTACAACGCAAATTAACGCGTCATAAAAATTAACGCAGATTAATCTGGATCCCAACCCGCGGGGTGTTCAAAGACGCACTTATTTTCAAATGTCTAGCATTTACAAACCGTTTGTCCTACATGAAAAAAGTGGTATTCTCGTCAGACTTTCAAATTTCCGATGGTCCCTGAATGTATCACACCTAGCAACATGCTTTGAACCGGGGGGAAGAGAGAGCGCTGTTAAGGGGACTGCCGTCCACATGTCGTTTATTCACATGTCCTTTTTGAAAATCTGCAGAAAATCAACCGTTTTCTCTAGCTCAATTCTGTAAAAAACAGGTAATTTTTCACTCTCTACTGCCTCAAACAAGCCCTGAATGATCGAAAAAAGTCTTGCATTTAAATCTAAAGAATTCTTGGAAAATTTCCTTCCATCTTCCTGGTGCTTTCAGCTTGGGGCTCCTCTGCACCAATGAGCAACAGTTTGTGTGTTCAGAGCATGTTAAACTGAGAATACTTCACTTGTCTTTGATCCAAGACTTGAAAAAAGTGTTTGTACATAGTTCCTCACAGTTTTTAGCCTTTAGCCCTGGTTCTCCAGACCTCATAGAAGTATAGAAGTTCATATTGCAGTGAAAATTGAGTCCACATCGAGTAAAAATGTGAACAGAAGCAGAAAACGTCCTAAAAATTAAATCACCTTACCTTAGGTGCAGGACTGTGTAGATTTTGTAAAGATAGAACCATAACACTTTTTTCATTTGTTCCTTCTGCCTCAGGGTACCTAAAAATGTGTTTTATATATTCCCACCTTATTTTTAAATGTTTTTTAATGTCTTTTAATGTAATTTTAATGTCCTGGAATTCAAATTCTTTATTTTGGGACCTTAAGCAGATATGAGATTAAAATGCGATTAATTAGATTAATTAATTACAAATCCTGTAATTAATTAGATTAATTTTTTTAATCGCCTGACAGCACTAGTTATAAATAAATAGATGTATGAAAAAATTAACACCCACAGATATATGAACAATAAAGGCAAACAGAGGGACTTGGAAAAAAAAAAATAGATAAAAATATTGTGTTCCCTTTCTTTGCACAAAAATAATAAGACTAAGTCCTCGTTTTTGTAATACCTATTGAAGTTATCAATAATCAGTAAAGCCTCTCCTTTGGTTTTCCTAATGTTTGAATAGTTTTAGTGTTCAAATCCTTCACACTGACTGTGTGTTTAAAAGAGAAAGCTCTGAAGTCTATCAGCATGCCTCTGCTTTAATCATATGGCTTACACAGCCATACATAATAATGATAAAGAGATAAACTTAATTATATTCTGCTTCTGATGCTATCCACTCAAAGCCCCACAAACAACACTTAGAGACATTAACCTTTTTTTTAAAGATAACACTCAACAAGATAACACTTGTTAAGTCACCACTCTGAGTTTAGATGATGACATAATGCAGCAGTGAGAGCGGGTGTAATTTGAAGCTGTTAGGACGAAGCTGATTGAAACCACAGCTCCTGTTCAGGCGCTTGTTTTTCTTTCACGCTGCTCTAAGACAACAAGCTGTCTTCACTGGTGGCTGATGTAACTACCAAACAGAGGAGCGCCAATTAGTAAGGCTTTAAGTTCAACAGATGTGTGTGTTCACATCACTTGTCACTGTTATGTTTGCATATTTGTTTAGTTTGAGTTGAAGTATACCTACAGAATATTCACACAGCTCAGGAGAGGTTCAGAGCATAAAGGTGGGTATCTTCTTTTAGCTGCTTTCATTTCATGCTTGTTCTGCTCCCTAACAACAACTCTCTATATAAAGACGCTACACGGGGAATAACCTTGGCCAATAATTTTTGTAATTACTAAAGGCTTCCAGGGGTCTAACAAACACTTTTCATGGTAAATGAGCCAGGAACGTGTGGTATCTGTTCATAAAAAGTGAAGCAAAACGGTTGATGTGAGACCAATTTACCTCACAGTAAAATATAGAGCGTCCTTAAATCCTCTTTAGCTCTACTTTAGAGGCCCTGAGCTCAGATAAATAAATAACTAAAGGATAAAAAATTACTGACGATACTGCCGGGTGAAGGTATGTTCAGGCTAACAAAGTGGGTGAACACAAAGGAAGGTGTTTTCACAGAGCGCGGGCAGAGTTATAGAGGAAAGAACCAGTCGTTAACAGTCTCATTTTTCACCACTAGGTGGCCGAGCCATGGGTGAGCATCAGTGATGCATTAGTATTAAAAGGCTTAATTCAAATGAGTGGATCTAAAGGATATAAAGTCTTTACATTAAGTATTTGGAATGATGAGCAGGGGGAATTCTGTCTTCAAAACCAAGTGACTGGTGGAGAAATCTCAGCTAACCACTCTTAATTTTCGAGGGGCTCCCTGGGATCTGGTTCTAAATTAACACTTGAAGTAAATCCATTCTTGTAATTTAAGAGGACACAGCACATCAGGGAGCAGAGAGACAGATGCAGAGATACATACTAATGCAGGAGACGGGGTCCAAAGTGGATGGCTTCGGTTCCTTGCTGCCAAACTTCTCGTCTGTTCCGTTCACGGGCCGCCTCGAGCCAGGCTGTTCAGGAAGAGAAGAGTCCGTCAGCACCTGACCACGCAGGTAAACCATCTCACTGATGCTTCCTATGATCCCCTGAATACTTCAATATTTCTCACACTCATGAGGCCTGAGAGACACTTCTGTAACACATGACTGCTGACTGAGACACACACACACACACACACCAGACCACAGAGTGTGTGCCAGACCACGCTCTGTGTAATCAGATACTCATGGCAGTGTGAGCCAAGGTCTCTACTAACCGCCAGATCATCCTCGTCCGAGTTGAAGAGGTTGTCCAGGTCGTTGATGGACACCACCAAGTCCGTCTCGTGGATCAGGCTGGTGGAGGCCATGCGGTTGTGAGCGGCCGCCCGCTGAGCATCTGCACAAACAGACTCAGAGTTAGTTGGTGTTAAATCTTTTCTGAGTGTTGACTCTGATGAAACCAGTTACCTGGATTGGCTTCTTCAGCTCTCTGCTCAATAAATACAGGAAGCTGATGTTCTGAATTCAATTATCAAAACGCTCATGGCATGACGAATCAGTCTCATGGGATTTAAATTAAAATTTACTGAGAATGACTCTTCCTTGTTTATTGAATGACACCAGCTTTTTTCTTTTAATTAAGACTGAATTGAAATTATATTTATGGTTTATGTGTTGGTATGCTTTCTCTCTGGATGTGAATAAACACCAGCATTGTGCAGCTCTGCCAAGGCTGCCGGTGTGACTCTAATAGTTTTAGTCACAGAAACAAAGTAATAAAAGAAAAATCAAAGTGAGGAAATAAAGAAGCTCCTCACCATCCGACGGCCCCGCTCCTCCATCTTCACCCTGTAAGGATACACAGAGAAGTTCAGAAAGTTACACTCAGACAAAACAGCACAAACGCACAAGAGACGCCATGATTTAAAGCTCATACTTCAAATCCAGAACGAGCAGGTAAAGGGTGAACGTTTCTCACAATATGAAAGTAAAAGGGAAGAAAATGTGTTGTTTCTAGGAGGTTTGTTTTGACTGAACCTTTTTAAAAATTTCAACATCAAATTTTATTTGTCATGGAACATTGTGTTTGTTGAGAAAAGATGTGAAACTTTCTAGCTGCTGTCTTCACCGGGACTCCCTCAATGTACAATGAATAAAAGCTGAACAATTTTGGAAAATGATCTAGTTGCAATTTTTTTGACCAATCTTGGGATTGCAATTTTTTGAGAAGGACATTTGTCTTCTGCATTCGATTCCCGTGCAGTTATGTAGATAAACAATTAAATGAGGACTTAAAATATATATGATCACCTGTTGATTAAAGTGATACTCCGGGATGGAACAAGTTGGGTCCTATCACAAGGTTTAGGGCAGAAATTACCCCTACAGCAGTGTTTTTGTGCAGCAGAAGCCCAGGGCGCACGCACCAACCCCCCGCTCCCTGCTCCTCTGCCGGTTTCCTCTGCACTCAGACGGGGCCATATTTTACTTGACCAAAAACACAAATAAACGGACGAAAAGTAACGCGCTGAAAATTCTCTAAATAAAGCGTGAATGCAGACCGATATCAGATTTTTTCGGTGGGAGTCTGTTTATTTGGGTTTTTGGTCAAGTAAAAAATGGCCCCGTCTGAGTGCAGAGGAAACCGGCAGAGGAGCAGGGAGGGGGTGTTTGGTGCGAGCGCTCTGGGCTGCTGCTGCACAAAAACACTGCTGTAGGGGTAATTTCTGCCCTAAACCTTGTGATAGGACCCAACTTGTTCCATCCCGGAGTATCACTTTAAAGGTTTTTACCTTGAAACAGAATAAAATGACAAATCTAAGAGGAATCTGCCTTTTTTATGCTTCATGGGTAATTGCCAGTCTACTTTGGGCAATTTACTCCTCCTTTCAAGTTGGGATCACTGCACAGCTGGGAAAAAAACTTGACAATAACATATCTTTATTAACTAATTTAATCACAGTAGAAAATTGATTTAACTTCAAGCCTTGTAGACTTGTGTTATGTCACCAGAAAAAACAGCATATTGACTATTAGTGGTTTTAAGGAAGAACAAGTACAGGTTACTATATTCCCTTCAGGTCTGTGTACTTATATATATATTTTCATTGCAGCCTTTGTGATTTGAAAATTGCATCTTATTACAATGTCTGTTTTATTCAACCCTAATAAAATCACTGCTCTGACTCGTCCTCAAAACTCACTCTTTTATCTGTTTCTATCTCTGCATGTGTCTGATCTTTTAATTTCTTCTTCTGCATTATTTATATAGTCACCTGGAGTTTATACAAGGATAAGTTTCTCTACTGATCTTACACAACATCATGTATTAGGTTAAATATGAGCTTTCTTATGCTGTTCAACAGATCTGTGAATGTTAATTTGCGGAGCTGCATGTTTCAATGTTACGTCACTGTTTAGCATCCTCCACATGAGGCTCACACGCTGGGATCACTGCTGCTGATGAAGGGATTTAAAGGAGCAGAAACAAGCAAGGCAGCACAATCAGGAGTGTGTGTTCAGAGAGGAGACGTGCAGGTGTGTGGGGATTCAACTGAAACAGGTAATTACTGGAGTCTGTTTCATTACTCCGTTATCATGTGAGTATTTAAAATCCTCAGAGTTCAAAGCTTCGATTAAAAGTGATACAGATCGATTCAACTGAACTAGAGTCGGGCTAATTTACAAAGCAGATGATGGAAAAACACAGAAAATAACGTGAGCCATGCAAATGTAACCGGAGAAGGTAAAAAAAAAAGGTTAATACTTGTGAAAATAAAGAGAAAAAAGAGGAAAGAAAGGGACAAAGAAAAGAGTCTGTTTGGCTCTGCTGTGGCAAATGAGATTTCCAGTGTGGATCAGAGTGAAATCATGATCCAAGGAATAGCCTCTTAGGCTCCAACCCAGACATCAATATGTGGGAGGACTGGCCTTGTGTGTGTGTGTGTGTATGTGTGTGTGCGTGTGTGTTCTGATGGGTTGTGCGTACTGTGAGCTGAGCAGTCCTAGCTGGGGAGCAGGAATGTTATGTCCCAGTCATTGATTTCATTATGCTCCAGGGCTTTTCTCTGAGTAACGCAGACTTTAATCTGTCTCCCTTAAAGGACCAATCCACAGCGGTGCACAAAATCTGCAGCCAGGCCACAATCCATAGGCGCTAATGATGCCTTAACCCCTTATCAATAAGCTGGCCTTGGGTGGGAAAACGTGTGTGTCGAGTCTCTACATATTGCAAAAGCTTGTTGAAGATCTCAAGGCTGCTCGCATCAAAGCATCAAATCACTTTTCCCCCAGTCTCTCTGCATTCATCAGGCCCTGACATACATGTCATACATTTACACGCCCTGTGTTATGGTGTGTTTGATGCTCCTTTGAAGCACATGTCACATGGTCTGAAGCAAGGTCAACAACGCTACGGTTTGAAGAGTTTATAGGCTGCTGCTCATGTACAGTTCACACCATCTCTGCTCTCAGCAGAAGGCAGGAGACAGAGGTTTCAGAGTGTGAATCGTGTGTAATGAAGAGCTTCTCTATAAAACAATGTTTGGACCAGGATCAAGACAGAATCTGAGCTTACTCACTATTAAATCTGCAGAGAAGCAGAGAAAGGGAAACTAGACTTAACAAACCCTGTGTCAGAATTAGGGATGGGTACCTTTCACATTTAAAACGATGAGGTACCGATGCTGAGTACCTGGCAATCGGTATCAGTACTCGACAATGATACCAATTTCCGGTACTTTTTTGTGTTTATGTGGTAAAAAAAAATATCACTTTGTTTAATAATGAAATATATATTTTGGTAACACTTTACTTTAGAGGTCCGCAAATTTTATCATACTTAGTTAATAATTAGACAATTATTTTTTTCTTATTTCTTTGAAATTAGCTCATAACTTTTTAAAATTATGTCTAAATTTATTGTTGCAAGTCATAATTGGTAGGTTACTGTTTTTCCTAGAATCTTTGAAATTTTCTCCAAATTGTAAGGTAAGAAGGTGACGATTAGCAAATAATTTATTTGAAATTAAATCACAACCCACCACAAAATGTTTTTAGAAGTATCCCAACGTTTCTGCTGTTTCCAGAGAAGCAGGTGATAAATATCTGCTTAGTTCTTGAACACAGAAGTTAGGTTCATTGTTTCCTCTGATAATTACCTTTGAAATGTTGAGTGAATCATTTGATTTCCCAATAAGCAGTTGATAGTTAGCTGTTTGTTATTTAATTTCATCAAGTCCTTTAGTAACCAGTTTGTTGATAAGCATAATCGAGATCACATGCAAAATGATTCACCTTCACGATTAGGCCTGAAATGTTTTACATGATACAGCCGAAGGCTTCAGATATGATATTCACCAAGAGTGAGGTTGTAAATTGGCCTTTTCTGATTGTGGTAGACACTGTGAGTACAGATGCACTGCAAAACAGAATCTGGCCAGAAGTTATGTGCTAATTTTCACCAAATTCTCATGAAATTTCAGGGTAATTTCAAAGAAATAAGAAAATACTTTGTCTCGTTATTACCTAAGTGTGATGAAATTTGCAGACCTCTAAAGTAAAAGCGGTAATGGTACCTTTTGATTTTTACATGAATTGGTTCCCGGTACTTTCAACAAAGTTCGGTTGGTACCTATAAAAGTACCTAAGTGGGTACCCATCCCTTGTCAGAATTTCACCTTAGTTGTCTTTATTCAAAAGATTACTTTCTGCATGTGCAGAATTATCTGACGACAAGAAATCTGCATTTATTCAGCGCTCCAGTCCAGCAGACACAGAGAGTTGAAAAAGGCTGCTGATGGACATGATCTGCTCATTTGAGGTCAGTCTGTGGGTGCTTTAACTGTCTTGTTTAAAATATTAAAAGTAAATATATTAAAAACATCAGTGATGCTTTCTGGAAGGACTCACAGAGCTGCAGACAAAATATAGCTTGCTTCATCTGACCTTCACTAAGGCATTTAAATCAAAAACGTTTAATATTTTGTACCATTTCTTGTTGTTTTCTTTCAAATAAAAGTACTCCTGTTGTTTTTAACAGGATATAAGGTAACCTTGATGTAAGGTTAAATAAAATAATCAAAAAAAGTTTTATTGATTGATATCTTTATAAAGCTTAAGATCATATCAGGTGACCAAAGCTGTTAAAAATTCATACCAGCCAGGTAGAGGGTCAGGTGTCCTGCTAAAGCTCATGAAAACTGTCCCCAACACTGTGTTACCCCCTCTCACAC
This sequence comes from Halichoeres trimaculatus, assembly GCF_033239565.1. Classification (NCBI taxonomy): domain Eukaryota; kingdom Metazoa; phylum Chordata; class Actinopteri; order Labriformes; family Labridae; genus Halichoeres; species Halichoeres trimaculatus. The sequence continues at coordinate 30,900,744 of NW_027437184.1, forward strand.
ACATGGTGGATCCACACACTCAGTATAAAGTAGACAGTGGAATAGCTCCACTGCACAGACCGCTCTTCAGGGACTCTCCACTCCACTGAGAGCTTCCTTCACCCTTACATTCTCAGCACAGACCGCAGGGACCGAGGAGAAGCAAAATATTTGAGTGTGCTTTTTAAGCTTAATGGTCCAGTGAGCTAGGTTTGTTGCCGTGGTTAGACTCCAGGCTCTGTGAAGCCTGATGCAGACACGCAGCCAAGGAACCAACACATACACACAGTAAAACACACACACACACTGAATCTCCCTTTCGATGCTGGGGGCGATCCCAAGCTAACAGGTGGCCCTTGTCTGGAGTTGGAGCCAACAACCTCAGAGGGAGCGCGGAGGAATACGGTGGGGAGAGGAGGGCCGATCAAACAGGAAAAACAAAACAACTTAAAGGAAATTGGACAGGCTGACTATTTGGTGTTCCTCTGGGCTCCACTAACAATGGTGATTCAGGAATAGCTTCCTGTTCTGTTAGACTTGGGCAGCGAAAGCGGATGTACACGGAAAGCAGTTACAACGTTATTTTTAGTGCAGGATTGCTGAGGATGCCGCTGATGGCCTATTTTTCTACCTCGCCTGCTCCCTGATCTTAAAATCAGTCCTCTTGTTCCCTTTTTTTTTTTTACCCTCAGGGAACCAGTAAGGAGCGACGGATGGAGTGGTTACTGTCTGTGCCGCCTTTTAGGGAGGCTGCGTGGCACTGAGCATTTTTCAAACGGCAATAAATCCAATGGGGTGTGGCTGGAGGGAAAGCTCGAAAGCAGCCAACTTGGAAAAGGCACCGTGCGTGGCTTATTTCCAGGGCGAGTTCTGGCTGTTTTCAGGTCAACTAGTCACGATAGAGAAATGTCGGGGTGTCACGTTAAATAAAGAAGTTGAATTTATGAGATGAAGCAGCAGCATTACAAGTGGCAGGAGAGCTGTATAAATATCCCACCACTAAAAACACTCCAGGGTGATTAATCTGAGCTGAATCATGATGCCCACGTATCCTGTGACATGATCTCTCACTAAATAAAGAACACTGCATTTAATCTTGAGCTAGTTTGACCGGGATTTCCTCACAAACATGAAGCATGTCTGTCACTGTTCAGATTCAATATTAAGATTACACCTTAAAAAGTTTTAAATTTCACCGCTTTAGTGAAGAAGAGTATTGAATGTGGAGTCTGATAAAAGACCAGAGACTGTTAAAATAAGATGCATGTCACTTTGCAAAGGCCTGGTGTGGAGGATATTTCGTGGGAACTGCAGCTTGATGTTTGACAGTTAGGTAATGTTTGCCAAATTAGAGAGCTACTGCAGGTTGTTGTTATGGAAACAGGTTGCAAAACCTGTTTTTTATTTCATGTGTACAACATTAAGTTAATGTAGGACAAAGTATAATGACTGAAGCATGGCGTAACATTTTCACATGACCCATATCTGCACTTCTCTCACCTTATGTTTCTTCCCCGGCTCGCGCTCCCCTCCTGATTTATCCTTCTTGTTGGAAAACGTGAATTTGACGTCCCCCTCCTCGAAGGCGTAAGGGTCCACCTCCGGCTCGTGGTCTCCGTCGGTTATGGCAGCAGACAGATACTGGTTCCTCCTGGCCCGATACATCTGGACGCGTTCTTCAGACACCTTCAGAGGACATTTTGACGTGGACATCACCCTGAGGAGAGGAGGAGGCGAGGTGTGAGGACTGGGTTATGGCATTCACACCACTGAGTGTGCATGTACAGAATCACAGAGCAGGATGTATGATGTGACATCCCGTGTAACAGTAGGAAATAGTACAGAGTACTGATTCATGTTAAATGAAACGGTACCATATTTTGGTACCTACAGTCAGTGAGAGACTGATTCCACAGGTGCACCACCGAGTGCTACAGCAAATCATTCCTGCCTGTGGCCATCAGACTGTATAACTCCTCACTCCGAGTGTCTCTTAGTTTCACTCTGGACTCACTGTTTTTAAGCAATAACTACCTGCTGTGTAATTTTCATAATTAGGTAAATGTGCAATATTTATATCTTATACTCCTTTTTTCTCATATCATATTCTAAGCAATGATCATACTTATATTTCATAGTTATATTCAATTTCAAGTGTACAGTTATATTTTTTCCACTTCTTGTACTTTATTACATCTTTAATTCTATAACTTCTTATATTGGTATATTTTGTAATTATTTCTCAAATCTTCTAATTCCTTTTTTGCTCTCTCTTTTTTCAACTTTTTGAAGGAGTAACTGAGACAAAAGAGCAACTTCCCCCGGGGATTAACAAAGCACTTCTGATTCTGATTCTGATTAATGCATCCTTGTGACTGAGAGAGTGGAAGAGTAGACATCTTCCATGCTAGACATGAACACAGCATTGCTAGGTTATATACTGAAAAATAAATATGTTGAATTAAAAAAACTTTGAGATTTTATTGTAAAACAAGTTAATATATATTTCCATATAAACGCATGCAAAATTACCAGAAATTGGTACCGCTGAGGACTGATACCGTTAGCCATCATTGGTATTGTATTGCTTCAAATGTGCTACCTGTGTGTAAACATGCACAAAAATCAATGCAGATAATGTCAGCTGTACGCTGCAGATGGGCGTAAGAAGAAGGAGCTTTCAGGTGTGTGTATCCTCATTTTTCACAGTATGTCTCAACTTCACTGTTTACTGTGGCTGAATATGTCCTCTAGATGGCTCACTGAAAGCGTAGGGTTGTGCAAAATAACTTGCTCACCATGTCAGCGAGCTTTTGCATGAGAATGTTAAAATTTCAGGGCGGTTGAGCAGATTGACCCATTAATATCTGGTGTAACTTATAGTTTAATTTGCAGTCCTTTATCTACCAGCTGAGGTACAAACAAGTCCAATCAAAATCTTTAAAAAACTCAAACTATTTGGGTTCATCCCAGGTGTCTCTGAAAGTTAAAGAGACATTTTTTTTGAGTACTATTCTGTCCCTTTAGGGCCCCTGTAGTCACTGTACATGATCTCGGTGTTCTAGAAAACTCTCATTCCAGCCTCCATCTAAAACACTTAGCTGTGGCTGCTGTCTCTTTAAGGCTCCCTGCTCTCCAAACCCCCTTCTTGTTGATCTTTTTGAAGCCTGCTAAGGGCAGACCTTTGTGTTTGAGGCCCATCCTCCGTCTATCATTTTAGCAAGCTTTGTGAGGATCCTGTGAACATCTTGTGTTATTAAAGCTGCGTTTCCACCAAGCAGTCCAGGTCGGTTCAGTACGGTTTGGGACGGTTTGGGACAGTTAAGTCTGATCCCGTTTGTGTTTCCACAGCAAACTGTGCCCTCTCGTGGTGGGCGGCGTGTAAGCCAGATGCCGGAAGCCGCAGCTGGTAAACAATAGCGCGACGCCGTAGCAGCTTACCCCGCTAATAAATCCAACAAAGAAGAAAACGCGGCACTGTAAACAAAGAGCACGGATGGAAGACATGAAGCATTTCTTCCTCTCTGTGATTTTCATGTAACTCTGTTACAAAGTGCTATCAAGCTTTGTTTCAGAGAAGTCTGTGAGCCGCAAGGAGAAATGCAGCCGCTGTCGGGGTAAGTGACGATTCTTTTGACCAATCAACCATCTGCAGTGTGTTGCTCCACCTCCCGAGAGCGGATCAGTTCAGTCTGGCACCCATATGAAAGGGTCCCAAAAAAGTGGGACAGCTCATCTCGGGTTTTAGGGATCCGTCCCAGGATGAGTCAGTGGAAACGCCGCTAAAAGCGCACCGTACCGAGATGCACCGACCCGGACTGCTTGGTGGAAACGCGGCTTTATAGAACCGTTATGGTCAGGTCCCTGATAAATTCAGGGATTACTACAACATATGAATATGTAAAGGTTTGAAAATCTGCACACATTGAGTCTGAACATCCAGCATTGTTACTTTATACTCATGTTTAAAACATGGGAAAACAGAATACCCTCTCTTTAAGAATGTTGGAGTCGATGTTTTTAGTCTAACTTACAAAATATCTGAACAACAAATAAAGTGCCTGTATTTTCATTTGCAACACAGGGCATGTCACAGAGAAAAATACATTTGTTTTATTGCTTTTTTTTTTGCTTTTTTCTGCTGCCTAACTTGACAACCATAAGAGATTCACTTCACAGGCATCAGAAAAATACTTTGTTCACTCAAAGAGTGTGTTACAATCTCATCTCATCAAAAGAGCACTCTGATCAGATTATACAAAGGAGAGTTTTGTGTGTGTGCCAGCAGAGCATCAGAAAACTAACATCTACATTTCCTCAACAGCTCAGTTTTGGCCTGATGCTGCCTGATATCATATGTCAGAGTTGCTGCCATATTTATCTGCAGAAACAGAAATGGCAGCGATTGCAAACTATCCTGACAGCTGTCATGCAGCAGAAGTGGATGCATCATGTTTGTTGTCAGACAATTACATTTCTAGCAGATTTATGGAGACGTGCTGGCTCACACACTTTCAGACAGACACATTCATCACTTGTTACTGGGACATCAGAATCTCTTATGTGACTACGACTGTGGCCTACTTGTTCCATGTATGTAACAGAGCAGAGAGGAAAAAAACGACCGCCGCTCAGCAGGGTGGGAGGGACTGACCCAACTCATGTGTTATCCCCTCACTGCCTCCTATATTTCTCTGTACTTCTGTGCTCTCGTCATGCCTGTCCGGCTCTGATGTGAGGTGATGGTGTGCAGTGGCCTGGGCCAGAGATTAGCCGCCATTCAGAGCTGTGGCCCGGAGGATTACAGCTCACTAGAATAGCCCGTCCAGGCGGCTGGCCCCTTGGGATTGCGTAACCCCGCCGCTGCTAATTCCTGCTACGTCCACCCTACGGCCTGCTGGTCACTCTGCCCGCCTTCACACCGCACAACCCCTCCTTCCTCAATCCGTGATTCTCCTCCTCACAAGCCGCTCCTTCCAGTCTCTCTCCTGTGCCTGCCAAGTTGACCGCTGGCAGACAGTATTTCTTTTAGCTTCAGCTGTATTACAAGAGCTGAGGGTTTTATCTTTATCTAACCCTACCATCACTCTCCCCCAGCTCTGGTGTGTGCATGTGTGTGTGTTTGTGTGTGTATCGAGGAATCGATGCTGGCCCTGCACATTGGTGATGTATGATGTCAAAAGGGCACATAGCAAGAGATTAACATGCTGTGTGCAGCTAAGCGCTGTAGCGAACATTTTGACACAGAGGAATGAGGAAGGAGGAGTGAGGAGGGGGATCTGAGCGAGGGAATGTGAGAGGAGGAAAGGTGGGTTTAGCATCATCACTCTTTCAGATCAATTCCTCTTTTCCTGGTTTTCTGGTTGTTTGCAATGTCTCAACACCTTTTTTTCTTATCATCACTTTCAAAAGCCACACTAAAGCAACAACTTAGAAGAGTAGCTCATTATTATCAAGAGGTTGTTGAATAAAACAAACATGTTACTTTTGTTGAATGGCTCAAAGTAAGACAACTCGCCCACTTTCTAAAAACAAAATGTTGTTTTAACTTCTGAATCTAGGTTAGTGCATTTAAAGCCACGTTTCCACTAAGTAGTTAAGTTCTGTTTGTCTCTGCATTTTACAGCGTTTCCACTGACTAATCCCGGGACAGATCCCCAAGTAACCGAGACGAGCTGTCCCACTTTTTGGGACCCTTCCATAGGGGTGCCAGACCAAACCAATCCAATCCCAGAAGGTGAAGCAAATACAGACTGTTGATTGGCCGAAACAATCGTCACTAACCTTCCAACAGCGGCTGTAATTTTCCTTGTGGTACACAGCACAGTCTTTTCTGAAACACTTTGTTTACTGTGTCTCATTTTTCTTCTTTGTTGGATTTATTAGCGGGGTACACTGTGTTGCGCTGCTATGGTGTCACGCTATCATTTAACTGATGCGGCTATCAGCATCCAGCTTACACGTCACCTACCACGAGGGGGCACAGTTGGCTGTGGAAACACAAACAGTACCAAGCTTAACCGAGCCAATTTGTACCAAAATGTACTGATCTAAACCGGACTGCTTGGTGGAAACAGGGCTTTAAGGAATCTTCATTTAAAAAGATGTTAGTCAGCGCCAAGTCTGGGCCCTTAAGATTTTCTGTTCCTGACAGAAATTGCCAGATAAACTATAACTTTAAAGTTTTCAAATGTTTTTTTTTCTTAATCTCGAAAAATGCCCTCAAATTACGTGATCAGAAAACTCTACTCTCCATCATTTTCTTTGCTTTGGTGGACTGAATGTTCACTCTACACTAAGAGCACAAAGTTCTTCTGCAACAGTCTCAAGCAGAAATTGCAACTGGCAGTCTCAACATTTTGTAGGCTGGAGAGGAGACTGAATTACTGAGTAATTCATAGTTTTGGCATGAACCACATGTGATTTTCTATATAAATAGGGGCTATAATGCTTTGCCTCATTACAAACATGGATATAAAGTCACAACAATAGTGTTTTTATTCCATATCTATTATAATGGGGTGCTGGGCACACTAGCAGCTCCAAGGTTCTCTCATTTCCTGTATTTCCATGTCACAACGCACCATGACAACTTTCCATTTGAGTGGATACATGATTCCTCAATCGGTTTGGGAAAAGGAATATTCCACCCCTGTGAAACCGATTAAATGTCCATTCAGATTGGCACTTTTCTTTCATAATGAGGTGTAAACAAAGTTTAAATTCTTTCCGTTTGAGCAAATAAACCAAATGCAAGCGGGATACTTAGGTCCATGTTTACGTGACTATGGTGTGTCCTTATGTTTGGAAGGGAGTGAAATGTTATTTCCCCTCAGGGATCAATAAAGTATTCCTGATTTCTGATTTCAATGTTAGATGTTCGTACAAAATGTGCAGATTGTCAAACGGCGACATATTCATATGTTGTAGAAATCCCTGAATCTGTCTGTAAACTGATAGCACCAGATCTTCATGAGATCTTAACGAGACTCCTTGAGATGATAAGATCATCACATAAGGATCTACTGACTACTTCATGACATGTTGGAGGGGCAGGCCTCAAACACCAAGATCTATCTATAGCTCTGTCCCTGACTGGAAGCCTCCAGAGGACTGGCCAATCAGAGGGAAGAGGGTTAGTGGGGCAGGGAGCCTTAAAGAGAAAGCAAATAAAACACTTCAGAAGCTAAAATAATGGTTTTCCAAAACACCAGTTAGAGGGAGAAAGGGATTTTTCTTCTTTTTCTTGGGGGCACCAGAGAAAAAAAAACAATAAAAAAAACCCACATAATACCCCTCTTTAACAACATTTAGGCTCTTGTATATTCAGGAACTTACCTTTCGCATGTACATGGATCTTACAATGGAGAGTTTTTTTTTTTTTAACATGCTCTACTGACTTCAAATACTGCATTATATTGAGATAAGGGAGATGAAGGGTGGGGTGGCAAACAAAGGAGTACTTTTAGTGATGCTGGTTTCTGAGTGCAGTGCATGTCTGTATTTGCAGGGGGGTTGACCGAACTTACTCTGAGCATCAATAAAGAATTATCTTAAGTTTTGAGGACTGTGTGTGAGAAATTTTCTAAAACCTCTACATTAGTTTTGAAACATCTCTATCCACAGCGCCGCAGGCAGACCGAGGCCCCTCTTTAATAAGTGAGCGACTGTTACACTGAGCACACCCAAAGCCTTGGAGCATTTCCTCTGTCATATGTGGATTTACAGCTTTTTTTTGTCACGTTTATTTCTTTGGGTTTGTACTTTTTTAGATTTAGATTTAGATCCATTTCCTTTTGGCGAGTTTCTTTTTTAAATCTTTCATTTGCAGTGAATGTGTGTTTTGTTATTTGGACCTTTGCATGTGTTTATCCAAGTGCTACGTTTGCCTTCGTTTGATTAGTGGCTGTTAACCGACAGCTGTCACTCACTCTGTCACTGACACCAGGTTGTCCTGTGATGCCATGGCCTCGTCCCTCAGTTTGTCCCCCGGCAGCAGCGGCGTCGGCAGCTCTGCTTCTTTCCTGCGTGGGAGGTTGAATAATCGCCACGGTGTGTGCGAGCCGTCTTCCTCCAGGTTGACTGCGTTCCCTACGTAAACGGTGGGCTCAGGAGGCTCAGAGTAGGAGGAACCTCCGGGGTGGCAGTGATGGGGGTGGAAGTGCTGACTGAGACCCTCTTGCCCTCCAGGATCCTCGCCGCCACCCTTCCCCCCAACCAGGCAGGGCTCAGGGGGAGGCTGGTAGAAGTGTTGGCTGTGGGGGGTTGAAGGGTTCTTCATGCCCTCTCCTGACTCCTCATTTCGCTCACAGAGGTGAGGGCTAAGTGGTGGGGGTTGTGGGGAGTTGGCTTGTTCTGACGGCCCAGGGTTGACCCCTCCAGCGTGGAGCTGCGGGGCTTTCTGAATGGCGGACACGTCTGTTGATCGAATACTTGTGAATCTTCCTCCATCCTGGCCTCTCATGGCCAGCCTCTGCCCGGCTGTTGTCTCGGTCTCTATTGAAGCGTCGTCACAGGTCAGGCTGCGGTGATGGAAGGGCGTCTGAGGTCTTTTCTGCTGCTTGTCACCTTTCTCCGGCTTCTCTCCCCCGGCTTTGTGCTTGGTGGGAGGCTGAGAGGGCTGGCCTGCAGACTGAGCTTGGCCTGGGGTGCTGCCTGTTCGCTGCTTCACTGATTTGTACCTGCGGGTAGGAAAACAAATAAGGCGAGGTGAGGCTATGAGGCATGGCTGACACAAAGCTGAACAGTGCGGAGAGAAGAGGCAGAGAGATTCTGTCAAACCACGAGAGGCTGCAACTTAATATCAATTTCCATGATGCAGAGATTTTGCGCAGCTTATGTGAAATTCCCTGTAAATCCTTTTATCTGCTTCTTGTAACGAACCTGAAACACCCAGCTGATTCACTTCAAAACAATTAACAGACATGCCAACAGAGTGTAAACCGCAGCTTTCTGACTGGAAACAAAAATCATCTCATGAAAGAAAAACTGATTTACAACAATCTCAGTTCTGTCAAGAGAAAAGAGAAAACATGTAATTCTGGTGCAAATGAGGATGATTAGAACATGAGATAGCAGGCTTCACCTCGGTCTTTGGCATCTGTTGGCATTCAGATAAGAACATCTGGTTTGAAACCACCTCACCTGATCACAGCCAAGGTGCAGTGTAATCAAACGCTGATCTACTATCTGTTTGGATCGCCTCTACAGATCTGGCAGCACGAGAGCTATTTACTATACCTAACCAGGGCTGCAATGACGAATTGATAAAATTGCTAAAAATCTATTAGTATAAGCATCAACAACATTTTTCCATCAGAGATGCCTTTATGCCAATTTAATTTGTCTTCTTCGTTTTTGTTGGATTATTTAGCGGTTGGCAACTAGCTGAAGGTGCATTACCGCCACCTAGATAATCTGGGCTGCGGGGATGTATGCATCACATGTAAACAGACCAGCGTGGAGGAGGAGAAGTTGAGCCGGCAGGTGAGGGAAACTAGTAAACATGCGAATAATGGCAGAGCCGGAGAAAGCTGTTCGTTCAAAAAATGTCAGAGTTTGGGAGTATTTCATGCTGAGTATAAGCACACAGCTACAAAATCCAACATACACTCCTATGTTGTGAAATGAATGGTATGTCTTTTAGAAGTTCAGTCTTTTTATCAGATCGTCTCCCTGTTAGTATCAAGGGGCAACATCCGGTCAGTAAAAATGAAGCCTATGCTGAAGTGCTAAAAGTCGCTGTTTGTCAAGAATCCACTTGGGGTTGGCTGCAGAAAGACTGGAAGCCACATACACACCCAGCCATTAAAACAGACTTTTACAGCATTAAAAAACTTATTTACAGCATGGTTCAAAACACAGCTTGGGTTAAGATGATTTCACTATCAGCACCCATTGTACGGTGAGTGATTTTTTTTTTCTATCTCTGCATTGTAGAAGTTATTAGGATTGTTTGATTTTCCAATCAAAGGCACAGCTCAGGTCACGTGACCGTCCGGTAGCTGCTCAGAGAAAAACTCACAGCCAGCGTCCGAGGATAGGCTTCATTTCATGTTTTCAGAAACAGACGGGTGACGTCGCAGGTGCTTTGTCCATGTTTTATACAGTCTACGGTTAGCATTAGTGGTAGCTGCTACAGATAGTGGTAGGGCAGAGGGGGTGAACTGTTTGACCTGCAGGTGAAAAGGTAGAGGACACATTTTTATTTATTTGCCTTTTTGGCCCACTAAATTCTTAATCTGATCTAATCTGAATGAAGCAGCTGGTCAGTTCAAATATGTTGTTTCTTTGTCTTTTAGCAAACAACAATCATCAACTAAAATAACAATTTGGTTTTGTGAATTTTACTATCGTTCATTCTCATCCATTTTTTCCGATTCATCAATTAATCGAAAATATAATCGTCAGAGTAATGGATTACTTAAATAATTGTTAGTTGCAGCCCTAAATCCAACCATACTGAGCAAAACAGTTTGGGTACAGGGGTAGAAATCAAGAACAAAGGTGCCCTGGTGAAATCTTGTTTTGAACAATCAGAAATGAATGTGTTTTGACCCAGTGTCTGCCCCCTCTGCGCCTTCTCATGCTCTGTATGCAGGGTGAGAGGTCACTCTGGGTCATGGGGTTTCAAACAGTAACAGTGACCCCCAAACACTTTACAGGCAACATTTACAGCATGTCAGGAAGCCCTTTTGTATCCCAGTAAAATATAATCGTAGTGGGAAGGGAAGTGGTCAAAACATGATTAAGCTCCAGCCTGACCTCATGTGTGACTTGAAACCTTTGTCCTCTCTGGGTTTTGTGATCTGTTGGCCTCCCTATAACCACCGAGCACCGCCTATCTTTCAGGCCAACATTTGCCCCTCTGCTCCTGTATCACCTCTTGGCTCACGACCGCGGCTCCACATTAAGGTGTTGACGAGAAGGCTGTGTCTCTTTAATGGCCCGGACTCTAGCGTGCACTGACAATCAGATGTCAAGATAAGTAGACACATGGACGGCTTCCATCTACAAAACAAAGCTAATGGCCATTAAAACTGGCAACGCAGAGAGCGTCCCATTTCTGTGTCACCAAAGTGTTGGGTGACGTCCAACAAATTAACATGCTCCAGCTGACTGGCCCAATCCACTCTGCTCTCGTCTGCCGTCCAAGTTGGCTCTCCTCTCCTCTAAGGTGGAAAATAAAAAGCTGAGTACGACGGATTCCCTGGTGGAAATGTGCCCAAACTTCTGAGGCATCATCCAATCAAAACGTACTCAGAGATGAGTTTAAAAAGAACTTACTCATCAAGCATTAATCTGAACGCAGTGAGTGACGTTTGAGACTTGGACCCAGCTTTTTGACAGGACAGGTCATGGTTTCATTCAAACGTGAGAAGAAAACAGCTGGTCGCTGAAGATTGATGCTGACATCTCATCTGCTGTATGATTCAAGAATATCTTTTTTCAGTCTAGTCTTTATTCAACCATGTGAAGAGTGTCCTGGCCAAGACAGGAAGCAGCACATTCCACAAAGTTTGTGACGGACAAAAAGCAGCCACATATTCGACCACAGAACAAATCCATGAGTGACTGATAAAAACAAGGCACGTATAAAACCTGAAAGCTCCTGAGAGGAGTGTGTTTCTGTTCATGAAAAAAGACTAAAATTAATGTATCTTTTTATGACCTTAAAAACAAAGACGACCATCAACAGGAAAAGTATCTTTCTCTACATGTTATTCATAATGACTGATATCGTGTGGGGGAAAAAACAAAAATTGATATATCAGGATTTTTTGTTATACAATATCAAAATCCAGATTCTAAGTCAATGTTTTTTTTTTTTTTTTTAATTCTTCATTTTATTCTTTGATTATAAACTGGGTTGGAAAAAAGTTACCACTTCTCACCTGCAGAGCCTGAAATCTTTCTCTCTGATTCATTTGATGTGCATTTTTTGGGCAAACATTTATCTTTTTTACATGGTCTGGTGTTAAAAAAAATAAAATAAAAATCGCAAAAATCATGAATATCAAAGAATCACAATTTAAATCGTATCAGTACCCCAAAAATCGTGATAGAATATAATCTTGAGAATAGCATATCGTCTCAGCCCTACTGATATCACTGATGGGAGGCTGGTGTCGGACTGAGTGATTTTAAATGTGCACTGTACACTGTCTGACCAGCAAAAAAGAGCTGGAGGGAATTACACATGTACAAGCCAAGTGAGACCAGTGCGTCCACAAGAGGGCACCAAAGTTGACACAAATCAAAAGTTACTCACATGAGCTTTAAAGCCATGCCATGTGTACAGGAAGCTGATAGACTAGAAATAAACATTCAATAAACTTTCTTTGGGCTTTCTTTAGGGGTAAAAGATTTAAAATGATTCAAGTTCAAGCAAAAGTTAAAGTAATTAAAGTTTACAAGTAACATTTGCTTTCATTAACTCACTATCAGATGAGTAAACTCAGCACAAAAAGTAAGGCAATCTGTGTTTGGCAGATTATTTCTTTGTTTTACTCAATTTGTTCTCAATGCTTCTCAGTAACAAATCCTATACTGTTGATTTTTTTTTTAAATTTTTTACTATTAAATGGTGCCACATTTTTTAGGAAGATATATTTGTGGTATGAGCAGCAGAGCTAAGAATGTGGGTTAAAAAATTGGCCAAATCTTCTCTGCCAATGCCTAACAGCTTAGTCTGCCACTAACTATTTAAAGTACATTTTTTCTCTATTGTAATAGCAACAAAAACACAAATTTCTAACTTTTAGTGTTATCTTTTTATTTATGCTGATTTAAATGCTCTCTATGAAAACTTAATGAGACCATTTCAAGTCAATAATGTATAAAAAAGGTTCTTGGAGACTTCTTGAGACAGAAATACAATCACCAAGTTGCTTCTTTGTCCAAAAATATTTCAATTATTAACTGTAACAAGCAAAAAAGGAGCGAATATTATTGCTATAAGGGCTTAGAGCAATAAAAAGTCATTTTTCTTGATAAATCTGATATTTTATTAAATCTTCCCGTGTGTGCTATTTGTTTTTATTTGTTATGTCAAACATTTCTTTTGTATTTTTTATTACACAGTATGTTTATCTTCTTGCTTTTTCATTCTTTTTCTTTCTCTGCCTTTCTTTTTCTTGCATTATAATCCATATACTGATGTTTATACATATTGTTTTTGTAGCACCAGACAGAGCAGCAGTGCATATTTCATTGTGTGCAAGTCATGTGATGACAATAAAAGCTTTTTATTTTATTTCAATTATATTAATGACACTATTATCAAATGATAATGCTCCCTCTTTAGTTTAATTTATTGATGAACTGTTGCCACTTGACAGTATTTTACCCTTGTTTTGTATCGTGACAGCTCTGATCAACCTTAGCTGTTCCCTCTGTCTGAGTAAATAAACACAGTGGTGTGTTTGTAACAAGCACACATGAACTCTTTCAACATGTTTTGAGCTCATTTGTCATGCTTGTAACATTCACCCTCTTTGTAAAGCCACAGTTTCCCCTGAGTGCTTCATCAGAGGTCAAACTATTCTTTCTCCCTGAAATTATTCCCATCAGTGTGCGAATAAAAGCGTGACTTACAAAAACATGGAGCCCAGCAGAGGTTTCAGTGCGGACACAGCTGTCATTTAGACAAAATAGTGATAAATTGAAAAGTATGAAGAATAATAAGCTTGTCAAGGTCTACACATGGATAAAACTGGCTGATATTCTGCTGACTTCACTCTGTGCTGGGGTTCAAAGCTCTGTGGACTCTCTGTAACCTCTCTGAAATGTCGTCGGCTGCACACATACGAGCGATACCTGCATTTGCGGTGCGTTCACATGGGAAGTGACTGACCTGGAGCAGCTGCAGTATGACCTCTGTGAAGGTTCCACAAAGTCCCAGGTGCCCACTTTCTCCGCCAGATCCTCCTCACAGGTACCGTTTGTTGCGGCTGAAAATTTCCGCCTATGGAGGGAAGAGGAAAACTGATCACAGCTCTTAAACATCAAGTTTACTTACATAGACAAACTCATGAAAAAGGACCTTTCCTTTGGTATTTTAATTTCGCAAACATTAATGCTTTAAATGCACAATCTTTTCCCATGATCCTTTGGTGTTAAGTGTTGAATTTTATGAGCTTTGTGCTCAGGCTGATTTCATCTCCGCGCCTGGAGCAGGAATTTTTTTTGGCTGACGAGCTAACAGCTAACTCCGGCTGACACTGTGCTTGGTCAAGAGGCAGCAGATCCTGGGCTGCTCCCAATGTGTCAGACTCACAGACGGTGAATAATACAAAAGACCAAGAGACAAAACTGCAACCAAACCTCACTTCAACAACCAGCGATTAGCATTTCTATCCAGGTTTTTCACTTTTCCTTTGAAGCTGCTAAAGGAGTGCTGAAGACATCAGTGCATGTTGATTTATGTTAAATATATTTGAACCATTGAGGTGAAGAAAGTACTATAAGGGTCTCAGAAAAGAGTTCACAGAATAAATGTTTAAATATCAACCAATATGACTCTGAATCAAAAGAAAAAAGCTGCAAGGAAATTTCCCTTGAAGACTCTTAAAAAAGATACATAACCGCAAAACTAATTGGAGACCTCTCCACTCTGATTTTTCCTCCTTTTCTGTTTTGTTACATCGACAACTTGCAAAATGCTTACAAGAAAGGACAACCAGGGGAGGCTGACAGGTTCACTTTACAGTGATTAAAAGACTCAGCAGAAGCTGTGAGCTCACAGCTGTTGATGAAATTTACATGAAGAAGGTGAGGACAAAATCTTGTTGTAGGTTTTTATGTGCATGTGTGTGTGCTCACACACAGGTCCAAGAAAGGGATGTGTTTGTTCTCATGGTATAATGAAATTACCGTATTTCCCGCACTATAAGACACACCTAAAAGCCTTCAATTTTCTCAAAAGCCGACAGCGCGCCTTATAACGCAATGTGCCATATCAATATTGATTCATCATGGCTACCGTAGTCAGGGGGAGGGTAGCCGAAGTAACAGCGGTAAGAAACGGAAAAGAGGAATTCTGCTAAGTGCTAACGTTAGCTTAAAGGCTGGCCCTGGCTTCTTCTCTTGTTTATCGTTGGAGCAATACAGCGCCCCCCAAAGGTCTGGCATGTGAACTGATATCTGGAAACAGGTTTTGTGGACGGCAGAAGCTGCTTCATCTTTACAGCGCACTTTTTTTTTTAAACGGAAAATGTGAGGCTCCGTGTGGATGTAGCCTGAGTTTGACTGTCTTATCTGACAGTTTTGTTGACATTCCCTTTAGCGCAGCTTTGTCTAGTGGATGCATAACGCAACCCCAGCCACTACTGTAGCTTCTATTCTACGCGCCTTATAATGCGGTGTGCCCCACATATGAAAACAGTTTTCAAATAGGCCGTTCATTGAAGGTGCGCCCTATACTCCAAAGAGCCTTACAGTGCGGAAAATATGGTAACAATGCTATTTCATGATGGCTTACTTGTTCTGGGCTCGGTTGATATTGCACTCTTGCCAGACGCGCTCCACCACCTGGCTCGCAAACCGGCGAGGAATCTTGCCTCCATGATGACTCGTTCTGTCCACGCTGAACGCATCAGACGACGAAGGCATTTTCACCCACTTCTGGGCCGAGTGAGAGTCCACTGCAGAGAGAAGACGAAGGACAGGAAATGAGTGATTCAATAACACATATGATGATGTCATACGCCTGCTCTCCTCTGTACCACTACCTGTCTGCGCCTCCTCGGGCGATGTGGGAGGCGTGAGGGTCACCAGAGACATGGCTGGCTCTCGCTGGGAAGCAGGCACTTGGTGGCCACCCGGGTAGACGGCAGTGCAGTGGGAGGACCCCACAGGGGCCACAACGGGGATGTCTGACTGGGGTACCAGGACTAAGCATGCTGGGTACACCATACGCACACCACCTGCAACACACACATACACACACAGGTGAGGCGTTCACGAACCCAACCACCAAACCAGCTCTGCATTGAAAACATGTCGGCCTGGGGAAGAAACCTCACTGACCTACGAGGACCTCCACGGACGCCAGAGAGTCGTCCTCCCAGTCCATGTCCTCCGCCTTGTCCTCGGACACACCCTCCTTGGCGCTGGGGCTGATGGGATAGAACTGGTTCCACTCCTCAATCAGCTTCTGCGTGGGTGGATCTGACATCTTGAACGACTGGCCGGTTAGTGTCCCGTTCAGGCCGAAAGGACTCAGGATCACTGGAGAAAAAGGAAAGAGACAGAGAATCATGTTAATCAGCATGATGATGTCCTCAAGTCTGAAATCCTTCTCTCACCTGATTTCCTTCAGCTTGACGTCTTTTCCCTGTGTTTTTTTTTGTTCCAGCTTTTTTAATCGCACTCATTCTTAAAATTGCTCAATCTTTTATTCTGCAAAACTGAGTCTTTTTTTTTATTCTACATACTTTGTACCTTTTAATCTCCCTCCTTTCATTTATTTTTATGTCCCCTGTAAAATTAATGTCAAAGTAGAGTTCATTTCTTCTTCGTGCCTTTTACTGCTTTTCCTTCCTGGTCTTTTAATGTCTTCCACTTCTTCCTCAAGCCGTGTCTTTACACTCCTCCTTCCCCAGTCTGTCTTTCCCCAGTTATTGTTTCAGGCATTTTGCCTTTTTGAAATATGAAAGCTGAAGAGAGGCATGAAATGTGAGGAGCAGAGAGTGGGGGAAGACATGCAGCAAATGGTTGTGGACAGGAGTCGACCCAGAGACCGCTGCGATGAAGCGGCGCCCCAATCTGGTCCTTTTAATTCAAATATCCTCACACACACATATTTTAATTTTTAAATTTCTCCCACTTAAGTCTAATTCCTCTCCTCCTGATTATCCTCCTTTGTCTGGTCTCCTGTATGTAATCCCCTCCATGTCGTTTTCCCATCTTGGGTCGAATCATCGGCTCTGACCTTTCCTGAGCACTGCTGGACCCAGTCGGTCCCGCCTGACTCGCCAAATACTTACAGAGCAATCCAGACGCCAATTATTGGCAAGCGGTGGCCTCTCAGAGCCCATAAACAGAAGCTTATAAAAAGGGGCCACTCCTCAGCAAACACACTTGACTGCACAGACATATGGGAGTCAGACTGAGAGCCCATCAGTCCGCTTATAGTACAGACCCACATCCATCACAGGATGCAGATTGGAGCATAAACCGACATGCATTATGCATACATGTGGGCACAGAAACCATATGCATATCAGCTCCACACACGTGTACAGTGCACACACGCGCAGCCTGACAGCTTGTTACGCGTTCACTCCTCTCAGCGCGTTTCAGACATTTGAATCCTACGAGCTGCTGTGAATGTTTCTGGAACATTCTGACAGGTTTGGTGGTGGGTGTGTGAGTGAGCATTAGTAAATGTCCCTCTCTGCGCGAGGTTTCTAGTGTGTCATTACTAGACTGGATGGCCTCTGTCCGAGGGTATCGATCCTGTGGCTGGACCAAAGAAGAGACTCCCAGATGAGAAAATGGTGAGAGAGAAAGGAAGGAAGGAAGTAAGGAAGAGGGGGGAAGGGACTGACTCGCAGATATTCCTGTGCATCAGGTATAAAATGTCACTGAATCAGACTGAGCCTGTGATACTATCTACGATGTGAGTTTTATCTGCATAAACCAGCTTCTGTATCTTCATGTAGAACACCAAATGTTGAACTTTTGATCAGATACCAGAATGAACGACAAGGATTCGATGGCACAGCAACACAAAATGAACTCCTTGGCACCAAAGACTATTTACATTTACTTCTGATTTTCAAAGTGCACATTGCGCATAGGGATGGGTACCTTTCACATCTGAAATGATACAGTACTGATGCCTGGTACGTGGCAATCAGTATCGGTACTCAACGGTACCAATTTGGGGTACTTTTGAGTGTTTTTTTGTGGTAGTAAATATTAATTTGTTTGATAATAAAATCTCTTAGTTTTTCAATTCAACATAATTATTCTTGAATATATAACCTTACAATGCTTTGTTTATGTCCAGGGTAGAAAATCCCCTACTCTTCCACTCCCTCAGCCACAAGGATGGGTTTGGATACCTAAACATGGTACCATTTGATTTTAAAGCCACGTTTCCACCGAGCAGACCGGTTCGGTTCCTCTCGGTGCGGCGCACATTTTGTGGCATTTCCACTGACTTATCCCAGGACAGATCCCCAAATAACCGCGAAGAGCCGGCCTACGTTTTGGGACCCTTTCGTATGGGTGTCAGACTGAACCGATCCGCTCACTGCAGACTGTTGATTGGTCGGAAGAATCATCACTTACTCTGCAACAGCAGCTGCTGTATTTTTCCAGTCGGCACACAGACTTCTCTGAAACGAGGCATGATTGCACTTTGTATCAAAGAGCTACATGCCAATCACAGAGAGGACAAAATGCTGGATGTCTCCCATTGTTGCTCTTTGTTTGCTGTGTCGCGTTTTTCTTCTTTGTTGGATTTATTAGCGGGGTACACTGTGTGCACCATGCTTTTGTTTAACAGCTGCGACTTTCGGTATCTGACTTTCACGCCTCCTACCACGAGAGGGCACAGTTTTCTGTGGAAATGCAAACGAGATCAAGCTTAACCATACCAAACCGTGCCTGAACTGTACTGAACCGAACCGGACTGCTTGGTGGAAACCATACTACAGACAGAATTGGGTTGGTACCTAGAAAAGTACCTCATAAGATACCCATCCCTAATTGCGCTGGTACAGAAACAGTCAGAGAAACTTTTTTTTTTTTTTTTGATACTAACAAAAGACAAAATAGCTAAAATTTCTCTAAAAGTAACAAGCAGAGCCAAAGTATTTCCCCTGAATCATTGCTCTTTGTATGGAACAATATTTGAGGTTTGAGTAAAAACTGTATCTGATGGTCTCTTAATTTTAGCAGATCCAGATTTAAAGCCCGGTCCAGAATAAAAACCTTCCTCTTTTCTTCTTCTTACCCTGCTCTCTAGTGAATGCAAACTCATTTTAAACTTCATTTTTTAATGTCTATGAGTCAATTCTGATGATTAAATGATGATTATGTTTTAATCAAAATGCGCTGTGATGAAATATTTTAACAGATGGAACTAATCTTCATATTTTTTTTATCACACAAGTCTGTACTCAAATTTTTATACTTATCTTAAAAAAAATAAAATAAAATAAAAACTTTTGTCTTAATCTTTATTCATTGCTTTTTTTACTGAAATGTTTTAATTTCAATGTTTTTTGTTGACTTTTGTAATGATTGTCTATCTCTTGTGTGCAGCACTTTGAGTTGCCCTGTTGCTGAGTCGTGCTATATAAATCAACTTGAGCAGCTTTACATTGTTATCCTAAACAGAAACAATTCAGCTGAATTTTTCTCTGAAATAAAATCATTCTCAGAGTTTAAAGTCTGTCTCTTTAAATTCCAGCAACACCTGGTGGTCTATGAGAAGTAAAAACACATGGTTTGCTTATTAAAAAACAAAAATTGAAGATCAGGGGAAATCTTTTCTTTGGCAGATGTTGCTGTTGCTGCCAACTTTGGACTGTTTTAGGGTCTGTCAGATAAATATCCTCCTTTCGTTGTGTCCCTTGGTGTTTATTGTCTACTATACAAATTATACATTATATATTACCAAGGGCGCACATTAGTTGCGATTCACTACTTCGGTTGTTTAACCCATGCTGACAAAACAGACCTCCAGTTTTTGAGAACTAAAAAAAGCCAAAATTAATCTGGTGATGACAATTTAAGCTTCATTAATTTGAATCCGAAAGGAGTGAAAAAGCATCAGACACATCAAAACTGTGATTTTACATCTTGAGTGGGAAAGCCTTGACTCTGTCTTAGTCACAGCAGTAAATACAGATGTTAGTGATGTGGTTTTTGTGAAGCTCTGACTACAATCATGATGCAATTGAGACTGCATTAGAGCCACTGTTTGAGCCAAGCCGAGACCTCGACTGCTTCCAGAGAGCAAGAGGTGAAAAAGTGCAGGGAGTTAAAAACACTCCTCGCACGGTAAATTCCTCAAAGCATCTGGCACTGAGTGTTATCTTGCATCTACAAACAACAGAGGAAGGTTTTGTAGATTTTTCTTCAGTGAATCAGCTGTACAACTCCTCTGTGTCGTAACAAGCTTTATGTATCTGTGAGCTGCTTGCAAAACCAACCACACTGTTTGTAAAATCAAATCAAAATGTTGGAGCAGGATTTCTTCATGAGACCAAATGAGCTTGTTATATTGTGCTGTAAATAGAAACTCCAGCTGCTCCTCTGCTGTATTTCTGACAAAGTAACTTCTGCTGTTGTCTGTGCACCTGTCACCACCGTAACCATGGATGGGACCAAATCAGTCAGAGCTGAAATCTAAAGGATTACAACTTAAAACATGTCGGTTTGGCAAAAATTGGTTTGATGAGAAAAAAATCCAACACATGGATCCAACACTTTTGGATGATTTACGGCAGCTGGTGGTGGAAGATAAGTACGAAGGTGTTGGAGCAGGAGCAGGCATTAACGGGAGAAGTTTGGTGCTTAAAAATGTGAAGTTATTTTCTGGAGTTAAGTGAGCCCAGGTGAAACATTTTTCATAGTTTAAGTGCGAAACATCCTGCAGTCTAGACTCACTTTATCCTGCACGCCCTCAGAGAACGGTTTCGCCTCGGCCTGCAAACACACAACCTCAGCAGAAACAACTCCGCAGAGGACAGAACAAAAGGTTATTTATGTTGCGGTACACAACGACATGCAGCTATGGTCGATCATATTAACCTTAATTAAATTCAACCCCGCTCCTTATTCCTTTCAATCCTGGGTTTTCAGCTGCACGCACGCTCCCAAACCCGAGGCGTGTTGTGGAAGAGAGATCAAATTCAGCACAATTACTGAAATGGTTTACATTTCCCCCATCACCACGCCGCCGCCGCCACTGCGCCCTCCCTTACATCCCTTCTTCTTCCTCTCTCCCAGGCTGCGAGTCTATCTGCGGCTCCCTGAAGACATGTCAAATGTGCTCAGATCAGTGTAATGGGCTGAGAGTTCATTACATTCACTCTGCGCCCTTTTATGAGGTCACATCCTGGAGAGGTCTGCCTGCCGGAGCGCTCTGCCGCACAGTAAACCATGCTTGGCAGAGGTGAGGAGGGAGGAGAGGAAGAGGAGGGGGGAGATGGATGGATGAAGAGGATGGAAGTCGGCCCTTCCTCGACGCTATGCTTGGTTAGCCAGGAGGAGATGCACTGCGGCGGTGAAGACACGCACCTGCACGCTGACATACTCCATACCCCAAACACTGAACACACACACTGCGCTGATCATAAAACACACACACACACACTGTAGAGACGAGTAGCTGCTTACTGGGGTTCATATAAATCTGCGGTTCTTAACGCACGGCGCTTGAGGGTGTTTTGCCGA
Organism: Halichoeres trimaculatus; assembly: GCF_033239565.1. NCBI lineage: Eukaryota > Metazoa > Chordata > Actinopteri > Labriformes > Labridae > Halichoeres > Halichoeres trimaculatus. The sequence goes on from NW_027437184.1 coordinate 30,922,140, forward strand.
AGTGGGAATCAATATACTTTTCATAGTTCAATTTCCAGATTATCCACAAGAATCACAAGCAATTTAACTGAAGCAGTGTTATCTGATAGTGGATGAAGAAGAGGTGTGTGTGTGGGCTTCTGATTTTAAGCAGACCTGAGCTACAGAGCCACAGCAAACAGAAAGAAAATAACTGTGCAAAGGAGCGCATTCATTGACCAATAAAATGAGTCATAAGTAACAACCTACCAGTTGGCAGCTCGGGAGCAATATGATCATCCTTAATGACTAACAGAACCCATCAACATCCCTTTAAGGGATCCATACCGCAGGATTCAATAATCATTTTAATTTTATTCAGGCTCAGGTCTTTACCTGAACGGGATGTTGTGTTATCGGCTCCCTTTAGGACGGCTCCAGAGGCCGTTAAAGGTTTGGTTATACAGGAATTACTGAGGTGAATAGAGGAAGTGATCAGTGTTTATACTCAAAGGGTGAACAGGGAGAAGAAAGGAATCGATTCTATATAAGTAACAGTGAGGAGAAGAATAGGAAACCAGAAGCATATATAACACTAGTTCTCTTAAATTAATTTGATATCAATACCTGAGGTGTTTGTATTAAATGTGAAGCTAAAGCTACTCTTCTTCATTGTATTTGGAGCTGCCCTGTCATTGAGACTTTTTGGATGGAAGTTCAAAATGTTCTTTCACATGTTACAGGTGTAAAATTGGCAATATGTCCAAAGCTATTTATCCTTGGAATATTTCCTGAAAACTGAAAAAGACTGAAAGGAATATGACAGTTAACTGCTTTCGACAAGCGAAATATTCCACAGCCAATTCCTGGAGATCTGTCACCAAACCAAGGGGCCGCTTACACGACAACCGCAGAAGTTTTGTTGCGTTTCAACCTTGCATTTACACGCAAACGGCATTTTAGCAAATCGGCATTTTTTGAGATTTTCCTGAAACGCTTCCGCCACCGTTGCCGTGTAAACAGAGCTGGAGTTTTCGGTGAAAACGCTGACGTCATGCTCAACTCTGCTTGAGCGCATTCAACAGGACAACAGTACTACCGTGTTGTGCTTGTGCTGCTGAATCTGCTGAATCTGCCGACTGCCTTTAACAAAATGTACATCTGTTGCTCCACTTCTGCTCCTAGTATTCACCAATACACCAGGTGATCAGCGCAACTCTACTTTGGTGGAGTCCTACCTAAAGCAGCTTCTGGACAAGACAGTTATAGCACCACCTTCAGGCCTGGCATGCTTACTCCAGCGCTTTCAGTCCCTCAGCGTTTCTGTGTAAACACAGATTATTTTTTAATTGCGTTTTAGCGTTTTTAGATGAAACGTCGTGTTAACAGGACCCAAGTTTTCAAATCTGGTTTTCTGATCTATCACATTCCCTGCTCTTGGAAAACTCACTTTTACGTCCAAAGGTAAACACAGCTCACTCAAGAAGATTTGGGGGAAATAATTTTGATCATTTATGGAGGGGGGGAAAGCAGTAGCTACCTTCTTATCTTAAATAGAATGAAACAAAACATGTCTTTCTATGTCGTTTGTTAACTTTCACACCTTATTGAATACTTACACTGTTTTTAATTACCTTGATTTTTTTGTTTTTTTTTTAAGACATGTGCCATGTCTTTATTGACCAATTACATGAAAGATTTAAGAGCTCCACCTTAAACACCTGTAGTACAACTTAAAACTGTGCAAGAAAAAAAATGGTTTGCTTTAACTTTACTGTCTTGCACTTGACCTGCGTTTTTTTTCTTTTCTTGTTTTTATGATCAACATAATCAGTGTACCATATATTTGTAAAGATAATAATAAAACAAAAAAAATGTAAAAAACAAAAAAAAAACAGAAGCATGCAGAGACAAACTCCACTGGATGCTCTGAAAATCTGAAGAAGGCGATGCTGAGATTTATTGATGCTGACATCCGCCTTAACAATCCCAGTATTTATTGATTTTCGACCCACAGATTCCTGGGTCTACACCTCAACAATGAACTGGACTGGTCACATAAAACAGACGTCCTGTACAAGAAGGGCCACAGTCGTCTCCACCAGCTCAGGACATTTTATGACGCTATGGTGCCTTCTGCACAGGGAGCACAGAGCGGGACAGGAAGAGACTGAACAGACTGGTCAAGAGGGCCATTTCTGTCCTGGTCTGCTCCCTGGACTCCCTTAAGAGTCAGGTGAGAGGAGGATGCTTGCCAAGCTTGCATCTATTATTGACAATCCCTCTCACCTCCCACCCTGCAAGGCCAAACACCACCGGTCTGCAACAAGACTTTTCAATATCAGCACCACATAACTGGACCCACACCATCATGTCATCTATATCACTGCACATGTTTTTTACAGTGTTGCTATTATCTTTATTCTTACATTTAATTTTTTTGTAAATTTGTACTTTTTATTAATTTCTAAATTCTTGGATTCTTTAAATTTTTATCACAATCTACTTTCTATGATTGCATGCAAGCTCCACTTCACTTTGTTTCTGTCTTTCATTTGAGCAGCTGTAACAAAATAATTTCTCCATGGGGCTCAATAAAAAGGTATTCCACTTAATTCTATTTTCTAATTTTACATCAACACTTTGCTTCTCTTCAGTAGAAAGACACAGAAAATATGTAACACGGGTTTCATCACTGGACGACTCATTTTTAAATAACAGGACTTGCTACAAAGCTGAGTTGTTATTATTTTAGCTGGTTAGCATAGAGGAGGAGGATGAGGAGGATGACTGTCCTGCAGCAGCAGCAGCAGCCAGGGTTCACTGAGTTCTTATCAGAGTTTGGATGCTGCATTTTTGTGTAATGTTGGTTTGCTTTAGCATAAAGGATGTGTGTGGCCCCAAATTATTTTGCAACAGAAATATATATTTCAACTCCTCTTAATCTTTTGTGATCATAAAATGTGGCCAAACTTCATAACTCTTGTCATGAACAGTCAATGTGACCAGAAATCAAAATTGATGACATGTCAAACCTGTTGACTGGAAATACATTTCTCTTTAACCTCTTAGTACCCAAGCTTTTGTCTGGTGTGCAGATTTTTAATTCACCTTACTATTTGGGACAAGTAAGACCTAATGAGTATATAAATGTAATTTCCCTTAGAGGATCAATAAAGTATTTATGATTTCTGATTTTCTGAACTAAACTTGGTCATTGCACAGGAAGTTTGATTATTTGTGTCATGAGTTCTCTATTAGTTGTTTGTTGTTAGTGTTATTGTACTTAAATACGTTGTTTTTTCACTAAAATGGGTGTAATGTTGTGATATCACCAAAAGATGATGTCTCCCTAAATGTGGCTAACTGGTCAAAGTTTTAACAAATGAAGTATCATGGGTCTGAGATACAGAAATGTAGGCCATGTCTACACAAAGCCGGGTATTTTCAAAGATGAGTATACCTCCTCGTTCATTTTTAAAAATACTTTCATCCACATGCAGTGGGTAAATCCACCAGCCAAACCCATAGTGGGCAGTGTTTTCCAGACGTAAGACCTGTGCCAGCCAATCAGAATAAGCCCCCGTCGTTCAGCTGTGACATCTTAGGACCAAAAACTCTGTTTACCGACATCCACACGAAATCATGAAACCAGAGTTTTCAATAATCTTCACTTTGGCTGTAGTTTCCAGAAAATATCGTTTTGAATGACAGGCGTAAACGTATAAAATATATCAGGTTTCCCAAATACCTGGCCACGTGTGGACATGGCAGTAATGTCTACATATGTGAATCATAGAATGTAAAAAAAATGGACCTCATCTTGCTCAGCTCGAAGTGGGGTAGCCACAAAAACTGCTCCCCCTGGTGACTGGCTGCAGTATAGGTCAGAAAATCTGTCTCCCCAGTCATTCCGGCAGAGCTACACTGTCCACTCTATATATAGTCTATGATGTGAATGCGAGGTCTTAAAGGTTAAAACATTATAAGTGTGTATACTGCACATTTAGTTTCAAAACATGAACTGACCGAGAAATAATACTACACCTCTGTTGTCAAGGGGAGACTTGATAACAGAGGCTCAAAGTTCTTCAACTCCAGGCTAAGTCTTCAGGTTTCTTAACAGGTGTTTGATTTTGTTGTAAAAAAAAGTGGAAAATGTTTGTCAGTGTCTTTCAATTGTATTGTTATATAAGACGAGGTGTGAATCATTGTTTCTAATACACCAAGGAAAGGCTTACATTTAGAGGTGGGGGATATATCAAATATACTCGACATATCACGGGTTGTTGCACATGGGATGTATGAAATCGGGATATCGCGACCACCGAGTAAGAATTGCCATGCAAATGTTTTAGGATATCTGTATGTAACAGTCTTTCCAGGAACACTTCCATTCTTTTCTGCTGGTGCTCCTGTCATGGCAAGCAGCAGAGTGTGCACACTCCCCCACCCTCCCAGAAAACTCTCCTGCTGATGTGTGTTTTTGCATCAGGGAAGATGCAAAAGTTGCTAGCACATCTTACCAATTGTGGGGTTGGGGTTTGTAAAAGCAAATTCTAAAAATCCAACTGAAGGGTCTGCTTGAATCGTTACACTGGAGACATTTTGTGCATCAAAGGGTTGAATTTAATGTTTATATAGTGATCAAGAGGAGAAATTTCTGTGTTTCAGATTATAGCTTTAAAATATTGAAGCATTGGTTTTAGGCCATTTAAGTGCAACCCTACATGGGATTAAAAGTCTTCATTGTTCTTAAGGTAATTTGAGTGTCACACCATGGCAGAGAGGGAAAGATCAGGAGGACAGCTGAATCATGCTCAACACCAAACTTTTTATATAAATACCAGCAGGATAAGAGCTCTATACTTCTGTATAACAATGTAATCCTAATATACTTTGAAAGCCCGTCATTTCCTTCCTTTAAAAAAAGTCAGAATGGGTATCAGAGTCATTACATTATCATTTCAATGAGTGGAAACCCAAACAATGGTTGTGGGATTACATAGTGTTTGGCTCAGGGCGGGGTAATGCATTTAGAGCCAATGATGGAATATCATTAGAGCCTCACATTTTATAACTACACGACACTATAATTTAAAGCGACTACAGAGGCTTTTCTTTTTTTACTGGCTGCATGCCAATCTGTAATGAACGACAGCCTGACAGAAGACTGAACATGCATTATCTTGGCAACAGCACGCAGCACTAAACAGACCCAGCGTGGTTACATATTTCACTTAAAAAAATTACACTGCTGAGCGTCTAATGTTCACAAGAAAATGATGGTAGAAACTCTTCAGAAAGCATATTTCTCGGAAGTTCTGCCTTATCTTTGCAGGGCGAATGAGAAACAGCCCGAAGGTGTCTGAGCTTAACGGCACCTTTGAATCCTGAAGATTAACTTCTGTTCTACTGAATCACAATTTCTCGGAATCACAACTTTTATGTGTGTACAAATGAAAATTAAGATTTGTTCCTGGTTTCAGATGTTCTACAGCACACCCACTCGATGAATGAACCTTTTAATATCTGATCAGTGTTGGTTTAACTTGTCTCTTTTGATTTCTTTCATTACACGGGAACAAAGATAGCTTTGATTTTTAAAGGTGACCTACTGATGCTGCTAACGTTTCTTTTTTTTTTCCAACAAACAGAAACCATGCACCACTTATGTTTGAAAAAAGGATTTCAAAGGAGACCAAAACATCCTGTGATGAATTTATAGCTTGTTTTGAAACAGAGTGAATTTAAAGCTTTAACCCTCTACTACCTGGATGAAAACACGCACCTGTGACTGATGGAGGTTGTGCAGTATTTTGATCTTAAAGTGATACTCCAGGATGGAACAAGTTGGGTCCTATCACAAGGTTTAGGGCAGAAATTACCCCTACAGCAGTGTTTTTGTGCAGCAGAAGCCCAGGGCGCACGCACCAAACACCACCTCCCACCACCACCTGCTCATCTGCAGGTTTCCTCTGCACTCAGACGGGGCCATATTTTACTTGACCAAAAACACAAATAAATGGACTCCACGAAAAAAATCTGCTATCGGTCTGCATTCACACTTTATTTAGAGAATTTTCAGTGCGTTACTTTCACACAAAAACACTGCTAAATAAGGCTCTAGTTCTCATCGTGTCTCTCCATCCTGGCAGACTACCTGTGTTTGTTTATATCTGGCACGCCGCGCGAGGATTGATACACTAAGCAGCAAGCGCCTCGTAGCCAGCTGTGACTCTGCAGGGGAGGTAACACCATTTTAAGCCACGATGAGAACTAGAGCCTTATTTAGAGGTGTTTTTGTGTGAAAGTAACGCGCTGAAAATTCTCTAAATAAAGTGTGAATACAGACCGGTATCAGATTTTTTGGTGGGAGTCCGTTTGTGTTTTTGCTCAAGTAGAATATGGCCCCGTCTGAGTGCAGAGGAAACCGGCAGAGGAGCAGGGAGGAGGTCTTTGGTAGAGGTAGACCGATATATCGGCCGGCCGATATATCGGGCCGATATTTGGACATTTGTCTCTATCAGCCATCGGCCGTATTTTCTTTTAAAAAGCCGATTTTTGATCCGTTGTATAAAATGACGCAATTTTTGATCAGGCACAAAAAAGATGAGCACCTCAAACTTGTGGAACCACTTGGATACATTACATACTTTTGTTCAAATTATATTAATAATTCTAAATTTCTTTTTTGACATTTCAAGAAGAGTGTGAATGTTTACTACTGCTTGTTATATTGTGTGTTTACTCAGACAAAATATTTCATTGTTTTGAAAGCTGAATAAATGTTCAGAGGAATGGACATGACTTGTTGTCATAGATTTCTTTTAGTTGCTTAGAAATTGCTGCGTTTCACAAAAATGTGATAAATATATATTTATTTAACAATCGGCCTGAATATCAAATTGGAAAAATCGGCTATGCATATCTGCATCGGCTGTCCGAATTTGGAAAGCATCGGCATCGGCCCCCAAAAAACCCATATCGGTCGACCTCTAGTCTTTGACGCGAGCGCCCTGGACTTCTGCTGCACAAAAACACTGCTGTAGGGGTAATTTCTGCCCTAAACCTTGTGATAGGACCCAACTTGTTCCATCCCGGAGTATCACTTTAAGCTAACCAATCTGATACCCTGTGATCCTGTGTGTAACCATGATAAATAAAGTGTGCTCTGTGTTTTCAAACATGTTGTTCTGTCAGGTTTTCATACTTCTGTTCAAACAAGTAGGAATTTAATCCCCCTAAAACATCCTGCCAAAACCTTTCTTGCGCACTTCTCTGTGAGAAAATATTCAGAGCAGTTCATAAACTTGCCTGACATAAAAAGCAGGGTGAGATTTTTCAATAACAGATACTACTTGTGTGTGTGTACAGGACAAGATCTGCAAAAGACAGAAGTAATATTTTGGTAACAGGGCGTGCCAAAATAAGAAACAAATGTTCTTCACAAGAGATTAAACAAGTTTGGCAGTTTGTTTGCTGTGAATAAAATTTTCCTCCCTGTGGATCCAAACAGAAGTTTTCTAGTGTCAAAGATCAAAACTCAAACAGATGTTTTTCATCTTTACAGCTGCTTTGTTGCCACTTTTTTTAATCACATGTTTGGGTCAGATCTAGCTGCTCTGCACAGCTTGGTTTTTATTTATGATTTAAAAGGAGAATTTTTTACAAAATGAATATTAAGATTCAGTAGTTTGTCCCAAAACTAAATCTTATTCAGGTGAAGAGTATGAAAGATTGTGTTTTGTGTTAATGGCAGAAAGAAAAGGCTACGTCCGACCTGTCCAAATGAGTGCAGAGGTATTTGTACAGATGTAAATGTTGGAGGGATCAAACAGCTTTCAGTGAGATGATTCAGGCTCGTCATTTTAAGGATCAAGAGCTTCAAGGAAATGTAGAAAACAAAAAGCCAGACATATAAGTAGGCTTCATATTCTTGTGTTTGTTCCTCTGTCACATGCAGTGCTCCAGACACCAATGATCAGACCTCGACAGAGCGGAGAGGTAATTATGTGTCTCTCTGGATCAGATTTTCAGGAGTGATGTGTACCAAAGCAAACTTTTTAAGTGACGTCTCGAGGCAGGGAAGAGGTATCATTTTGTGTTCATGGGCTGAATAATTCACGCAGAACACAGCGTTCGCTGTCTTTGTCTAACAAGCCTTCTTTAATTGTTTTGGCTCAAACTGAGCCTGTGAGCTTTTCCTGTTTGTTGTGATGTGAGGACCCACCTTGGAAGGGGCTGGACGCCTGTTGAGCCAGAGTGAGGTGCTCCTCCGTCAGGTGGTAGACAGGCTGGTGCTGGTTGATCTCCACGCTGGTGCAGACGTTGCTCTCACCGTGCAGGAAGAAGGTGAAGGCGCAGGACAGGTGTTCACTGCGAGGAGGAGAAAAGAAATAAAGATAGAGATGAGTGTTTTGGTCTCACATTGCTTTAATATGCAAGTTTGAAAAGAAGCGCTATCTGCTCTGAACGACTCCAGTAGAGTGTGAGGTGGAGGAGAGGCTGCTGTGAGGGGAGAGATCAGATAGTCTGGTTCATGTTCTGTTCACAGACAAAGAGAAGAAGAGTTTGCGGGAAGAGTAGTAGTAGAGGGGGAAAATATGACAGGAAAAGCCACTGTCGTCTTTGTCAAAGGCTACAATGAAGTCTCTCGCTACATTGTTATTCTGCTTCAACATGACACGGACTTTTGATGGAAAAGATTCAGCAGCAGATAGAAGAAGATGCAAGCAATCTATTCACTCTGCGGTGATACAAAGACGCTTCATAAACTATGACTGGACGAGTCAAATTTATGGTAAATCTACTCTGGAAATAAAAAATCTGCATGTGAGACAGTAGCTGTTAGTGAGCGGGGCTGGAAAAACAATGTTTACCTTTTTTATCAGTAAATAATATAAATGTTATCTTCTTTATCTACACATATCTTTTTTTTTTTAGAAGTCAAAAGGTTATCCTGATGATGATGGAGACCTACATTTTGTTTATTTACATATTTTTCATCATAAAGATGTCTATCACACACTTCAGGGCCTGTGTCCACTCACTGCATTTGTTGCATAGGTAGTGGAGACGTTCTGTAACGAATGTTTGCAGCATGTGGCATCCAAAGTGGAAACCCGCCCTCAGCCTCTACGTAGCAACATTTATGATCCTAAATTGGTTCGACTCTAAAAACTCCGCCACACCTGTCAACGCCCTGAAAGGTAAAGCGAGCTCTTGAGTCTGAGGTTGCAGCTATTAGTGGTAATAGGCCCTTATTCATCCACTTCTCTTCAGCTAAAAAAAGCACAATCCAGTCATAAATAATAATTTAAGTTTCTGTGACCCTCTCTGGTGCAATGTACCTCAAATCTAGTTTGAAATGTATGCGATGAATCTAGAGGTGTGAAAAATATGGATACGTCAAAACATTGTGATACTTTGACCTGCAATAAGATATAAAATTTTCAACACTTGTATCCATAATTTTGTTCAACTAAAAATTCACATTTTAGGTCAGTTGGAAGTTCAATACCTCTTCTGCCCTGCCACTGTGTTAGATGGCGCCAAAGAGTTATTTTAGTGTATTTAAAATATTTTACTCCCCAACTTGATGATGTGGGTTTTGATGTCGTAAACATCAATGTTTTCTCTCCATTCTTGGGTCAGTTAGTTTAGAATCATTTTAAGTGTAATTTTAAGGTGTGGTAGACTGATAACACAATAATCATAGTCATGTTTTGCGCAATAATAGATTGGTTACACTAAATGACATTTATCAGTTTCACCAACTGACCACGTCTCTTAACCAATAATTTCTTTGCAGCATCAGTTTAATGTCACGGTACTTTAAGGGGCAAACTTTATGCACTTTATGTTTAAAAGTTAAGTGTTAACTTAAGTGTGTAAAAGTGCACTGCAAAAAACAGAAATCTTATCGAGTCTTTTTTGTCTTATTTTCAGTAGAAAGTGTCTTTTTAGACTTAATTTGAGCCACTTTCCCCTGACTAGATCACAAAAATGTCTTGTCTCGAGACATTTAAAGACAAAAATGAGGTCAGACTTGCTTGTTACAGGTTCAAAAAATCTGCCAATGGAACAAGAATAAAATTACTTAAAGGAAGATGTCAGTCTAGTTTCAAGCAAATTTTCTAGTAAATTTCTCTTGTTCCATTGGCAGATTTTTTGAACTTGTTACAAGCAAGTCAGACCTCATTCTTGTCTTACAATAACTTGAAACAAGACATTTTTCTGGACTGATAAGTTTAATGTGGCTCACATCAAGTGCAATAAGACAATTTTTACTGTAAATAAGACAAAAACACTTGATAAGATTTTTTGCAGTGTGTGAACTTGTAAATAGTGCATCTGCTGTTCAGAATTTCAAACACAATAAAATAGAAAAGTTGTTTTCAATCAAATAGTTAACTGTGTAGAATATCACATTATAACACAATATTGTGATATTATTGTGTCGTGATCCAAGTATCGTGAGATTCAGCCCTAGCTGAATCGTACCCCGCATGTGGCCTCATGTCATCTGTGTGAAGTTTCCCTAATCCTGTGATTGGAACATTGAACTGAAAATTTACGTTTCCAGAATCACTGCACATCATCAGCCATACATTTTTATTTCCTCCTCTGTCTCCTCTCCCTATCATTTCTTGTAGGGACGGGCGAGTACTGAGTCAGTATCAGGGCCGATACCACCCTTTTTTTTAAGGTATTGGTAGTCGTGAAGGCTGCTGATACCAACAGCCAATATTCAAGGCAAGAAAATCTTATGTCGAACAAGTCATCGTTGCCAGTTGTTGCTGATACTTGCTGTGGTTTAACACCACGGCAAATATGGGTCAGGTCCTGTTCAGACAGCATAAATGAACCAGGAACAGTTAAAAGTTTTATTTTGCACTACAGTTAACTTTAAAAAGTACTTTACTCTGACAATTGTTAGTTTTATTGTGCACTTTTAATATTTCTTTTAAATAGTGATTTGAAAAAAAAAAAAATTAACTCAGGGAAAGTTTTTTTTTTTTTTTGGGGGGGGGGGGGGCTTAATGTCAGAGTGACTGTGCTGATGATGACATGATGTGTCACTGTAAATTTTTATTTCATGTATCAAAAGTACAAGTGGTATAAGTGCTTGGTATCGGTGAGTACTCAAGAGAGAGTACTCGAACTGGTATTGGTCTGAAAAAAGTTGTATGGAACATCCCTACTTTCTTGTACCAGTTTCTGTATGATTAACAACCACATGTATCAGCTTCAATCTCGCATGGTGTGGTCAAATTCACGAGTAAAAAGCAAGAAGAAAATGTAGTCCTCATGAGTTTCAGGTGAGTACTGCAGAGCTGGGCGTCAGACTCTACAAGGGTCAACACTGAAGTATAAACCAGGCTTTAGAGTGGGCACCCCATATACAGAGGCTATAGTACTCATCATACTAGTTGTAGCATTGATTGCCAGGGGCCACAACAGTATTTGGAGTGTCATTCCCCAGATTTCCCTCTCTCTCAAGCTGTCTGATCCAATAAGGACAAAAAGCCCAAAAGCCAGTCTTACATCTTACAAGAAAATATAAAAAAGATTCCTCTGGTTTCTTCCTTCCCCGGGTGCAAATAACAGATTCATGCAATAGTTACTGCACTAAATCAAGCAGGATCACATGAAAACCACTGGTTGGTCACGTTCTTGGTGGTTTAGAAGTGACGAGTCAAACTGTCATGAGCTTTAAGTCAGCCTGTTCCCCTCTTCATGTTGAGATGAAGTGTCTTAACTTCAAAACCTGAGATAACCAAAGATATTCTCTTCTGATCACTGTGTTTAAAAATATGAATATCTGACAAATGATGCTCTGGCAGGGTCAGAGAGTCAGCTGAGTGTGTCCAGCCTACGAGTTACAAAGGGCAAAGTAGCTGGCTTTAGTTGTGTTCATTTTTTTTTCTCTGATTTGTTTCTAGATGCATCTATATCTTCACAAAGTCAGATTGATCACCAGAAGGTTCGAGAGGATCTTATATGAGAGTTTTATGTCCAAACACTCGTCTCAAATTGTTGCAATAGCTGGAAATGTCTGTTCAGTGATGCCCTCCAGTTGGTAATGAAGTGTCTGCATCCTTTATCATTTCATTTAGACAGAAAATCCTTCAATAAATGCTGCAAATGAGTGAGGAATATGAGATCAGAGGCTTAAAATAAGACCAGGATGGCAGAGAATGAGCACAGCAGAGCTCACAGGTGGTCAGAGTGAAAATCTTCTGTCCATATGTGGAGAGATCTGTGAGTAAAAACAAAGGGGAAAGCCCGGACTAACCCTGGATTTCTAACCAATAAGCTCAGCCCGCTACAGTTCCCTCGCTGCCTCACACACTCACACACACACACACACACACACACGCATGCTACAGCTCTTCTGCTCACAACAACGCCTGTCTGTGCCAGTCTGACCTCAACGGCACACAACAAAAGTGACAAGTTGAAGAAGAAACGGGGGGGAAAAAAAGCGAGGACGAGGCAGACGGAAGGAGAGAAGGGGCAGAGAAAAATGCAGGCCATTGTCTGCAGGGTTTCCACTCACTTTCATCCAACACACACACACACACACACACACACATCACACAAATGCAGGGAGCGTGAGAGACGGCACAAGTGACGGATGACCAAATGAAAGAGGACGCTGTGAATTTGGAAGTGGATCAAAAAGGGTTGCCTCCTCCGAGGATTTGGTTAAGCAAATATCAGTCGTCTCTTTCTCCAGCTCCCTCTCGCTGGCACACCTACTCTGCAGAGGATTAAAGAGAAGGAGCAGAGAGAAGGGGGGGTAGATAGAGCGGGAGAGAGCACTTCAAGAAGATAATACCACCTACGTAGTGAGGAGATGCCCTAAGCCCCCCAGAGCTTGACATTCATCTTACACTCTGTAAAGATGAGGTGGTGGGTGCTGGTTAGCGTATAGCTGTGGATGTATGATATCCATATTCTCCAGCTGGAGGCGAGGAGGCTAATGAAGGTGAGTCAGAGCCAGAAAGAGACTCTGTTATCCTCCCAAAAACCTGCACAGATTCAGAGAAGAAGCAGCTCGTCTAACAGCACAACCAGCAGGTCTACGTACATTTAAAAAGAGCTATTTATCGCTGTAATCCTCCCACAGCCACGCAGCAATCCTTCCTAAACACGACAAAAGTCAGCGCAGACACAATCCACACTCTTCATTTTAAAGTTCAGCTGAGGCTCCAGCGGGCTAGGCTGCGGAGCGTTCAGGCCTGCTCCCTCTGCTTTGGCAGAAGCTAATGCAACACTTCTCCAGACTAAATAAGACAAATGAAGCGGGCAGTATCCAATGTTATGCTCCTTTCAGAAGAAAAGTCCCTCTGTGTGATTCCACACAGTGCACATAAAAAGGAATCTTCACCTTAGAAAACCTAATCTGTCCGAGGCGACATTAGCACTGCACGAAGAGACATGGCCGCCTCCTTCCTTTGAATGAGGCCACTCTCTCTGTTGATGCAGGGGACTAAATAATGCAGAGTCGTCCAGCAGTGAAAGTGGCAGCTCCTCAGTCTATTGCTTCAAATGAAGGAGTGAATGTGAGCACGGATCATGACCAGCTCTTTCAGCACATCGTCCCCCAAGTAGTTTTCTACAAGCTGCATATCTAAAGGAGATTTAAAGACTTTGAAATGTCTTTCAGGGACTAAACAAAGCAGGAGGAAGTTCACTGTGGTCCACACTTACCTCACTTTCATTAGACATAATAAAACCAATATCCCCTCTGCCTGCTGACGCTATAGACTGTATATAGAGTGGACAGCGTGGCTTCGCCATTGACCATTGTATGGTTTTGATGCCAAAATACCCCCATCACAGGCACCGCCAATGGCAGCCGCTTTGCAGCCAGAGTCTGTGCAGTAGAGACTGTGAGGGATTCTGGGAGAATCTGAGTGGAGTCAGGTGACAAAAAAATTGCTTATTATTTTCTTTAGAAATTCTAATCTCTTTTTTAGCTCTCCCTCCCGACATATTTTACAATCCTCGAAAAAAATACACAAGAATGGCAGCTGTAAAGACTCAATTCAAACCTCTTATAACTCATGAAAACGAAACTGTTCAGAAAAAAAAGAGGAGTTGAATCCAAGGCAGCCGAATATCTTCAAATAACCTCAACATTTCTACAAGGTGTATTTATCTATCCATCTGGAATGACTGGAGAGCTGGATTTTTTGACCTATACTGCAGCCAGCCACCAGAGGGAGCAGTTTTTGTGGTGACCTCACTTTGAGCTGAGCAAGCTGACGTCCATTTTTTTTTACAGTCTATGGTTGACGCTGAACAATCAGTTCTCAAGACTTAAAGGAACTCAAATATGAGTTAGGGTGATCATGAAAAATCTGTGAAACTTTTCACAAAATACTTATTATTGTTTTCTCTTTTTCCCCTTTTCAAGTTCTTTGTAACAAGCATGATTTTGTACGCAAGTAATATTGCGCCTGAAGGAACTTCACAGAAAAAAGTCCAAGATTAAGTACTGATGCAGATAAAAGGTGTCCTGGTAAATACAGGATACTAATTCATCATGCAACACCCGTAGGGAGGTGAACGACTGGTCCTAAATTTATTCTGCAGCAGGACAACAACCCCAAACATTAAGCTAATATCATAAGGATCACTCTATCTATCAACATCATGGAGTTTATCTGGGATTTCATGAAGACACAGAAGGATCCGAGGAAGCTTACATCCACAGAAGATCTGGGGTTAGTTCTTCAAGATGTTTGTAACAGCATGCCAGCCCAGTTCCTTCATAAACTGTGTGCAAGAGGAGGAATTATGCTTTTTATAGGTAAAGGGAGGTTTACACAAAATATTATTTTGATTTGGATTTCTGACCAAAACTCTTGCACAGGACTTTAGATTCTAAACTCTATTATTTAATGAACAGAACTGTTCCCAGTTGTGTTATGGGAAGTCCTAGAATCACAAAATCATGGAAATTAAACAGAAAAGTAAATTTCAACATAATGACTTGTAAAAAGGTGAGAAAAAAAAACATTTTTTTTTTAATCTGTAAATTGTCTATATTGTTAAGCCTTATCTTCTTTTTGTAACATAATAATAATAATAATAATAATAATAATAATAATAATAATAATAATAATTATTATTATTATTATTATTATTATTATTATTATTATTATTATTATTATTATTATTATTATCATACACTATACATTGCTGTTTCTGACTTGCCGTCCCATCCTTGGTTTCAATAGGAATTTTACTGAACTTTAAAAATTCAATTTTTTTAATATACTTCAGTGTATGTTTTGTTTTCTTTCATTTCCTCCCCACAATAAAAAAGGAACCTTGTTATCCTGACATTTTACAGATCAAAAACTTGAAATAATAAATGGTCAGGTATGATGTATTTAGCACAGATAAACACAGGATCCCAGTCTGCAGGTCAACATCATCACCAGGTTTGCTGAATGTGGCTAATGTTAGCAAAACTAGCAGCCGCTGCCTTTAGTCCCTTCAGTAAGTAAAGTAATGTGTGCATCCCTGCTCTGGGTATACATTGCTTCTGTTGAGTTAACCACACACAGATTACATTCTACTTTGTCTTCATTTATTAATCAAAATATTCCAAACTGTGTCCCGAAAGGACTTTATCTGTCATCTGAGCATGTTTTAGTCGTCTTCATCAGCCGGAGCTGCTGAACATATGTTGGGCCTTTCAGACCCTCACTGATATTAATAACTTGTTCAACTGACTAGTAATTCTGGTGATGACTAGTGAGGGTGACAACTTTTAATCATGTAGTCCACCAGACACACACATTCCAGTTTTGTGCTGGAGCCAGTTTTTCCTAATTAGTGAGTAAACGCCTTTTTAACACCCATAAAAAGAGCAGAAGACTGCAGAGCCATGGAAGAGAAGCTGGCAAAGCCACAGGAAAAAGCAGCACACTCGACGCCAGATGTAACTACCCAGTGTTACATTTAACGGCTTCAGTTATTGGTATAAAATATCCTACAAGCTGACACGCTGGATGATATCTCTCTTGAAGGGTGTTGTCACTATTAAAGGGCACACACCAGGTGAGATGGAGAACAGCGGTCTGATCTTAAGGTGCGTATAAAGATGTCCGGAAACAGTAAAATGTTTAAGGGTTGGCAGTACATTTTTCTTTTAAAAGCTGCTGCTGTAAAACAATGAAATGTGTGTCAGATTTGCCATTTAAACTCCAGAGTGTGAATGGAGGTTATTCTACAAGTGTTTGCAGATTATATTTAAGCTGGTTGTAGATTTCATTCATATTGAACAACAAATTAATTTGTTACTGTCTGGATTTTCAAAATGAGAGTTTTGAGATGAGTTTTTTTTTCATAAGGACAGTGAGTAAATCATGTGTCATTTGTCGTGATTGTTGGGGTGCTGAAATGAGAAACAACAACAGGTTTGTCAGACTGTGGAGGGTCCCCCGTGAGGGAGCAGAGTGTTTGTTGTGTAAAACACACTCCAGTCCTGGGGCACGGCATGTCACCCAAACAACTGCAGGGTGGGTGACAAACAGGTGGAGGCCAGGCATGCGCCCAGCGTGGAGGTGAGGAGAGGAAGACGAGGCAAACCTGGAGTGGGCGGAGCTATGAAGGAGTGCTGGTGTTATTTATCAGGAGGGGTGGG
Source organism: Halichoeres trimaculatus (assembly GCF_033239565.1). Classification (NCBI taxonomy): domain Eukaryota; kingdom Metazoa; phylum Chordata; class Actinopteri; order Labriformes; family Labridae; genus Halichoeres; species Halichoeres trimaculatus. Next base: position 30,938,770 of record NW_027437184.1, read on the forward strand.
TGATATAGCCTCAAAATTATATCACGTTATTTTAAGGAAATTTGTGGTAACGATAATTTTGACGATATCAGGAAAAAAAATCTTATTATTAGTGGTTGCTGCTTCTAAATAACAGCAATTTTATTGCACACACAGCATGGAAGACACTTTTCCAATCATTTACTACTACTACACAAGCTTGAAATAGTAATAAGGTCAGATCCAGAGGAAATCTGACATTTTTGAGGAGGAAAAGTTAAACTTGCAGGTGAAAAAGCTTGATAACTCTATACGACACAACACATTCTTTCTATGAGGACACCAACGGAAAGGAGAAGCCATGGACTGAAGGAGCTGAAGTTTTGGAGGGGCCAGGTGAGCTTAACATACGATTTGATTACCATGAAAGTACGTTGTCATAGGTGGGATTCCTGCAGGAACATGTGGTCCTCCTGTGATCTTGGGTATCCAGCTGCTATGGGCCCTGCCCTGCACTCAAGAATCACATCTTTGAAATGACACGCATCCCAAAATCGGTGGAACTGTGCTTTACGTGTGAATTAGAGGTACTGCTGACATAGGGTTCGGACATTTGGCTCAACCACAAGTCCATTGTAGAGGCGAAAAATCCACCAATAATAATGCAGCTTTTACAGCCTCCTCTCGTGTCTTCATAGCCTGGTTGTATTAGGCCGTGTGTTTCAGTTTTAGTTGATGGACAAGCAGCAACCTCCAGTCTCAGAATGTGAGACAATGTGGAAGTGCTAAAATCTGCTGTTCATCGAGTGTTCGCTTGAGGCTGGCTCCGGAAGTAGCTGAAGTCACATACACACCAAGCCAGAAAAAGCCATTTTCAGAGCAGAAATTAACCTATTTACAGCCTGGGTCAAAAAACGTCTCCTGTCTGAGTCGCTAATTTTACTACCGGCTCCCACTGTATGGGGGGTGAGTTTTTTTCTAACGCGGCCGTTCAGGGGATATTAAGATCGCAAGCTCCCCCAATAAGAGGCACAGCTGAGGGTCATGTGACGGCCGGCGCCCTATGGCTGTAGGCGAAGCCCTTGCCACTACCAATATGGCCGCTATAGCCGATGTGCTTCATGTTCTATTTCAGAAACAGATGGGTGACGTCAGCGAGACTATGTCCATGTTTTGTACAGTCTATGGTGGTGGAACATGTCTGTGGTGTTGCCACTCTTCGCGGTAATAGTTCTCCTGCACATTTTACATTTAAAGTGTTTTGCTGCGTGTCTAGGGATGGGTACCAAATGAGGTACCTTCATAGGTACCGGTCGAATTCAGTCAAAAGTACCGGGTACTGATTCACGTAAAATCAAACAGTTCCATGTTCAGGTACCTAAACACATCCTTGTGACTGTGAGGGAGTGGAAGAGTAGGCATTTTTTTAATGCTGGTCATAAACACAGCACTGCAAGTTTATACACTGAAGAATAATTGTGAAAAAAAAATCATATTTTATCATTAAAGAAGTTGTTGTTTTTCACAGCATACACACAAAAAGTATTGAAATTTGGTACCGTTGAGTACCAATAACGATTGCCAGGTACCGGCATCGGAATCGAATCGTTTCAAATGTGAAAGGTACCCATCCCTATGTGTGTCTGATCTTTGTTCAGCCAAACCACCTCCTTATCACTGAGGTAGCTCCTCTTTTAGGCACTAAATCCTCATGTGATGAAAAAGTTGATGCTGCCGTGCTACTTCTGCTCTCAACCGTTGTTTTGTGCACAGCAGGGAGCGCCATACGTTATTGTGTCCCTGCACTGTAAATATCACTAAATGATAAATTTATATTGTCAAATAATTATGCCAGTATTATCGTAGACAGTATGATATGGCATGCCCCTGTTTATTAGGAGGCATTTGGAGCTGAAACTTCATCAAGATACAGTATTAGAATGATTAATATTGAAAACAGGACCCTGTGATAGATACGGGATAAAACCAAATCCCCAGTCAACAGAACAAGAACAGTTACTGACCCTCAGTTGTCAACATCATAAGAGACTTTCAAAATAAAAGCACACACTAGAGATGACAGTATGGGTTGAAGTTTCACCTACAGAATAAGATCATCCTTCATTTGATCTGCGCCTCAGAGCAGAGCGATGGATCGTTAAAACATTGGTTGTTATTAAAGGAGCAAAGCGATGAGCCTGTGAAGAAATGAGGATGTTCTCATCTGTGCCGTCTCAACAAGAGCGAAGAATCCAACCAAAAGGCCCGTCTGTTGCTACCGCGGTGCATTCAGTATGTGGAGGAAAAAGCAAGTGAGAGGTAGACTCCTACAAACAGCGACAGAATGTGTTGTTATAATCTGCAGACCTCCACATAATCGCAGTCTACCACATTCCTCTTACACGCAAAGAAAACCTGACACTACACATTCACACACGGCTGTGTTTGCAGGGCACGTGTGAGCTGGAGGTAGAGGGCTGCCATCTGTGGCTCCACACACAGAAGTACAACACACACAAACACAATCGCACCAGATTCAAATCAGTTCTTTACAGATGCAATGTTTATTACAGATTGCAGTGCTGGTGTCAGATGATTGGTTAAGAAGATTATCAGACGTGCCAGCTGTTGGTGTTAAAAAACAGCACTTGTAAAATGATTTTATGACCATGTAGCAGCGATTAGAGGACAACTCCTATAATGTGACATTGTACAGCAGGCCTGCACTATAAGAGAAAAATATGTGATTATGTTGTTTAATAAAGCAATAACAGTTAAGCATGAAACCTACAAATATTAAAAAAGTGCATATTAACTATAAATCACATTTATTCTTAATGCTTAACATAAACCTGGGTTTGCAACATGCTCCTGTGTGAATCCAAAGTAAATCAGAGGAATGTTTTCACTGAGGAAATTTAAAAATGATACTAAAATTTGTAAAAAGCATAATTAACACTGTGCATGGTGGACCAACATCTACATAAATGACAACATGTTGTAGTATAGGAGCTGAAATTATGATTGGAGATTGGAAAACATGCTGCTGCCCTGTTGGAATAGAGACCCAAGCCTTTTATCCATTCATCCAGAATTAAAATGACTTACATTACTGAATATGAATTGAACATTACACATGAAATTGAACATTACATGAATTTGAAATTGATCATTACACTTACATCCTGAATTTCCCTTTGGGATAAATAAAGTATTTTTCATTTCATTCTAGGGATGCACGATATTATTGGCACAATATCGGTATCGGCTGATAAAAGCTTAAAAACACGTTTATCTGTATCGGCAGATATGAAAATTTCTGCCGATATGCACAGCCGATAAGGTGCTATTCAGTTAAGATTATTATTATTTTTCCATTTTAAAAATAAGCTCCTTAAATAAAATATAGGACTTCATTTATTTGCACTGCAGAGCTCTGTGTCTGTCACCAGGTTGTTACAGTAGCTCTAAAATAATCAAATGCAACTTGGTTCTGTTTAAAAAAGCATTGTACATTTAAAGTTCATGTGATCTGAAGAAATTATTTTTCTGTATTTCAATACTGAATGTCTTGAGTTTGAAAAAATAATACATCTCTTATTTATGGTAAAATCAAATGTTTTTTGTCTTGTTTTATGTGTGTTTCTTAAACAAATAAGACTGTCACAATTAGAGTAACATATAAATTCCAGTACAGGAAAGACTTAGCTTTCTTTACAGTGAAAAAACAAACAAACTTGTGATTATCGGTATCGGTATCGGCCAAAAGGGGTTTCGATATATCGGCATATCGGATATCGGCAAAAATCCAATATCGTGCATCCCTATTTCATTCATTACATGACTGACATTAGTGGGTTTCAGCTTTTAAGTGCTCGCTATTTAATTTCACTTTTGGCACACTTTGGTCAAACCATCACTGCATATCCCTGTTCTTGCTGTTGTTATTGCAAAAGTTTAAAGGTATAACCCCAAACATGACTTTTCTTTTCCTCTGACTTAAATTCCGTTTGAATTCCTGGTCACATCTGCCTATTTACACCAAATTTACACACTGTTAGCAGTGTGTGAAGCTATGTAAAGCAGCCATCAGTCGATAGTGATCCCATTCACACATCAATGGCACAGCACAAGGGATAGTTTGGGATCAAATGTCTTTTCCAAGAACACTTTAGAATGTGGACAGCAGGACCTGAGTTCTGCATCCCAATTTTGAGGTGACCAACTCTACTACTGAGCCACAACCAGCCAATTAGGAACACCATTGTGCTTATAAAATGCTCATTTCACAAGTTAGTAAAGGCAGGTACACACTTCAGGATAATCGGGCTGATTTTTGTCCTGATCTCCCCCTTACGATCAAAACCAGCGAAGGCCTTTTGTTTGTCAGATGACATCGTGTGTCATTTTCCTGTGGTGCTGGGTGTGTCAAAAGTTATTTTTCTGGTCAGAAGGCCTCCGATTCAGAGATGGTAGATAATGAACATGTTGATTATTTGCAACTAAAAACCCCTGTACTGTGTGGTGCGCTTAGAGAGGAGCCGAGCAGGTACAGCGTGTAATGTCACGTGTACTGGAGCAAAGCCAATCAAGATGTGAGCTGACTCAGCTGACTGACCGAAGAGGAAGTAAGAAATCTATCTGTAATACTTAAAACGACTGTCTCCACAACCTTTTCCATGATCCTTTTTCTTTTGTGTGTTTTTTTCGAAATTCTAAAGTCCGAAAACAAACATCTTTCCTTTTTACCGTACGTCTGTCATGTTTGTTTACATTGAAGTCACGTTTTACTACGCAAGATTTGGAATATTGAGCGTGAAGAAGCTGAAGCTCTACTGAAGAATCTGTAAGTGTGTGGTGCCCTCGGAGTGCAGACCACACACTGTAAGATCAGGAAAGAGAAATCTTGTGCGATCCGTCTTTTGTTATCATCAAGTGTGTGCTTTTTAAATGTGTGAAGTTTTGGAGAATCCTGTAATGTGTACCAGCCTTAAAACGCATTATGTGTCAAACAGAATTGGAATATCTCTTCAGTAATTTTAAGCTACCACCTTAAGTGAAGCATGAAGGTGCAGCTGATGACACTGATGTCCGGGGGCAGAAGCATCACTGAAACCAGCTGGGTACTGTTTTTGTGTATGAGCGACTGCCAGAGAACAGTGACAAGGATCTGCGAGATGTTCTCAAGGTGTGATAACAGGAAAAAAGTTGCTATAAACAACAGAAGCAAACAAAACTGGAACTACAAAAAGGTAGCAATGTGTGTGTTCTGTAAAAATACAGTTTGATATTGTTTCTAAATTAAACATCAGTCATGTTTTGAAATCTATATGCCTCCGTCTGTTGTGTTAAGAAATACAGATCATACCTCATTTTGCAACCCCTCCCTGTTATATACAAATATTCTGTTGTTAATTCTGTAACTGATCACATACAAAAGGAAGAAAATTCAGTATAATTCAATCAAATTAAATTCTCATCATTTTTACTCACATTACAACTTTGAATATTAGAGCAATTGGCTTCAGAAACTGGCTGAAATATCAACAGGTGCTTGCTCAGCACTTGGCCAAGTAACATCAAGCAAACATGACATGTTTCCTCACACTGTGCCGCTCACACACACAATGACACACATGAACACACACACAAAAGGAACAGGATTTAGTAAAGCTCATACTGTGACAAAATGCTGCACAAGCCTGTTGGATCCGTCTGTGCGCCTGTGTGTCGACGTGCTGGAGTTTTCACTGTCTTGTCCACACATGTGACGTACACAAACACGCATTGTGTGCCAAATCCAATTCTTCTGCAAACATCCACTGACTGCTGGTGAGGCAAACACGCGTATTGACACCGCAGCATGTGGGAAGTAAACCATAAAGCTGCAAACAACAGCTGCTAAGCATGGCGGGAGAGAACAATGATTCAACAACTATTTGTCCAATAAATTACTGTGTCGGTACAGGGGACTGTTTCAAATAAATACGTTTGAAACAGATTAGGAGAGGATGAGGTAGTTCAAGATGAAAAGCTACATAGATGAGGGAAACTCTTAAAGGAACAGTTCAATAATTATACTTCTTCACTAGCCACGTATACATGGACCCAAATATACCGCTTGCATTCGGTTTATTTGCTCAAACGGAAAGAATTTAACCTCTGTATACACCTCATTCTGAAAGAAAAGTACCAATCCGAATGGACATTTAATCGGTTTCACAGGGGTGGAATATTCCTTTCCCCAAACCGATTGAGGTATCATGTATCCACTCAAATGGAAAGTTGTCAGGGTACGTTTTTTCAGCGCAGGCTCAGATATGACGTAAGACGCAACTAGAGACGTTCCTCAGCTTTAAAAATGGCGGCGAGCCGTCAGCACTAGACTGCTGCAGAAAGTTTGTTTTTGATTTAAACTTTGAAAGAAATGAACATAATTTCAAGACTGAACGGACGAAAAACTCGCAATACGGAGTATTGCAACACCGTGATAAACAAACTGTTGTCTTCCGTCTTTGATAAATCTCGCGATGTTTACGTTGTTCTGCGCATGCTCCATTGGCTGTTGTGTTTGATCACAGTGGCGCATGTAGACCAGAGATTGGAATATTCCTTTCCATGTATACTGTTGTTTTCGGAAAAGTAATTCAGAAAGATTCCATTCAGAAAGACGAAAAACTCCTCATGTAACCGTGGCTACTGAGCGGCAGCTAGAAAAAGGTCTAAGAAACTTAAATTGGCTGATAAGTCGAAATCACACTACCTCATTATCTGCCACCAGTGATACCATCCTTATCCTAAAGTAGTCATAACTGGCAGAGACACAATTTAGAGTCTCTATGATCTCCTGAGAAACCGCTTCGAACTTTAACTAAGGTCCCCACAAACCCCCTGAGGGACCCCCTTAAGGGCCCTGCTCCATGATAAACCGTCTCTCTATCAGTATGTTGAACCTGCCTCCGGACTTTCAGGGCTCTCACAGTGTCCTCTCCCCTTCAGCAAAATACTGCTTACAATAAAAAAGGGACAAAAAAACCCAAGGCCAGAGTTGAGCAGCAGAGAAAACAGAGTGATTAAACCAGCTCCAGTCAGCAGCTCGCTGACTGGAGCTGTCGGACACAGATATCTCTCTTAAAAGCACTAAATATTTCACTTCTTGTTTGTTTCCGCGCTGATTAATGAAATGAGTCATGCCTGAGTTTAGCAGCCTTCAGAATAACTCCATGTTTGTCAGAATATCATGTTCATTAACTAGATGTGTGTGGTCTTCCTTTTATCTCTGGCTCTGTCTTAGTCATGTTTGGAGAGCGTCTGACAGAGGGAGGGTTGCTGCTGTAGGCTGACAAAAAGCCACAAGATCTTTTAATCATCTTTTCACTCTCCGTCTCCACCTTTTCCTCCCACTCCCCTCTTCCCTGCTCTTCATCTATTAACTGGAAAATAGACGGGGCTGCTCTCTGATCCGCTCTCTTTTCCCTCTACCCTCAGCGCCACACACAGCAAGCGCTGGCTCACATGCCACGGCGTGATTGTCCGCAGAGACACTCCCTGCTCCACCTCTCGGATGCAAATGGCCGGTGGCCTTTGGCTTGGCGAGGAGACAATAAGATAATCCAGTGAGGATTTGAAGCGGGGCCACATACAAAGGAGGGCAGGTGGGCATATTTGCCTTCAGCTGGCATCCAATGGAAATGAGGTGCCAAAGGCCAGCGGCGAGCTGCGCGGCTGCGGGGAGCCGAGTGGGACTGACAGCCTCTATCAGTGTCACGATGCGGGGCTGCTGTGCAGCACACAAACACATCATCAGCCGTCTCACCGTCTTACTGTTAGATTCACCGTTTGTTTACAAAAAGCTGTGTGCAGTCTAGGAATCCACGTCTTTGACATTTTACCTGAGCTCCACAATCCTGCTCTTATTCTGCGCAGGTTAATTTTTGAAGGTAAGGATCGTCTTAACCATTACGACAGAATTTTAATCCACAGAGAAACTTTGCAAAACCTGATCCGTGACTAAAAAAAAAAAACAATGCCACTTTGAGCAGCACCAGCTCATTATCTGCTGTGAGTTATCTGCACTGAAGCTGCCAGCAGATTAATTTACGACTCATTGTAAAAACAAAAAAGCAGCGAAGCCAGCTGCCCATCTAAAGAGCCAGAGCATCCTGATTCATTCAGAAACTGTCTGAGCTGCTACAAATAATGTGCAGTGTCATTTTAGTTTTACAGGATTATGTTGTTCCTGCCAAACTTCCATTAATCAGTGGCATTTTCATTGAGTATTACGTCTATAGGCCTGTCAGCTCTGTTGTTTCAGCTCTTTAGAGTCTGTCACCTGACAGAATGGGGACCTGGACTGACATAGATTTGGCTCTTTGTCTTTTTTTCCTTAAGGGTGAAGAATTTAAAGATCTACAACAAACCATTAACTTTCAAAGGTTGTCTGCACTGTTACATGGATGGTCTTTGTTCAGAAAAAGTTTGTCATAGGTGGAATCATACTCCAGATAGTTTGTTATCAAATATTTGGGTTCATGAAAAATTGCCATCTTTTCAGGCTGGATTAGAGGAGATTCTCAGGGAACTCTGGAGTTTTCTTCATCTCCTTCATTTGTGAATCTTTAAAAATAAACCACTTGTCAAGATCAGAGAAACAAATTTTCTTCATATTTAAAAAAGGGCACTAACATTTTTTGAGTTTTTAACAAGCTACAACTCTCCTCATACAGACTAGGGATGCACTGATACAACTTTTCTGGTTCCGATGCTGATTCATAGGTTTTAGGTATCTACCGACACCAATCCGATACCAGTTGTGAAATTGCTTAAGTCAATATTTATTTAAACTATAAAATATTTAAAAGTTTACCAGCAAAACGAAGCTTCAGCATGTGCAGAAGTTTGTATTCAAATGTAAACTTTTATACCCTGTTGACTGGTGATGCAGCAAAAACCAAAGAAAGTGCATCAGACGGAACATTTCAAATCAAGTAGCCGAGAGTGCTGGTAAAAAAAGGCCCAGAGCTGGTTGCCTGGATCGGCCCTTTTCCACCGATACCGACCCAGCTTTGAGGGGCACCGATACACCGATAACCCATAGACTGTATATAGAGTGGACAGTGTGGCTCTGCGATTTATCATTGAACAGTTTTGAATCCATTCTACAGTTGTGCAGCCAGAGTCTGCGCAGTAGAGACGATGAGGGATTCTGGGAGAATCTGAGTGGAGCTGGGTGACAAAAAAAATATTATTTTTTCTTTCAAGAGTCTAATCACTTCTTGACTCTACCTCGCGACATATTTTACAATCCCCCCCAAAAATACACGAGAACGTCAGCTGCCAATCATCGTTAAACGTTACATAAGGCCTCGTTTTTAACCTCTTATAACTAATGAAAATGAAACTTTTCAGAGAAAAAGAGGACTTGAATACAAGGCAGCCAAATTATATCTTCAAATCACCACAACAAATAGACGTGAGAAACATTTCTAGTCAGATTTTTTCACCTATACTGCAGCCAGCCACCAGGGGAAGCTGTTTAGTGGAGATTTCACTTCTAGCCGGGCAAACGGACGTCCATTTTTTTACAGTCGATACGATAACCAATACCTGGATCGGTATCGATGCATCCCTAATACAGACTTTTGTGAACTTTGAAAAAAGTACAGAATGCAGGAGTGCAAAGTGTCTTATTTAATTGTATACATCTATCACAACAGGTGGTCTGCAGCCCCTAGGGGGCCTGTGACATTTGTGGTTAATCAGGCAAATTTTCATATTTCCAAAACTTGCTACTCCCTGCTCACTGTACCTCGCAAATATTTCAGATGAAGGTAAAAATATTTGAATCTGTGGCTTAGTGTTGGCACTAGGCCTGATTCTATCATAAAACAGTTTAATATGCAATATTTATTTGTAGTAGGGGATCTTAGCTCCATCTCTCCATCAGAAAGGGGGTCCTTGGTCTGAAAAACGTTGGTCTGTTCTAGACGTTAATCGTCATCTTTTATAGGTACCCACTTAATTAGGTCTGTAGCACCAAGTATCAAGTCACGTAAATCAAACAATAACACATTTTGGTACCTAAACGTCTCCTTATGACTGTGAAAGTGTGGAAGAGTAGGGGATTTTCCATGCTGGACATGAATGCAGCATTGCATGTTTATATAATGATTAAATTGAAAAACTTTGAAAATTTCTTAAAAAAAAAAAAAATTATTACCACATAAGCACACATAAAAGGACTAAAAATTGGTACCGTTGAGTACTGATACTGACTGCCAGGTACCAGGCATCAGTTCTGCATCCTTTCAAATATGAAAGCTACCCATCCCTGGTTGTTATCATTCACAGATTTTCCCCTGGGTTATGCTTTCTATGTATTTTATTTCTAATCTTATTTCCCTTACATCTAGTGTCTTATTTCCTGTTTGTTCCCCACTTTCTATTTCATTAAACCTGAATTTAAGTATTGTGATTTTATTTTATGTTAGCTGTAAAGCACTTTGAATTGCCTTGTGTATGAATTGTGCTCTACAAATAAACTTGCCTTGCCTAAGTCTCCACCTTGTCGCTTTTCAGTCCCCAGCCCCAATCTTTGCTTATTACTGTGTTTTTATCTTTAACTTGTAAGGACAGCTAACTACTGATACTGACAGATATGAATTGATGATGAGACAACACATGCACCAACAGAAGGTTTCAAAGTGTGGCCTGCATGGAGATATTCTCAAGTGTTGAAAAACAGATAGCAAAATAACTATTTGCACAGGTGATGCAATGAGGTGCAAAACAACACTCATCTCAAGAGCCGTCATCCCGAAGAGGAAAAAAAAACACCTTCATCATTTACGGCAGAGTCTAATGACTTGTTTTATGTCTGTTGCTTAAACAAATAGACCCAAACGAAAAAAAGTAACAGGTAAATTCTGGTAGAAGGATGACTCAGTGTTTCTTGTGATGGAAAAAGAAGAGTGTAAACGTCAGTGTGACAAAAATAAGTTTGGAAACACCTCCAACAAATGCAGCAGTTGTACATCCTTTAGAATTTATTAGTGTTTCCTGTATCTTGACACATTTTCAGTGTGTGTTTGTATAAAAAAACTCCTGCTGCTGTTTTAGTTAAAAGTGAAAATGGATTTCTGACCATTAGCTACTTTTACAGCTCAAGAGTCAGATGTTTTTCTTTCAGGCCTCAGATCAGCGCATACACACACAAACATACTCACAGGGGAACAAAAGCAAAGTGAAACTTGATTTCGAGTGACTTTACAGTCAAACGGATGCTGCTGAGCCGCTGAGCCTGAAGTCAAAAAGGACATTTGAGAGGAGATATGAAGACAGAGACGGAGGAGAGAGGAAGGAGGCTGCAGCTCTGTGACATTCCTCAGATGTTTGTTGGGCTTGGCTGGCTGCGCTCTGAGAACCCAGCTTCCGCTTGGCTCCGGTACACTTCCTGTGCACAACAACAACAGCAGCAGCAGCAGCAGCAGAAGCAGCAGAAGCAGCAGAGAGTGTCCCAAGGAGTGGGAAGAGTCCCCCTTCCATCTGTGGCCATCTTTCCTGAGTGGGCGCAGCAGTCACCTCTGTCTGTCGTGTTCATGGATATCAGCCATTTGCAGCAGCTTGTTGTTACAAACCACGGCGTGTAAACATGTTTTGACTGGTCATGGGCCGCTGCAGTGACACGGCGTGCTGGCATAGGCGCAGTCTCTGGCACAACATTATTAAACAATGTTGCTGGAATTAAAGCTTATAATAACAATCACATGCTGCATGAGCAAGGACGAAATGTTTTGACTAAGAGCTGTGACGTAAATGAGTGCGGCCGAGAAACCACTGTCAGGGTTATTCCAGAGTTTCTCTCAGGGAGTGTGTGGGGCTAAGCTCCGGCTCTCTGTCGATAAAAGGGACGGGTTAGAGCTATTTCATGGATAATGATACTTAACGATAAACTTTATGATTCAAATTGTTTTATCACCTTTGAGTAGTAGCAGGTTTTCTGTTAAACATGAGTGAGTTGTCTTACTTTAAAACAAGCTACCTGACAGCAGCAGAGAGAGGAAATGGAAATAAAAGAATCACACATCTCTGTAAGTCAGTAAAGAGTGAGTCATCCTGACCACATCTGAATGAGGCAGTGGTCACGTCACACCACAACCTCCCTAACTGTCTTCCTCTACAGAGCTGTGTAACAGAATATGAGAAGTAACACACTTTTAATTTCTCTTTCTGTTTGGAAAAAGCTGAATCCTGATGCCTAAGAGAGACAATCAAAACCAAGCATAAACCTCACAACAGTTTGATATCAAGTTGTTACCAGCAGATTATCTCTGCTGGTGAAGATTTCTTTTGTGATTTCTTGGCAAAGACAATCCTCGAGTAAAGCTGCACAATGACTTTTAAACTAAATCAATACTGAAATCACTTTCATAGACTGTAACAAGGGATGTCCTGATCCAATACACTGATGGCTATTTTTGAAGGATCAGATAGTATCAGATTTCATTGTAGGATCGGGACAGATCCAGTTTTCACGTGTTGACAACACCTTCTCGCTTTACGGCTGCTGCAAATCAAACCATGTTGCAAACATGTCTGCTGTGTGGGACTACTTCTCTTTGGAAAGCAATGATGATAAAACAGCGTCTAGTGAAGTGAGTGTTCCTCAAGGAGTTACCAACAGGACTCACTTCAATACAACAAATATGATTCATCATTTCCAGCATCACCCAACGGAGTACAGGGTTTATCGGAGAAAGGTATCAGTATCTGCAAAACATATCTTGAAAAAATCAGATCAGATCGGGAGTCAAAAAATCTGTATCGGGACATCCTTTACTGTGACAAGGGATGGGTACCGAGTTAGGCACTTTTATCGCTACCTACCGAATTCTGTCAAAAGTACCGGGTACCGGGTCACATAAAATCAAAAGGTACCATGTTTAGGTACCTAAACACATCTTTGTGACTATGAGGGAGTGGAGGAGTAGGTGATTTTCCATGGTGGACAAGAACACAGCATTACAAGATTATATATTGAAGAATAAATATGTTAAATTGAAAAGAATTTACTTTTTGTTATTATAAAAAATGATATTTCTTTACCACATAAACACAAAAAAGTACCCAAAATTGGTACCGTTGAGTACCGATACCGGTACCGGGAATAGGTACAGTATCATTTCAAATGTGAAAGGTACCCATCCCTAAATGTAACAGTCTAAAATAATAACATTATTAAGAGACACATTTTTTAATAGTACCAGCAAAGTTAAATAAGCACAGCCTCTCAGAAGGATTTTCACCAATCATTCAAAAACCTTGGAGCAATTGATCTTATCGTTTTTTACCAACATGCATTTTTGCAATGTTGACAACAACCTTGTTTTCCTGATAGTTTAATTAACTGTGCAGCTCCAGTCTTAAGTTTTGTCTCTCATTGGCCTCTAAAGATCTGTACATTTGTCTGATTGTCTAAAAACTTAACACACATCCACTCTTTAAGTTTTCTAGATAATTTAAACTTTATTTTGCTTCTATCTTTCTATCATGTAAACAAGTGTTCTCTTTTTAAAGTACACACAAAAGTGGACCAAGTACATACTCATACAACTTAAACGTCTTCTGAATTTTTTTACTCAACTCCCATCTCTAAAAGGAGCACGGTGAAGTCAAAAATGATTTCATCCTACTCCCTTTTTTTCACACCAAACACACAAAAAGTCATAGTAATGTTAACAACAAGAGACAACTCACACAAATCTGTAAAGTTAAAAAGTTAAACTATGCTTTTTCTTATACTGGTTAAAAACATCTTAACTACTCCACAAAGCCTCTCCACAGATTATCATGTTTTCAAAGTTGTTCAAGCAAACTTTCTTGAGGTTTATTCTAACCTCCTCACTTTGACACATGCACAGTGCACCTTATAGTCAGAGGTTACCTCTGTTTCACATTCTCTAACAAGTGCTTGATGAATCCCCTTAACAGTGTTTCTGTGTTCATATCACTACATCATGTGTGTTTAACAATAAAAACACATCGGTAGGATAATTACACTGTTGTTTTTAGAGGTGTTAACTATCACATCTGTGGAATAACTCAAATAATTTTCCTCACTTTTACCTGCTGTTCTTACCCATTAGCTCAACCAACATGTTGCAAAACATTCACAGGAGTCAGGTTGAAAAAGGTAAACAGATAATGTCTGCAGACACTGCAGGCCGCCTCCTGTTCACATCCCATCATTTGATGACAGGTGTTTCTGATCCCAATTGGAAGGATGTTGAATTTAAAACATTTACTGGTTGGTGTTAGAGATAAAATATGTTATGACTCACAGAATAAGGTGTCATGTCGTAATCAGTCATGTTATGATACCTGCGGCATAGTAGAGATGGGAAAGAAATCAAAAATCTATAACTCAGGATTCTTTGTCAATTTTTTTTTTTTTCTGTTTGTAATTTTTTTGTTTTTCCAAATTCAAATTCTTCATTTCAGTCTTTGTTTATAAACTGGATTGTAAAAAAGTTACCACTTTTCTCCAGCAGAGGGTGAATGTTTTTTCTCTATGGGAAAATATGGCTCCTTTTACAGTCTGTAGACATTATCATTGTCATTTAACCTTTTCACATGGTCTTGTTTTAAAAAAGGAAACTGAAAATTGCAAAAAATTGTAGATATTGAAGAATCACGATTGAATCTGCGCCCCAAAAATCATAATAGAATCGAATTGTGAGAATAGCGTAAATAGCATACAGGGTTCCTACAGCTGAAGGTAAATTAAATTTAAGACTTTTAAAGACATTTTTAATGACGTTGGGAATCAAATTTAAAAACAAGTCGACAATAAACCTCAATTGAAACTAATGAAACTAACGAGCAAAAACACCTCATGAATTACCTGGGTAAGAGGCAATTTTAACCTAATGTTCATTTTACATAAAACATCACTTTTTACCTTTTTTTAACCCCATTTTTACAACTTTATGCCTATTTTGCCCCTATTCATCTTTTTTGGCCACTGTTACAACCATTTTTGGAATTTTTTGCATGGTCTTTGAAATTTAATTTCAAATTTAATTCTCAATGTTGCTGCCATAATCAGTTTACCAAAGCCACTTTTGGATTTTTTTTGCCAATTTTTCCTCATTTTTTTCTCTTTCCAGGCACCCTAGGTAGAACCAAGAAATGCATCTGCTTTAAAAGTTCCTGGTGCAACCACATCACCGTTTTGTTAGTTCCGCTATTGTGATTACTCGATGTTGCCACAAAAATAAATGAGGAAATTGTTTAGAAAAATAGATAAATGTTACTATTTTTTTTTTTTTTTTTACTTCAAATGCACATAAATCTTACCAATGTGTTCAAATTTTTAAGACTTTTGAAATTTGGATTTAAGACTTTTTAATGCCAATTCAGGCCTTATTTTTAGAATTATGAATTCAATGCCTTTTAAGACTTTTCAAGGATCCGCGGGAACCCTGACAACAGAACTGTGTTTTGCTACCTGTGCATGGTAAAGTGGATTTTATTAATACTACAGTGTTGTTTTAAAACATGCAAAAGAATAACAACCGGCACAACACCATTGTCATCACAGCCTTATGTATCAGGGATTGGCCAACCCCATCTCTAATTATCGGCAACACTCCTGAAATAACAGAAATGAGTCAACCACTATTCATATACAGGTACATATGGTACTTGTTTGTAAGGTTTAGTGCTGCGTGGGTGAAAGATACGATAAACAGGAGGGAGGAGGAGCAGTTTAAAGGGATGAGAGCGAAGAACAGCACTGAAACAGAGGACAAATTTCCAGGGTGATATAATCTTCCCCACTGTCTAGCCACCTGACCACTGGGACACAACAGCACTGTCTGCTGCCAGAGAAACACACACACACACACACACACACACACACACACAGTGTCTTTGGAGACACACCAGCTTTGGCTTCAGCATGCAGTTCACACAGGAGGCGAGGTGCTGGAGAAAACACCCAACTTAAACTCTTAGAGGCAGCACATTCACTTACACACGCGCTCAGAGAGGCTCTATTACTTTGAATTGATTTCCCTCTGCCACAAATGGAGTGAGGGGGCCGGCCTCTTTGAATATGTCAGATTAAACTTGGAAGGGAGACAGGGATGGGGAAAGATAGAAGGACAAGTCGACAAAAAGAGGAGAAATCCGACCCTCAGTGAGTCTATCATATCCACACACAGACTAAAGATAATACTGACATGACCCTGACAACAAGTCAGGAATCAGCTCCCTCCCTCTTAGACTCTATCACACACACGCTCAGACGCAGACACACACTGCAGGGTTCCTCTAATACGTCTGCCGTCAGCTAAAAAGTGTCTGTCTGCGTCTGAGCCAGATACCTTCCCTCTGCAGGCTCAATATTTTCAGTAATAGCGCTCATTACTACGCTCACATCATCACTTGATCCTGGGCTCTGCAGTGAGGTTTGTGTTTAATTGTCTTAATACGAATTCTCCTGGGATCAGACGGAGAAAAACTACACTGAGCACAATAATAATTTGGTAAAAAGGATGAAAATATAAGCCTGTTTTTTACGCCACGCTCGCACTGAATCATTAGGTCGTCATGTCCTTAGTAAGAGGAGTTGTGCAGTTGTTATAATAAAAGGTTCATCACCCACAGCCATGGCCAATTAGTCAGCCTCATCCTGGATTACGGGCGCGCTTCTCTAGGCGAGGCCTACTTTGGACAATTTGTTCAAATTAGTGTAATGCTTTTTTATAATCATGTTATATTGTTGTAGTTATTGCTGCTGCTGTGGTTTGAAACTTAAAAACGAACTCTGACCAGGTCTGAGCTGAGAGCAAACAAAAAGCCACGGGGGAAACTGTGAAAGCTGTTTCCTAAAGGATGAAAGAGTAACAGAGCAACATCATTAACTCTTTTTAACTGAAAGAGCTATAGAGTTGGTTGATTGAGTTTTGCTTAATTTAGGAAGTCAGACCTGTTTTTTTTTAATCTAGTTTAAGGGAAGTGACACAAGTGTGATTTTCCTTGCTTCTTGTCACTTGAGTTATCTGGCAACTCTACCCCCAGAGAAGGAAGAAAAATGCTAGAAGCTAACAGCGCTTTTGGCGTCGATACATAACAAGAAAAGTGACTGAAATAAATAAAAACCTTTTGTCAAACTATAAAGGATCAAAAATGACAACCAGCTTCAGAAGCTCAGTTCATGCCTGATTCTGATGAGTCAAAATTAAGTATATTTTCAAATATTCTCAACAGGAAATGTGTAGTTTGTTTTCTTGCTGCAGACTTTCACAGTTTGAAAGCCATTTAAACATATTGTCTTACTGCTTCTCATCATAAAGCATTCCTTTAATTTGAAATAAGCTGATTTTAATGATATGATGACAGATGAAACCATTTGGTACACACATATGGAGCTCTCAGAGTTTAGAGCTCCAGCAAGCAACTTTTGGACTGAGTCAGTTTTTTCCGCCCCCAGGACAAAGTCTTAAAGGATAAGTTTGGTTTATACAGCTTTTACATTGTTTATAGAATGAAGTAGAACAAAATACTCACCCAGAAGGCTTTCCTGATCCAAGCAGTGCTTGGATCTAAATATCTCCCGAAGCTGCATTAATCGTCCAAAATCTCATGTTTTTCACCAAAATTCCATCATAGTCTGCTCAGGGTTAGTCCTCTGCTGCAGTCTGTGTCACTCCAGACAGCGCTGTGTGGCTGTAATGACCTCAGAACTGATGAAGACTTTGTTTACGTTTGCCCCTGCGCACAAGTCTTCGTCAGTTCAGAGGTCATTACAGCCACACAGCGCTGTCTGGAGTGACACATACTGCAGGAGAGGACTGACCCGGAGCCGACTATGATGGAATATTGGTGAAAAACATGAGTTTTTGGACGATTAATGCAGTTTTAGGAGCAGCGCTGTCTATGCCCTGATGGATCCCATTATACGGACGTCCGCTGCACGATTTTGGAACTAAATATCTCCCGAAGCACTGCTTGGATCAGGAAAACCTTCTGGGTGAGTATTTTGTTCTACTTTATTCTATAAAAAATGTAAAAGCTGTATAAACCAAACTTATCCTTTAAGAAAAATTAATAATAATAATCACCTCATCCAACTGTCAGGTAAACAGATCACTCAGTGAGAAAATTCACATCAGAAAATGATAAATCTACCTTTGTGATGATAAGTTAATGACTGAATCTGGGACCTGACATGCAGCAGAAGTTACAGGCATAAGTGTGAGAATAGAGAAAAACTTCACTCTGATTCTGTTGCACTTGTTTGCTTTTAAAGGTCACAAAAAGGTGTTGATCTAATTGATTTCAGTCTGTTTAATAATCAACTAAAAACTCCTCTTAAGGTAACAGATTTAATATCAAGCCATGCATCGCACAGTCAGCTGTGTTTTATAAACTGCACAGTCCACTCCCACAAATGAGACCTGAAAGCCTGTGCACAGGACACAAAGCTCAGCTGAGTGGAGCAGTTTGAAGCTCCAGTTCGTTTCCTAGCAGGGCTGAATTCAAAAACACTTTTTTCTTCTTCCATTTACACTTCAAAGTCTCCCACTGAGAGTCTGACTGGTTCACAGAATCCACAAGTACAGATACTGTCAAACTTTTGTCGCTTAGCTTGATAAATTAAAAACTTAGAAATAGCTCACTAGTTTTATTACTGTAGTAACTGTCACATCTGATAAAGATTCATATTTCCACTACGAGTGTGTGAGTTTGGTCGGCTTCATGAATACTTTTTTGTTTTAATCATTACTGTAGGTCTGAAATACGGGTCATATGGTGTGGCTTAGCCAGAGTGCCGCCTCTTGCAAGAAGCTGAGCAAAAGCTCTGGTTAATGGTCACTGCTGTAGAGCTATAAAGCGCTACTACCCATATGTAAACAAGCACAGAAGGCATCTTATACCAGAGCACAGTTTGGCCATATTCTGATAAAACAGATAAATTCTAGCACTGGGACGATATGCTATTCTTCGATTAGATTCTATTGTGATTTTTGGGGTGTCAATTTGATTAAAATTGCGAATCTTCGATATCTACGATTTTTTCCATTTTTAGTTTGCTTTTTTAAAACCAGACCAAGAAGAAAAAAAAAAAGTTGATTGATGACAAAGTCTACAGATATATCAGGAGCCATATTTTCTCATAAAATGCACATCACGTGAGTCAGAGAAAAACATTTCACCCTCTGCTGGAGAAAAGTGGTTAATTTTGTTTTATCTAGTTAATAAACAAAGACTGAAATAAACAATTTGAATTTGAAAAAAAGAAAAAAAAAAAATCATATTTTTTGCCAAAGAATCAAGATTTTGATATTATCAAACAAAAATTTTTAATAAATTATAAAAAAAATATATACAATTAGGATTTTTCTCCCACCCCTAATAGACTCTAATGTTAACCAAAACCCCAAAACCCACAATGTGACCTCATTTACCAGGAGTTATTGTGATTCCGTGTTTCGATTAAATTAAATTTGCCCAAATGTAACATTTTTTCAAGGCTCTTTTAACTTTTAGACCTAATGGCGAATTGGAACCAAAGTTTTTGTTTCAACAACTGGAAAATCGGTCTTTAGAAAACACCTCAAACTCACTGATGTTGATGACGAAAAAGTATGAACAGATTAACAATGAAAAACATCTGTAAGGCTCAATGCGAGAAGTCTGACCTGCTTATTCTTGAACTGTCCTGTTTATTAATCAAGCAAAACAAAAGAAGCACTCTTACTTTCTGCTTGAAATGTATATATTTACATTTAAGTTAATTTTTTAAAAAGTTATGAGAGTATGTGGTCTTAATCAGAAGTGAGGAGAACAAAATACTGTAAAAACTTCCACTATCAAGCTCTCACTATAGAGTTTCTGTTTAGTGCTGCTGAGCAGTAGCTCTGTAGACCGCTACACTCCTATACTGTATAGTTTGTGGCTGATGGATTGTTCTGCTGAACCTCCATTCCTCTTTAGAAAGTGCTTCAAATTTAACACCAACTCTGTCTCCCATAAACCCTGAAAACGATCACACTAAACAAATTGAGTGTTAATTACAGAGGATGACCTGAGTTGTTAAATCTGACGACTTCACTTCAGCATTTCCTCAGCGCAACAAACAAAGATAGAGCTCTGAAATGAGTGTCACTGATTGTTTAGCTACATTTGGAGTCCATAAAGTGAATTTTAGACACAAACTTCTTGCAAACACTCAGTTGGAGTGAGGTGTTTCTCAACTTTTCCCACCAAGTGCTGGTGTGTGTGTGAGACTTTCAACATGGTAACTAGCTCAGGCCACAGTGCGGCTACCATAAAGTCTATGGTGTCGAGGTGAAAGGTCCAACACTATACAAGGGATTAGCTTTAAAAGGGGCCATCTGTCTCATCGGGTGGATTAGAGACAGTACCATAGGAATCATAGTTACTGAGAAAAGTGCAGGCGGGGGGGCTGGTGAGTGACGCCTGAGGATTATCTATGACGACTTCTTCAGACCCCGGCTTGGCCCCGCACAGGAGTCTCTGGTCACATGGGCAGGATGGAGGAATGGGAGGAATGCAGGTTACAGCAGCAGAGGAGGAGGAGGAGGTGGAGGGGTGTGAGGAAGGAGGAGGAAATGTGAGGACACAGGATTCCCTACTTGAATGGTAACAGTTTGTCCCAGCTGCTAGCTTTCATTCCTTCCTCTGCTGATGACACAAATGTGAGTTTCTTCAGCATCACGGCGCATAAAGAGACAATGACACATGTTAAATTAAGTAATGAGCGATACACTCTTTGTTCTGTCTGCGCCTCGAGCCGGCGTTGGAAAAAATGAAAGAGCAGTAATTAGTGGCAAAATGTTCAAATTATGTTCCCTAAGTTTCTGATACTGTTAAGTTTTGTTTTCCCTGTGCACAACTGGACGTATTTATTAAAGCAAACAAATCTGCTGAAGAAACAGATGCTGGTGGCTATATTGGTATTTTTGCTCAATTTAATGCAAACATATTTAAATGCTTCTTATTACAAGAATCTGAGCAGCCTTTATAGAAATGGAAATGGAAGCCAATAAATCATTACCATTCTGAATTTGCTGCAAGCACTGGAACATTCTTACATACTTAATTTGTCAGGTTCATCTCAAAATGCATGTTTTCTGCACAACTGTTAACACAGACGAATGGACAGACTGCTTTTTAGAGCAAGGGTATTGTGCTTTTTTTAAAGGCTTTATACTTCTGATTTTTTATGATTTACAGCTAAAAAAAATCCCTATCATTTTCACCCTAGTGTTTAAGAAAAACCCTGATTACAGCTTCTGTTTTAAATGCTTTGTTTTGGCTGCTATCTCTTTAAGGCTCCTCGCTTTACAAACCCCCTTCTCACTGATTGGCCAGCCCTGTGGAGGCCTGTTAAAGCTAAGAGCAGACCATGGTCCAATTTGTAAGCAGATCTTTGTGTGATGACCTCATCATTTCAGCAAGTATTGTGTCGTTGTACAATTTTTAGATTAGACCCCTTTGATCAGTTCACTGACAGATTCTTTTTATACGTTTCTAAAAGAATTGTCTTAATTTTTTTAATTAATCCCAAAATATCTCAACAATGATGTCATAATCCTCTATCAGTACACAATTTTTAGATTTTTTTCTATTTCAAAAAACATAAAATTGAGACGAAATGGACCCTTAAAACATACATAATCTGAAAACAACTTACCCATAATGTATTGGGACTTTAAAACCTCTCAAAAAAGATTTTTTTACCCCATTTTTCACTCTAATTATAACAAAAACAAAATTTATCAACAGTATAGAACCCAAAAATCAATATGTAAAAAGATTCAGATTCAGATTTATTTCTACAACATATGATAGTCTGAACATCTGGTATTGCTACTTTACATCAATGCTTAAAATATTGGAAAGCATGGTACCCCCTCTTTAAGTTCTCAGACTAACGGACCTGGCCACTCTAATTTTAGCTTTTAATGGCATCTAAACATCTCCATTCAGAACTATGCTTAATGTGGTGATATTTCTTGAAGTGTCTTTAAATGCATTCCTACGTCCAACTTTAAAATGTTGCTGTAAGTTTTTTGAGGTCTGCTTTGGCTGTAAAGGTTTTTGTTTATGGTCAATTCACACATAAATACACAGGAACAGATCAGTGTTGCCCTTTGCTTTCTGCAATTTTTTCAAATTCAAAGCAATCATTTTAAAACAACACGCAAAATACTTCAGCTTTTGGTTGCACAAAGTAAAGAATGGACTCTCTTGCAGGTTTTTGTTTCAAATCAATCGGTTAATTGATGTCACACTGATGTCGTCTTTCCAAAGGTTTGAAGTCATATTCTGTGCATCATTTAATTTACATGACTGGAAGCAGAAAACACTTTCATCTGCTGAGTTTCTAAGGAGAGGTTTACTCATTTTCCATCAGGCAACAACTTCTGAACTCGTGTTCTTTCAACCTTTGCAGGGAACCTAAAAAGATGTGATCCACTTTGAAGCTGTCGGATGAAACACGGGCATGTTGTTTACAAAGAGTGAGAGGAAGGCAGCTACAAATAGCAGGGCCTTGTAAGGTTAGTGATGCAGAAGACATTGCTTACAGTTGTAATACTAAAAACACGCAACAGGAAATGGACTTTTAATAATGTTTAATTGTGCAGCAGTTTAGGAGATGACACATGCAGATGAAAAACAGCAGTATTTTCCTTTAAGAGTCATGTTTACTCGACAACATGATCTGTACAGCAACATGATAGGTCACATGGACCCTGAGCCCGGTCAGTCTCCCTGGAGTTCCTGTTGCTAGAGAGACAGATGAAGCGAGGGGAAGCCCAGGGGGTCGAGAGGGTTACAGGTAGTGTGCTAAGAGGAGGTGCTGAGCTCTTCTCTCTGTTTATATAAGCAGCTCATACAGCATTGTCTCTATTAATGATGTATTGAAAAGCTCTCGTGCCAGCTCCTCAGTGAGGACTGGCTTGCATGCCGATTGTTGTCGAGCATGTTTGTGTGCCCAGCTCCCTGTGTGTTTGCGTTGTGCTGGGAGCAGGGAGGGGATAAATTTAGCGCTTTAGCCCCAGACTGGAGGCAGTGGCCCTTTATCCTGCACTGTCCTACTTAACAGAGTGCTGCTCTCTGCTTCCGCCTGACACAGCGCACCAGGACTCACACATTCACCTCCCAACATCGGGGCCAAAACAACGGAGGAGAAACGACAGAGCGCGCACACAGATGCATGCAGCAGGCACATTTCTTATTGTCTGACTAGTTTCTGCTTTCATTGATTGTGATCGGCTTCTGTAACATGAGCCGATGCCTGCTGGCCTCATTTCATAACAGCTTGATGTGTTAATGACGCTCCGAGCCAGACAACAGACTACGCAAATTTAAAAACAGTGGAGTGGTAATCCGACACTCCTGATTGCAGCACAGTTGGAGTACACAGCAGCTCATGTAAATGCTGATGCTAATACAGAGCGCATACCAAACAGACAGACAGAGAGGGAGACCAGATCCCCTTTGTCCTGATCAAAACCAAATATCAGAGCACGCTGCCTTTAATGTAGCTCTGAATTTCAGTAACGCAGCCAATTAGGAGAGAGTCAACCACTCGGTTCGACCAATCGAGCACGAGCATCCCGCTTCACCTTGGAAACACACGATCCCATGGTGCATTTCCCTGCTGCCATGACAACCAAGAGGAGCTCTCCCCTCCCTCCTTCCTTCCCTTGTGTTCTCTCCTGCTCTCTCTGTCTCCTGAAGCCAGTCTACCTCGCAGCAGAAGGTTCACAGAAACAACCAGGCTGCACAACTTGGAGCCGCCTGCGCTCCAGACAAAGAAAATTACTGTCAGCTGTATCAACACACGATGCTGCATCTGCAGCTAAAAAACAGCGCTTCTTCACCCCAACCTACGGGCACTGATTTATACAGAAATATATTAAAACTGTCAAGTTGTTTTCAATTTCACTTTGGCATAAATCTTTACATAACTCCAGAATGCAGTGACCCACCCACCCAGCTCCACTCCACAAAAACACACCCTTTATGTGGTGCACTGTAATTTTTTTAATCCTTCGGCTGCAAAATGTTTGATTCTAGCAGTGGAGTGTAAATACATTTAATACATTTAACACAAATTTCCAAGAGCAAGTTCTTGTTAAACACCTTATTGTGCAAACCTACCATACATATTCTTAGCAATGAACGTCATCATCAAAGATACAATATCTTCAATACATGCAGCCTTCATTATTTATATGTTTTACTTGAATGCATGATTGATCTGTTTGCAAAGCATGCTTGTTGTGCACTGAAGGTGAAGCTCTTTTTGTTTTCACTGTGCATCATATTAAGACAATAAAGGCTGACTATTCTATTCCCCTCTATTCTTTTCTTCCTGCAGACTCATAAACAAGCCAGCCAGGAAAAAATATGCTTGATTTCTCTGAGTATCTGATTTGTAAAGGAGGTAAGTAGAGGCTCTAAGAGGGGTTATTATTATTATCAAAGACTCTGCAAATCCAGTGTGCTGCCTCCTGCTTACCACATACACCAGGCTGATATGAGCACAGAGAGGAAGAGGGAGGAAGAGAAAGGGGTGGGAGAGGAGGAGAGATGATGTAAGCTTTTCAACACAGGCTGAGGTCTGGGGTTGAGGTTATGAACACTGTCAGCTGGCTGCAGCCTCCACCAACTGGAGACGGTGGATGCTGCAGAGGAGCTGTCTGATCATCAGAGAGGGAGCCAGAGATCCCCAAACGCAGATCTGATGAGAGCAGCACGCAGGAGGAAGATCTCCTAAAGACAACATATCTGAGTTTTACTTGCAGTCAGGATAAGCTGCAAGGATGCACAAATTAGCCAATCAAATTGAGTTTAATCAGAGGCTCTTTTGTTAATTAATTTCTCATTGAACCAGATGGGTTATTTTTGAATGTGGTAAAGTTGCAGCTCATGGTGAATGATTTAACATGTGACCATCACAATGTGCAAAAATGGAGACATGCATGTAATGTTGTGCTTCATTACTCCTGGCAATATGGAAACTTTTGCAATTTAAAATCCCTAATCATCGGTTAAAGAAACTTAAACTAAACCTAGAGTCATACAGATTCAATACTAGACAGTAGGGCTGAACAATTAATTGAAATAAAACCAACATCACAATGTAATAGAATGCAAGTTTCAAATCGCAAAGGCCGCAATTAAAAATAAAAAGTTTCATGTACTCAGACTTGAAGGGAATTGTTACTTGTACTTGTTCTCCCTTTAAACCAGCAAAAGTCAATATGTTTTTTTTTTCTGGCGGGAATGTTACATGTCTACAAAGCTTGAAGTTTAATCAATCTGTCAATTTTCCACTGTGATTATACAAATTAAAATAAGATATATTGTTCGTATCAATTCACGCATGCATTCATCTCATTTCATCCAAACGTACGCCATGTAGGATTTAATTGTTTGTATGTTAACAGCCATGTTGGTCATACAAAAGAATGATTTATTGGTTGTGTTTAGAGAATAATGCAGGAGACAAAAGTCCCTCCCAAATAATTGCATGTTAAATTGCAATCGCAATATTAGCCAAAAAAAAGTTGCAATTATATTATTTTCCAAAATTATTCAGCCCTACAAGACATGCAACCAATGGACTGTTTTCATTACCAAAAGCAAATACTAATTTTCTTAAATAAATAGTATGATACACATTGAATTCCCTACCATTGTTATCGACTAAATCAACGCATAAATGTATTTTTAAAAACCAAATTAAACAACACATTGGCTCATCATCATTGTGGGACAATAGGCATATAGTGGTGGTGTCCTTTTCCGGTGTTTTGTGGATTACATCTATTTTTTATATTTTTGACAGATGTTATTGTAAAGTTCAATTTGTGTGTCCTATGTTTTTATTTCTCTTTCTAAAATGAGACTGATTGTACAGACTAAGGGTACCCCGATCACAGTTCTCTGGCCGATCACGAATCTTAAAAAAAACATGACCTGCCGATACTGATTTGGGCTGATACCAATTTTCATTTTTTATTTTTTATAACTGACAGCATATACCTTCAATGTTCCAATCGTATTTTATTGAAAACCATTGAACAATACCTGTGAAACAGTAAAATCTTTATGTTTTAACTTAAAAAACCCAATAAAGTGTCCTGAGTTTTAGGTCTCAGAGCAAAAAGCAACAATGGCTGGCTGTCAGACCTTCCCAGAGGTATATGAGTTCAGTTTCATACGTAAGAATGGGCCGATCACCCATCACTGATCACCAGTCACCAATCCCCCAAAATTAAGGAAATTGGCGCCGTGTCCAGTACAGACTGTTGGATTCTTGTTAATTGAGCTGTATATATTAAATGTTCCTGAATATATTTTTAGCTTGGACCCCAGGAAGACTAGCTGTGCTACAGGGTACAGTGAATAGGGATCCAAATTTAATAAACAAATGCTATCTCATAATTCATTTACCTGACATCAGTTTCTTGTTTTCCACTATAACTGCACAATAAAAGCCTGATCCCACTTTAATGCAGCTCCACACTTTAACATGAGGAAGACTTACTGCTGTGTGTCTGCATTACTGTAAATATAACACCATGCTGCTGAGGTCACCCATGCCACAGCAGCCGACTGGTTTTCCTGGTGCTTGTTAACCTTGTGGGAACACTTAGATTATCAGAGTGTTTACTTTGAGTGTCGGCTCCTCTCACAGTGAGATCCCCGTGCAGAGGCAGGCGATGAGTTTTTGTTTGATTAAAAGTTATTACTGGCTGATGAAACAGATTAAACATGTCTTTAAACATCATGAATAATAACTTTTGATGACGTGAGTAAGCTAGTTGCATTCCTTTGTAAACTGTAGGAAGTAGTGCGTCTCCTCCCTGTGTGCTCCTTGTCCTGTGGGTGTCAGAGGAGGAGGAAGGGATTTCAAACTCTAAGATAATCATGACACTTAACATGTCAAATTTTCTCATATCCCACAGCACAAACTAAATTCAAGAGGGCTAAACTTGTTTTTCTTATCAGATCAATTGCAGGAAAGAAAAATGTCACACTTTGTCTTATGGTGCAGCAATATGTGGGCCAGCTGTTTATGAATGTAGTATTGTTATGTTCAAACTTACTGATCATATGTTGTGGTGTCTCTGCAAGCAGGTAGAAAAAGAAATCCCCGGAAATACTTTCAACTTTGGAAAGTTAGAGATCTTTGATTATCAGAAATTCAATGAGGAGCAACTTTCCAATCACTCTGCTCACAGGAAATAACATAAACTACATTAAATAGGGATGGGCATTTCAAGCAAAAGAGCTGTGCCACATCTTCTCGTAACCAGGAATGCATCGATCCAGCTTTTCTGGTCCTGATACCGATACCTAGGCTTTGGGTATCGACTGCTATCGATCCTGATCCGATACCAGTGTTAAATAATAACCTGCATGCTCTACTGTGGGATAAGACTGGTAATGTTTTGAGTCAAAAACAAAATGAGTACATATGGAATTACTGAAGTTAATATTCATTTAAACTACAAGTGTTAAAATGTTTAACAGCAGTTTGGTTAAAAAATGCTTTAGAATTTACAGAAATGACTATTTGATTGTAAAATTTTATACCTCGTAGACTAAATCATAGTTTAGCTTTAGTGTCAAGTTTGGACCGATCCTTTCCCACTGATACCCAATCCAGCTTTGAGGGGCTGGATCAGTGCCGGAACCCAATACCACGATCGGAACAGTGCATCCCTACTCATAACTATTCAAAAATTATTATTATTAATTATTAAGATGGAAAGCGCTGCTGTGCTCTGCACGACAATCATCAAACGTACTTCTTAGGTGATGAAGCTGAACACTGACTGTTGATCTGCGGACAGCGTCCCACTTTCCACTGCATGCCTCACTCTCACATGGCTGTTCATAGTTGCTGACGACTTGTGATATGCTAGACTAACCCTGCACAGTCTGCACTACACCTCAGTTTCATTCATTTTTTCGAAGGAGTTCTCGCAATTCCCAATCCATATTTGAGCGTCTCCTCAGTCTTGATTTGGCTGTAAATCCTCCAGCCTGTTCACTTCTGGTCTGGCTTTGTTCATTTTGTCAGTTTGTTGCTGTGGTTAAGTTAAATACAATCTGATTTGGACAGTGTTTGTTTTAATTTGAAAGTGTTAGATGGTTTCCGTGCACAACTTCCTGTCTCACTCAACCTACTTTTTGTGAAATTGACGCATAACAGCTCCAGCATCCTGCATAAAAATGCGACCTGCAATAGTCGCATGAACTATTCCGCTTTTTTATGTTGATGGCTTTTCAAATATTCAAATATCATTGCCCAACTGTTTTGTGAAAAGGACCTTTTCCTCGACAGATATTATCCTTGAGGACCATCCGGTCACTTTCCCTCAAGGACATTTGTGACAAATCCTCAAGAGAATCATAACAAGAGGGAATACCAATGAGCACCTGACCCACTTGTCCATGAAAAGGTGAACAAGGTGCTCACAGGAGACAGATGAGCAGCAGCCGTGTTAGCAAACACTGTTCACTCATCTGTTAAATGTGTATGTGTGTGTGTGAAGTGGAGGAGACGCAAACATGGGTGAGAGTCTGGCGCTAATGTACAGTTATGCAATGAAAATGATAATAATAATACGATTGCATGATAATTAAACATGTGAAAGTGTTTGAATAAATAAATCATTTGGAAATGGTAAACAGGGATAAAAGGGTAAGGTAGTAAGATGTCATGGAAGTAAGGTTCAAAAATCTTATAAACATAAGACAGAGATGGAGAAAAGTGCAGTTTTGACTGGACACTGTGTGGGAATCATCTGGAACTTTCTGGTCCCTGCGGAAAGGGAAAGTCACTTGGAATTATGTGAGATTGAAATGCTGACATTAAAGTCTCTGTCACTTCCCCCATGAGGACAAAGTCTCCCTTTAGGTGGACGGGTTCACGCTAGCTGTATGAGCAGCACAACACTGAGCATTTCTTTGTGTCAGGACGGAGAGACCTTCGCTGTTTACTTTACATCTCAAACCAACATAACTTGACGCCATGTAAAGATCATAAAAACCACAATGCAAGTAAGAGCTCAGGAAAACCTTCACAGTCAGACCAGCTGGTCTAGTCTTAGAGGCAACATCAGAAAAAAAGGAAGGAAGAAAGAAAGAAAAAAGGAGGGCTGGTAAATTTCCGTCACAGTTTAGTGGCGCTTTGTTTGTCCGAAAAATCCCAGTGAGGCCGGAGCACGGCGGGACGCAGCAAAGGGAGAGGCAAAAACATCCTTGACGACAACTAAGATTCAGGGTGGTTGCACCACTATTTATAACCTGCCCAGTCTGCTCCGTGACAGCAGAGGGGGGTGGAGGGAAGGGGAGCGGGAGCAGGAGCAGAGTGAGGGAGGAGAGCCAGACACACAGACAGAGGGTGGCCTGTGAATTCCAGTGCAGAGGAAAAGACCATTGTTTTCTTTTTTTTCCTCCCTCGACTGGGGCCCTCTGTGATCAGCACACTGAGCAAAGAAGCAACACAGCAAAAAACAAGCCCTAAATATAGCTCAGAGGAGATTAGTCTGTATTATTTAGTTTCTTTTGTAGTCTTTTATTCTGACGGTGAAGTAAAAATCAATCATGCTTTCTCCTCAGAGATGAGAGGCGCTACAAACTGCTGTAAACTGCAGGGGAGGTGAAGACGAGCTGAGAGCAGGTTGTACTCTTCTGGTCATTTCTGTCACGGAGAGAAAAACAGAGAGTAGCCTCCACAAACAGGCACGTGTCTGAGCACACACGTGGTCGGCTGATCAGGAAATCTGGCAACAATAGCAAAACAACAGAAAAACAATAACATACACACACGCACAGAGAGGGGGAGGGAGGGAGTACAGCTGGGAGTTTCTGCTATCAGATGAATTAGAGAACGGATTCTGTCCGCTGTTGATACAAATGATAGTGTACAATCTTTCACACTTCACGCTGCAGTGATCGTTTCAAACACCTGAACAAATATCTTCAAACAACAGCCGTGGTTTAAATGTTGAGACAGGACTGGCTAACAAACTGCTGTGGTCATTTTCTCCCCTGTACCCGCGTCTCCATCTCTTATCAATAAACCCAGACACAGAGCAACAAATCCAGCTCAGCAGATAGCAGAGAGGAGGTGGAGGATGTCTCAGCTCAACACAAACACAGAGAGAAAGAGGAGAGGGAGAAGACACACTGTGCTGGTACTCTGACACCTCGTTCAGTCCTCTCTGAAACACTCGCATCACGACTGTACCGCCGTGCACAATGCAGGGACGAGCTGAACTCATCTGCAGGATCAGGACTGAGACCGCGCCAGACATCCGAAACGAGCTGTGGTTATAAAACGAGACATCGTGCTCAAAGTTTTCAGCTCCTATCAGAGACATTACAACATGTCTAATCAGCTGCTTTCTTACTTACACCACAGTTACCTCCCAGATCAAGACGGTTTTAAACCATTTAATTTAACCAGCTGACGGATTCTACTCGGCTAGTGGGCTAAAGTTAGCAGCAGCTTGGCTCACAGCGCTCAGATCACTGCCAACGAGTAAAAGAGGAAACATGGATGACGCTGTACTTCTGCACAACCACTTTACTACACTACAGGACAGCGGCTCACCTGAGGGATGTTTCCTGTAAACAAAGGAGCTGGAGCTGAAGCTAAAGCTTAGTTAGATAGTTAACCAGTCACTGGTTACTACAATAATTCGTCACTAAATTAAAGAGGCTGTGAGGAGTTTGAAAGTGATCTTGAAAAAGTCTGCCTGATTTATGAGATTATCAGCTCCAATATTACTGGTTACAGGTTGTTTCAAAATGCTACTTCTTAGCTTCCCAATCAGGTTGAGCAAGGCAAGATTGATTTACAGCACATCCAGGTCTCTATAACAACACCATGCCAGCTGATTCAGTTCCATGTTTTTCTCTTTTAAAAACGATTTCTGTGATTAATTTTGTATTGGTGGTGGACACTGTAGCCCAAAGGCTAATTAGCGTTAAGCTCAGGCTGTATCACTCTTAACCCTGGAACACTATCGCTAAAATTAGTAACACCATCCCTAACGCCAGGTGATTTTTACCTGATATCATATACCCAATAAAAAGTACTTGCAACTAATCAATAGCTCATGTTTACTTATCAGCATGTAAATTCAGAAGAAGTCTTTTTAACTCAAATCATCTAAATTCTACAAACACAGGTTTAGCCTAGCAGCGAGGTCAAGCTCCCTCATAAGACTATCCCTCACATGGTCAGCCTCTTTCTACATGTCACTCCGCTCACCCCATTTCCTGCTCAACTGACTGTCATGTCCTCTCTGAATAAAGGCAAAATGAAAACGATAATAAAAAAAAAAAAACTTGCTCCACTACTTTGTTGGCGTTCAGCATGTCCTCTCAACTGAAAACATTCGCCCATTACTGTCATGCTTCTACATGAAACGTTGAAAAGAGACAAAACAGGCAGCTCTTTTCAGCTCTTGAAATTTTAAGACATGATGTTGTTACATCAGCCATCACACAACGCTTCGACAACCTTGTGCATACACCACACTCAGCAGAGATAGTGAGATTGAAGATGTTTCACTCGACAGCAACTCAGCGCCAAAAAACAATTCTGTCCACACACGGCAAGAGAGATTATTAAAATCATTGGCAACAACTTTAATCCTCTATTTCTCTTTCAATATGTCAACAATTCACTGCATCCCTCATTAACAGAGTTCACAAGATTGTCAAAAACTGATGTTATTAGCAATTAACTGATTCTAGCAATAGCCTTTTACTAGTCTTTTACTACTGAAGGGTTCACATTTGCCACAACTTCAGATTCTTCAAGTTCTGTTTGGATTTTGAGTTATAGTTTCCGCTAGTCCATCTGTAAAAAATGTCATCATCATTTTCTGATTCTTTTTGTATATCACCATACTCTTGTTGATCATACTGCCTCAATGCTTATATGAGCATCTGTTATTTTACTTCAGCTGCAAAATCATTTTCAGTGCTTCACAAAAAGACCAAAACACCTGACATCAAAACAACCTAAACATACATGTAACCTTCACATAAGCCTAAAGAGACACACATCAAAAAAGGGAATGTAGTTTAAACTTGACTGATAATATATAAGCTACTAGGTAGGGATGGGTACTGAATTAGGTACTTTTAAAGGTACCGACCGAATTATGGCAAAAGTACCGGGTACCGATTCACTTAAAACCAAAAGGTACCATGTTTAGGTACCTAAATGCATCTTTGTGACTGTGAGGGAGTGGAAGAGTAGGCGATTTTCCATGCTGGACATGAACACAGCATTGCAAGGTTATATTTTGAGAAACAAATATGTTAAATTGAAAAAAATTAATATTTCATTATTAAACAAATTAATACTTTTTACCACATAACACAAAAAAAAGTACCGAAAAGTGGTACCGTTGAGTACCAGTACCAATTGCCAGGTATCGGGTATCAGTACCGAATCATTTCAAACGTGAAAGGTACCCATTCCTACTACTGAGTGCTCAGTACTTAAGGTTATTTTAAAGTTTAGCACCATTTGAAAGGTCAGTGTAAAGTGCCACACCCTGATCCAGGAAGGAAAAGGCCGAGGAGAGAGCATCCTCTACAACAGCTCTTCAGCTCAGGAGCATCCTGCCTGAGGTCATCATACAGCTGAGATATGAGACAGATTGTTAGCCCCTTGCTTTGATTTTTTTTCAACCAACATGTTTCAATTCAAAGCTAATATTTCCCATAATGCTCATTCTGTATGATCTATATCCTACAGAGAGAGTTCGTCTATTCTTGTAAAGCAGAGCTTGACTTGCTTTGAGGTGTGATATAAACCTTAAAATAAACCGGTAGCTATTAGCTATTTATGACTGTGATGGACACATATTGGATCCTGCATCAGAATACACTAAATCTGTCTGAGCAGAAAATAAAACATGAGCAGTAAAGCTGTAGTAAAAAAAGGATGTTATTTAATATCTGCCCCGATCCACAGCAGCCACATGAACACATGTATATGAATCAAGAGTTGCCCAGAGCGAACAGAACTCTTCACCCTGCAAGTGTTGGTTATATAGCTTACACACTGAACTACACATAAAAGCTGTGAACCCTGTGTCTGTTGGAGCGATGCTCAACATGAGCTGCTCCAGACCACATAACAGCCCAACAACAAGCTACATAACATGTCTAAAAAGGGCAGCAGTAGGGAATAAAAAGCCATAAAAAAAACAGATCCACAGTGCAGGTACATGTGCAGAGCTCTGCCACAGAAGGAGAGTCAACGTGATAAAGAAAGTCAGCCAAACAAGGTGAGGAGATGATGCCACCGTACCTCTTGTTGATGGGCTTCTCATCCTTCTCGTACGGTTTGACGAACCACTTGCCGATGCGGACGAAGCTGCGGTTCATGAGGCAGCGCTCCAGCAGGTTGTGGATGGCTTTGAATAGAAGCGTGCGGCATTCGTAGGAAAGGCCGTTCTCCCACAGACCGTCATCCTCAGCTGGAAGAAAGCAGGACAAAAAGCATGAACAGGTGAGATGAGATGACAGGTGTTCAGAGTCGATACAACCTCTTCAAAGAGGGGGTATAACGCTTTTCCATATTTAATACACAGATATAAAGTAACAAGGCAGGATGTTCATACTACACGTGCAATCTTGCTGAAATGATGAGGTCATCACTGAAGGATCTCTTAAGTAGTTCATGACATTTTGGACCGAGGTCTGCTATACCACTGCACCTGACAGGCCTCCAGAGGGCTGGCCAATCAGAGAGAAGGGGGTTTGTGGAGCTGGGAGCTTTAAAGATACATCAGCTAAATTAAAGTGTTTCAGACACAGGCTTAAATAAGGGTTTTCTAAAACACCAGTGAAAGAAAAAGAGGGATTTTGTTTGAGCTGTAAATCATGTAAAGCTACTAGAGTGGTACAAGAGGGGGGATAAAGCCAAAAAGATGCTCCTCTTTAAAGTTGGTGATTGTATCAAAAAAGGACCCAGAGTCAACCAAAAAAAGCTGTTCTTAAATTCTCTCACTTTATTGTCTGTGATTAACAGTCATTAGTCATTCAGATGGATTTTAAGAAAAGTGTCTTCACTCGCATAACCTTCTTTATAAAACCACTTAATGAGGTGATATGACCACTTTAAACATGAAGATAAAGTCCTTTTACATTTATGTTCCTCAAACAGTTTGTAGCTGGCACAAAGAGATCATGGAGGGGCTGGTAGCTGAGCTGCTGCTAGCTTATTTCTAGGATATGTCTGGTTCTGTGAATTCTTGTTCCCAACATTTTCAACTGAGGCAAACAGTCCCTTACTTTCTAAACAAAGTGACCTGAAGTCTACTGTTTTTATCAATGCCTTTTTTTACAGTGTGTTTGGATCGCAAGGTTTGGGGTTTTATTGTATATTTACTTTATCTTTTCTGTTATTTTAGAGAATGTTGTGTTGTACAGAAGGCACATGAGGAATAAAGTCTGATTGATTGGTTGATTTAAAATTAACATTTGCATTAAATTTGTTCTCTAACGTTCCTCTGCTTTGGGCAGTGAGGGGGCTGCTCGCTGAGCTGTCAACAACTTCCTCTTGCTCCTCTGTCCCCAGGCGTCTGATGACTAAAATCTAACATCTGATTAATCAACGGTGACATGATCTGAAACCAACAGGTTGGCTGCAGACGCTCTGCTGACAGCTGAACAACTCTTTTAGGTAAAACTTGAGAGGTGTGCAGGATTTTGATCTTTTCATTCTTGGTTGATCTGTTTCATGTAGGCCTGTCACGATAATCAATAAATCGATTAACCAAACGATAAATAAAAACGTCCTTGGTAAGTTTGCCAGCCTCGATAAACTGACATGTGCATGCATGTTTGTTTTTCTCCTCTCTTTCGACCAAAGAGGCTGAATGAGAAGATGGCTCACTACGTCTATCTTTCCTAACATCGGGGTGCAGAGGTTCTATAGCGGATTTAGCGGATTAATAGCGGAGTGAGCATCTGTCAAAAATGCGATCTTTGGCATCTTTTGCGACAGGGCTGCTCGTGCGTACACATGGAGAGAGCTGAAGCGAGCGTCCTGAGGGGTAAGGAGGAAACACACGTTAATATGAGTGATGGCACAAAAGATATGGTTCTTAAGCCGCCTGCCACAGTCCCAGTGTGGGAATATTTTGTTTTTTATCAGAATGAACAAAGTGTGAGCTCATGAACACCAACAAGCTGATATGTCGCATTTGTTTAAAAAGAGTGGCGACGAAGAAGAAGAAGGGGAGGTGCAGCGGAGCCTTGTTCTTTGACAATCCGCTCTTACTGAGGCTTTTAGTCTGCAAAGTAAATAGAAAAAAAAGCGCCAAATGTTTGGGATGTTAAGTTTTGTTTTTTCTTTAGAGACAGGGTCTGTGTTTTATTGTTTTTGATTAGTATTAATTATTTTCATTGACATGTATTTTTTTCTAAAAGAGAGTCCATGTCATTTTCATTGTATTTTTTCCTTTTTCTTGTTTGTTAAATTTATTATATTTTTTCTTTAATTCATTTTATTTAAAAGATCCTGACCTTTTAATTACAGTTAAATACTCTTAAGAAATTAAAGTTTCTTGCATTTGATACGGTGTACTCACTTTGTTATCCCAATTATTATAATTACATCAATGAAAAAATGAAAAAAAAAAAAAAATCAAAATAATATTGACAATAATATCGTTTATCAGCAATAATATTTTGGAAAATTAGCGTCTAGCAAAATGTGTTATCGTGACAGGCCTAGTTTCACACATGATTTCTTCATTTGACCCTAACAACAGAGAATGTCCTACTTCTTCTGTCTTCTTCTCCTCTGAATTGGGAGTTAGAAGAAATAGCTTGCCAGTGTTTAATCAGTGCAACGCAACAGATAAACATCAGCTACTTCCATGGGCACATGGTAGGTTAAATAAATTCAGGACATTATTAAAAACACCTCGCAGTTCTAGTTCGACAAACTTTCTATTACAGTGATGTGAGCTGTTGTAATCAAACACATGGGTAACTCAGGATCTTAAGACAGTTTCTAGTAAAGTAAAGGTCACCAATGCTGCTCTTGGAAACACTGGTAAAGAATCCTGAACACTGTGACAGTGCACATTTCCTGGAATGCTAACGAGTCCGCTTTGTCCATTATGACACCTTAAATCTATCACACAGAGACGACACAGAGGTGATGCAAATGCAAACAGCAGTTTGGCCGAGACTGAGAGAGAGGTTAAGTAGAAACCTGCAGCTGTCTGTTTTCAGACCGTGGAGATTTCAGGTGCTTTCTGCTCCTCTGCACGTCGAGTTCTAGCATCAGGGATTCAAAGCGTTTAGGTACACAAAGTTTCAGCTCATTAACACCCTGGTTTTGTTTTCAGTGGAGGAGAAAACAAGGCTAACAGTTTGCTGTGGAGAAGAGAGTGCTGAACTGTTTGCATCTGGTAGTGAAAGCATGTTTGAAGCTTCCTCAAAGGACCATGATCAAAAAAACACAATATGTTAAATAAAAACAGCCAAATAGTTGATCATGGTGATGCATCATTAAAGTATGTGTACTATGGCTCTCGCAGGTTTGGTAACCAGATTCCCATGAGGGCTCTTCCCAGTAACCCCCACAGCTTTCATGTTCCTGTTTTAAACTTGGTGTTTTTGCAACCCCCAGGTTTCAGGGCCACCATATGTGAGGATTTAGGAAACACTGGTGACCCTGTGATTAATTTAAACTTCAAATCTTTTACCACTCTGATCAATATTCATGTCATTCTCAGTAATGTTTCAGTTTTCTGGGA
Source organism: Halichoeres trimaculatus (assembly GCF_033239565.1). Classification (NCBI taxonomy): domain Eukaryota; kingdom Metazoa; phylum Chordata; class Actinopteri; order Labriformes; family Labridae; genus Halichoeres; species Halichoeres trimaculatus. The sequence continues at coordinate 30,975,600 of NW_027437184.1, forward strand.
AAACGCGGTGCTTTCAAACACAGGGGAGGTTTGGGGTGGTCTTCTCTGGCTTCACTTTTGCATTGTTTGCAGACTGGGATCTCTACAGCAGCTCGGTTTAGCCACGAGAAAGCTACTGAAACACTGCCAGCACTCTCAGGCTGCACTTATGAGTTTCAGTTCCACACCTGCAAAGACTTAGACTGTAATAAGTCTGTTTATGGCTCACAGAACTGTAATTATTTGGTTCATATGGCAGGCCGAACAGAGCGTCTGTCCTCTATCAAGCTGTTCAGGATGGATAAACTCACGGTTACATCCATATCAGAGTTGCTTTCTGAATCACATTCGGCGCTGGCCTGAATGCTGGTCTAATCTCATTAACAGCCACTGCTCACATCTTACAGCACTTAAGCTCCTTTCAGTCAAGTCTCCAGCAAACATCTCCCTGAGTGTGCCGTCTCTGCCTCAGCACAGACGGAATAAATACTGGCGGTGACCCACCCTTCATGTCAGTTTGGCATGCAGCTGGGAGGCAGGAGCCAGCTCAGAAGCAACTTAATCAAAATTTATTGAATTATTAAGTGACACCACAGCTCGCTGTTGTGCTGGATTTTAAATTCGGATGATTTCAAAAGCTATCAAAATAAGAAATTACATTGATTTCCTTCTTTAAATGAGAGATAACATGGGCACTGTGCCAACCTGGCAGGTCTGAAGAGCTTGTTTAAGGAGCCGCTGAGAGCTTTAATGCTTCCCTGAGCTCAAGCAAAGACAGCTTGAATGCAATTAGCAATTTTATCTGCTGGAAAAATGCAAAAGAGTATCAATTTTAATTCAAAAGGAAATGAGATATCCCAATAACATTGCACGCAGCAGTAAGTTCAACAACATCTAACCATAGGGGAAAAACCCCAGGCTAGCAGCCAAATAAAAAGGCTACGTGCTCTGTGATTTTAGGAGAAATAACTTCATTCAAAAGGTGCACACAAATGTTCGGGATAAGATCAGGAACACAAGAAAAAGCAGGGCAAAGGCAGGAAAGCAGGCAGGAAAAGTGCAATTTCCTATCAAAAATTAACAGCGACTGCAGGACAAAAATAAATCAACAGCAGAATAACTTTCCAGAAACTGTGGATGTGGTGCATGAGATCAACAAGTCTGCTTTGAGTGATGGAGCAGCTGGTCCCAGGATCCCAAGGACCACGGCAGGCAAGAGGGCAAAAAGTCATCGTGAAAAGCAAAGCCGGCCAGCTGAGGAGGAGAGAAAGCAAAATAGAACTCTGGCCAAATTTAAATGCTGAACAGACAGATGAGAGCGGCTGATAATTCGGCAAAGATGAAGGGGAAATGAGGAGAGCTCAAATCTGCAGAGAGAGGCACCAACCAAGCTTGCATTCCTGCAATCCTTCTTGGATCATCCAGAGGTGAACGCTCTCCTGCAACACTGGCCAAAATCTTCCAACACCTACTTTCACATCAGCCGCCATAGCAATCCCATCTGCTCCCCTCTGCCAACACTACATCTGCCCTGTTCCTCTTCCTCCACCTCCCTGTCGCCTGCTCCTCCTCTGTCTCTCCCTCCAGCGCCAAGCAACTCGAAAACAGGCGTCTGGTTTACATCAAGTGTTCCTAACGACCTCATGTTCATCGTGCAAGTCCTGCTGCAGCAATCTTTGCTCCAGACGCACAGAGACAAACACGCTGCAGTCACAAGCCAGAGCTTTGACGCTCCGTCGCACTAAATCGTATCGCAGCTACTTCTAAGAAAAACTGAATTCAGGGAATAAAAGCAAACATTCAGAGCAGGGTTGACACAGAACCAGGCTTTGGTTCTCATTAAGCAGCCCTGTTTCCCACAGAAAGCAGTGTCACTGTTACCATGGAGCTGGACATATTAGTAAACAGAAAATACTTGACGAGGAGTACATGACTGTGAAACCAAAACAATGTCAAGTAGTCCAATGAGAGAAGAGGAGAGCAGCTATTTAGTGATAACTCAAATCATCTCTCTTTTCTCTTTAGTGGGGTGTGACTAACAGTGGGCCTTTCTCACAAAAGAGAAACAAACAGTGGGTACAGAAGAGAAAAAACAAAGAGACAGTGTCCCCTGACTGATTCCTCGAAGAGATAAACAATTAAATACTAGAAAACTAAACTGGATGGAGAAATAATTCCCTTCAGGCAGCTTCTGAAGGAAAACAACTCCTCCCTTCTCAAGACTCGAAAGACTGAAGCAAATGACGGTCAATTCCTCAACAAGAGGAGCAAAGGTCATCATGTGGGTGCTAGTGCAGTCAGGTGCTTCATGTATGCAGAGACTGCAAAAAAAATAAAACTCAAAAGAAAAAGAGTAAATTGTGGTTTAAAGAGGGAGTATTGTGGGTTTTTTTTTTACTCTTTATTCTGTCCCTCTGGTTCCCCTGTAGTGGCTTTACATGCTTCACAGCTCAAATGATCTCTATTTTTCTCAAACTGGTGTTTTAGAAAAATACTTTTTTCAACCTCTGTCTAAAATGTTCTGATTTAGCTGCTGTCTCTTTAAGGCTCACTGCAACACAAAGCCCATTTGCTCTGATTGGTCAGATTCAGGGATTCCTATAATATATGGATATACTATGGTTTACATGTGCACATTCAGTCTGAACAGTAACAGTATTGTTACTCAATGTTTAAGGAATAGGTTAGCATAATACCCCTCTTTAAGTATTGCATTGTTCAAGAGAAGGACATTAAAAGGTGTTGTGAGCAACAAAATGAAACAAAACAATTATATATGAATGATGCAGTATAATACTTGATTAATGCCATAGTACTGAATTATATTGTCATTAAAAGGAGTTACCTCCACTGCTGCAGGAAAAATTAATGCTTTGTCCAGTGTCTTAAAGCTATGGTCTACGATTTGAAGCTAGGTAATTATTATTAACACTGTTTTGAGGCTGTTATGGTCAGATGGTCCGATCTAGGCAATATAAAAACCAAAAAGAACGGAAAAAATCCATTAAGTACATCAGCTGTAAAACGGCTTAATAATTGACCAATCTGAACCGCTGTTTCCCTCATTTTGGATTTGTGCGTTAGTCCATCCAATACATCTCCCTCGCTCCGCACCGTACTGCCCATGGTCCCACCTTGTCCTTCCCCACTACCCCTCTCACGTCAGCTAGCTGCTCAGCTACCGAAGCGTCATGGAGCCAGAGAAGACTGAAACCAGGAAGTTGTTACTGTTACCCTAGACAGGGAAGGGAAGAAAACGAAAAAGTTTCAAGGAAAAGACCAACGCAAGGAAGAATTGTGAGCGATACAGGTGCCAACAGAGGCTGAATATTGGAGAAATGTACGACTGGTGGAAAAAGCTGCAGAGGGATTTGGGACTGAAGACTGACGCCGAGACAGCTGAGTTTCTGTTGAACAGGTAATGACTTTGTTTACCACAGTAGGAGATGTCAGCTGAACAACTCTGGTTAGTCTGTGCCCATACTGGCGAATGACTGAACGCTGCTGGTCGAAACGGTTCGGCTCTGTCAATAGATTTTAGCATAAGTTAGCCACCCATCTTTAGCATTGTAAACTGAGCTGGTGAAGACATGCCAAGAAAGGTAAAGCCTCGCCCACAGTCGGCTCTGCTCTGATCAGTTGGCAGTGGCAACGCCAGACCTGCTTCGCCGGCTAATTCATGGTTTTGATCGCGCCAGTCCAATTGAAAAAGCTACCACTGTGTGTTCCTGTCTAGCATGAGTCTGGTTCTGTCTGAGGTTTCTGCCTGTTAAAGGGAAGTTTTTCCTTGCCATTGTAACTTGCTAGATGCTGCAAAGTCCTGTACTTATGGTAGGTTAAGATGAGATAAGACTCCTTATCTTGTCTTGGTGTTGGGTTTCTGTTAAAAAAAAAAGGTTAACATTAATGGATCTAAACCTGTTAATGTTTTTGGAAAGTGTAAGTGTAAGATTGATTGATTGATTGATTGAAATTTGCTTTGCTGTCATTTCGGATGGTAGAAACACTGTTGAGAAAAAAGATGATCAAGGTCGTTTAGAGAAGAATCACAAAATGGACAAAGCTTTGTTTATCAGCCATAGAGAATAGGCTGCCTGCAGTGTCTGCAGACTTTTTTGTTTGTTTGTTTTTTAATGACCTCATGAGAGCAGATATTAGCTGATGCTGATTTTTCAAAAAGCCAAGAATGAGCCAAATGATTGAACGATCTGACTTTATCTTAAGTTACAGACATATCAGAGGAGAGGACTGAATTCTTACAAAAAGCGAGAGCCGATGCTCAGTGTTCTCAGTCGAGACTATTCATTAGCATAAAAGCTCAGCTAAATTTACTGTAGATCGAGTTATCTTAACAGCTGCACATAAAGCAAACACTCACATTAACTGTCTGCAGTAAATGTGCACTTTGCAGGCCCAAATCAGTCTTTACCTTGAGCACTGGTAGATGCAGCATTAAGTGCAAAAGATGATATTATTGAACGTTTTTAAACCACTTAGGATACCTCATTATCCCTTCCATCTGTGACCCAAAATCCCATCTCGGTGACAGACCTGTGAGTGCGCACACATGTGACATGAGGGTGGGGAGCTGTGTGCTGTGGTCAGCGCACAGGGCGAAAGATGAGTGGCCTCATTTAGACAAAAGATTTATGAGCTCAGCTGATGGCTGGGACACTTTCATGTCTCTGCCTCCTGTGCAGCGGGGCCCAGATGAGCTGACCTTTATAAGAGCTCTTAAGCAGGGTGCACAGCAGTACGAACACTCAGATCTACGGCGATCAGGAGGAAACAGCTTTCACGCGGACACCTTTCCTATTTCATAATGAAAACATGCATCGTCAGTTTTCTGCTTATCCCCAACATGTGTGCATAGCGTGTCTGCTGCGATAATAACCGCAGGAGAAAGTTTTAGAGCAAAGTAAAAACTGGGAGATATTTTTTGAGGCCCACTTGCGTCTCCCCCCACCTCCTCCTCCAGTTGCTCATCTGTGTATAAGCAATTAGAGCAGCAGTCGGTCATTAAACAGCAAGATTAATGCCTTGTGATCGACTGTGCTCAGGGGGATTCTACCAAGCCTGGCCAGAAGGTTTTCTCCTCTCCTCCCCTTCCTCTTCCTTTTTGTCCTTATCGGCACAAGAGAAGGAGGGAGAGGAAAAGAGGGAGAGAGAACCTGTGTTGCTCTGTAAAATCTCCATTACTAATTAATGAATATTTCTCGAGAAGAGAGAGGGAAAGAGGGAGAGATTGAGAGAAAAGAGAAGGGAGACTGCACCCATGGGCCGCGACTGCATGCATGGCCGAATTTCTGCGCCGTGCCAGTCAATGGAGATCCATCACAGAAGGAGCCAGAGAGGGAGCTGGAGCAGGAGGGAAAGTGGAGGGTGGTTCACAGGCAGGAGATTAGCCCAGGAAAATTGATCCCCAAGCACAAAAGCCATTGGCCTCCCCTACATTCTGCTCTTAAGAGCTGGTCTGGGTTTATCTATTCATCATTCCCTGCGTTGCTCACTGAACTTTGGAACCAACAAAGAAGGGAAAAAAAAGAAAGCAACACAAATCCCAAACCAGAGTTAATCTCGTGTATCACTGGCTAATTGCAGGAAGAGATGCTAATAATTTAAAGCGCCGGCCCCTGGGACCAACAACTTCTTAACAAGTTGAGAGCGGAGAACATTTTCAGAGGCCCAAATGTAAACTTTTATAAGGACAATAAAAAGCTGAAAAGTTAACAGCAATTAAAAGAGTCCTCTGGAAACCTAACAACAACAAAAAAAACAGGATGAAATTGCTGTTATTATTATAATAATCTAATCTCATTTTCTGGCTCAAGCTTTTGTAACCACATACTACATTTCCTCTCCTTTCATTGTTTCCTTGAGCTTTTTTTGCATTATTACATCTCAAAATCAGTACAGAATTGTGCATTTGAATGAATCTGCAACACCAAGCTTAACTTTTTCAGCTGGGAAGATTTTCAAAGCATTAGCTTTGCATCACTAGTAGGGATGGGTACGAGTAATCAAGTACTCAAATACTCACCATTGACCTCATTATTTGAGTAATATTTTCTTTTATTCGCGCACCTGTGCCAGCACGACACAACTTAAAAATAGGGATGGGTACCTTTCACATTTGAAATGATGCCTGGTAATTGCTATCTGTACTCAACGGTACCAATTTTCATTACTTTTTTTGTGTTTATGTAGTAAAAAATATCAATTTGTTTAATAACAAAACCTCAATATGTGTTCATGTTCAGCATAGAAAATCACCCACTCTTCCGCTCCCGCACAGTCATTAAGATGCATTTAGGTACCTAGAAATGGTACCTATCAATTTTACATGAATCAGTACTTGGTACTTTTGACTGAATTCAGTTGGTACCTCCATCCCTATTTGAACATATTCAGCGTTACATGTGTGACCCAGCTTTTTGTTTTTGCCTACCCTTTGCCTACACTAGTTAGTAATCTAACTAACGGGATACAAACGTATGACTCCTCTGGCCACGGCTTCAGCACACCCAGCTAGATTTCAGCAAAAAAAAATGTTTTATGGCAGCTAGGGCAACCTTCTAGGGACATGTTTTTACACCGAAAGCGAAAGCATAACAAATGCAGAACTGTCTGCTAAACCTGCAACAAACCACACGCCAGTCAAGAAAGTGATGTCTGGAAGTAATTCGACAAAAACCATGAAGTTGATCTGCAGTGCAGGATATGTGGCGTTAAACTTGCATGCGACAGTATAGCTAGTATGATGCTTGATCACATGAGCTAAAAGCACAAGGAGAAAACAGAGGAGAAAAAAATCAGGCAGTCTCACGTCACATCAACTGCTAGCTGTGTTAGCCTGCTAATAACCAAAATGGTAACTGGAGATATGCTCCCATTAAGTTTTGTGGAAGGTAAAGGCTTCAGAGAGCTGATAGCGTTTGTCAAGCTGGAGTACAAGCCACCGCCACGAAGAACAACATCCACGCGAGTGAAACAGATATACTTAAAATCTTTAATTATAGTCCAGGAAGTCCCTGTCCAACAGACCCTATTTTTGTTGATGGTTAAGATAAAAAAAAAATTGAAAATCGATGAATCAGGATTTTTTTGTTTGACAATATCAAAATCGGGATTCTTTGTAAAAAAATAAAATAAAATAAAACGATTTTTCTTTTTCAAATTCTTCGTTTCAGTCTTTGTAAACTGGGTTGGAGAAACTTACTGCTTTTCTCCAGCAGAGGGTGAAATGTTTCTCTCTGACTCACATGATGGGCATTTTATGGGAAAATATGGCTCCTGATACTGTCTGTAGACATTACCATCATTTAACTTTTTCACATGGTCTGCTGTTAAAAAAGCAAACTAAAAATTGTCAATATTGAAGAATTGGAATTTTAAATCGAATCGGATCCCCAAAAATCGTAATAGAATTGAACCGCGAGAATAGCATGTGTTCTATTGGATATCAAGAGTAATAGACTACAGGAATTACTGTAAATTTCCATCCCTAGTTGCTAGCAGGACTAATTGGGGTGTTCAGGGAGGTGTCATCTTGCTCTGGCTCAGAGGTTGTGTATGACTTTCTTGAGAGGATCCTAAAAATGTTGTCATAATGTGACTGTAGCTGTCATTTTTCTGAGAATGACATCAAATGCAATCCCTGGATTACTCCCTCAAAAAACAATGAGTGTATCCCTTGTTAAGTGATGAGTGCCCAAAAATAAAAACAGCTTTTGTAGCAAAACAGATTATATTAAAATGATCTGTTCTTAGTTTGAAAAGCAGGTTTCCATGGTCCAGACTCACTGTTTTCTCTAAAGCTGCTGGACCATCTCCGTGCATATTTACAGCCCGAGAGTGAGGATTTCAAGATTCAGTTTTGACTTTCACAGGCTGTCAAAGTCAATAACATTTGGGACTTTCTAAAGAGTGAGTGGCATTTCTCCTTTCTGAATCCTTGCCTGGGGCATCTGCTGGGCTACAGAGCTTACAACCGGCCTTACATCATTGCAGGACTGAATCTGTGCATCACATTCACCGCGGAGCGTCACAGCTCCTCTCACAGTGTCAGACAGCGAGAACATTGTTACAAACTGTAAGAAAGGGATTGCAAGTGCACAGTCTGACAAGCATTTAAAGGATGTCGAAATGTGACTCTGCAATAAACAAACAGGCTGCTACACTTTCCTAACGTCAAACTGTGTTTAGTCATCAAGAGTAAAACTTCAAATCCAAAGCGAGGCTCTTAATGCAGACAAGTGGCAAACGACAGAAAGGTGCTGACAGGCTGAAGCTTGATGAGAAAGAGCAGCGGAGAATTAGAGTGAGTGACGACAATGTGGTACCACGGAGCAAATAAATATGGGTTATTGAATTCAGCACAACTAGTGTTTTCAATTCACGGCTGGAAACTCAATAAACGAAAGAAACTGGATCTCACGTCTACCTTCATCGTGCTACACCCCAAAGAGACACCTCAGAGTTGTTAGAAAAGAAGGAAACACGTCAGAAAAATCTATCAGACTTTAAAATCTGACGCTCAGCATCATGTTTGTGTGGGAGTGTTATTCAAGACTCAGAAACTGTTCCTCTACTGAACTTGAAAGAGCGGTCATGTGACTTTAAGGAAAGCAGGAAACAGATCTGTTTCTATTCAATGCAGACTCACTCATGATCCACTCAACTTAATGCCTCAGACAGAAGCCCTGAAGCGCTGCTCGACACACTGCACTATCTACATACTTGGCTTTAAAACCTGTGATTGAAAGCCTTTCAGTCTGAGAAGAAAAGCTTGGACTCGTCTCATTAGCTTCAACTTTTGCAACACTGATATTTGATCAGTTTTAAGTTAAAAACAACACTTACTACTGCTACCACATGTCCGTGAACACCCTGTCTGAACAAGTTGAGCACAGCCTGGGCCAAAAATGTGTACTGACAGATAATGCTACTTCAATCTGAAGAAGCTCAAATACTGCGCTAAATGCAGAGTTTTGACTCAACACATAAAAAAAGACGCAGAGATTTAATGCTTTTGAGATGCTAGGAGGGAAATGAGATCAGCAGCTGATGTCTGTAAGTGATCTGTGTTATATCAATGAAAAGGCAAAAATTAAAGAGCCAGGTGATGTCAGGATCATCTTTTGAACAGTAGATGTTTTCAGACCCTAACGGTAAAATCACGGCACTGGATTTGATAGGCTTTAAGGGCCTTTGACACAACAAATGTTTTAGGGTGAAACTGCTGCGTTTCTGCCTCGCGTTTACACGGAAACAGCGTTTCGGCCAACCGAAAATGCAAACTTTTGAAGACGGCCTCCATAGTGGAAATTTTTCCAAAATGCTGCCAACACCGTTGCCGTGTAAACAGTAAGCCAGCATTTTCAGTAGAAAACGCTGACGTCATGCTCTGCTACGCGCAAGCGCATACAACAGTACCGTTGTTACAATCGTCGTGGGCTACCATGTTGTGCTTGTGCTTCTCAATCTGTTGTATCTGCTGACTGTCTTTATACAAAATGAGCATCTGTTGCTCCACTTCTGCACTTAGTATTCACCAATACACCAGACGATCGGCTCAACTCTACTTCAGTGGAGATCTACCAAAAGCTGCTTCTGGACAAGACAGTTATAGCGCCACCTACAGATCAGGCATTCTTACAACAGCGTTTTCAGTCCCTCAGCGTTTCCATGTAAACACAGTTTTTTTTAACTGCGTTTTTGCATTACCAGATGAGACGTCATGTTAACAGTGTCTCAATTGTAGTCAATGTGTGAACTTGCACTGGCTTTGTATTGTTGAGCTCCAGTTGCATACGTAAGATCCAGCTGGTCAAAGCCCTGTACATCCGATATCCTAGCTTTTTATTGTGCCAAATGCCGGAGCAACATGGCACCAATATACACAGAGATCAGGTTAAGTAGAGTTGGTTGACTTCCAAAATGAAGTTAACAGTGTGTTTCGACACCAAATCCTATCTAACTTTTCTACGACAACGAACAGACATGGTGATCAGAGCTGGGCCAGGAGTCACCAGGTTTGAGGTCTAACAGCCCAACATGAGTGAGGAGAGGAAGCACTGGAACTCCTGAGGTGGATCTGTCCAAAGGACTTGTCACTGATATCTGATCTAACTTTTTGGGTTGGGAGCGCAGATGGCCTAGGGGTAGGTCGCACTGCATGAGGTTCACCCCGGTGAGGGTAGCCTAGGTTCAAATCCAGCCTCTGGCCTGTTTCCCACTCTTGCCCTTATTTCTGCTCTATCCACTGTCCTCTGCCATCATCACCCCCTACAGCCCAGAAAATAACTTAAAAAAACCAACAACTTCTGTTTCTGAAAACAGCTACCGATCGGATCTGTAGATGATGTCGTTGGTTTAAATATTTAGACACTGTAGATATTATCTGTCTATACACATATACTGGTATACATTCTGCTGGTAGTTCTTCAAACAGCAACTCTCACTCACACAAGGGCAGTTCAATAATTTGGGAGATTTTCACAGCAGACAGGAAAAAAATACCATCTGACCTGAGCAGAGAATCTCTCAGCCCTTGCAGACTACTGAAATATGCCCTTTGGAGCGGGATATTCTGCCCTGAGGTGCAATGTAGGGTTGTTTTTTCTTCACCTTTTATTCATACCGCCACAGAGGAGAGTGGTCAAACAAGAACAAAAGAAATCTTATGAGCTCAGCAAAGCTCCAAGATGAAACCGCATACCAACAACAACCCAAACTCCTATTGTGGAGAGACAGCTCATGAGCTCACACATGCTGCTAAATTGAGCTTTTCTTCCTTCAGTCTCTGGATGGATCCCAAACAGTGTGTTCATCATCGACTGGTGGAGGAGATAGACAATTTAAATGCAATCCTCTTTTTTCCCTCCTCACAAACATCCATCCCTCTCTCGGGTTCTCAAGAGACTGTGGGATCACAGAGGAGGGGATCTGTGTGAGCTCTAGGGACCAGAGCAGAGATAGACGGCTGATAACCTGTACTGGACAGCAGACGAGCGTCTGTCCCCTTCAACCTTCACCTGAAGAGGAAAGCTCACACCAACATTTGTTTCTCATATTTATGAGATATTTGCAAAACAACCTTTAGTTCTACAATTTAGAGAGTACGAGCCACTAAAGATAGACTCATTACATTTCATTAAATCTGAATGAATCACTTATTTTGAGAAGTGCAATCGACTGAGGCAATGATAGCCAATAATAGGGCTACTGAAAAGCATCCACGTGAGATAAGTTAAGAGAAAAACATGGGCTTAGTTATGACTTTTTGCAGTGTGTGTGGGTGAACGGAAGCCGCTGCCAGGAGGCTTTAAGTCACCACCACTTAGTTTTACTTGGAAACCCTTCCTTAGAAAGAAGAGGTCACCCATCAGAGATAATCTCCTGCTGTGAGATTCATGTGTCAAAGGCAGGTGTATTCAGGAAATCGGCGAGAAAATGCGAGGAGTCCATGGGTTTTAAGGGGTTTTAATTCCTCAAAGACTCAAGTTGAAAGCACTAGAAGACCAGACTCTGACTAAGAAGTACAAAAATATCAAGACAAATGTCCAGACCTTTCGAGGTGAACCACAGCCAAAAGCTTGTCAGTGCTGAAGAGGGACCCAAGGCTAGGAATCCCTTAAGAAAGTTACACCAAGGTTAGACACACTTATCAAATGAGATCTTTGCTAAAACACACACCACTCCAGAGCCACATGCAGCCAAGGGAACAGGAAAACCCCCAGAGAGAAACCTGGTGCCAGAGTGCCAGCAGAGGAAACCCCTGTGGGGCATTGTCAAAGTGGGGAAGTGCAGCACTGAGAGCAGGAAGAGGGACCAGGAATATAGCCATAACTATAACTTGACCCTCACATCCAGACAGACATGCATTCCTAATTTCAGATCAGTGTGTCTGCGAGGGGGCGACCAGGCAAGCGTTTATCTTTGTTCCTGGTCACAAGATTCCCTGCGCTTCTAGGCCAGGAGGATGAAGAAGAGAGCAAGGCATTAGCATAAGAATACATCCCTACACTCCACCACTGGGAGGAGGAGAGGGGGGTTAATTCAGCCATGCCATTCACTTGTTGGGAGTAATTTCTGTGCATGGCCAAGGGATGATTAGAATTGGATTCCTCGTTGTGTTAGCATGAGCAAGGCAAGTTGTCCAACAGCGTAGAGAAAGGGCTTGGTGGTTAGCCTTACATTCCTTCAATGGTGATTAAGTGTCAGGCATTAAAAGATCCCTCAAGTTTTCCGCCCTTCACTACTCTCGTCTCTCCAGCTCACTCCTTCTACCCTCATCTCCTTGGAGGGGAGGGATTACTGGCACACGGGTATACAGAAATGGCACTTGCTCAAAATTAAAAGACTTTCACAGGCCGCTAATCTAATGAGGGTGGAAGGGGGTGGTGAGGGAGTGAGCAAGTGCCATTTCAGCTTGCCGAAATGAAAGGCGAGGAGTGGATTTTCATGTTTACCGCCAACACTGAACTAAAGACCAAAAAGAGGCTGCAAATAAAAAAAGAGAGCTTTTTAAGTTTCCCAAGACGGGCAAGGACCAAAGTCAAAAGAAATCCATCGAACTAGTGGACCAAAATGAAAGAGTGTGGCGGTTAAAAGGCGACAACAGTTGTGACATTCCAGTTGAGTGCACAGGTTGGGTCAGACCTGCTGGGGTCTGCCCTGCCATGCTAGCTGATATTTGTCGATTCTCACCTCCTCAGGCAGAGCACCCAGGAGAGTCCACGGGATGCAACAGCCTGTCAATCATCAGCCTGGTTCTTCAGCTACACACGCAAACACTCTGTTAGAGCAGTGATCTTTGATCCCGGTGCTCAGGACCAAGAAAATCCTTAAATCTTATATTCCACCACTTCTCACAAATACCAAGGTAAGAGAAAAGCAGCTGGAGTCTTCAGCTTTGGAAGAAGAGGATGAGTTTTACCCTCTGAGAGGTGTTGTTTGTCTTCTTTTAGATGTAAAGGTGATTATTGCTACTCAATACAGCCGGGCTCAACAACTGGGTGAGCAGATGGTCTTCATTGACAGTGGGAGCTTTCCATGAGGCGCTGTGATTTTTTAATACACGGACGCGCCATTTCAGACAGTGCCTTGGCTTCTCCCAAGAAAGGGGCTCCTATAAATCTGACAACAATAATAAAGGGGCCAGGAGGGATGTATGGGGCCTACTGTTGTAGAGACTGACTGATGTCTGCAGCAGCCAGTGTGAGTTGACAGATGACAGAGCACACAGGTGTTAGTGTGGAGTAATATTTCCTTGAACATTGAAAGACAGTTTGTTTTGTGTTTTTGCAAGTGAGGCTGCATTAAATATACTTTAGCCCGGTTTCAACCTAGCAGTCCGGTTTAGATCAGTACGGTTTGGTACGGGAAGCTAAATGCCGACAGCCGCATCAGTAACATAATAGTGTGATGCCAAAGCAGCGACACTGTGTACCCCCCAAATAAGTCCAACGAAGTAGAAAAACGCAACAAAGAGCAAAGATGGAAGACATCCAGCATTTTGTCCTCTTTGTGATTGACATGAGGCTCTTTGATACAAAGTGCAATCAAGCTTTGTTTCAAAGAAGTCACAATAGTAAGAAGTAACAATTCTTTCGACCAATCAACGATCTGTAGTGTTATAGCTCCACCTTCTGAGATTGGATCAGTTTAGTCTGGCACTGCTAATGAAGGGTCCCAAAAAGTGGGACGGCTCGTCTCGGTTATTTGAGGGTCCGTCCCGGGATAAGTCAGTGGAAACGCCGTAAAACATGTGTCGTGCCAAGACTAACCAAACTGAACCATTTGGTGGAAACGGGGGCTTTACTTATTGGGTGAGTGTCTTGTCACGGTCGACTTGGTCCCTTTTTCAAAAAACCAGCCAGAGAAATGAGGCGGGAGCTATCTACCAACCCCAGCAGACAGACATTGATGGTGAGATGGAGAATGTTGTTTAGGCAACTCAAAGTTTTTCCAACTAGGGTTGAATAGATCTGCCCAATGCGATGGTCCACTACCACAGATATCTGGTCTAGCTTTTTCAGTTTATATTGGGCAAATGGTGCGTTCCATTTGTACTCAGGAGTCAAAATTTATGAGTGGAAAATTTCAACTGGAACCGCCCCTTAAGCCGGAATTTCCTACTGGGAAGTCATCACCCCCAAGTTTACAATCAAAGATGGCTGCCCCCAGTGTAAACAGCAATTAAGTTCTTGTTATTTTCAGTTTATTTTAGAATTTCTGACTAGTTTTTGTCGCAATAAATAAGCCGTATATGTAGTATTATTCAATGTTTATATACAGAAATATTGCTGTTATGGCAAGTTTTTCCGACTTGGCAACTGGAGCGCTTTTAACTTGGAGATGACGTCATTCCCACTCCCCACTTCCCAGTTCTGATGGGAATGGAACGCAGCAGAATACCTGATACAAGGATTGGTTTGATGCATCCTTATATGAGAGGACTAAAGTTGACTGAGCCTAACCGCTGCACCAGAAGCTACAGGATTGTCAACACTAAATGGTGAAAACTGATGGTAATAGAAAGAGCTACACAGCTGCAAAGAAACTGAGCTTTGATGATTAGAATAAAATACCATTCAAAGATGTTTCCCCCTCCTGCAAAACTCTTGCAGTCAAATCGTTTCCTGTCTATTAACTATGAATACAGACTTTATAGATGCTTGTCCTGCAGAATGAGCTCCACTTACATAGTCTCTGCACCGTCAAGTGGCAGGACAGCACCAGCCTCAAAGCAACAATTATGCTGCATATTTTTCACAAAGTTAATTATTTATGTGAGCAGCATTTTAAATATCTTTGCATAGTCATGCTGTGACAAATCGACTCAGAAGACGAATTGTTAAGTCCTCTGCTGCACACAGTGATCTGTTCATCCCCTCTAAAATCTGTATTGTGTACGTTCAAATATCTCACAATCCCAGGCTCTAGAGACGTCTGGAACACTTTGTACCACATCATCGAGAGGCAAAGGTGTTCAGAGGAGACACACTCAACCTGGTGGAGCAGACAGGCGGTGTACAGTGGGGGGAGGTGCGGCAGTGTTTTAATGCAGGAATAAAAGGGTACATGTTCTCTCCTGGAAGATGTTGTTGATGTTGCACTCAGCTGCTTGCAGAAAAAGCAGCACAGATGGATGTGTAAAGAATGACAAATAGATCTCCAAGTGTAGAGTATTCTGGTAGCTTTATACCTTCAGGGGCTCTGAGAGAAGACAGAAGCATCCCCTCCCCAGTGATACAAACAGGTTCATATACTCAGGTAAATCCATCTGGACGCAGAACACTAAAAATTCCTGCATCCCCATCTCAGCTGTGTTATCAGGTCTCAGGACACACCGCGCTGAACACAACGACCAGCAGCTGCAGACTGTAGAGAAAGAAGCCCTCTGGCCGGCTTCAGATCCATCTAGAGAGGCTGCTCTGCTTCATTTCACCAGCAGAGCCCCACAGCAGCTACAGGAGGGGGGAAAGCTCAAGACGAAGGAGGAGGAGGTGGAGGAAGACGTATTCCACAAGGGAGAAAGGAGCAGCAGCCTCCAAAAACAGGAAACACGGATTACACCGCCCATCTGGGAAACATTCACACCAAGACAAAGTTCAGTCAAGGTGCAAAAACACTTGAGGAACATGGGGAGCAGAAATGTGAGACGTCTCATCAGGTGCTCAGGGTGCATGTCTCTGTGAAGGTCCGAGTCGAGAGGGAATCTCAGGGGGAACGAAAGCCCCGTGGAAGCGGATATTCAAGAAATGTGGAAGCTGAAAGAATCCTGCAAACATGATTTATCCTGCTTCAAAACACCTGGAAGAAAAGGATGCAGCACAGATTTTTCCGTCAATATTCAATTATGTAATTTCTATCTCCTGAAACACTAAACACATTACGTTTAATCCCCCTAAAGCCAGTGTAAGAAAACAGCACTGACTCCAGCACTTTCCAAATATAGATTCTCTATACGAGCCCCCCTCTACTTGAAATGTAGCACACTCCATTAGAGGGCCGGGGCCAGACGCTTCAGGTAATTACCAGGACCCGTTAGGCCTGAATGAGCAGCCCACCGTAGCCTTCAGCTCCCATTTTTGAGTCCACTCCAGGCACAATGTCCCATAATGAAGGAGGGTCACAGACGGGCTGTGCTTGGCTCAAACTCCAAAGTTCAATCTACATGGCAGAGAGCATGAATAAAGATGGCCTTTTCCATCTTCCCTCCACCTCTAATGTTACTTTTAGTGAAGAGGGGCGAGCAGAAAGCGGGGGGTGGATGCATTTGCCTCATTTCTGCATGGCTGCTCCTGCACGCTGTGTTTCTCACTCAAGTCATAATCGGACCGACCTCTGTTTCCTTCTTCCTTTTCTTGTTCCTCCACCGTGGAATGGCGACGTGAGACTCCACATTACTTGCTCTGCGAGGATCTTTTTTTTAAAGATGTGATCGATTAAAAAGCTTTCCTCATGCAGGCGTGTGATAATTAGCAAGCGTGATGCCAAGAGTCTCCAGAGGGAGGGAGTCGCCCTGCAGGTGTTGGCACAACCATCCTGACTGGCTAGCTTATCAGTGAGAGGAGGGTAAGAGGGGGCGTTAGAGAGGTATCAGATCACACAGATTTTAACACTTCCCCGGGCTCTCACTTACAGATTCTCTCCCCGGTGCCTACCTGACAATCAAATACTGAAATCTGTATCATTTTTCATTGTACAACCAATAACGTATCATGACAGGGTGATCGATGTTCAAGCGCTGCTTTTACAAAAGCTGTGAGCCGTCTACACTTCCAGCTATCTTTTACAGCAATCACTCTCTTAGATATATAACCTTGAATGAATTCAACAAAAGCGGCGCAGGTACGCGGGGAGCAGAGTTTCATTTTCATGGATTTCTTTTTTTGCTGTCGCTATAACTCGGAGAAATAAAAGAGCAGTCGACTTTTACTCTTTATTTAATCATTCAGTTTACTCAAATAAGTTGAAACACAAACTATAAGATGAACCAGTCAGTAGATGTATGTCGTTTGACTTCTGCTTTACCGTGAAGCCAACATCAGACCGAAATTAAGTGTTAAGAGAGAAGCTGCAGCAGAGTGAGGCGGTGTGTCTCAGCTTGTTTCATCCCCTGCATCTCAGCTTATCGCCTCACAAGTGGCTGAACTTAACGCACATCACCTGTTTTAGCAGCCAATGAGCCTGTAGCAATTCCAGCCTCTTGGGCTAGAAATAAACTCTCACCTGGTAAAAAAAACAGCAATTTTTAGAACAAAAGTAAGAGGAGTAAGTCGGGCTTGGACGATATGCTTTTCTCCTGATTTGGTTCTTTTTTGGGGTGCCAATGCAATTAAAACTGCAATTCTTTGACATTTCTGATTTTTGCAATTTTTGTTTGCTTTTTTAACATCAAACCAAGTGAAAAAAGTGAATGATGATGATGATGTCTACGGGCTATATCTGGAGCCATATTTTTCCAAAAAATGAACATCACATGTAAGTCAGTTTTTTTGGATTTATTCAGGGGATCTGACATCTCAACATTTTTCCACCCTAATTTATAAACAAAGTCTAAAATTAAGGAATTAAATTTGAAAAAAAAAAAACTATTTTTGAAATTTTACCTTTTCAGATTATTCAGTATGAGCAATAACTACTATATTTCCTTGTAAATGACTGTTACTTTTTAAATAAATAAAAAAAATTTGCGCCCTAATATTTTATTTTAATTTTAACTTAACCCACTGCAGCTATTTTGGTCATTTGCTGCTACTTTTGTGCAATATCCCATGTAAATATTTATGCCAATAGTATTTGTATTCATAGATTTTTGCATTCATTTCATATACCATATGTTATACATTTTATACTGTCTTCATTTGTATACATTGTCTGACAATACTCAGGAAGCCATACAACGAATTTCATTCCAAATACACCAAAAAATCAAAAAACTAGGGATGCACTGATCACAATTTTCTGGCTTATCACCGATCTTTAAAAAGCTTGACCCACCGATCTTTATTTTTATTTTTTATAACTGTCAGCATCTACCTTCAATTTTCTAACCTTATTTTACAGAAAATCATTGAACAATACCTGTGAAACAATAAAATCTTTATGTTTTAACTAAAACAACCAATAAAGTGTCCTGAGTTTTAGGTCTCAGAGCAAAAAGCAACAATGGCTGGCTGTCAGACCTTCCTGGAGGTATATAAGATTAGTTCCATATGTCAGGATGGGCCGATCACAGTCAATGTTTACAAATAAACACAATTTAAAATTGTTAAACAAAAAATCCAGATACTACTATACATTGTTTTTTTTCTCCCACCCCTAGGAGTAAGCCTGCAGTAGTGGATTATTTTAGTAATCAAGTAATATTTTGATTATTCTGGCTGTTAATTGAGTAATCAAACAGGAAATGCTGCACTCCTACCATTTTTTTAAATAACTGATTTAACTGCATATGTCAAAGAAATGTTTCAGCCTCAAGAAGAATTCATCTCTGTAACCTGTTTCAGAAACAGGAAACAGCCTCAGAGGTCAAATAAGCCATCTTTGGACAAACTGAACTCTTTCTCTGATAAGTTTTCTTTGTCATGTTATAAAGCACAAATAAAGCTCAGGTGTGCTTTCTCCTGCACCTCTAACCTCTTTGATCTATATGTGCATTTGTGCTCAGGCTACCTTTGGTCAAACAGACACCCAGACTCGTAGTGTTTCCCTGAAGGCTAAATCCACTACAGAGACAAAAAACCGGCCCAGTCTTGTCTGGCACCATTGGTGAGAACTCGCTGCTTTCATAACACTGTGGAGACTTGAAGCACGCAGCAAGTTCTAAGTGATCTGGATGCAGATCTTTGGCCTGAACTGGCCTTTGGAATCGATTCAGAGTCAGAGGGCACTGCTCTGTCCACCGAGGTGAACCTGTGAAGCAACACGAGCTCTCTTGACCCTGACCTATGAACTCTGTGATGTGAAAAAGCAGCAGAAACTTAAAGGATTTGTCCTCTCAATCGTACGCTCAGTGTTTTTCTTAGAGGCTCCTACCTGCGAGCTCATGGTGGATGAGGTCTGCGAAGTTTGGGTCGTCCCCCCACCAGAACAGCCACAGCTCCCTCCGGCCCTGCCGCTGGCTGCGCCGCCACACGCTGAGCACGTCGGCCTTCAGGCAGCGGCTGAAGCTGCATAGGATGGGGTCCTCCTCTGTCACCGGGAAGAGGATGGGTGCAGAGGTGGGACCCTGCCACACAAACCTCTTCCATTTGATCCCCGTCAAGTCGGCCTGCAAGAGAGGAGAGGAGAGGAGAGGGAGGAGGTGAGAGACTTTCAGTGTGCAAAGTCGCTGCTTCAGGATCCACTCAGCACCTCGGAGTAAACATGTGCTGAGCAGAGAGTAAAGAGAAGGAATTAATCCTCTTTCTGTGGGGCAGTTCACCCTCCAAACACGTCTGACAACGAGACGCCCAGGCTGTCAAAACTGAGGGACCAAAAGGAGAAAAATGGCGCACTGAGAGATGAAAAGATAAACAGAGGATGATAAGAAAATAAAGCAGCACAGCGTGTTGTTTCAAAAGAAAAATTGCCCTTAAAATTGGGACATTACTTTGCTTCAACAAAAGGACTGTGGACTTTGGCTTCAGGTGCTTTCAATATCAGAATGAACAACATGTTCGAAACACAAATAGGGGAAAAACTAATGCTGGTAAATGTGGTCTCACCACCTTAATCCTCATTATTGGTGAGTGCTGGGGGGGTGCTTTTCCTTTCTCTAAACACTGTCTGGCTTTTATAGAGAGAACAAAACAGACAGGAAAAAGCCTCATAGGCAGTAAATCACTGGCGGGGTTATTAAGTGTTAAAGCAGGAACATTACGCTCCACTGCTAGCTAGCGCTGCTTCTTATCACCCCAGTGCCCAACAGACTACCCATGTCTACCTAAACACAAGCCTGCACACACACACCAACAACCAAAAAATATACACACACACACACACACACACACGCAATGCCTAAGGCATACAGCCCCATTTCCGCTGGCAATCTTGGTCCTCTATCTATCCTTGTAGACATTTCAAGTAATCTGTGCAAGCACGGACTGTTCATTTTCATGCCGTTTAGTCTTATTCCGTTCAGGCTGAGTTGGCAAGCTGTCCCTCTGTATATTCAACCAATTAATCCATTACAATTCAGAGGATATCTTAACTCTGGAGCAGAGGCGCTGAGCCTGAACAAGTGATTACCCGTGGCTGTGGCGGAGCGGTGGTCTTTCGCCTGGCTAAGGATAAGCTGGGAGATTTGCGGTGTTAGTGGTGATGGGGGCGGTGGGGGCTGGGGGTGTGTTTGGGAATGTCAAAACAGAGCACTGTGTGGCGTCAGCTGGAGCGGGGCCGGATCACAACAACATGTCAGAGCTCTGGTTAGGAAGCAGAGAGCTCACAGGTAGAAAACGAGTGTGAAGTGAGAGAAGTTATAACTGAATTAGAGGTAGGAGGGTCATTCAAAAGAATTTAACCTTTTTTTTGTTACAAGTTTGATAACATTTTTCAGAATTATTTTGACACATCCCCAGTAAAAAAAAAAAAAATCAGATCTTTCAAAGGGTGATAACAAGTCGACATTAAAACACTCAATGATCACAGACTAGGGCTGTCACAAAAACAGGATTTTAAACTTGGAAATGATGCTAGTAAAAATCAAAAGACAGGGAAAATCGAGTAGCAGAAAATACAAGAACTGAACTCCTGGGCACAAAAAGTTGTGTATTTTTTTTTTTTAAGCAGCAGACTGCGGACAGCGCTGCTATAGAAAAAACTACACCAACTGTTGCCTTCTGTTAATAGTAAAGAACAGCATGTACAATTTCCACAGAATAAGAGGAGATCCAAAATTAAATTGGCAAATTCCCTCTGAATTACCATTCACAAGCCAGGGGAAGTGTATGGCCATGAGTATATCTGTAGAGTCTGCCATCTGACTGCTTTTTAAAGTTTCTTGTTGTGGACATTCAGTTACTTGTACTGTGCAGCACAAGTTCTCAGAGGTCAAAAGGACGTAACATAACACCGATATTTGAGGGCATGGGAAGCAAGAACTGCACACAAAACACAATCAAGCATTTCTGCATGTTTGTGCAGCATTGCATATTTCTATAGGAGGAGGTACTCCACTTCCCTGTGTTTCAAACATGGATAAAAAGTAACAACACAGGATGTTTATAGTAAACACAGGTTTTCAAACCTCTACATATCCATATGTTGTAGAAGTCCCTAAATCGCTCTGTGAACTGATCAAAACCCTTCGTTCTAAAAATAGAAAAAAAAATGGGTTTTTTTTGGTAAAGGTTAAAGGGGCTGTGAGGGGTTTGAAAGTGTTCTTGAAAAAGGCCAATCATAATCCACACTTTAAAATGAGATTATCAACAAGATCTGCTCGGGCAGGACCGAATTCAGTCTCTCAGTCTGTATGACAACACCACCCCGGCTGACGAAGTTTAGAACTGATAAGAGAGATCTGTGTATTCCCTACTGAAAACGATTTCGGAGAATAATTTAGTAGTAATGATGGACACTGGAGCCTAACAGTCAGACAGAAAAAGGACAGAAGAGCAGAAGAAAGCTAAACGGGAGAGAGATTCAGCCCAAGCTAAAGGCTAACACAGGAGCTAAACCGTTTGTGATAATGTTCATTCCAACCCACAGTCAGCAGTTATTCTGCAGTGGTCTGTTCAAACACGAGAGTCTATCAATAAAATGAAGAGTGAGGTTACGTTAGCTCTGATTGGTAGATGAGCGCTAGCAGGACATAACCAGGATTCACTGACATTAACGATATGTCTTAGAGCACCTGGCTGTCAGTTGCGCTACGTATGGATGGCTACTAAACAAACTAACAGTTTGTTAGTTGACAAGTTAGCT
This sequence comes from Halichoeres trimaculatus, assembly GCF_033239565.1. Classification (NCBI taxonomy): domain Eukaryota; kingdom Metazoa; phylum Chordata; class Actinopteri; order Labriformes; family Labridae; genus Halichoeres; species Halichoeres trimaculatus. The sequence goes on from NW_027437184.1 coordinate 30,997,497, forward strand.
TGCGGACGCGTCGTAGCACTGGGTTGCTAGTAGCACTATAGCTAGCTGCTGACGTATGGTACAAACTTTCGTTTGCTTGTTGTCACGCTTCAAACAACAGCGCTGTGTAACTGTACAGATAAACACCCTTCTTTGTCATGTTGTATTCAGTAAAAAGTTGTCTTGAACAAAGAAAATTTGTTCCAAAACAAACACGCTTGGTTAAAAGTAGGGATGGGTACCTTTCACATTTGAAACGATGCGGTTCCGATGCCCAGTACCTCGCAATCGGTAAAGGTACTGAATGGTACCAATTTTCGGTACTTTTTGCGTTTAGGTGGTAAAAAATATCAATTTATTTAATAAAAAAACATAAAAATTGTTCAACTTAGCATATCTATTCTTCAATATACAACCCTGTAATGCTGTGTTCATGTCCAGCATGGAAAATCACCTACTCTTCCACTCTCTCACAGTAACAAGGATGCATTAAGGTACCTAAACATGGTACCTTTTGATTTCACATGAATCGGTACCCGGTACTTTTGACAGATTTCGTTCTGTACCGATAAAAGTACCTAATTCGGTACCCATCCCTAGTTAAAAGTAACATATATAACTGTGTGTGTGAGACTCCAGGCCAGAAGCTGGCGAGGCGGTCCAATTAAAACAGATCCTCCCCACAGCATCTTTAAAGTAACGTTTTTTAAGAAAAAAAATTATTGACAAATGTGAACAACATAAATATCAATAAAGTATTCCTTAAGTATTATAACTCTGACTGCTGCAAAAGGAGCTCCAGCAGTTAAGCCAGTCACGTGTATTTGTCTGAAAAATTTGGATTAATGTGGTTCAGTACACACTCCATCAACAACACTCTGGACTATTGAGTGAGACTGTGTGTGTTTGTATGTGAAGTCAAAATCTAGCTTTTCTCTTCCATTTTTTCTTACCACAGCTTTGAGACTGACGTACACATCGACAAACCACAACAGGAGCAAACTGGTTTGAGCGAAGAGGCTGGGGGTATGACTAAAATATTAACTTTCTCATTGTTACATGTCAGTTGCTTTGTTGACACTTGTGTTGCTGTTTCAAAGCAGGTCACAGCTGACACCTCTGTAACTGGAACTTCCTAAACGCTCTTGTTGGATTAAGATAAGACTGAAGCTTGTTCTTTGTAAAAGTTATAACAGTGAGTACGGACTGGACCTGCTCTCTGGTAAAGCATCTTGAGATTACACTGGTTGTGAATTGCTGCTGAACAAACAAAGACTGATTGATTGGGTGTTTTCAGGCTGTCATTGTTTTGTCATTGTTTCATCTTGCAGTGCCACACACCTCTCCAATTTGGCTCCATGCATCTGGTTGAGATGCATATAAATCTGTCTTGCTGCTGCTCTCAGCTGCCAAAGACTCACACTGGACAGTGATTTGCTTTGGAGCAAGCAGACTAGCTCTGCAGAATAAAATCATTGAAGGATATGATGCCTCCTTGCAGGAAGTGACCAATGAAGAAAATAGAAGTCTTATATTACTTTGAAAGGGGTGGTTAAAGTAATATTTGTCATCATAGTTTAACACAGGATTGGTCTGGATGCTCGTACACTATAATCTACAATAAACAACCCGACTTCTGGGGAATCCAGACACTACACCACAAGCTGAGGAGAAACTGAGGAGCAGACAGCAGAGGCCGAGTCTGTCTGAGTGTAACGACAGAGCGGCAGCAGTTAGGCTGCTCCTTCCTGTCTGGGTGTGAGAAACACCACATTACACCTGCATCTAGCGAGGAAACATCTGTGCTCACAATGCAAAGGGAGGGTGGGGACAACGGTTAACTGTGAAACCAGATCATAGGCTACGCTGCCCAGCAATTAGCCAGTGAACAGCCCCCCATCATCTCACTGACCGTGGCCTGTCCCCGGTGGCATTGTGTGCTTCGTCTCTGAAAAGGTTTGGTTCACGAGTGCTCCACAGATTTTATTACGCACCTCTCCTCCTCATAGGTATTGGTTTCACACATTGAGATCTGATTATGTGCAGCATGCAGACTTCCAGGAATCAAGCTAGTGACAGGGAAAAACACTGAGGATTGACTTTCATTAAATAAAAAGTGTTCTTGTTACTCTTTCACCTGCAGCCCCTGCTCTTATAGGTCAGATCATTGTCTTAATATCAACTCTTGAACGCTTTTATAAAGTCCTGTCATGTTTAAAGAAGCTCTCAAGTGCAAGGATGATGACTTTGAGTGTTACAAGGACCACTTAAAACAAAGACTTTTGCAACTGCATTTATTTTATGAAAATTAATGCGAAATGTAAAAAAAAACTTGAATAAAGCAGTTTTATTTTTAAATTCTGTTTCTTTCACAGATGACCGCAGGACACAGAAGTGCTGCAAATGGAGCAACTGGAGCTCAGTTTCAATGCCAACACCTACACATTAACCATCAATTGTTCAACTTACAGAAATTAAAACTAAATAAAGACATTAAAGAGGGGATATTGAACTTTTATGGTTTTACACTTGTTGCTTTACATGATTTCACCGCTACAAAAAAATCCTTATTTTTCGCTCGCTGGTTTCAGAAAACCCATTTTTCAGCCTCTGTTTAAGACAATTCATTTCAGCTGCTGTCTCTTTAAGGCACCCGTCTCCACAAACCCCCTACTCCCTGATTGGCCAGCCCATTGAGAGCTTGTCAAGGGCATGGCTATAGGAAGACCTTGGTGTTTGAGGCTACCCTTCCAACATGTCATGAACCAGTTAGAGATCCTTATGTGATGACCTCATAATTTTAGCAAATCTTGTCAACATCTCAAGCTATTTTTTTTAAAGGTGAGTTTTGATCTGTTTTCAGACAGATACAGGGATTTCAACATCATATAAATACGTAGCGTTTTGAATATATGCTCAAGTTTAGTCTGAACATCCAGCATTGTTGCTTTAAATCCATGTTTAAAATGCAGAAAAGCATCATCACCCCTCTTTAAAATAAGCAGGTTGACATTTAGCTTTTTGAGCTCTGAGCTTTTTGTTGTGGCTTTAGGGGCTGCGAGCTGAGTTGCTGCTAACTTTGGCTCAGCTTTTTTTCTAACTTTTTTGACCTCTGACTAAAGAAATAATCCCTCAAGGTGAAATATCTTATATAACATACTTTAAAAGAAACAACCCAAAAAATTCAAATGGTGGCCAAAGACCGTAATATACAATGTATTTCATACAAAGGATGTTTGAGTATGGGGGTAAAACACTTCACACACAGAAAAACTCCCATTATTCACAAAATAATTGCTAGAATTCATATTTGTAAGGCCCTGCCTTATTTATTCATCACTTTATTGACTCATAGAAAGAATACAGGGCAATGCAAACTGCTCTTAACACCCACAAGCATTTGCTGCAGTGCAGCAATTAAACAGCAACAAACTCATCTAAATTATTAGGCCATTAGTTTTATTGTCAATCAAATAACAATTAACTAATGACAGTTTGGCTTATCAATTAAATGTAATGCATTTATGTCCCAACAATAAAATTAGAGTTGGCTGTCTTGTGTTGAAAGGCTGATCAGAAACAGGAATAGGAATCATGTGAGGCTGTCTTCAAATTTAAGCATCTATCAGCAAAAGCAGACATGAGATAACTTTTTAAAACAGAGAAAACATCACCCAGCTTTTCTCTATTAACTACAGTAACTGTGGTACAGCTGTGAGCGGAGAACATGAAAATAACCAACCACATCCTCACTCTTTGACCTGGTCTATTTCTGAGGTTTAGCTGCTGTGGAGGGAGTCACAGATGAGAATCTATGCAGAATTTCTCCCTCTGAAAGTGCCACAAAAGAAACACTCAGCTGTTTTTTTGTGCACTTGAAGTGCGACTAAACTGTGTGTGTTGCTGTCAATAGACACTCGTCCTCTGTGATGAATGACTTATTGAACGTATTATTTCCTCCGGTCTTTCTATCTCTAATATCTTAATGACATTATCATTAACAGACACTTCATTACCAATCTGTCCCCGCCACCTTGTTCCTTAATGATCATCACTCACTGCAGACATTAAACATCACATTAACACTATCAGCGCCTCAACAGAGACTTCATAATGGAAACTGTAGCATCAGCACACTTGAAGATTGATCCTTAAATATCAGAATTATCTGATCAATGTTAGAAACCACTGAGTGCTATTAAAGACAATGACTAGCACCTGTAAAACACTGGCTTTGATCAATACTTGGCAGTTTTCCTGAGGAAAAGACTTTCTGCAGACTTTTGTTCAGCCTGCTGCAAAAAGCAGAGGGATGTTAGCTGTAGCAGATAATATCAGGTCACCTGACACCATGTTGAGTAATCTCTTTATCAGGATATAAAATAAGCACATAAGGTAAGGTAAGTTTGGTAGATTATTTCTGTTTGCAAAAACTAACAGCTGCATGCACATTTTTGCAACTGAAACACATAAGGAGGTAACCACCGTTATTTACTCTCTATATTGAGTCATAGATGTCTTATTTGGCCACAACCTCAGCCCTAAACTATTTTTTTAATCAACCAAACAAGCAAAATGGATTTGGAATTGCAGTGGTTAATGTTACTTATTTGTTGACGTTGCCGGTGTTTCAGTGTAAAGTGTGACCCTGTTCACTGGTGACTGTCAGCTGAGTGCACCTTATTTGGTCATTAAGTATGTATCATCAATGTTAGTCAATTTTCTTTGGAAGAGGATTGGGTCACTGAAATTAAAAAAAGTTTGTTTTTTTTTTTCAGACAAAAAAAGTCAGACTACTAGGATTTAAAGGGACAGTTCAGTTTTTTTGAAGTGGGGTTGTATGAGCTCTATGTGACCACTAAGGACATTAGATACAGTAAGACACAGACTGTAATCGCTGGTGACGAGGAAATAGGCGCTACCAGGGAAATACCTTACCAAATTCAGAGGCTATTTTCTCTGCCTACAAGAACTCAAATCAAAAAGTAATACCACAGTTTTAGAGTACGCTACATAATATACTTTTTAAGTGCATTAAGTCTTCTGAAATATAAACATTTATGTCTGTAACCGGCGCCCGAAGCATAGCTTGTTTACATTCCCAACAGCTGAAAGGAGGAGCTGGGACGGAGCGCACTAGCGCGGAAGGACACATGACCAGTTAGTTCGGTCCGGATAAATGTTTATATTTCCGAAGACTTAATACACTTAAAAATTATTTTATGTAGCGTACTCTTAAACTGTGGTATTACTTTTTGATTTTAGTTCTTGTAGGCAGAGAAAATAGCCTTTGAATTTGGTACCGTCTGTCCCTGTTAGCGTCTATTTCCTCGTCACCATCGATTAAAGTTTGTGTCTTACTGAGGGAGAGGAGACACCTTTCTACTGTATCAAATGTCCTTAGTGATCACATAGAGCTCATACAACCCCACTTTAAAAAAACTGAACTGTCCCTTTAAGTCTGAACACTGACTTTAATCTCAGACTTTAATTTCAGAATAAAAAAATTATCTCAGAACTCTGACTTTGTTCTCAGAAAAAAAATGTAAACATAAAAATAGATTTTTTTTCTTCTTTTTTTGTAATTTTCCACTTTGATGTACAATAAAGAATTATTCTACTCTATTCTATCTGATGTTTTTTTTTATGCAATAAAATAGTGTGCATTTGTGAGGATTTTTTTCACATTTCAACAATTGTTGTAATCGAAACAACCACTGACACATTTGGCTAGAGGTCTTCAGTTAGCACATTCACTCTTAACACCAAAACACTGGTTGCTCAGAATTATGTCAGAACTTGACATAAGTTGACTTGGTGGTGTAGCATCATTTCTGGTAACTGGCCACAGAACAGCCAGTCATTTCAGTACTGCTTACAGTTTGAGTTTGAAAGACCACCAACTTGTCTGAGAGAATATAGCTTAGCATTAGCAGCACTGGCTGAGGGGTCAAAGTTGTATTATATAAGTGTCAGTTGTGGCAGAAAACAGCAATAAAGGTTAATGCAGATAAACAGGTGAGGTAGAAACTTAACCTCTGATCCTTTGTTTGCTGGTTCAATGCAGTACGACCTGTTGACAAGCTAAACTGAGGTGCTGAAGGTGACGAAAGCTCCCTTGTCAAGTCTTAACACCTCTGAACCTGCTGCTGCTGCTTCAAGGATCGTTTAAAAGAGCTCAATGTTGACTTCACACTCACATGAGGCGCTGCAGCGAGTGATTCTTGTTGTAGCTTTGGGGTTTGTCCTCTTGTGGGTGTTTAATGCTGTTTAATGTGATTTCTTCTAGATGTTGTGTTCTACTTGCGTTAAAAAAGGTGACACATGCAGTGTCATGTACAGTGAGCTGTATGAAACAGACTTGAGAGGAGAGGGAGAAACTCATATAAAATTATTACATCCCACAGAGGAGAGATGTGAATCTACAGATCAGAAGCAGCTACAGAGTTAGCCGAGTTGGTTTTAACGATGCACATCTGAACCTGCTGAGCTAATTTGGGAGAACTGGACCAAACTGTGTGTTGTCTCTTTCAGTGAAGCAGCTCTTTTCCAGCACAACTTCAAGCTGAATCTGTTTTGTTTATGCAGGAAATAAGCCACTGCTGATTCACACTGGATGGAAGTAATGATGAGGCCTGAAAATGTGTTAAAGTCATCAGAATTTATGATTCGAAGAACTCTGAACCAAAGCAAATGTCCCTGCTGAAGCACAAGAAGGTTTTCTTTGTATTTGAACACCACCAGCTGTACAGACATGAAACTAATGCTGGAAGGACAGAAGTCTGGGTTTGAAAAAAAGGAAAAGAACGGCTGAATTTGATCATTGTAAGAATCACTGCTGTGCAATTTACTCCAGCAACATGAGGTACGATAGGATGGAGACCGCAGGGATGTAACACTCTCAATGGAGGCCTGGGGTTAAATGGATGTCAAGAATGATGAGAAACTCTGGATGTATTAGCCAACGAGGACGGATCTATTCGCCAATCGCACAACATGGAAAAGCACACAAAACATTTCTTCTGCTGTTTCTGGCTTAGGCATCAAAAATCAAAACATCTTGTGTGAGCAATTTCGACAGTTACTGCAAGTTTTTTTAAGATGGTAGCTATTTCTACATCCAGTATTTCTGTCTTTCCATTCAGTTAGGCCTGTCACGATAATCAATAAATCAATTAACTGAACGATAAATAAAAACTTCCTCGGTAAGTTTGCCAGCCTTGATAAACTGACACGTGCATGCATGTTTGTTTTCCTCCTCTCTTTCAACCAAAGAGGCTGAATGAGAAGATGGCTCACTACGTCTGTCTTTCCTAACACCGGGCGGCATAGGTTCTATAGCGGATTTAGCTGATTTATAGCTGAGTGAGCATCTGTCAAAAATGCAATCTTTGGGGTGAAGACGGGGCTGCTCGTGCGTACACACGGAGAGAGCTGAAGCGAGCGTCCTGAGGGGTAAGGAGGAAACACACGCTAATATGAGTGATGGCACGAAAGATACAACTCTTAAGCCGCCTGCCACAGTCCCAGTGTGGGAATATTTTGTTTTTTATCAGAATGAACAAAGTGTGAGCTCATGAACACCAACCAGCTGATATGTCGCATTTGTTTGAAAAAAGTGGCGACGAAGAAGAAGAAGGGGAGGTGCAGCGGAGCCTTGTTCTTTGACAATCCGCTCTTACTGAGGCTTTTGGTCTGCAAAGTAAATAGAAATAAAAGCGCCAAATGGTGGGCGCTCAAAGACAGCTACATTGCCAAAGAAATGCAGCCCTTCAATATGGTTGAAAGCCAGAAATGTTCAAAATGTTTGACAGACAGTACAGATTGACTGGGAAAAAGTACATGTTACAAACAATTAAGGAACTGTATAAACTCCCTTTTATTATTTAGGATATAGTTTTTATTGTTGTGTTTTTTGGGGGGGGGGTTTGTTTTTTCTTCAGAGACAGGGATATGTTTTATTGTTTTTGATTAGTATTAATTATTTTCATTGACATGTATTTTTTTCTAAAAGAGAGTCCATTTCATTTTCATTGTATTTTTTTTCTCTTTCTTGTTTGTTAATTTTATTATATTTTTTGTTTAATTTATTTTATTAAAAAGATCCTGACCTTTTAATTACAGTTAAATACTCTTAAGAAATTAAAGTTTCTTGCTTTTGATATGGTGTACTCACTTTATTATCCCATTTATCATAATTACATCAATGAAAAAAAGGAAAAAAATCAAAATAATATTGACAATAATATTATTTATCGGCAATAATATTTTGGAAAATTATCGTCCAGCAAAATGTGTTATCTTGACAGGCCTACCTTGTCTTATTTTATCTTAACTTATCTTATCTTACCTTACCTTCTCTTATGGTGTGATGGCTCTGATGTTCTTGTGCGTCTACAGACCTGCAAGGCCAAAGCCATCTAAGAGTGTTTTGTACTGCTGGGCTGTTTATGACCTTGTTGTGCTCCTGACTGACACCTGACCATGTGGACGTGTTAATTTATCGCTATAGGAAAGAGTTGCAGAAACTTAACCTCTGTGAGACTTTTTTTTTTCCTTTCAGTTCTCTTGTTGCAGGAAATCTAAATTCAGCAGTTCGAGCCTCTTCCTATATAATGATCAGTTTAACACACCTTCAAGTGCTTTGTTCATATTCAATACAGTCATTTTATGCACATCATGTTGCTGTGAAAAAAAATATCTAAGGGGAATATGGTGTTTGGTTTTGTTAACTAGAAAAGCATTCAGAGACCTCCGGCAAGCATATTGTGATTGTCACCAACACTTAGTCTTACTTTAATGTTATACTCCCTTTCAGCAGACTGTCTGCTACAATTTGGTGTTAGTTGCAGGTTTGTATGATAATTTGTTACCTGACAGTGTTGAAAATTATGATGACCTAGTTCATGTTTCATACTGAGGATCTTATTATCTAGAATATTTCCAGGATCTGGGTCGTACTATTACATCTGTCAGAAATTATGGTGACCTTGTTTTGTTTTGCAAAGCAATCTGACCATTTATGGTGGAGTCATATACACATATGGTGAAAACAGCCCTATCTCACAATGAGAAGAATCCTTTTAATAGAATCCTGGATCCAGACGGTGATCCAGATCACCTCCAAAATGTAAGCACTTCTTTCTAATTCCATTTTGAATATTTCCTGAAAATTTCATCAAGATCCGTTTGTTCCTTTTTACATTGGCTTGTGTCTCATAGCTTCAGTCTTGTATTTAATTAATGACTGCTCTTATTTTGAAGGAGCCTTTGTTATCAGGTAGTTTTTTTAAAACAAGCATTACCATACAAACCTTACATTTTTTGATAAAACCTGCAGCAATCAGATTAAAAACAAATAGTGTATTAATGCTGAATACCTAAATTTTACTGCATCTTTTACAACTTGACTTTTTGTGAGTCAACGCTAAATAACCCTTCCCGATGGTCTCTGGAGCCTTCAGGGGAAATACTCTGAAATAAGGGCTCTCTTCTTGTACTATGTGCACAGATGTACAGTTGTTTAACTAATTTTATTTTTATGGATCTGAAATTCAGAGTATCTCAGTGTGGAAACATTAGCAGCGCTGCCCACAGTCTGCACGAGTTTTGTTGTAACGTCTTAAACCCAATTTGGACAAAGCACATGTGATCAAACCACACTGTAGACTCCCCTCACATTTTCTTCAGCGTGAAGAGGCCGGACTGAATAGCCTCTCTGTCAAATACCGTACACGCCAGCCCTCCACTCCTCATCAACAATATCCGAGAGGCAGACTGTGCTATCAAGGAGAAATGTGCCTTCTGCAGTTGTTCTGTCTGTCCTTTCAGAAGAAATTAGTGGCAGGCTGTGTGCAAAAGCAGAGTGTGCCAGAGCCTTCCGAGTGTTTCTTTCCAATGCTAATGCTTTCCAGGCTCTAAATCCAGGAGGTGATCCCTCTGCATGCGTAAGCTCAGGTACGGGGGACACTGCATGTCGAGTAATTTTAGCATGTGGTTGCTTTAAGAGGGAATCTGGAGCCACTTGATACACGCAGGAAGTTTTCCTGAGGTGACGCTGACATAGGGAGAGGGAGGTGGGTTTGTGAGTGGGGGGGTGGGGGTGGGGGTGGGTGACCCCTGATTTCACCAGCTGCTCACCTTCCCTTCAGCCACTTTAGGGTCTCAGTAGGGAACACTGTGTTCAAACAGCTGCTTTCCTGTCCATCAAGAAATGACACAAGCAACAGGTGAAGCTGCTCAAATCATGTCACAGATGCTCCAACGCCAGCTCGCCAGGCTCTCCTCCTCCTGTCTGTCACCTCTCTCCCTCAGATAACCCTGACACGGAGCTGACATGAAACTAACAAGTGTGTGTTTGCATTTCAGGGGGGTTGAGGAACATGCAAATTCGACAGCACGGACAGGTCTTGCGGGAATTTTAAATCCAAGTGAAGCTTTTTGCAGATATTTAAATCTGATCATAAATTAGCATTTGCTCACTCTTTTGCACAAGCTTTATCACTCATGAGTGTGTACATTCACACTCTCTCCGTATGCAAACATCTTGCACAGTCCTGTACAAACTAACTCTTTCATAACACTTACAAAAAGAAGCTATGGATATTATTCTCATGCATTTTTCTTGTCGTGTTCTTCCTTGCAAGTTTTGTGCTTCTTAATTATCGTGTTTTTGTTCTGCAACACAATAAGTAGGATCTGTTTCTGATTAGTGGATGTAACTCACAGCTAGTTCCTCCTTTAGAAAAATGAGCATGCAACAAGTCGTCTCGTACTCCAGTAGACTATCCAGTGTAAAAGTGAAGGGGGGGGCACCACAATGTGTTCACATTCTTTCACCATAAAACCACAAAGTGGAGTCTGTTCAGCGGGTGAGTCATAACAGCAGTGGTGTTATGCTTAGTCTCAGTGTGCAGGAAAATGTCAGCCAGACAGGCACAGCACCACCACCAGCACCAGCCTCCACCTCGCCTGTCCACTGTACACTCAACGCTGCCTTCAAGTGCTGCCGTAAACATTGTAATTACCAGTTCAGCACACAACAATCGACCCAACTAAGTAGTATTGAGAGAGTGGGGATTTTCCTGCGATGAAATGTTACCTTTAGGGGGGCGGACAGCTTGGAAGCTGTGTCAATTGGTGGTAAAAGCAGTGTAGTATTTCAGTACATTGTTATTTCTCTCCAACATTTGTCAACATTACCACTGATGCATTTCTTTCCCCTCACTCCTACGTTGACTTTTTCTGCTCTTTGCAAACATTTTTCAACAAACTGCTCCAGTGTTTTTGTCTTCTCCTGGGAGTTGCATTTAAGCATTTAACAACAAATCACTGCAACAACTTCCAACTCTGGTAACAGGATGTCCAGAGTAGCATTACACTCTTTGGCTGACCTACCGGGGAAATTGTTGTTAAGCCTGCTGACAAGCCAATTAACTGTGACAACAAACACATTCAGACCACGTTCGTGATTATCCGGCCAGGATCAGGAAGGAACTGTACTCTCAGGGAACACCTTAAAGTGATACTCCAGGATGGAACAAGTTGGGTCCTATCACAAGGTTTAGGGCAGAAATTACCCCTACAGCAGTGTTTTTGTGCAGCAGAAGCCCAGGGCGCTTGCACCAAACACCCCCTCCCTGCTCCTCTGCTGGTTTCCTCTGCACTCAGACGGGGCCATATTTTACTTGACCAAAAACACAAATAAACGGACTCCCACCGAAAAAATCTGATATCGGTCTGCATTCACGCTTTGTTTAGAGAATTTTCAGCGCGTTACTTTCACACAAAAACACCGCTAAATAAGGCTCCAGTTCTCATCGTGTCTCTTCATCCAGGAAGACTACCTGCGTTTGTTTATACAGGGTATAAGCTAAAATCCTGAGGTTGATTTCAATACCTTTTAAGACTTTTACAAAAACCTTTAAAAAAGTTTTAAGACTTTATCGCAACTTTCAGCTGTTGTTGGCATCCACTTTTTAACAGTTATAGTCTACATTTTTACAGAAATGATGTAAGCTAAGGAGGAATAAAGCTTGAAAGAACAAATGGAACTAAAGGCAGGTTTATCGACACTCCCACAACAAGAAACAGCGGTTGTTCAAGGCCAACTTGCTGAAAAAAATGAGAGATTATTTAATCATTTTTAAAATTTAGGACATGTGCCAGGATTGGGTGATTTGCTTTAATGTTGTATTCTATTCTCTTTATGAAACTAGAAATGACGTTAATTTATAGCTGGTGTTTATACCGCTCACAATCCTTATTGTTGTATTTTATTGTAACTAGGGTCTTTATGTATTTTTTTATTTTATTCTTTTTTATTTTTGTATTTTTCTACTGACTCCATCGATTTCTGCTGTTAACACAACAATTTTCCAGTTTGGGATCAATGCAGTAACTCTATTCTTTTCAATTCTATTCTATTTTAGAATTTTATCGGCGGTTTAACGTCCCAATCAGGGGACAGTTGCAAGGAGGAAAATAAATATTCATGGATATCTTTTGGGTCAAAGCTTAAATACCTATGACACTTAATACCTCATAAAACCACAATTAAGACTTTTTAAGATTTTTTAAAGCCCTTAATTTTACCAAAGTTGATTTATCAACTTTTAATACTTCTTAAGACCCCGCGGACACCCTGTTATATCTGGCCGTGCCATGCGCGTGGACTGATACACTAAGCGGCGAGCGCCTCGTAGCCAGCTGTGGCTCTGCAGCGGAGGTAGCGACGTTTTACGATACAATGAGAACTAGAGCCTTATTTAGCGGTGTTTTTGTGTGAAAGTAACGCGCTGAAAATTCTCCAAACAAAGCGTGAATGCAGACCGATATCCGATTTTTTTGGTGGGAGTCCGTTTATTTGTGTTTTTGGTCAAGTAAAATATGGCCCCGTCTGAGTGCAGAGGAAACCGGCAGAGGAGCAGGGAGGGGGTGTTTGGTGCGAGCGCCCTGGGCTTCTGCTGCACAAAAACACTGCTGTAGGGGTCATTTCTGCCCTAGACCTTGTGATAGGACCCAACTTGTTCCATCCCGGAGTATCACCTTAAACCGTGCTGCAGAGAGTGAGGACAGCTCAGTGTGCATCTATCTCTCAGGGGGATCCAAACAATAGCTGTGTGAAGTCAAAGAGAGGAGGAGCACAACACGACAATTCTCACACAGCTGACACTGTGAAGCTGGGAAAGATATTCTAGATTTTAAAAAAACACGATATGATCACTACATCCAAATTTACAGAGGTGGAAAGTGATGCTTAGATATGCAGCAACCCTCATGTTTGTAATGCCCAGGAATGTAGCTTTGCCAGAGATTATATAATCAGCCTGGGGCCTGTGCCCTACTTGGTGTGAATACTAGCAAATGAAGTCCAAGGAGATTAAGCCAGTGACAAACAAGATGATGACATATTACATAAATAATAAAAAAAAATCCTGCGCAAACACATACTGTTAACACAACAAGCTTTGGCTTTGTGAGCGAAAAAGGGTGTGCTTTCATGGACGCGCTGTGCAAGTTTCACATTCCTGCAGGAGAGTTGTCAGTGAGGGCAGGAGACGCTCAAAACAAACCCTGATATGAGAGAATATGCATACTGCGATAGTAATATCAGTGCATTAAATGAACGAAATGTAAAAAGCAAATATTAGCAGAAGGGTACGGTATGCAACAAGTTTCCTCCGGAGCATTTCCTTTTCATCGCAAAATTAGCAACAGTTCATGTAAGGAGAGCTTATAACTAGCTTAAGCTTCACTGCATAATATGATGCAAACATGGTTACTACACACAGGCGTGCTAAACGAGAAGCATTTCAGTGTTTACATAAAATAACTTTTCTTATAACTGCTGATTGCACACTTTCTAGATGCTGTTGTAGCACTGTAATGATCACACTGTAACAGTTGCATACCCCTGCTTTAAAAAGACAGATCAAGTCTGCAAGGCGTGCAGGTTTGCTCCCAATGCACCGAGTCTTCACTTTGCAACCCCTCCATTCATGCATGTCAACACAGTTTTGTTTATGCAGCTCTGCATGCACACCAACGTTTGTGAGCAGCATGATTGCACACAATAAATTCCCTTGGAGTAATTTTTTCCCAACATCAACAAACTGGACTACTTTTTGCGCATTGATACGATTACGGAGTGTGTAATTGGAGCTGCACCCACAGCAATTGTGTGCTTGTCTGCTTCCGAGAAATAATAACCCACTTCTATTAAGCATTGCATAACAAGAGTCATGCATCAAACTAATAAAAGTCATTCCGAAGCTTCTTCTAAATAAAAAAATAAAGTGATATTTCACAGTGAGAGCATGCATGTGTCTGCAAACTTCAGTCTGCAGAGTGGAGTGCAGGAGCTGTTTGGCTTTCTTGATAAAAACATAGTGGTAACGCAACGAGAGCGAGATATCAGGTTAATAATAAACACGGAGAAAGTGCTACAACAAGTTATCTCTCTGAGAAACACATTTGTGCTTTTTTTGGCAGCAAATTCACAACAGTTATTTCCGTGCAGAGAAATGTAGTAAAAGAAGCTTAACCTTGAGTGTTTGTTTTGCGAAAAGAAAAGTGTAAACGGAGCAGGAGGGAGAATCAAAAGGAGGAGGGCGTTATAAGTAGGTGACAAGGTGTTAAAAGAAGGAGACAAGGTAATAATAGTGAAGTAGGGTAGGTTGTTGTCCTGAAATGATGTCAGGTAGACAGGGCCGTAAGCCTGGCTAAGCTCCTATCAACTGATGACTGTGTGGCTAACGTTAGCTCAGCCCCCGTTCAGCTAGTTAAAAATGGCTGCTTTCCTTTAGTTTTAAATCTCTTACCAGACAGAATAGATTGGAATGGCAATCCTCCAAGCTGGCCCCGTTTGGTACATAACAAGCACTCATCCTTCTTCACTGATAGATCCAACTCTCCATCGTTTCACGTCCCGGGAAATAAAGAACAATTCGAGGGATTTGTGTTTTCAAAAGATGTGCAGGCTTAATCAAACGAGAGATATTTTTTCTAACATTTGGCTGGAGGAGAGTTAATTTCTCAACCTTCCCACAGAAGCTAAAAGCGGATAAAAGAGACCGTGTGGTCACTACGTGTACATCTCCACAGTGGAAACAAACGAAAGGAAGCGAAAAAATCATAAAACAAAAAGAAAAGGAGAGCAAAAGAAGCAACTCTCCCCCTCCCCCTTAGCCCTAAAACGGTCTCTGCTTTAAAAAAAATAAAAACGTCCTGTCTTACTCCTCCATCGCAAAATTCAGCCTAAAAACGAAACGCATCCTGTAAAAACCTCTCGAAATCTGCCATCTTCCTATATTTTAAGGATGAATTCGATCATTTTTTCAGCCTCGGTTCCTGTTGGTTTCCATTTGAATTCATGGATTCCTTTCTTTAATGGCGGCCACAGGGACAACTCTGCCTTCCACAGCCGATTGGCTCATTCGTGGTCAAAGATCTGTGAAGTTAACTGAAGACACAGCGACACATGTCACCGAGAAAGCTGCACTTCCGGAAAAGTAAAAGACCGCAATCATAAACTATAAGATAAGATGAGATAACCTTTATTGATCCTCTGGTAGAGGAAGCGTTTACAGGATAAGATCCAGGGTAGTCATTTGAGAGATTAAAGTACAATCACCAAGAACAACAACAGTATTTTATCTGAAGCTATAATAACAATGGTATTCTACAGAAGCATACCAATTATTTAAATATTACTAAATTCATTGTATTATTTTACTGTTTATTTCTGTGGGCATAATATAAATTGGTTAATCAAATTGGTATTCATTGTTTTGTTTACTTGATCACTGTAAATTATGGTTTACCAAATGGTAAAATAGACTTTGTTGTCTGGTAATAATCACATTTAATGGTCATATTTGAAAAACTATCTTTGCTAGATAACAAGATTTTTACTTGACGAGTTAAAGGTAATCTTAAACATGGATAAAAAAAAACAGTAAAAATAATAATAATAATGATAATAATAATAATAATAATAATAGACAAGTAAATATTGTAAAAATAAAATGTGAATGACTTCACAGGTTTCCATAGTGAGACAGTTTTTAACATAAACACTTTAAATTTTTATCTTAATGACTTAAAACTTGATTACTGCCAAAAAAAAATGGCTATGATATATTGAAAAAGAAAAAAATAATAGGTTGTTCAATGTAAAAAAAAAAAAAAAAAAAAAAAGTTGCAGGACTCAAATTGCTCAGTGTCAGTATCAGATTCAGGATAATATTTGTTTACAAGGTTTCCTAAAAAAATAAAAAATAAAAAAAAGAACGATTTAAAGATAGTTAAATACATAAAAAATTAGACACTTTTATTAAAAAATCTGAATGCTTTTGGGGAATATACTTTTAGTTATTTGTCAAAATGCAATGTACTGTAAGTTAACCCATCAATATTGTGTTGATATATTATGTAAATAAGATATCGAGATAAGGCACTTATTTATTATTCAAGATATTTTGAGTTAATAAAAGTTAATTACACTGGTTAAGGTGTCAGTTGTGATAATTACATGTTTTATTTTGGTAGTCCCATCGACGTGTTCCGTGTTCCTCTTTCTCTAGCTTGACACTGTCGTGGTCATGAGGGCTGTAATAACACAAGACTGATAGGTATTGCCGCTAGGCCAGCGCAAGTGGCGCTGCTGAGCAACAGATTTTGTTACCAATGATCAAACCATACAAACTTGCTCACTTACACAGTGCACCACCTAGCGCATGTGATGTTACACTTGCAATTGAAATATGCACCCGGGATGCATTGCTGCGCCCTTTGTTTTGTTTATTTCAATCAAATAAAATCGTTTGACCTCAATTTCACAGATTGTGGCTCAAGTGAGATAAAGAAAACCGTGAAATCAAATAGTTATTACATGCTCAGAGACAGGAATAAACAAATCCATATTGCCAAGGGAAAGTAACAGAAGTTGTATCAAGAGGACAGGCTGAGGACACTGTAAGGATTTAGATCAAAGTCAGGAGAGAAGAATGTCTCACCAAGTTTAACAACAGTGTCAAACCTGTTTAAAAACTGGTCTAAGACTGTAACAACAGCTTTAATCATCACCTGTGCCACAGTCATTAATTGCTGCAGCATGATCAAAACTCTTTGTACATGTTGGGGAAGAGGGAAGAAGCTGTAAACAGACAGTCTGCCTGTTACTCAAGGACACATCTGTGGGGAGTTTGATAATCCTCCAGTTATCCTCATGTACTCATTTTTTGATGTTTCAGATTCAGCCAGTATTTCCTTCCAAATGACTCCCTACTTGAATGATGTGGTTGCATAACTTACACAACATGACCTTTTCTCAAGAATAGCCTGTTATGCACTTAATTTGATCTAAAATATTGGGGGAAAATCCCTGCAAGTTCTTATCTTCGTAATGACTGCAAATCAATTGCATCACTAAAGCTGTAAATTCAAACTAAACGTTTTTTTAAATGTCATAACACTGAGTTAGATTTCTTCTTGGGAAGCTGTTAACTGATTTTGCTTTTGACATTGAAAAAATACTGAATGAAACTTTTTACTGAAGGGAAAATTTTTATAATAATAATAATAATAATTATTATTATTATTATTATTATTATTATTATTATTATTATTATTATTATTATTATTTTACAATGAAGTACATGCAGTAGGTATCAAGTGTCACAACATCGTTCACACTTTCCCTCCATCTCAACGACTTGGTTTGGATTACTTAGTGAAAAGATCTCTTGGAAACTAAAGAAGTTTAATCCAGTCACTTACACTTTGGGCTGACTCTAACTTCAAAGTATCCTCCAGACAGGCTGTAACTTCCTACACTGGAGTGTGTGCTCTGTAGGTTTATGAAAAATTGATAAGCTTTAAGCAAATCCAATCATGTTGTGTTATCTGCTGCTACTTAAGCTTGTTTTATCTAGTTAGTAAATCTTTGAGTCCAAACAGCAAAACATATGTCTCTGTTTATCTCACAGCTTCATCAGATATTGTTATCTGTTTGTTTTCTTAAGTATCAATGTAAACTTTGGTCATGGTTAGTATGTGTGGGGTTTTTTGTGTGGTTTGATTAATTTTTTTAAACAATTTTTTAACAACTTTGAAAGAAATGCATTCCAGTCATCTAAATTAAAGACAGTTAAAGAATGCATCATACAAAGCTTACAATATCACACATTATTGTACTGCATCCTGTCTTCTAGTATTGTGTTGTGCAATACCATATTGTTTGCATATTGTCTTCCATATCATATTATATCATATAATATAATATCATATCATATATCATATATATCAAATCATATCACATCATATCATGTGACATTATGTCAAATCATATCATATCACATTATATCATATATATCATATCATATCATACCACATTACATCATATCACATCACATCACATTTCATCATTTCACATCACATCATATCATATCATATCATATCATATCATATCATATCATATCATATCATATCATATCATACCACATTACATCACATCACATTACATCATATTACATCATATCACATCATATCACATCATATCATATCACATCATATCACATCATATCATATAATATCATCATAGCATATCATATCATATCACATCATACCACATTACATCACATCACATTACATCATATTACATCATATCACATCATATCATATCACATCATATCACATCATATCATATAATATCATCATAGCATATCATATCATATCATATCACGCAGCGTCGCGTCGCGTCGCATCGCATCGCATCACATCACATCATATTACATAATATTGCGTCGCATCGCATCACATCACATCACATCACATCACATCACATCACATCACATCACATCACATCACATCACATCACATCACATCATATTAATTCATTTCAAACCTTATTGTACCAAACCTAACCAAACAATTGCATATCTTATCACATCATATCGTTTCGTTTTATATATTGTACTTTGCCATAATATATAGTTAGGTGTCTTATCATACTGTACCATTTCATATCCAAACATATCTTCTTATGGTATTTTTTTTCCTCACCATTCCCCTCTGTACCGTACTGTTTAGTATTGTATTGTACTGTAAGATATTGTAATGTACCTTACCATACCGAATCTTATCCTATTACTGTATTGTATTGTATTGTACTATATCATTGCTTATCAGGCCACATTTTACTGCATCACATTATATACTCTTTATTGTATCCTTTTATACTGTACCATACTGTACTGTAATTTTTTTGGTTGGACAATACTGTACCATATTATATCATGCCATATTGTTTTGTTTTCTTGTATCATGTAGCATTGTATCGTATCCTATTGTTTCAAGTCATGACATATCCCATTCTAACCCATTGTATCATTTTGCACGAAACCATCTTGTACTGATTATACTATTGCACTGAATAGTGTAATTTTGTATTGTTCCAAACTGCGCGGCATCGTGTCATAATGCATTGCAAGGTCCATTTTACTGTATCATATTGTTTCTTATCACACTGTAATACACTGTGATATACTATGCCCCACTGTCTTCTTGATGGTCTCTTACATATCGGTTGACATTTCAAATCACTTTTCTTTTCCCCAACCTAAATGATGAGTGTAAGACTTGTTGGTAAAATGCTAAACTTAGTGTACTAATTTAAAAACAAAACAAAAAAGTGTCTGCTCAGTTGCAATTTAGTTAAAAAAATATTAGGATATGATCTTTTCTAGTTTTGCAATTAACGTAAAAAAAATAAATAATAGCAAGAATCGGTTTCACCTTGATCAGCAGCCCACTTGGGCTTCTTACCATACCTGGTATTTTATGGTTTCTATTTGTGCTCTATTTTTACCTTTTGTATTATTCAATGCATCACTGTATAATGTTGTATTGCATTATTATAACTCTTACTGTAGTGTAAAGTATCTTACCTCATGTTGGTGTACAGTTTGGCACTGTGACCTGTTGTTATGTAACTGTGTTGACACTGATAAGGGCTGTGACAGCCCTGTACTCAAAATGATAAACACACGCTGGAATATTTCCTGTTTGTTAAACTGAAAGTAAGATCAGAGAAAATTAGGTAATAAAGGTGATGACAGCAGGCCTGGAGGCCAGCTGGCTGCTACCCAAATGCAGCTCAGTGTTGATAGAGTCATGAAGGTGTGGCAGCTTGATGAGTACTTACACTGTAATGGAGAGCAACATGTGAAGAGATTATTTTGTTCAGAGGATTATTGGGAGGATTCTGAACTAACATGATCAACTTTTGGATCATTTAAGGCCACATTTATATTGGCCCTAAGCCAAAGAACCATCCCTCCATCATGTGAAGAAATGTTTGAGATTTCATCATTATGATCCTGTAGATTATTTATAATGATAATAACCTTGTCAGTTGTCAATTTATTTAGCACTTTAAACTCATTACTGAAACAATATGCAACAAGAGTTAGCGCTAGCGTTGTCTCATCTCAGGGGCCTCACTACATGAGCTTTTTGTCTTTCATCTGATCCCAGTGGAGCAAACAGCTTCCTCAACCTTAAATCTCCCCATAGGAATGAATGATAATCTCACATTGTGTGCTTCCCACGCTTTATCATCACACTCCTTGATACAAAAAGAAAAAGAAAAAACAATTGTCGCATGATACCATCTGTATGAGATTGTTTAACAGAGAGAAAACACGTCTAATAGCAGAGCCGATGAGCACAGTTGTCATAGCGGGGTAACTAATGTGAATACCAGATTGCTATCATATCTGGAGATGGTTTTCTCTCACTTATCTCCTGCTCCCTCTTATCTGAGACCCACAGAGACAGTCTGTCATATATATTCTATCCCAGCAGCGCTCAAGAATACTGGGGAAATGAAAGTGTGAGATAGTTCGGAGTTGGCCAACTGCTCTTTTGACATTTGATTTGACATGCTCTGTGGTCCCTGCCATTCTGCTGTAGGAGCGTTTGCCAAAGGGCCCTGTCTCACTGTTGTGTGACTAAATCCTGTATGAGAAAGTGAATAATAAATCTGTGGTTTAGCCAGAGAGAAGGAGAACATGTGCTGAATTTAATGAGTGCCTTTGGTCAGAAAAAAAAACTGGAAAAAAAACTCATTGTAGAACAGTTAAGAATGTCATATCGTATTGTTCTGACTCGTATCATATCCTGTGGTACAATGTCAAACTGTATTGTACTATACTGTAATGTGCATTTTATCGTATTGTATCTCAGTCTTAAAAAGTGTCTTATCCTATCATACCATGTTGCATTATACAGTATCAAACCATTCAGTGACATAGCATAACAAACATTGAACTGTGATGTCATGTTTTTTTTTTATCATAAAAAGCCATAGCAGACTTAACAATATCAATCATGCAGTATTACATAAATGAATATTTTGTTATGTTATGTGTATATAATTTTAAGACATATTATATTCTGTTTTATGTCACATCATATTGTGTCATGTTTAGTCATGCAGTGTCATGCTCTGTTGTATGGAGTATCACACCTTATTGTACAGTATTGTAACGTATCTTGTTGTATTCAACTATATTGTAATGAGTAATGTGGTATCCCATTGTACAATACAGTCATTCTATGTCATATCGTAATGTAATCTACTGTATTGAATCAAATTGTTGAATGGTTAAAGTGTTTTGTTTTGTATTTTCTTGCATCTTATCATATCATATCATACATTGTTTTATCTTATCATACCTTGTCATATCATTTTGGATAGCATTTTATCTTAATTTACTATAAAGTACCATAAAGTATTGTACTGTACTGAACCGTATTGTAGTGCACTGTATCATATGGTATCACAACATATCTACAGTTTTACAGTTTTATTTAGCAGGTGCTTTTGTGCAAAGCTACACAAAACACAAACAAGAAGTTTGACAGATGGGACAACCTTAGTTATTGCGACAAAGTGTTACAAGTTATTTGGCTGCAGGTGCTGCAATTGTAGAATAATGTAGCCATGACTAACCACAATTACAGGATATCATATTGTATTCTATTATCTTGTTATGTACTGGACTGTACCATGTCGTACCTTACCATATCCTGTGGTATCATACCCACCGTATCGCTCTGTAATATATTGTAGCCCATCATATTGTATTGCACGGATTATCTCATACAGTACTGTACAGTATCATACTAAGTTCTTTTGAACTAAAGTGTATAGTATTCAATTGTATGTCATTATATCATATTGTACTGTTTTGTTTATGATAATATTGTACAGTATAGTATCTTAAATTATATCATATAAAATTGTATTGTACCATAGTTCCCATACCATACTGTAAAATTTCCTGTTGTATTTCGTAGTGCAATGTTGTATTTGTCTGTACCACTTTGTTTTTTTTTTTGTTTGTTTTTTTTTGAGAATTTTAGTGTATTTGTTGTGTATAAGGGTGTATTCACACCTGTGGCTTGTTTGCTTTGTTCCGATTCAGGGGCAAAAATGATACAGTTGTAGTGGTTGTCAATTGCCTCAATTGCGTTCACAAGGCAAAAGTTTGTTGCGGTCCAAAGCTGCAAACAAATGTCACGTGCAGTCGATTTTTTTCCCTCATTGGTCAGAAATCATACCCTGAAGGTGGGGAGTTTCCTTATCTTCATGGAGCATCAACAGCGTGTGTGGCTAATTAGCGTTATAGTGTTAATGGCTCATGTACCAGTGTGTGCTATATGATCAACATATGTAGTTTTTAAGAGTCCTGACTGTACGAAGGCACTTCGATACGGCACTTTATTTTTTTACCGCTCCACATGAGCCCACAACTCATTTTCTTCAAGTCTTTGGTCTTCTCTTCCTCTGCTGCTGTGGTTGATTTGTCTACTCCTTTTTCTTCTACTGTTTTGACTACTACTGCTCGCATCACAACAGTCTGAGCCACAGTTATAAGTCACTTGTGTCGGTTGCTGAGGTATATTGTATCCTGTCTTTTTACGTGGCAAACTTTTATTTGAAAAAAAGTTTGGAGGAATTTATTCTAAACATTTGTACATGTGTAAAACGTTATTTATCTGAATCAACATTTAAGACGTGTAAAAACCTTACCAACCAAAACAGAAACAATATAATCAGTTAAGTAGAAAGAGTGAAATGTAAAAACTTAATCGAAAGCATTTGCTACTTTTATTTATCAGCAAATTTGAAATATACTGTGCACCTTCACAGTAAGGTCATTAAATTGTGAGTAACTTAGTGGCTGACCATTGTTTTAAAATAAGAACACAAGAGATTTCATGATCGTCTGTAATAAAATCATCCCTCATTTTGTTTCCTGGCAGTATTCCTCAGCATGACTTGATCACTTTGTCAATGTACTTCTTGAAAGTGAGCTGACTGTTGAAGCTCACATCCAGGCTCCTGACATGCAGTCCACATTAACTGCTACTATCATGTGTGTGCTGTGTGTGTGTGTCCTATGACCCCAGACAGGAGGAGACAGGATGAACGGCGCTGCTGCTGCTGCCGCTGAAGGATCATAAGAATCATGTGAAAAAGCTTTCTGTGAATCAATAAAATTGACCACACAGACAGGAAATGTTTTCTCTCCTCCACCGGCAGACACAGCTGAGACATCCAGCAGTTAAGAGGGCGACTCGGAGGTCCAGAGTTCAACAGCATAACGTGTGTTTACAGAGGCTAAGTGGTGATATCCCATTGTTGGCCTCTGCAGAGGAGGAATAGTTATGAAGAGGGTCAACAAGCGTGCCATGTTCAGATAAAGTAGCTTGGCTCCCTGTCTCCCTGTTAAAGCACGCACAGATTTGTGCTTTCTTTTGCCATCACACACACACAAACACCCCCACAAACACACACACTGACCTTTTTTCCCGCAGTATCAACAAATCTGTAAAGATGCAACGAGGAGAGCTTTTGAATTTAATGAGAACGAGCACTTATTCCATCCATTTACTCTCATGATGGCACTTGGCCCTGACTGCAAAGTTGTTAAATTTGTGAATAAAAACAACTTGAGAGCCAAGGTCGAGCTGGATGAATTAAAAAAACATTATGTACAAAGAGATAAAAGCCTAGAATATAGATATCGTTCACACAAAAAGCGCATCAAATTCAAGTATTTACTCTATTTGTGTCATTTTCTTCAGATGGCACATCTCCTGTGTAGGAAGCAAAGAGATTATTAATAGATGTGCAAAAATGACATTTTCCTACGTAGGGTTGTCTGAGCTACACACAGATGATAACTGTATTATTCACAGCAGGGAATATCAGTCAGCCTAAACATCTTTGTTGAGAAAGTGTCAGAGAACCAACACATGCTTGGCTTGGCTGCATGCAGGGGCAGTTTGCTCATCTAATTTAGTTTATTTTGACTCCAGCCTAAACACTTGGGTTCTTTTTTCTAAATGTTGATCTATTTTGAATTTTCAGCCCTTAACTGTGCTGTCAGAAGCTCCTTCAGCTCTGTACTATTCTAAGACGGGGCACATATGTGTCCTCTCGCCTGCAGCGCATTTATCAGCTGTTTGGGTCTCTCCAAAAATAAAAAAAGGATGAAATTACAACCAGGATTAAAAAAGTGTTATTCTGGCAATGAAGATGACATGACTTTAACTGCAGACAGAAGTGGACACATTTATTAACCCTATGTTGTTGCAGTAACACAAGCCCCAATTCCACCAAGCAGTCCGGTTTAGTACAGTACAGTTTGGTATGGATTGGATCTGTAAAGCCTGGTCATGTTTGTGTTTCCACAGCCAACTCTGCCCCACGTGGTAGGCAGCATGTAAGCCGGAGCCGGTAGCTACATCAGTTAATTGACAGCGTGTCGCCATAGCAGCGCAACACAGTGTACCCCGCTAATAAATCCAACGAAGAAGAAAAACATGACACAGTAAACAAGGAGCAAATATAGGAGACATCCAGTAATTGACCTTCTTTGTGATTCTCATGTGGCGCAGTCAAGCTTTGTTTCAGAGAAGACTGTGTGTCGCCAAGAGAAATACAGCAGCCATCGCAAGGTAAGTGATGATTTTTTTGACCAATCAACAGTCCGCAGTGTTGTTGCTCCACCTTCTGGGATTGGATCAGTTTAGTCTGGCACCCCTATGGAAGGGTCCTAAAATGTGGGACGGCTCAGCTCAGTTATTCAAGGATCTGTACCCGGATTAGTCAGTGGAAACGCCATAAAATGTGTGCCATGCTGAGACGAACCGTATTGTACCACTTGGTGTAAACGCGGCTCGAGAGTACTGAGTTTCTACATCTTATTTAGAGGGTAAGAAGTAAAGTGTTGGGGTAAGAGATGATCTTGAAATTATGTTAAAGAACATTTTCCCAAGTTGTTGAAGTGGAACCTAAGGGCACATTGATGTGTGAGGAGATTTCATTAGCAGACACAGTTATTTAGTTATTCCAATTTATCTTTTTCTGAGCATTGCACTTTGTAGACAGTTACTTGCGACTTTCAGGCTGTCGATTCCTATATTGGTGAGGAGAGGTGTTAGTTTGGAAAAATGTTCTGGTGACAAATTATTGAAAAATTGATGGAGATTTTTTTTTTTTTTTTTTTTTTTTTTGCTTTTTGTGTTTTTCTATTTTAATTTACAAGAAAGGCTACAAGCCCTGTCTACAATATTTCTGAATATGCCTTTACTTAATTTGCTCTGTTCTCATTTGCACACATAAACAACAGTTTTGATCATTGTAAATGAAAGTTTTCAAAAGGCTTTCAAAGCTAGACGTTTTTAAAGATGGTGCTAAGATGGTGGGCTATTGGTTTTGTTTACCTCTGCTCTGTACTGTTAAGTTTTATTTCAAGTATAGAAAGTAATGTGCATTTTCTTCATAATGAATTCAAACAAATGTGTTACACTCAATACCTTTAGACTCACTTCTCTGTTCTCCGTAAATAAAAAAAAAAAATGTATTTGATGAATTAAAACCTATGAAGATAATCACCCCAACATAGAGTTTGTGCTGAAAAAGAAATTAGCTATTCAGACCCAATTTGTTTTTTGGACCAGGTTGTAAACATGTTTGTATTTGCTGTGAAAATCAGCTTTTATGATTGGGGTGTGTGTGTGTGTAGTTTCTGGTGATTCTGTTGACAGCCTTGTTATAGCCTGGAATGTAACAATGTCCCAAAACTTAATTAAAAAATGTAATAAAATCCAACATGTGACAATTTTTTGCCCAAAATGTAACAACATGTTGGGGTTGGTTATTTCATTTTAGGTTTTACTACATTTTGGGCTCAGCACTTTTGTTACCTTATCAACCAGTTATTGCATTTCAGGCTTTGTTACATTTTTTTCTTCTTTAAATTACATTTGGGATGTTGTTGTTCAGTTTTGGGTCGCTGTTGTGTTACGGGCTCTACAAGCCTCAAGTGGATTTTTAATGACCTGCAGATTTTCACACTTTGGCACAGACTTCATATTTTAAGACTGGAGGCCAAACTACTGCTCACTCAAGAAGACAGTTAACAAACATGCACACAATGCTCCTCTGTGGACTTTGAAGTGGTGGAGTAAATAAACACCCTCACCATTCACTGGACAGGCATGCCTACACAGGTGTGTTCAACAGTTTCTGTGTTGTCGTGCAGACAGAGAAAACTTGAAAAACACCTCTGGAGTGGGCAGGATACATTTTTTTTTTTTTTTATGTAAACAGAATGAAAAAAAAAAAATTGAAACATTTGTTTACAGATTTAAGCACAGCAAAATTAGTAGCTAGTTTTTCCCCAGATCTAAACCTGCATATTTGTACAAAATGTGCAGTTACAATTACACAAAAGCTATTTAAAGAGAGTTTCTTTCTTTTATTTCTTTCTTCTTCTTTTTTTTTTCTTTGACTCATTCTTGATGCCAAACTCCCCAAGCTAGCAAAATGGACAACAAACAAACATTTTTGGAAAGTTTCTTTAGGCAGGGTAAAAGGGCCAGTGAGGAGACAGAAGAATAGCCGTTTCGTGAAAATATTGTGTGACATTAAAACCGGTCTGTGACACAAAAAAGGTTGGGGACCGCTGAGGTAGAGGATTAACAGGAGGGGACCAAGCACTGAACCCTGAGGGATGCCTTGGGACGGGGGGGGGGGGGGGGGGGGGGGGGGGGGGGGGGGGCAGTAGAAGAGGAGCAGTTATTGATGAAAATGAACCGTTTCCGGTCCCTGAGGTATGAAGTCAGCCAAGTGAGGCCGTCATCTGTGATGTGGAGAGATTTTAGGCGGGAAAGCAGGATGGAATGGTGATCCCTTAATACATTGACTTTTGAATGACTGAAATGCTTGTCTGTAGAATAAATACCATGAAGGAATTAGATCAGAAAGTCCTGCCAACTCCAGTATTTTAGTGACTGATGAACCTGTTTTAAGCCTGCAGCTCCAGAGGTGTTAGTGTTATTATCTTCATCTCCTCAAATTGTAATGGGGATTGAGGACATGTATGTCACACATAAAAAAATCATCTAAATCATCTGCTGCACTCAGACATTAACCCACTCCTGCAGCCGGACCTGGATGGGAACCTCCCAGCCCATCCTGCAGACAGACACAAGCGCAGAAAAGCCAAATTGAGAGTTCTCGGTGTGACAGAGTGGGAGCAGCCCCTCGGTCATTAGCCTGAGAGGGCTGCAGAGTGCTGAGCGTGCAGAGAGGCTGGCTCTGTGCCGCCAGCCTCCATCTGAGCAGCCGGAGTGGAGTGTGTAAAGTCTCGCTGAGTGTGAGGTCAGGAGGAGCAGAATGTGGACCAGGAGGGAAAACACTGTGGTGTTGTGCTTATTTTGCAGGTCAATGAGTCATTACAGCATGAAAGAGTAATGTGTGTGTGCTTGTCTGCACGGCGGATGGACAAACTTTAGCTCTTTGTCAGCCGACACCTGCTCACACCCAGCTCTGCAGCCGGCTTTGTAACAGGACCAGAGTGCTACAACATGAGTCTCTTCACCACGACGTCAAACAGTGTTATTCAGGGCCAGTTAGGCAGAGAGCAGCTCTTTGTTGAATCACTTCTCTGCTTAAACTGTGTGAAGTGCTTGTCAGCACGGTTGTGGCAACAATGCTTTACTTCTCTATCCGTGGGTGAGGTCTGGGGTGAGGTCTCGTCTCTCCCTTGATGGAGCGAAGGGGTAAGTTGTTCAGATCTGGGTGCTGCCCCGGTGCGTTCAGGAACATTCCAGGCGCACAAATAAAGCCGTAGCAGTGCACCTTTTGTTGCTCTGCTGACTAGACAAGAGTCTTTTTTTCTGCAGGGCTGCTGCCTTTGAAAAGACCGAGTCATGCATCCCCGCTGGTAAATGATCTGACACACTTTTTCCTGCTGCAGTCTTTTCACGAGTCCTTGTTGTTAGTCTGTCGTTGGTATTCTCCCTCAGCCTTCCCGCCTTCTACCTCCTCTCCCCTCCCTTCCTCCCTCCCTCCCTCCCTCCTCTCCTTCATACACTTTTGTGCACACATTGCAAGCAGATGGAGAAAAAAAGGTGTCTGTATCAAAGATTTTTCCTCCCCCTTCTTAAGCAGCCTTCCACCCCGCAGAAGCAGCATGGGATTAATAAATTCAATATGAATTGAAGGCTAATGAAATGTGCACCCCCACCTCCTCTCCCTCCCTTCCCTCCTCTCTTTCCTGACGGCGCTGGGAAGGCAGGCTGAGCTCCTTGAGAGGGAGAATGAGATCATTGTCACAATTACACCATCAAAAGCAGCAGTCAGCAGAAGCATTAAACTGGCCCCGCTGTCAGGAGGCTGACCTGGGTGACTGGATACAACATGCCCGGCATTCCTCTGTGACACGGTGCTTTGTCATTTTCCTCACGGTGACACCGCGGGACAGGCCACATCCCAGGAAGCTGTGTTCACACTGTGTTCGAGGGAGGTATAATCATTCATGTTTACAATGGCTGCTTCTTTGTGGCGTGGTTTCAGCGCAGCCTCACCCTTGCTCCGATTTCTGACACTTTGTCTCAGCCTGTGTGAGCTTCACACAAACACCCAAGGTACTCTACATTATATAGGGGAGTATAGGAGCTGTTTTCTTCCTGTCTAACAAATTCCAAGTTCAGGAAAAAGCCTAAGTTTAGAAAGCACAGAGTGAAGGGGAAAAAGACATTTTACAAAGTTTCAAAAGCGACTGAGTTCTGCAAAGGTGGCATGAAGTGTGTTTGCACAAACAATAAAGTCACTGTGAATTAAAGCAGGTAGCTGGTTTAGATAAAGAGTAAAAATATGGGGGACACATTACATAGAGGTTTCACACCTTCCTCTTTGACCTCAGGCCCTATGTAGCATGTAATTCCCCACTCTGGCACTAAAAGACTAAGAAATAATCTTTAAAAAAAAAAAGAAGGGAAATATTTTGACTGACATAATTCTTTAAAGACATTGATAAAAAGACGAATGCTCAGCTTCACTGTTTAAAGTGCCCACAGGCCTCACTCCTTCATTGAATGGAATGAACATTATCACAAACAGCTTTAGCCATTTTTTAGCCTTTAGCCCTCAGCTAGTATTTCAAACTTTAGCCCAAATTTTCAGGCTCTAGCCCCAGTTTTGGCCTTAAGCGGGTGTTGTAGCCCGTAGCCTAAGTTTCTGTCTTTAGCCGGTGTTTTAGCCTTTGGCCTAAATTTTCAGCCCTTAGCTAGTCTTTTAGTCTTTAGCCCATGTTTTAGCCTTTAGCCAGCGTTTTAGCCGTTGTCTGGTGTCTTAGCCTTTTGCCCAAATTTTTAGCCCTTAGCTAGTGTTTTGGCATTTGGCTGTTGTATGAGCCTTTAGCCCTAGTTCCCGCCTTTACCTAGTGTTTCAGCCTCTATTCTGTGTTTTTTATCCTTTGTTCAGTGTTTTAGCTTTTTGCTATTGTTTATTCTTTTAGCCAATACTATACCCTTTAGCTGGTGTTTCAGCCTTAAGGTAGTTATTGAGCCTTTTGGTGGTGTTTTAGCCTTCGGCTGGTATTTTAGACCTGAGCAAAAGTTTCAGCCCTTGGCCCAAATTTTAGGCTTTAGCCCCTGTTTAAGCCTTTAGCCCGTGTTTTGGCCTTGAGCTGGTGTTGTAGCCAATAGACTTTGTTTTCTGTCTTTGGTTAGTGTTTTAGCTTTTGGCTAGTGTTTTAGCCTTGAGCCCAATTTTTAAGCCCTTAGCTAGTGTTTTAGTCGTTCGTCAGTGTTTTTGCCTTTAGCTAGTGTTTTAGCTTTTGGCTAGTGTTTTAGCCTTAAGCCCAAATTTTTAAGCCCTTAGCTAGTGTTTAGGCCTTTAGCTGGTGTTTTAGCCTTTAGCTCAAGTCCCCCCCTTTATCTAGTGTTTTAGCCTTTGGCTGGTGTTTTAGCTTTTAGCCTAAACTTCAGCCCTTAGCTAGTGTTTTAGCCTTTAGCCCATGGTTTAGCCTTTTGCTAGTGTTTTAGCTTTTTGGCTGGTGTTTTAGCCTTTAGCCCAAATTTTCAGCCCTTAGGTAGTGTTTAGGCCTTTCGCTGGTGTTTGAGCCTATAGCCCAAGTTCCAGCCTTTACCCAGTGTTTTACCTTTGGCTGGTGTTTTAGCCTCTTGCCTGAATTTTCAGCCCTTAGCTAGTGTCTTAGCCCTTAGGTAGTGTTTTAGCCCTTAGCTAGTGTTTTAGCCCATAGCCCAAGTTTCTGCCTTTATCTAGTGTTTTAGCCTAAGGTTTTTTTTGTTTTTTTTGTTTTTTTTGTTTTTGGCCCATGTTTTAGGCTTAAGTTTTTGTTTAAGCTTTTATCTAGTGTTATAGCCTTTGGTGGACGTTTTAGCCTGTAGCCTACCCCAAGTTTTAGCTTTAGGCTTGTGTTTTTGATTTTAACTCATGTCTTCGGCATTAGCTTGTGCACCATCTCTTTCTAGCTTTATTTTCTTCTGCTCTTCTGTCCTTTTTTGTCTAACATTAAGGCTTCAGTGTCCACCATTACTACAACATTAATCACAGAAATCATTTGCAGAATAAAATACTCAGCGCTCATATTATTACTAAACTTTGTCAGACAGCGTGGTGTTGTCATAGAGACTTTGACATGCTGTAAATCAACCCAGTAGATACTGCTAAACTTGATCAGGGAGTTAAGAAGCAGTATTTAGGATTAACCTTTATTGGTGCTAGTAGGTCTAGTAGGACACTGTAGGAAACCTTTTGCACCTGGTTTTAACATTTCAAGCAGTGACAAAGTGTTGGTTTTTTACCTTAAAGGAAAAAAACATATACACAAGGTTGCACCGGTTCCATTTACACCTGGATTTTTAAAACACTTAATGTTTGATTTCAGCAGTTTGCTCTGATGTAAAGGACGCAGCAGCCACAGGAAACACGCCCAGGTTTGCAGACGCTGCAGTTTCCTCAGCACCCATACGGGCTGCTGCAATTAGATCAGAAACAGAAGCAGAGAGAGAAAGAGAGACAGGCAGACAGAAAGATAAAGAGAGACGGGGCAGGAGGGGGCAGAGAGACACACAGCGATGGGGGTGTGAGAGTTCAACTCAAGGGCGTACTGAGAGGCGAGGAGAAGGTCGAGAGCAGAGCCACTGACGCAGCTGAAGCCCTCGTGCTGCTGTGTTTCCAATTAGAGCAGCCCAGCTCCTAATTGTTTAATGGAGGCTGCGTGTGGGGTGGAGGAGGTCTGCGTCTTCTCCTCCTTAGCTGATTGATATAGTGGCCTGTTTACACCACCCACTGGGCCTCCAGCGATCATGATAACATTTCATTGCCCCATCAGCACGGCCACCAACACACATCAGCAGCCCCTGCTCCACCCCTGCCCCCCTCAGCTTCCTGCTCTGGGCTCATTACATTAGGTGATCACGCTGTGAAAAATTGCAACACTTGCAGGAACGTGAACATAAACGTATGGTCGTGATTGATGGATATGCTGAGCCCTATTTCAACAAACAGCACACATGAGACAACAATAGTCGCTTAACTTGTCATGTCAGAGTTTCAGTTCAATTTCCAGCTCGTAAATGTCAAACCTAAGTTCAATGTGACGCCCGACTTCACCTGAGAGGAGGCTGTAAAACAAGAAGTATTAAATCCACATGATTTATTGTGTAAAACTAGAGTCTGATAAATGGAACGGGTCATGATTACCAAACATAAGAAAAGAAATCCAGGACTTGCAATTAAGTTATTAACTTTTAATGACAGAAGCTGGCAGCAGCTTGAAGAAAGGAGCATGTTTAGAGCCAGGCTTCATTAGCGTGTCACAGGGCGTGTTTGACTTGTTCATAAGCAGCTGACGACAGCTGACAAACCACAGAAAACACACAGTGAGACACTCTCAAATCAAACTGATCAAAGGTTTAAAAACAAGACACAATCATCTTCAAGTTAACAGAAAACAAAACAAAAAATGTAAAGAAGAAACAACAGTCGTAAGTAATATTACTTGGTGTCAACTTAACCTCTTAAGACCCAAGCTCTTTTTTGGCATGCATTTTTGTTGTCTCTTTGCTTTTTGGGCTTATTGGAACCTAAGAAGTATAAATCCAAAGCATTATCTTTACACATGATGTAGTTTTAGAGAAATGTTATGTCCACATATGTGGACACTCGGTCTGGATTTCCATAAACACACTAAGGTCACCACTGTGCAATAATGTGCAAAACTTTATTTAAACCCTGTACACAGCAGTGTTTTTCCAAACTTCTTTTGTATTTTGTATTAAAACATACATACATGCTATTTAAAACTTCTGGCACATCACTGTGCAAACTGTTGCTGGATGACATGCCTTTCACAAATTATAAAACATTTAAATCATTTTACATCCTCCCTGAAGATGTTCATTAGTTTCTGAACATGGCTATGTAAAAATAACTAAATAAGTAAAATAAGCAACAACAAAACCAATGTTTTGTTTGATTGTTTGTAACAAGCATCTGACTTGTCCAAAGAACACAACAACTACCAATAATACTAAAACAGCTATAGCTTTGAACTAGGGGTCCCTAGTCCCTACCCTTTTCCTTCAGGAACATGCACACACCTATGTGTGAAATGCTGTGTAACAGTTGTCTGTTTGCAAGCACAAGAACACCTTGCAGGTCACACAACGCACTTGAGTTCTCCCAGTGCAGCCCGCTGCTTTGCAGCGGGCTGCATTCTTCAGGCTGACCATCTCTGGGGTGATGAGCATCAGCCCTGCGGACTGAGACATGTGGCACAGCCACCACTGAACGCTTTCCCCTACCTGTGGAAAGGTTTTCATCGTCTGTCGATTCTAAAGAGTCTGTGTTGTCTTCTTGACTGTCATGCTGGGCAAAGAAGATCTTCACCACTTCCATGCAGAACTCCAGGGACTGCATGATGCTATTCTTTGGTGTACCACAAACAGCAAGGTCTTTGCGACAGAGTAGCCAACTGTTGGCTAAAGCCAGATCTGTGAAGTACATAAGCATCTGCATTGTCCACCTCTTAGAACGGACGCTCATGTGATAGTAACTAATCATCCTGTCAACCAAGTCAACTCCACCCATCTCGAAGTTGTATTCACGGACGATGCTCGCTCTCAAGATGGCAACATATTGTTTCAGTTTCGTGTCCCATCAGTGGCAGGAATCTTCAGGCTGTGTACCATGAACAACAGACATCATCAGTGCTGGTTTGTTGTTCTACCACTTCACAATGCACATCTTTCCATCTTCAGTGGTAACTTCGGCTGAGGTACCTCTTCCATCCTTCTTCATGTTTTTGCCTCAAGGTAACTTCTGCACTGCTGCAGCAACCTGGCTCTTCGTTACTGTACTGGTATACAGCTCCTTTTTCATCATTTGTTCCATACCTTGGATGGTTGTGAAGAACCTGTCACAATACACCTTTGTGTCACGATGCAGAGTTTGACACAGACGTTCGTTGACCAAGCTTCCTAACCCAAGACCCTCTGGTTCTTCGACCTACTTCAGCAGTGCACCCGCACCTTGGTACACATCAAAGTCCAGCACAATACCATCTGCTGTAGCACAAACAAAGTTCTTTATGCCAACTGGGTTTGGCTTCATTGGCAGATACTGTCAACAAGGACAGGCTCCTGGGAAGGGGGTCATCTGCTCATCCTCACTGCTGCTTTGCTGCTGTGGTGGGGTTTGATAATAAGCATCCTCGATGGCATCATTGTTGTCTGTCAAATCTTCCAAGTCTGAGTTTTCCCCATCAATAAAGCCCAGTAGCTCTAGTTCTTGTGTCAAAAAATAATGTTCTAGAAATAAATTGATGAAAAAAAGTATCAAGTACAAGTCCATGAAGATTTATTGATTTTCTACTTATTTACTTTATAATTATTTAATATAACAATTATTTAGTTGATTATTTCTTTGTTTGGGACAATGTACAACTTCTTAGATTCACCAGGGTTAGCTTTGAGGTGATTTACTAACCATGCTAATATGAATAATTTTGCTTACATGCGAACATTTTTCACAAAACTAAGTCCCGTTGTCCACATAAGTGTACATCAAGTTTAACAGCATAGTAGATCATTACTGTTGCTAACTTTTGACAAATTTGCATGTAATTGTAAACTAACAATGCTTTTAAGTTTATGTAAACAAGGTTTAGTCATTAAATTTCTTTAGACTTCTTACCTCAACGATTTTTAGATTTCGAGTGGCCACTCTAACTTTGTCTTGTGCATTCTGCCATGCTGACTTTTACCGGTAATGTGCTGTACTCTTCTGACACCACCAGATGGCAGTGTTATCGTCCTCGTATGTGTACGTTAGGCCCCAGTTGAGTAGAATTAGGCATTATGTTTATACAACCCAAAACATCATGTCCACGCATGTGGACGCCAGGTCCTAAGAGGTTAAAGATTTCAAAGACAAAAATATAGAAGATCAAACATTGGGAAACAATCCTACATAACTCATTCACCACAATACATGATTCATCACAAATGTTTTTCAGTCCGCCCATGGTAAAACATCAACAATCAAACTAAAAATTAGAGTCTCTTTGAGAGTCAAATAACAAAACACTCTCTGGTGAAAATTGATCAAAAAGTGCTTTTGTATCCTCTTTAAAGTGGGAACTACTGTCATATGTTACCCCAAACAACAGTAATATTTTCCTAGTTTTTTTTTTTTTATTCAAGAGGAGACGAAGAGAAAGGGGTATTTACAGTTTTTTTTTTTTTTTTTTTTTTTTTTTTTTTTTTTTTTTTTTTAAAAGGCAGATTAACTAATGGTTTAAATCATTTTAAACATTATTTCATACACTGGGGTGGCCAACCCTGACAGATCTGAAAATGTTGACTTTTTATAAGTCTCCAAATCATGATCATAAACATTCACATGTTTTCTCTGCGCTTATCAAACATAAGATGAAGTGAGTCCTTCTGTTTTTGATCTAGCCTACTCTGAACTTTAATATCCAGTTTGTCCACCTTTCAAAGCAGTTATAGCAGCACGTGTCTCGGACATATAGTCAATATATTTTCTGAGAACTTCAACACTAATGTTTCCCATGACTTCTGCAATTCAATAGATCTGTCTTCCTTATTTTTCAACTTGCTCAAATTTGCCGGATGGGGTTGAGGTCTGGACTTCAGGGGGCCAGTCCATCATTTTGTTCCTTTTTTATAAGGAAAGTGACTTAAATTTCCTAAAAATAGAGGGACTTTTACTTGTTTAATGGATATTTTAATGGCAAGTTTAGCAAAAAGAGCTTAAATATGCCAAGTGTCCTCATACAATTGTATAGTTCTACAGTTTCGTTTAGCAGATGTTTTTGTCCAAAGCAAAGTACAACACAAGCAAGAATATAGACAGAAGGAAAAAACTTAGTAAGTGTGACAACAGTGCTACAAGTTATTCGGCTCTGGGTGGTGCCATTAAGTGCAAGAAGATTTTTTGTTTATTTGTTTTTATTTTTTTTTTTTCCATGTAGAATAATCTAGCCAACAAACCATGATTAATTGCTGCAACAAAATAGTTCAACCTTCAACAACATCTAGTAATTAGTGCTGAAAATTCACTAAGAGCTGAGTCTTAGACCTTCTGACTCATTGTACCCCTGAGGACAAAGAGGAGTAGGGTCAGATCAAGGGCCCAAGTGTTCCCTGAAAAGATGAGTCTTCAGACACCTCTTGAAGTAGAAAGAGACTTTGTGGATCATATAGTTAGGTAATTTATCCCATCATTAACGCAACACAGAGGAGAAGAGTCTGGCTAGAGATTTGGAGCCGCGCTGTGCTGGGAGCACCAGGCGTCTTTCACACGCAGAGCGTAGTGGACCAGAAGGGCTGTAGACCTGGATGAGGGACTCCAGGTAGGCAGGAGCTGTTCTTGTAAATGTTTTGTATGCTAGAGGAGATAATCGACTACCAATGTATAAAATATGAATGGATGAAATATAACCTACAATGTAGACAAATTTCTGCTTTCCATTTTATTTAATCAATGATGTTTTATATTTATGTTCAACCAGTAACATGTTTAATATCTTGCTGCATGCTGGTGCAGTGGTTCATATGTGTGTGCATGTTCTTCCTGTGCATGAGTGGGATCTCTTCAGCGTACTCCCACAGTCCATAAACACACTCACCAGATGAATTGGTGACTCTAAATGAGCTGTAGTTAAGTGTGTGTGTGTGTGTGTGTGTGTGTGTGTGTGTGTGTGTGTGTGTGTGTGTGTGTGTGTGTGTGTGTGTGTGTGTGTGTGTGTGTGTGTGTGTGTGTGTGTGTGTGTGTGTGTGTGTGTGTGAATGGTTGTATGTCTCTATGTGGTAGCATGGCGACCTGTTCAGGGCTGTTCTCAGCTGTCTATTGGCCTTGTGCCCAAAAGACAGCTGGGATTGGCTCCAGTCCCCCAGCGAGCCAGAAAAAGAAAATGATAAAGATGATGAATGATAAATGGATGGATGGATGAGTGGATGTTTAATCTCTGTGTTTGGAGTTAATTTACAAGAGCAATCACAATTGTTTGCGCAGTTATTTTACGTTTTCCATGTTTTTATGACCCATAAGGCTTCCCAAACATTTTGGCCCCAGATAGCCAAACTTCAACCCTCTGCTCAGTTAAAGGGCAACTCCGTTTTTTTGACACCTGGACCTTATCTATAGGTGTGTGCATGCTCATATACTCACTCAGACAAACATCGTGCAGCTCGGAGTCCTTCAGAAGTTATTTAGATCCAACCGATTTTAGCCGCACTTAGCGGGGGCCACGGCAATGGAGCTTCAGCGCGATGGATGAAAAAAATAGCCGAAATGAGAGATTTTGCAGAGATTATGTCCAGCGCTGAAGCTCCCTTGCCGTGGCCCTCGCTAACTGTGGCTAAAATCGGTTGGATCTAAATAACTTCTGAAGGACTCCGAGCTGCACAATGTTTGTCTGAGTGAGTATATGAGCATGCACACACCTATAAATAAGGTCCAGGTGTCAAAAAAACGGAGTTGCCCTTTAAATTCCCTATGTGCAGGTGTTGCTGCTATTACTGAATTAATCTGCCATCTCCAATATTGTCATTACCTCAGTTTAGTCACCTCGGGGGTCATGTGACAGGAAATAAAGGTTGACAACAGATCAAACATTTTCTATTTTCATGTTTTTTCAACAAATTAACTCCCTTTTTTGTCTAAATTCTTAAAATAATGGATGGTGACATCTGATTGATTCTACACTAACTGCAATTCATGAAAACCTCCAGATGTTCAGAAGAAACCTCCATTAAATGATGAATAAGTGCTCCTTCAACATTGTTTCAGAATTATGTTGCTCATAATGGAGAATACCTTTATAACCTGTGTATAATTGCGGTGATTGCTGTTGTATTTATAAATTTCATGTATGAAGAGTGGATTTCAGAATCCCTGTTTCCAACAGGCTGTAACAGTCATACATATGTACAAGTGAAAAGAAAATTCTGTGCATCTAGCTTCCCACATGCACGTCCACGGGGGGATATACAGAAAAACACACAGTGAAGGATTCAGAGCAGCACACTCATCAACATTTTATAGGCTGCCAGTCAATATTCATGAGGCGGCTTTATTTGAACATGCTAGTTACTGGTCAATAAGTTTACCAAGTGCAGCAGCCAAGGTCTCTGTAAACATCCTCCTCTCTACAGAGGATACTGACGGATACAGTTTCCTCCTCGGCTGGCTGATCAATACATGCTGTACTCTAAATCTGTTGTGGATGTAAAGAACAGCACACTAATGACTCCTCATTATTAACACTGAACAGAGCTGACAGCCGGCTGAAGACCACAGTGTATATTTCTATTAATGCACGGGATAACACTGTGAGCATGTCGCTGCTCGCTCAGTGCAAGCCAAGCAGGTAGTTTGATACATGCTTTAAGCTGCCAAGAGCACATCCTGCCAGAGGTGTGTGTAAGTGTGTGTGTGTGCAGCCTGTGCATGCTTCACTGTACATGCAGATATATGTGCTTCCAGTCATTATTCATGGTGCAATATGCCATAAATACTCTCAACACAGCACACTCACATCACACTGCGAACACTTGCTCAACACTCATGCATTATGCATGTCTGCATCTGTGTCTCACATCTACAGTGCACTGTGTCTGTACTGAGGGGCAATATTGCTGGCAGGCTGTAATGTGTGTGATCAGCCTGCACCATTCCTGCACTATATAAGACATAAGCTTCCAGTCTCAGCCTGTGTTTGCCGTCATATATAACTATTTCAGTGACTAAAGTGTCTAAGAAATGCTGCATTTACCCTGTTTTATGGGAGAAGACAACCTATTCCACCCAGGCAAGCTAACACTTGATAAACATTGTCTTCACATGATGTTTGAACAGTCTAAAAAACAAGCTTCCTTAAATGTTGCATTGATTGTGTAACCAATTCACCTCCTGTAGGCATTTTTAGTCTGACTGATGAGCTCTTTTGTGAAGTTTTAAAAGAGTGAAGTTGTAAAAAACTCTCCTACCTCCACACAGAGCAAAATGAATTAGGTTTGGTACTTAAAAGTATTATGTGGGGACATTAGAACTCATTGAATGAAGGCAATCAACTCCCAAACTTTACACTCCTGAAAGATTCAACTCACTTTTTCCATATTTTTCTGCAAAAAGACAAAGAGATGAAACATTGTCTTCCAGCACAGAGGAGTGTCAAAGAAAAGAAAAACATAATAAATATATTTAAAACAACTTCCTGTGAAAAACAATACCCCCCAAAAATAATAATAATCAGTCTCTTGAACTCCAAAAATAAATAGATAAGACTCAGAGAAGCTGCCTTGAATTTTATGTTCCTCTGCCATCAAGCTAACTCTTTTTCCTCTTGTTCTTGGAGTGCTGCAGTTGACCCTCTCCAAGTGCTCCATGTGCCATGTTTTGGACTTAAAGGTGCGGTGTGTAGAAATGTAGTGATATTATTCACCCCCTCCCACTGGCAAAGCGATGGTGGCCACCAAGAAACAGAAGCTGTTGCGATACATGATATGTGATACAATCCTTCTTTTGTCGTTTTTTTTTTTTTTTTTTTAATAATTACTAACGTCTATCAAAAACTGCTCTGTTCTTATCATATCATATCACATTTTGGCTCCAAAAAGAAAAAAAAAATACAAAAAATTGTAAGGCATCATTGTTCTGTTTTTTACCACTGTAGTCAGCAATTCAAGGCAGCTGCTTCAGTCAGTTCAGATAACTGCTCTATGTGTAGATATAAAAATGCATTCTAAGCAGGGCTGGGACTCTAATGCATTAATTACGATTGTTTAATCACAGAAAAAATGTTGTGTTAAAAAATTGAACAACTTTACAGTTAATTGACTTTAGAAAACACAGCATGTTTCTCAGTGCAGTAGATTAATTAAAGCGATACACAATGTGATGCTGCCCAACTTGAAGAGGATCATAGCAATGTCAGGCCGATGACACAGGGTTTGAAGGAGATAGATGAGATTGGGTGACTTGGCCTGGGGGGTGGAAAATTTACACCCCAAATACACGCAGTCCTGCTCTGTTGCGTTGTGTGTTGACTGCGTTTGTCAACTCACACTGGCTGCGTGTTCAGTCTGTCAAGGCACATGACTGGCAGACAGCTGGAGTCACCGTTCGAGGAGTTCCT
Organism: Halichoeres trimaculatus; assembly: GCF_033239565.1. Classification (NCBI taxonomy): domain Eukaryota; kingdom Metazoa; phylum Chordata; class Actinopteri; order Labriformes; family Labridae; genus Halichoeres; species Halichoeres trimaculatus. Next base: position 31,037,537 of record NW_027437184.1, read on the forward strand.
GCACTTTCCACTTCCCACTCCATTGATAAGTCTCTTTTCATTCATGTTGGGCTGTAAATCATCAAACCTTGAGACTCCTGGTCTGTTTTTTCCAGTGTAAGTTGACAGATTGATGATAATGACTATTGACTATAATGGAAATCTAACTGATCCAGTGTCCTGACTTGGACTGGAGATGCATTCGGTGAATTTTAGCTTTAGATTTAAAAGAAAAAAAAAGGAAAAGGAAGATCAGTGCAGGGCCTGAATTTAGGTGCCTATTTCAGGTATTATACACAAAATATTTAATTCCTCACAAGACTGGTGCAGAAAATGTAGAAAATTCCCCACCTATTAAAAACTAGATATTTATTTAATGGCCCTGTATAACACAAAGCAAATGTTCATATGATTATGTACAGTGTAGATTTTATGTACAAAAAGTTAACAGATCCACAGCATTGTCAGCCACAGATTTGAGAAAGTCATGTCTGATGCCACAGTTTTGGCATTTTGGCTCCAGTTATATTGGGTTTCTTTGTTTGTTTCTTTTTTTGTTGCTTTCCAAACTGGGTGGATATATCATTGTATCTGCAAATTATGGATAGACAAAATAAGGGTGGTGATTCTGCATTGTACACCCTCCATTAGGGATGGGTACCTTCCACATTTGAAACGTTACGGTACCGATGCCCGGTACCTGGCAATCGGTACCAGTACTCAACGCTACTCAGCGGTACCAGTTGTTGGTACTTTTTTGTGTTTATGTGGTAAAACAGGGTATATGCTGAAATCCTGAGGTTATATTCAATACCTTTTAAAGACTTTTTTAAAAACCTTTCAAAAAGTCTTAAGACCTTACTGTGACTTTAAGCTGTTGTTAGCAGCAGATCTTTGACAGTTGTAGTTATCATTTTAACATAAACTAGGTAAACTGAGAAGGAATAAAGCTTAAAAGAATAAATGAAACTTAAGCCAGGTTAATTGACATTCCCATTACCACAACAAATAACAGCAGTTATTCAAGGCCAACTTGCAGACAAATAAACAAGAATTTATTTCACCATTATCAACATTTAGGACATGCACCTGAGATTGTGTTTGCTTTCCAGCAGTGTTACATAAGGACGGCGACTAAAGTACTGTACGAACTGAGTTTGTTGTCACATTAGCCTACGGATATGTTGGGCTGCTAGTGATACATATGGCCTGTGCCTCACAAAATTACAACTTTGCTTGTTGTCGCGTCTCAAACAACAGGGCGACATAACTGTATTGATAAATACCTAATCTTGTGGCATTGTATCCAGTAAAATACAATGCCACATTGTATTGGCGTTGCCAGTAAAAAGATTTTTTTTTTCTAAAACAAACACACGCAGGTCTGTGATGAGTGTGATGAGCAGAATGATCGTCCAATCACCAGGTGTGGTTATTTTTGAAGGTTCAGACCCTGAAAACATTTTCCAACCAGATGGACTATTTCCATGGTATATATGTGGAACTGTCTGTCTTGTGTTAGGTTAGTTTGTAACAGTCCCAAGGAGGAAAATAAATATTCATGGATACTTTCGGAGTCAAAGCTTGAACACCAATAGAATTAGATACCTCATAACATTACAATTAAGACTTTTTAATACTTTTTAAGGGCCTTAATTTTCCCACAACTGACTTATCAACTTTCAAAACTTTTCAAGACCCCATGGACACCCTTTTAAAAAATATCAATTTGTTTAATAATAAACTCTCTCTATTTATTTCAACATATTTATTCTTCAATATATAACCTTGGAGTGCTGTGTTCATGTCAGGCATGGAAAATCTCCTTCTCTTCCACTCCCTCACAGTCACAAGGATGCATTTAGGTACCTAAACATGGTACCTTATAGTTTGACGTGAATCGGTTGAATCGGTGAATTTTTGGCAAAATTTGGTTGGTACCTATAAGAGTACCTAATTCGGTACCCATCCCTACTTTCCATGAAAAAATCTTTCTCCTTTTTTTTTTTCAAAGGAAATCCCAGAACTCCAAAGCTGGTGGGTAAAGTGTTTTTTTTTTTTTTTTTTTGTAAAGAAGGTTGTTGACAAAACTAATATTTTACAACAGCCCTAATCCAAGCTCACAGGCCAGCTCTCAGTCACCATGTACATCTTCTCTTGGTTTGACAGTTTCCATTTCTGGACCACTTTTGTTTTTCTGTAGGTACAGACCACTTCAGACTGAGAGCATCAAGAGCTGCAGTTTTGTGAATGCTCTGGTCAAGCCACCACAGTTTGGTCATTGTCAAAACATCCAGATCCTCACTCTTGAACGTCTGTCCTGCTTCCTACACATCAATCTGACAACCAGGATGTCACTGACTGACAGGTGCTGTTGAAAATCATTATGTGTTAATCCCTTCACCTGGTAGAGATCATAATTAAATGGCCGACTGAAGCAAACTACCATTTCTAGTTAGATCATGTGGCGTTTCTTTTCACGTAAGGAAAAGTAGAGAAGAGAAGTTTCAGCACGTTTGAAGAAGCAGTGGAAAATCATCTCTACAGCTCCAGTTTTCTTTTACTGAAGATAAAATCTGTCAGTTTATCTGCAGCCAGTGAAAGCAGAAAAACCTCGTATACACTGAGTAAGTGATATCATTCAGTGTCAAATACTTCTTTAACACACTCAGCTGAAGGAGAGCGTTTGGCTGAGGGTATTTGGTTTGCAAATCAGACGTGCCCTTACATGTTCAAGTACTTCATGATAGCTTTAATAAAAAAGCCTGAGGAGGGCACAGCTGGCTGCTTTCACTTCATCATCATCATCATCATCGTCCTCAGAGCTCTGACTGGACTGCTGCCATGAAGCCTCAAAGCTGCTCAGTCAGATCTAACCCTCCTGACAACAGGTAGCACAGACAGCAGTAGTATATTTACAGGAGTCGTGCAGAAATAGATGAGAGCTGATAAAACTGCTGTAATCTCTTTGTGCTCATATTGATCTGAGATAAACATCTGCTCGCCATACAGCGCGAGTGTGTTCATGTGGTCTGAGGACATATTAAAGGCTTTTATTGTCCCCCTGGCACCTCTGTCCTCTCTGCTACAAAAACCACACACACACACATTAATACACACACAGTGACAGTTCAGTCTGGCCTTTTCTCTGTGATTCACGGCTGTATGTGTGACTGGATGAGTCAGAGCTGGCTTCACTGGAGAATGAATGAGGGCTGGATTTCTAACTCCTCTGCCGCTCTGTGGCCTGTTAACCCCGGCCAGCAGCAGTGACGCAGCGCTCTTACCTTCCAACTCACAACATGTTGAATACTGGAGATTAATAGCTCTAAAAACTGACATTTATGCTCAAGCTCATTTGTTGGTTACTAATTTATGATTGTGGCAAGAAAAGGAGCCTGAGTTATGCCCATTTTTCAATAAAGCTACAGCTGATTTCACAAAACTGAAGAATCAGAATGTCCTGAAAGGGTTATAAACTGGGTATGTTTTTCAGTACAGAGAGAGAAAATTGCACCAACATGTTCCACAGTTTATGTGAACATCAGTTAAACTGTGCCAAACTCTATCAAGTCAGACCAAGGTCATTTTAGCCATTAGGGTGGGATGCAGACAGTTATTTGAGGCGCTGTGGTCTGATGCACTGTGAAACACGTTATCATCTACTTGAAGCTGGTTCACTGTGACTTTTTGTTGTATCTTGAGTATCTTCAATTGGAGGATTGTTGCTGTCGACAGCCCACTGCCCTGGACCATAAACTGTATAATACATGGATGTAGTCTCTGTGACGTCACCAGTCTGTTCCTGATACAGAGGAACAAAGCCTTTTTTTTTTTTTCCGTTGCTAGGCACTGCTCAAGTATCTGCCTGTTGCAGCAGCTTTCTCGTCTTTGTCAGTTTCTTGTAATTTTTTTATCTCTTTTTCGTCATCTTTGTATTTGGAGTGAATCATCACTTTGTATGGTTCATTGTTGGTCACGGACACCAAACTTTTTGTGGCTACGGCGATATTTTTTACTACTTTTCTCCTGTGTTTGTCTGAAGATCCTACATGTAACCATGGCTGCATTGCTTACATGCGAAATTAGCTGTTAGCAGCCTGTAGCATGTCAATGCTAACTAGTGTAGGGCTTGATGATTCCCCTCGAGCTGAGGAGGAGGAGGTGAGGACGACGTGCTGGTTCTCAGATGTGAGCTGGGAGGTGAGGACGTGGACCTGTCCTTCTATCCATTGTTGTTGGGATCGTGGGATCTAGCTCCGGGGGATGGACGAGCTAGCTGTGCTAACCCACCGGCATCGTGCTGTTCACGGACGTGGCTGACGGAGCTGACACATTGGAGGAGCTTCGCCTGCTGTGAGCAGACAGGATCCAGGAGACAGAGACTGAACAGACTGCTGGGGAGGCTCATTCCTGGACCCTGTAGAGGTGGAGACTGGCTGGGCTGGAGAGTGGTGGACGAGCGGTGGACGGGATGTCGTCATCTAATTTGTTATGGACCTTTTTGCACTTTCTATACTCTTTCTTACTTTTGTTTTCTTAAATGCTGCGGTGACTCCTGAATTTCCCTTCGGGGATAAATAAAGTATTTTCTATTCTATTCTTTTCTATTCTATTTTGTTAGCTGAAGCCATATTGTAAGCTGACACAAGAGATGGACCTTAAAGCCACATTTCCACTAAGCAGTCCGGGCCGGTTCAGTTCGGTTTGGTACAGTTAAAGGGATAGTTCAGTTTTTTTGAAGTGGGGTTGTATGAGCTCTATGTGACCACTGAGGACATTAGATACAGTAGAAAGGTGTCTCCTCTCCCTCAGTAAGACACAGACTGTAATCGATGGTGACGAGGAAATAGACGCTAACAGGGACAGACGGTACCAAATTCAAAGGCTATTTTCTCCGTCTACAAGAACTAAAATCAAAAAGTAAAACCACAGTTTAAGAGTACGATACATAAAATATTTTTAAGTGCATTAAGTCTTTGGAAATAAAAACATCTATCCGGACCTAACTAACTGGTCATGTATCCTTCCGCGCAGCGCTAGTGTGTTCCGTCCCCGCTCCTCCTTTCAGCTGTAGGGAATGTAAACAAGCTATGCTTCGGGCGCCGGTTGTAGCCTCGTGTAAGTTCGATCAAGTATCGTAATTCTTTTGTTTGTCTCTAAGGATTGTGAGGCTGCGGAGGAAATTCAAAACTAGTGACTATGACAGCGATGATGAAGTTCCATTCACTTTGGAACCAAAAGGATACCTGCATGAACTGGAGCACACAGAGCTGCTACAGATGGCGACTGAAAGGAATACAGAGGAAACATCCGCGGACAGCAAACTGTGCCCTCTCGTGGTGGGCGGTGGGTTAGTTGGATGCCAAAAGCCCCAGGTGTTAAATAATGGCATGACACTGTAGCAGCGCAACACAGTTTACCCCACTTATAAATCTAAAGAAGAAGAAAAACGCGACACAGTAAACAAAGAGCACAGATGGAAGACACGCAGCATTTCATCCTCTGTGATTGGCATGTAGCTCTTGGATACAACGTGCGATCAAACTTTGTTTCAGAGGAGTCTGTGAGCTGCCAGGAGAAATGCAGTCACTGTCGCATCATAAGTGACGATTCTTTCGACCAATCAATGGTCTGCAGTGATGTAGCTCTACCTTCGAGAGTGGAGCGGTTTAGTCTGGCACCCATACGAAAGGGTCCCAAAAAGTTGGACGGCTCGTCTCAGTTATTTGGGGATCTGTCCCGGGATAAGTCAGTGGAACGCCACAAAATGCTGAACTGAAACGAACAGAACCGGTCTGCTTGGTGAAAACGCAGCTTTAGGCTTCATCTTTTTTGAGTTTGCCGTTTGCTGTGGACCTGCCAGACTCCAGCTCCTACAGCTACCAGTACAATGCCAAACTTATAACTCTGTCCATCTCTGTCCATCCTATCTTTTAAACCCCATCACAGTCTCAGCAGATGTGTGTTTGAGTCTGGTTCTGCTCGAGGTTTCTGCCTGTTAGAGGAAGTTTTTTCTTAACACTGTAACTTACTTAATGCTGCAAAGCTCTCGACTCATGGTGAGTTTGGATGAGACCAAACTGCTTATCTTGTCTTAATGTTGGACCTTTTTAGGTTTTTACCTGCTTATGTTTTTGGAAAGTATTTGTTGTGATTTGGTGCTGTAAAAATACAAACTAATTAATAACTCATGAAACATTTAAAGGAAAATATGGAGAAAAATAATAGAATTTTTTGAATTTATGACTACATTACTATCACATAGTAAAAGTGCATTTTGTATAGGTTATTCTATTGTTATTACATGTATGATAACAATTACAGATCACTAGGGCTCTTAACCAATGAGTTCATAAATGAATTTATTCCCTTAAAAAAAATAAAGTGAGGTGAAGTGCTATCAGATTTTGTAGGGTTTGAGTTCATCCAAGGTCTCTGTGTGGCTATAGCTGTAAAAAGAAGAAAGTACTTCAATGACTTAATCAGTGGTTTGCATAAAAACCTCTCTGAGACATTACAAATGTTTTCCTTTGTAATAAACTATGTTTAGCAGTACTTTTGAACTCTGTAGTGTTTTTTCTGCAGGCGTTGTGGGACCAGGCAAAAGGAGTGGAGAGCAGCTCCCACTGAGCCTGTGAATGTAATTTCCATGTTTTGTCCCCCATCAGTCTCAGCAGGGGGCCAGAGGAGCCCTACTACCTGCCCCCATCAGGGTGAGCTCCAGCTGGGAGTCAGAGAGGTCTGAGTGCACTGAGCTCATGATTAACCCGTCGCAGGAAAGAAACTGACCTTGAGACAGAATTGAAAGACCGTTCCTCCCTGGCTTTCTCCTACCTTTTTCAACCCAGCAGCAGTGGAAAGCCCAGTGCTTTTGTTAAATCTGACCAGGTCTTATGGATTGACTCAACTTCCCAACTTGTTTCACTTTGGAGGATTTTAAAAGTGGTTCAGAAACCCCAGCTTTATTTAGTTATTGAGAAGACGAAGATTCTTCCCTGTAAAAGGAGGTAGACATCTCACAGCAGAAAACATAAGAGTGCTACAAAGAACTAATTCAATCTAGTGTCTCGATTTCATGATAACAGATTTTTTTTTTCTAATGTTTATTTTTGGATTAACTCTTTTAACTTCAAGTTGAAAAATGTTGATTTCTCTATTTTGAGGCATTGGAAGTTTAATTATTTCTCCATGGCCTGCTTCAGCTATCAGCTATTACTTTTCTGTCAATCTCCAATCTACAGTTCTGTACAATGGGACAGGATACGATACAGTATGACACAAAACAATACTGTCACTGATGCCACTGAGTTGGATCTCCTGTTTGGTGATCATCTGTCAGTTTTTAAGCTAGTCAGAGTCAGATGTTGTTTGTCTGGGCCAGCCGACCAGAGATAAAAACTGACTGTTGGTGCTAATGGTGAAAAAGAAAATCAATTAGCGGTATGTATAAGCCAAGTCAGAGCCCCAACAGAGCATTAAGTTTAACTGAGGTACGGTACACTCCACCGTGACAGGAACTAGTGTCAGGTTTACCACACCTGTTTGCCTGATGATGAACGTCATGCTGATGCATTACCATCTAAGACGAAATATGCGAAGAGAACAGATATTAAGGGATTCAACTACATAAAAAGTTTTTCAGTGAACAGATGAGACAAAGAGGGCAATAGAAGTCTCAAACCAGCGGCTCGCTGCCGTCAGTTTTTCAAGTTTCTCTTCGCTTTGATGCGTCTTGGTCCTCCCAAGATGTGTGTGGTGAAATGTAAGTTCATCAAACAACTGTTTGTAGAGTTATTCATCAAGTCACTGGGGCTTTGCTGGGGTGCTTGTTCCAGGAAGCAGCTTTCATATTGCTTATTTCATTTTTTAAGGTCTTCTACTGTGCACTCGGAAACGTCACACACATTTACTCTGTTCAAGATCTTTGGCCAAACGTTCCTTTCATCTTTGTTGTCTGAATAGAATAGAATAGAATAGAATAGAATATTCTTTTATTGATCCTCCATAGTGGATTTTTTTTTGACACAGTAGCTCACAAAAAAAGTGCAATAAATGCAATAAAAATGTAAAAATAGAATACTACTAGAATAAGAATATGAAATTAGAAATTCAAAGAAACATAGAAAAGTAGAAAAATATTATTATTTACATTATTACATAAAAACAAATAAGTACAGTACAAGATCAGCACTTGACCATAACAGTGAGAGATGATGTGCAAGAAAAAGCCAGTTTAGTTTTTTAATGCTGGATTGCAAGGTGTGAGTTTGGTTTGTTATGATGTGTTATGAAATCTTGTTGCGGTCTGGAGGAATGACCTGCGGTAGCGCTACGTCTTGCAGGGTGGGAGTCTGAGTCTGCTCAAGTCCCCCAGTCTCATGCAGTGGGTGAGAGAGATTGTTCTTAATAGATGCAAGCTTTCTCAGCATCCTCCTCTCACCCAGCTCCTCCAGGGAGTCTAGGGAGCAGTCCAGGACAGAACTGGTCCTCCTGACCAGTCTTGTCAGTCTCTTTCTGTCCCTCTCAGTACTCCCTGCTCCCCAGCAGACCACTGCATTGAAAAGTGCAGAAGCTACCACAGTCATAAAAAGTCCCTCCGGTCCTCCTTTTCTAACAAGAGGGACCACCACCCCGGTCTGCCAATCCCTGCCACCAAGGAGCTTTTAAACCACTTCTGCGACCTCAACCCCAGAGATGGAAGAGCCCACCCTTACATTCCCAGGCTCTGCATCCTCCAAGGAAGGCGTGCCAGTGGGATTGAGGAGGTCTTCGAAGTATTCCTTCCACCGATCCACAACATCTTGAGTCGAGGTCAGCAGCCCACCGTCCCCACTGAATACAGTGTTTGCAGTACACTGCTTCACCCTCTTGAGATGGTGGATGGTGGTCAAGAACCTCTTTGACGCCGTGTGGAAGTCGTTCTCCATGGCCTCACCAAACTCCTCCCATGTCCGAGTTTTTGCATCAGCAACCGCTGAAGCTGCATTCTGCTTGGCCTGTCGATACCTGTCTGCTACCTCAGGAGTTGCACATGCCAAAAAGACCCGATAGGACTCCTTCTTCAGCTGGACGGCTTCCCTCACCGCTGGTGTCCACCAGCGGGTTCAGGTATTGCCGCCCCGACAGGCACCAACCACCTTACGACCACAGCTCCGATCGGCTGCCTCAACAATGGAGGCACGGAACAAAGCCCATTCGGACTCAATGTCCCCTACCTCCCCCGGAACACAGTCGAAGCTCTCCTGGACGTGGGAGTTAAAGCTCTTTCTGACGGGAGACTCTGCCAGATGTTCCCAGCAGACCCTTACAATACGTTTGGGTCTACCAGGTCTGACCGGCATCTTCCCCCACCATCGGAGCCAACTCACCACCAGGTGGTGATCAGTTGACAGCTCCGCCCCTTTCTTTACCCGAGTGTCCAAGACATGCGGCCGCAAGTCCGACAGCACGACTACAAAGTCGATCATCGAACTGTGGCCGAGGGTGTTCTGGTGCCAAGTGCACTTATGGACACCCTTATGCTTGAAGATGGTGTTTGTTATGGGCAATCACCACCATCAGTTCAGAATGATTCACTGATAACAGCTGTTTCGTCAGTCTATATTCTTTGAATGAAATGTCCATTTCCTCTGTTGAATTTTCTTTTTTTTTCTTTTGCTTGATTTTCTCTCAGTGGCAGTTACTTCCTGCCATGTTAATCAATGTTAAGCTGTAGTTCACATGCGCAATTCAAATTTGTAGGATAGGTGTAACAGCCAAATGGGTTGTTCCAAAATGGTATGTTGGGACTAATAGTTCCATCTGTGTAGTGACTGGACGTGCATACCGACCCTGATCTGTTACTGTGTTGGTGACGAGGTGTGTTTGATTAGATCTCATCTCCTAAAACTCCAGAGTCACAAAAACATAGTAACAAAAAACCTGGTCATGGTATCATAAGAACTCCAGGGCTCTGCTCGATAAGATTATTGTTTCTTTCAAGGAAGTATAGTGACAACATCTTCCTGGTCTAAAAAAATGTCATCTGTCTGTGACAAAGTGTTAACGTATACGATTTTTTTTTAACACTAGTATTGTGCTTACACACAAACAAATCTACCCTAAAAGATTGTCTTCCTGTCGTATTCCAATAAAAACATCATGAATTGACCTGTCAAAGGACAAAAAACAAAAACCTAAAGAGAAAAAACTTCAATGTAGTTGGGGTAACATTGTAAGGATTTAAAACTAACTAATGAGTTGTAAGTTGCGTGGTCACACAGTCAGTGTAATGAACAAAAACTAGACTGATGTCACGTTCAGTCAGAAGTGGTCTTTGTTGCAGCTGTAATTGCAGAACATTTGCAGGTTTATCACAGCTATCACTGCCTGATGTTAGTGATATCTGCTCCATATACACTAACTCAACAAATGCTCACACGACACAGACGTGCAACACTTAACTCTCTGAAGAGAAATTAAATCCATGTGTGTGTGAGGCAGTGCATGTCAAATATTAGTTTATTCACTCAGAGGAATGTAGGTTTTACTTCCCTATAGAAAAATATGAAGGAGCCTCGGAGGAGCAGAGAGAGTGCTGCTTAATAATTTAAAGGAAATGTTCTCGCTGCTACGATGACGCTTCTCTTTAGGACAAGTGGACATTTTCCCACAATCTCTCCAGCATGCAATTACTCTGATAACAGTCAGTGAGTCAGGCTGCTCTCAAATCAACATGCTCTGCAGGAATAGGAATGAATTCCAGCTCAGGCTTAGTTTCTGGACTGAACTGAGAACAAAGTTTGCTCCTGCATTATTGAACGTCCAAGGAAAAATTAACTGAAAATACATTTCTTTTCCCCAAAAGCTTCTTCTGAGTTTTTAACAAAACTAGGATGTTATGAAATTACATGTTGATTTCTGAGACTGCTTTTTTTAGTACTCCGAGGCGGCACTGATTTTGCATTTGTTCAGCAACAAATAAAAAGTAAGAAAAGTTTTTTAAACCCATTTTATCTTATGAGGACTCACCTGCACAAAACAAATTGGCTGACTAAAAACTGGATCCGTCATCCACAGAGGTTAATCTACGTGTACTTTTATGCTGTGCTTGACTGCTGATGTAATCCCAGATGACGAACATGTTAAAAATGCTGAATAGGTAGTTTAAATTCCCTGCTTGAAATATGCTTCTGGTGAGTTACACAGAGAGGAAGTGCATAGTGAATATGAGCCTTTGAACTGTTGGTCTCAGCTGACATCCCTTGAGCTGTATTCACACTCCATACAACACTTTTTTAATATTCTGGATGTGTTGCACCAGCAAACCTAACTTACCTCACCTTTATTTCTTGTCAGCCCCTCATAGCGTTCCCACAGAAAGTCAAGATAAGCAGACAAAACCTTTAAGGAAAATTCACCACGAGTGGGTGGACGATGGGGTGATATTTAGTTCATGTGGCAGATGCCTCTTCGGGGGCGACATTTCAAAGACTTTACTTTCAAAGTTGTCAAAACATCTGGCATCATTGTTTTGATTTCAACATAGAACATTATAAACTTGTAGATGCTATAAGGAGGATCTGTTTGGATTGCACTCCCTCGCCACCTTGTGGCCCGGAGTCTCCTCACACTGTCACAAGTTACTTTTAGTGAGGTGGGTGTTTGTTTTGGAATTAAATGGAGATTGGATCAAAACAAATTTCTTTGTCCAAGACAACTTTTTACTGGATATGACGCGCCAAGGTAAGGTGTTTATCAGTGCAGTCATGTAGCCCTGCGATTTGAAGCATGACATCGAGCAAATGTTGTAGCAGCCGGCTATATGCTAGTGACATGATCAGCCTATTGCTCTGATGTACTTGTAGGCTAACGTGAAAACAAGTAAACACTGTCAGTTTGTAAGTAGTTTATATTTAGCGCAGCTAGCGTTCGGTGCTCTAAGACATGTCCATGATGTATAACGCTAGTAAATCCTGGTTAGCTATGTCCTGCCAGTCATCTACCAAGCAGAGCTAACGTAACCTCACTCTTCATTTTATTGATAGACTCTCAAGTTTGAACAGACCACTGCAGAATAACTGCTGACTGTGGGTTGGAATGAACATTAGCACAGACAGTTTAGCCCCCCCAAGCTAAAGGCTAATTAGCTTTTAGCTTCAGCTGTATCATTCTCCTGTTTATCTTTCTTCTGCTCTTCTGTCCTTTTTCTGTCTGACGGTTAGGCTCCAGTGTTTACCATCACTACAAAATTAATCACAGAAACTGTTTTCAGCAGAGAAAAACACAGATCTCAGTGTTTTATCTCTTCTCACCACTAAACTTCATCAGCTAGCGTGGTGTTGTCATTGAAATTTGGATGTGCCGTAAATCATTCCAGTCCTTCTCGACCAGACTAGGAAGCTAAGAAGTATGAGCTACAAAATATTTCTAAATAACCCATATTGGAGCTCATAATCTCACTTCAAGTGTGGATTACGATCTGACATATATCTTTTTCAAGATGACTTTTAAACTCCTCACAGACCCTTTAACTTGCACAGTTGTTCAAACATCTGTAAACTCTGTGTTGATTTTCAATATAGAACATTAAAAACTTAATGGACTTAATGTAAGAATGCATTAATATTTTTTTTCTATCCCACAAATAATTATTTGTTTTTATGCTTTCAAAAATTTAACAAAATAAAAAAATAAAAAATTATGCTTTATGAAAAATAAAACCGTCTGAGAAAATGATCTTGACACAGGTTGATATGCAGCTCCACCACAGAGACTACGGCATTTAGGAGAAAATGACTTTAACTAGCTGCTCACGGCAGTCACCACGATGCACCAGAGAGTTTAAGGCTTTAGATATTATCAGGAGTGCATAAGGTCGTAGCTTTTTGATCACAAACATGATCATCTCTTTACCACACCATCTGTAGGTGGTATGGTAAAGAAAGGGGCTTTTGTTATTGGCTGCATGGTAACTATTGTCAGTATATACAGTATATGATATATGGCATCTGTTGGCTTTAGCCTTTAGCCTACACTTTTTAAATCTGATGGATTAAAGTCAGGGAGTGGAATGACTCTGGCTTTCTGAGAGTTCAGTCCTCCCTCTGGTTTCATGAAGACCAAACAGAGGATGCTTTTCTGACATGCACAAACAGAGCACAATACCTCTAATTGTCAGCAAGCATTCAACCAAATATATTCAGCCATAGTATAAAAAATCAGGAGGCATGAATCCAAACAGAGGAAGGCATGGTTAAACACAGCAACGTTTCTGACAGAACTAATTTAGAAAAATAGAAACTTAATCTCAGTTGGACCGAAGCTTTAAAAATTCATCAACTATTAAAAATTCAATTCTCTAATACTTTTATCTACAACCAAACACCTGTGAAAATTATTACTTAACCCTTTCAGCTTTAGCTGTACTTTGAGCTCAGTTATTCAAAGCCAAGTTGGCAAATATAGGCGTATAGAAATACTCAAACCAGAGCAGAAAAAATGATTAACGTCAAAACCAAAGACGTTTCCCAGTCCCAGAGATGTAAGCTACTTCTGCCCTTCTGACCCATTCCTGCCAAAATGATCAAAAAATGAATGCACATGAGATATACAGCAAGAGGCCCAAGGAGTTTGAAAGTGAGGTAATATCCTCAATCGGTTAACTGGAATCTACTTTGTTCCTGTATGTCTTTGTGGGCTTGGAAATACCTCTGTTACAAGGCGTAGTAGCACCTCAGAGTTATGTGTGAACAGGTAAATGAACTCACACTGAGAGACTCTGGAAAAAGACTGTTGAGCCCACAAGCTCAATCAGAGTTGCTATAATTAGACTCGGATATTAATGAGTGTTAGCGGTGTAGCTGTGTGTAATCTTAGCTGTCACACATGCTCCAGTTATTTCACTCCAGGAACGGGAGCCTCACTTTTGTTTCCTCCTCAAAGAAAAATCGGGCAGATCTGAAGCTGAATTTGGTTAACAATGTTCCCATTCATTTCCCAGGATTTCTGTTGTTGTTGACTTTGTGTATGTGAAGCACTTGTCATTAGATTAAAGCTAGCCAGACAGCCACTCCTGCCTTTGTTTTTTACTCCTGTCAAACATATTCTCACGTCTCTTTCTCTTTCCGTCTGTGTGTGTCTCGTCTTTGTGTGTCTGTCTCTCCTTTTCCACCCCCTTCACAGCTCGGAGGATACCAACTGGATGTCAGTTCAGGGAGTGTGTTTAGAGGGGTTTCTGCTGAGAGGGATACATATTTAATGACAAATCTGCAACTGTGCCTCTTTCAGCCTCACCCACCCATCCAGCCTCCCACCTTCCTCCCCTCTCTGGAGCTAATGCCCCCCAGTATCCATCTCTTTATTGCTCTTGTCTGAAACAAGGGGCGGAGGGGGCTCGTGCTCTTGCCTGTGTTTTACAACTAAAGCTTAAGCAGCAGTCAGGAGCAAACGTCCAGGATAAATTAAATATGCAGCGCGCCTCTTTTCTTTTTTTTTAATTTTAAATATATTTATTTATTTTTCTCTCAGCCACTGATTAGTCTCCCATGGCCCCCGAGTTTCATGCTAGACTTAGCATTTCAATTCAGCGCACATCCAGCTTTATCCTGGAGCCAAATAAGTGTCTGTCTCCAGTGGGAGTTTGAGCCCACAAGAGCGCAACCACTTCTGCGCGTGGTGGAGGGGTGCATGAGGAAGAGGAGGAGGAGGAGGAGGAGGAGGGGTAAGAAGGAGACAGAAAAAGACATTGCATGCTCTTGAAAATGATGAAAAATGACAATGAGTGATTGCTGTGAGGGGAAATAAGGTCCTAAGATGTAAAGTGTCGTGCACAATATTCTGCAAGTGTTTTTCTGTCTCTGGCAACATGCATGATGGGAAACGCTGTTTAAAGCTGAACTTCTATGTTCAAGTCTGCAAGTCATATAACTGTGAGTAATCTGTCAATATCTGACTGATCAGCAACTGATGATAAAATGCTTTAAGTAATACTAATGAGCTGGATAAAGGTACCTTAAGGTGCTTTTCATTCAACTTGTTCTGTTACTGATTGAGCTTTATGGCTTTGCAAATGGATTAAATGAACCAGCACTTGGAAGGAAACAGGTACAACTGACGGGACTAAAAGCCTGAAGGCAGACTGTATAAAACCATGTCAGACTGTTGTGACTTTCAGCTGAGTGCGTCTCTCACAAAGAGCTTTAGATTTAGGAAAGTTGCCTCACAGCAAGAAGGATCCAGGTTTGATTGATCCCCTGGCTAGAATGATGCCTAACTCTGAGGACTTCCACTCATGCATGGCTCTGTGCCGGTGCCGGTTCCCGAACCTGATTTTAAACCGGCCAATGTGTTCAGACTGGAAAAAATTGGTTCAGAACATGAAAAGCTACAGTTCTACAGTTTCATTTTGCAGATGCTTTTGTTCCAAGCGTCCAAACGCCCAAACGTACGACACAAGCAAGAATTTGGACAAAGTAAAAATCCAGTCAGAGCGACCCAGTGCTACAAGTTATTTGACTGCAGGTGCTGCCTTAAGAGCAGGATTTATTTATTTTTTTAATAATGTAGAAAAATCTAGCCAACTAATCACAATCACCTGACATCATAGGAAGGCGTGCCATATTCTGTGTTGATAAAATGAGCAAAAGGTAGGAAGTAAAGGAATTAGAGGATAGGTAAATTGGGTCAGCAACACCAGTCAGAAACATCATTGAAAATTTAAAATGAAGTCCATTTATACTTTTGATTGTTACTTCACATTCAGAGAATTAATTTATTCAATTTTTTTTTTTTACTGATGTATCTTTGTTTACATTTTGTTCCAAGACAGACATGGATTTTTAGTTTTAAAGCAGACATTTATTGGCTTTTTATTTTTTTTTAATGTTTTGGAAAAAAATAAAAAAAAGAGCTGATAGAGTGCATTTTGCCAGTGCCTTGTTTACTTTCACCTGAGTAACATAAATAACACCATCCCACTTTTGTTCTCCTCGAATTGGTATGAGCAGGGGCTGGTTTGCCGGAACCAGAGCAATGTCAGGGTGACAGCCCTCTGAGAACTGTGGCTTCCTCACAAAGCCCAAAAACATGAAACATGCTTTTCTGTCTGACTGGTCATTTCAAACAGCCAGTAGGTGTGTGTGTGTGTTTGTGTGTGTGTGTTTGTGTGTGTGTGTGTGTGTGTGTGTGTGTGTGTGTGTGTGTGTGTGTGTGTGTGTGTGTGTGTGTGGGGGGGGTGTGTGTGTGTGTGTGTGTGTGTGTGTGTGTGTGTGTGTGTGTGTGTGTGTGTGTGTGTGTGTGTAAATGGGTGCCTGTCAACATGTCAGTCCTGTGATGGGCTAGTGACCTGTCCCTGGTGTACCAGCCTTGTGCTCAAAGACAGTTGGGAAAGGCTTCAACTCCACGGGATCCTAAGACGGAAGAATCTGTAAAGAAAAGGGATGGATGGATGGAAGGATGGATGGATGGATGGATGGATGGATGGATGGATGGATGGATGGATGGATGGATGGATGGATGGATGGATGGATGGATAAAAATCTACAGTAGGGTGCATTCTTAATGACTTCTTTTTGTTTCCACAGGTGTTGTAAACTGGATCTCCACTGACAGGTTCAGCTGAAGGTTTACAGGGTCACCCTTTAAACTATAACACCAGGAGCTGACAGAGACACATTCACACAATTAGGCTCAAAGAAGACCTACTGTTGCACCAAGTGTGTGACAATTGATGGTAAGAGTGTAAAATTAATGTGGACAGCAGTGGAACTGCAAGTACACCACCAATCTGAGACTTTCTGTATTGCAGGTCCCACCCCCCAAAGTTTCTGGACTTTTGGGAAGTACCACTCCCTTTTTTCAAAGGTTAAAAACCCAGGACCAAAGTTATACCCTAGTTCCTGCAAAGAAAAAGTGCAGGGTTCCTCAAAAGGTCCTTTGTTCTCAAGTAATGTTCTAAACCATTGCTAGTCAAAAAGGTTTGCAAAACTTTTGAAACTTTTGATCAAAAGTTACTATCTCTTTCAAGTGATAATTTGAATTTTGCGCCTGGTTGAACATCAGTCTTATCCATTCAGATCATAAGTGACACGAGAGTTATGGTACGAGGTGAAGTAACCACACTTCTGCCTTGTGGGTGGCAGTAGCCCAGTCCATAAGGACTTGGTTCAGGACCTGGCATAGACCAAGATTGGGTTTGTGACTTACATCAAGGGTGTTATCCCCAGTGAACTTAGCAGGTAACTGTAGCTGGTGGCCAAGAGCAGACATCATCAGGTGGTGTACAACCTTCACAGAATGTTTCGGCCCTCAATCACTACACTCTCCAGTTGGTGGGCCGGCAGTGGTGGCCAACTCACTGCCTGTCTGCTCCTGGCCTTCAGCTCTCCTCCTTTCTCTCACTATAAGTCCAAAAATTTTTCCCATCCTGTGAGTTGCCTTTTTCTTGCTCCGTTCATCTAGGCCTAGGGCAAATGCTGAGTTGGATGGGGAGCCAGCACGGATCTCCTCTAAGCCTTCATGTGTGCAGATGTAATGGTGAAGGAAGAATGTCGTATACAAACTGCAGGAAGACAGGTATATGGTAAGGCTTTAGTCGCCACAGCTCTGGCCATGTGACCTTGTGCATTGGTAAGTCCCATCTTGTCCAAGCTCCTTGGAAACATGTTGCTAAGGTGCTTTAGCTATCTGTAGCTCATCCTCCCCTACCTGAATCTCAGCCTGAACCATATCTCAGCTGATCCTGGTAAGTGCCTCTCCCAGCTGCTGGAAGTGTGCAGAGCCAAGGCCTTGTCGATGTGAGCATAGGCTTCCGACGATGTCTCTTTGCTTTTAAGAGCTGACCTTAGAGCTACAGCTACAGTTACGTCGAGCTCACATTGGCTCCGGGACGGTTGCAGTCCAGATACCGTGCGGATTTTCAGCAAGCTGCCACTCACATCAGCTCCAGATAGAGGCTGCGGCTGGCTCCGGTGCCGGGTGCGGAAAGGGCACTCGCGAGAGTGGAAGCTCACGTGGGTTCACGTTCTTGTCTGGACTTGCGCGAGAGCTTTAGTCCTCTAATAGTTATTATTTTTAATAACGTTACTTTTTTCTTTTCTTGTATTATCCTGATAATAAGTATGGGATGTGTCATATAAAATAGGATGACTTTCCACTTCAAGAATGAGTCTCTCGTCGTCCCTTGTTGTCAAAATGTGACCTCGTGTCACTAGGTGTGATGTAATGTTTACATTTACTACTGGCGCAACTGTGCTGTCAAAGAAGAGTCAGTTTACATTTGTTTGTACACTGATTTTATTTTAAAAAACAACAGATCTTCATGCCACCCGGCAATTCACTTCCTGTATAGCTCGTCATATTTCATTCAACTTGATGCAGACCCTCTCCGGCGTCCAGAAGAGATAGACTTCTTGCGGATTCTTTCTGTTGTGCCGTACAGCTCCCACAACCGGACTCGCACTGCACAGGGCTAATGTGAGCCTACAACAGTAATTTTAATGATACGTATTACATGCGGAAGCCACACCGGACCCGCACCGGATTCAGTGTGAGCCTGGGGTTACATGCTATGGGAACTGTAGCTGTTGGCCAAGAGCAGACATCAAGTGGCACACAACTTTCACAGAGTGTTTCGGCCCCTGAACCACTACACTCTCCAGTTGTTGGGCCGGCAGTGGTGGCCAACTCACTGCCTGTTTGCTCCTAGCTTTCAGCTCTCCTCCTCTCTTTTACTCCAAATCCTTCCTCTTCCCCCATCCAGCTGATAACTGGAGAGCGGTTTCCTGTCGAGGTGCCCTTGAGCAAGGTACCATACACCCCATCTGCACAGTGTTAGATGTCACTTTGGACAAAAGTGTCTGCTAAGTGAAACTGTAAATTGTTAAATTGCAAACATATCTGTCTCATAGGCACAAAGAGCTAGGGACATCTAAATCAAATGTATGCAGTTAGTGTTTTGGTAACATTATCAAATGTTTCTCCACAGTGCATGAAAGTGTGTATGATGAGAAGCAACACACGTCATGATGTAAAACCTTCAAGAAACAGCTCACACAGATAGTTAAAATGTTGTCAGTTGTGCCTTTTTGTTTCATTGTGCACAGATTAATTAACCTTTAAGAGTCAAGAACAGGAACTGATCATAAAAATAAGAAGATAAGTAAAAGTAGATTTTTCAATAGTTAGTCAATTGCATTTCCTTGTCTTTTCAATTGGGAAAATTGCATTAAAGGGGAAGAGATCGACACAAATGTGCATACTGTGTGCAACCAAATCAAATTATTGTTATTCATATAAGCTTGGTCTGAATAGAAATATTGATGTTTTAGGGTTGGACATAATTAAATTTAAAAGTTTTGCCCATGTTTCAGCATTGTGCTAAGTGTCCCACATTGTCCCACATAAACATACTCCTTGTTCCATGTGTGGCTTGTAAGCACCTGGTCACATATTAGTGATGGGGCTTGCTAGGCGCCGCCATGTTGCTTGTGGCTGCCTGTTGCAGCAGCTCTCTCTTCTTTGTCCGTTTCTCGTAATTTTTTTTGTCTTTTTTTGTCATCTTTGTATTTGGAGCAGATCATTACTTTGTATGGTTCGTTGGTTATGGACACCAAACTGGTTTTGTCTTCAGTGAAATTTTTACAATTTTTGCGCCCGTGTTTGTCTGGAGATCCTACATGTAACCATGGCCGCATTGTTGTGAAATCAGCTGTTAGCAGTCTGTAGCACGTCAATGCTAACAGGTGCAAGGCCTGATGTTTCCCTACAAGGTGAGGAGAAGGAGGTGAGGCAACATGCTGATTCTCAGGTTTGAGCTAAGAAGTGAGGACATGGACCTGTCCTTCCATTCATTGTTATTGGGAACGTAAGATCTATCTCCAATATGATGGACAAGCTAGCTGTGCTAACCCAGCAACAGAGGGAATACCAGAAGGCAGAGTAGCATCATGCTATCCACAGACATGGCTAACAGAGCTAACTCTGGACATGGACACCACATTGGAAGAGCTTCACCTGCTGTGAGCAGACGGGAAACAGGAGACAGAGACTGAACACTGCTGAAGAAGCTCAGTCCTGGACCCTGTGGATATATTTATATCTATCTATTTATCTATCTATCTATCTATCTATCTATCTATCTATCTATCTATCTATCTATATATATATATATATATATATATATATATATATATATATATATTTATATATATATATATATATTTAGCATATTTGTTAATCAGGTTGAATGAAACTTTCAGCACATAGTGAACACAGAGTCAGACTTGCTCAGACTCCCCACTCTGATATTAAAATCACTAGAGATTTGCTGCCCTGGGAATGTGGCCTGAAGGCTGTGGAAACACAAGGCTTCTTAGTTAAAGAAAGTAAATAGATTTAAACTGCCATTTTACTTTAATAAAGTCATGAAATGAAGCTGTGCAGTTACAGAAACACATTGTTAGCATGACTTCATATTGTGGCTGCAGTCATGCTGCAGGCTGTTCTGCCTGGGAGCATGATTATAGGAAAGACATCAGTGTATAACCTCTATAGCAACAGGGCATTCCTATAGCAATACAGAAAAAGCATACATTAGAAGGCCTTAATTGACCAATTAGAATCAAGCATTTAACCCAGCATGAGGTGCAACATGATAGCAGCATGTGAGCTTCTTTTCCTGAGTGTGACAGAGAAAAAAAAGACTCTGCAAACACTGTGAATCACAGCAGACAAGTCGAACAACAGGACAGCCTTTCCCTTCACTGTGAGCCTCGACAACAGGCCCAGAAGCAGCACAACAACCGAGGGTGCCGATGGGGGATGTTTGTAACAGGAAAACACCTTACCAGTACATCTTAATGACAGGTGACAAATGAGCCTCAAGTTGGACGGGGTTATTCCCTCTTCATAAATCAAGGAAAACTGCAGACAGGGGTGTATGTAAGAAGATTGGTTTACTCACTGCTCCAGAACAAACCTAAATGACATCAATGAAGCAAGCAATCTAGATCACAGATGAACGCAGGGGGAGGTAAAATTCTGCCTGTAAGCACTTTGTAACACCAACAGTAGCTCACCTTTTACAGCCCACAGAGTGCAGGCCTGAGTGAACCACACTACATGACCACTGAAACCAACTACGCGCTGCTTTCAGGCTCGTATTCAAACATCTAAAGAGCAAGCAGGGAAACTTGTGCTAGAGAGAAATGTATTTCTACTGAGCAGGAATCCCTCCTGAGTCCTTTTTTAATCCCCTCATTTTTCTGAGGTTGTGGTGAAGAACATCTGGAACAAAACCCTCTTTAATACTCCAAGACTAAAACTGATTTAAGGTCTTTTCTTTAGGCCATCCATCCTCTCAAAGCTTCATTTTTTTTACTCCTCCCTTGTCCTCTAACTCCAGGCTGTGTTGGATGAGACGGATGCTTTTGCTGGACTTTTCATTTGCCAGTGAGCTTGGCACAGGAATAATTACCTGTCTCTATGATCAATTACCTGATTACTCACCAGAGACGCACAAGATGTCGGGAGAGCAGAGACTGGGCCTGCGCCGTACAGTGCAGGAGGACCAGGTTTCTTCAATGTCTGCACGCCAGAGGTTGTAAAAGTAAAAACAGTTTCCACCAAGGACATGAGCAGATCCCTGTGTGGGAAAAGATGACTGACTTTGGCAAAAGTAGAAACAATCATTTCAATTCCATTTAATCATATGTTAGATCCTATAATAACTCAGATAATCAATAACAAACATTTGTATTGAGAATGTATTGCCTCCTCAACGTGACCCTCCTCTCACACACTGACTGCTGGGGTTGACTCCAGCCCCTCTTCCTCTTTTTACATTGTCAACAAAGAGATGAAGAATCAGTAAGGCGTCAAATGTTGTATAAGAAGTGTTTTGATTTCTGGTTGTAGTATCAGCCAATCACATATCAGCAAGTTCTGAGCAAAGAAGAAAGTCACCTAAAAGTCATTTTACTACCCAAAGCGGCTGGTCATTATCTTCAGATGTATGTATAGTCAAAAGTTTTGTTTGTTTGTTTATTTACTTTTTAAATATTGGAGTTTCAAAGTAAAATGTCTATGTTAACCATGTTAACCAAAGATGTATAACTGATAAATGTCAACTGGTTTAAGCAATGTTTCCTGTAAAAAGAAAGAAAGAAAGAAAGAAAGAAAGAAAGAAAGAAAGAAAGAAAGAAAGAAAGAAAGAAAGAAAGAAAGAAAGAAAGAAAGAAAAAAAGAAAGAAAGAAAGAAAAAAAGAAAGAAAGAAAGAAAGAAAAAAAGAAAGAAAAAATCTGAGATTGTGTAAAAAAAAAAAAGTTTACTATGACAATGATTTTAGTATACTACAACGTTAAAAACTTATACAGTGATGTCTGTGGGTTAGTGGCTTGCTCAGAACAAAAAAACTAATTATATCAAGTTTAGAAATGAAATATTTTAATTTTACTTTGAGGTGATATTTTATAACAAATTGCTTGTTTCATCAGTACACTTTTGTAATTTCTAAGAGATGAATTATTTAATAATCTGCATGTTGTTGTGGTTACACCATTGGAGGATTTAATGGTACTAATTGTGTAGTTGGTTACAAATGGAAGAAATGTCATAATATACAATGACACCATACCTAAAACTTCTCCATCAGTACAGGAAGAAAAGATGTGATACAGAATCTAATCTCAGCCTGTAACACTGGAAAACTGCCCAAAGAGGGGACATAGTGCTTTTCTAGAAGCATCATATTATCCATATGGTTACCTGTAGTAGCTTTGCACCAAGGATGGAGCCAGGATTTAAATTTTTAGTGGGCCAAACCAACTTAGAGTGGGCCTCAAATTACAAAAGTTTGTAAATAACTATTACTATTACGAAATTGATATAGAACTGTTACTATATATGTTTTAAAGCAGATTTGGTTGATGTTTGAACTTTAATATTTATAGAATTGAAAAAAAATTAAAAAATTAAAAAAAATCAGACAGCAATGGCTCTCAATTGTATCGACCAAAGATTGGTGCTCTGATGCACCAATGGGCTGCCCTGCCTCAATTTTCCATGTTTTAAAAGGCTATAGACAAAAATCTGTGGTCTCTTCCAAAATCATTTTCATCATTCCTTTGTCCTACCGTTTTAACATGAGGCTGAATGATTCATAACTTTTTTACCAAAAGTCTAAAAGATTCCCAAACTTGGCTTTTATAAAGACAGGGCATCTAACAATAACAAAACAGAAATAAAGTGACAAAAAATTATTAATTTTCCTCTTTAAAACTGAAAAAAAAAAAGACAAAAAATGTTGTTGTTGTTTTTTCTCAAAGACAAGTTTGAGGTGGGCCTGTCAGAAAGTGGGTGGGCCTGGGACCATTGGGCCCGCCTATGACACTGCCCCTGTATTGCATGATTTAAAACTTTAAAAAAAAAAAAATCTCCATTTTTCTCTTCATGGTGTTTTAGAAAGCTCTCATAAAACCATATGTCTGAAATGTCTCTTTAAAACTCCCTGCTTCACAAACTCAGTTCACCCTGATTGGCCAGTCCTCTGGAGAACTGTCGGTTGCAAAGCTATAGGCAGACCTTGGTGTTTGAGGCCCACACCTTGAACATGCCATTTATCATATGAAAGATCTCTGCGTGCTGACTTCATCATTTCAGCAAGTCTCATACAGATCTCTACTATTTTTAGAACAGACTATTTTGATCAGTTTACGTACAGATTCAGGGATTTATACAACATATGAATATGTAGAGGTTTAAAGTTCTGCACGTTTATTTCATATAAACATACAGCATTGTTACTTTTCATCCATGTTTGGACTATGGGAAAGAATTACAATTTAGTTTTAATCAGTAGTGTTATGGTAAGACTGTAACTTCTGTCAGAAATAAATCCAAAGTTGGTTGTAAAAACTGTGTGAAATAATTCCAAACATCTCTTATAACAAAGTGTTTGTACAGCTTTACTCAAGTTTACTCACAAATACAAAAAGAAACATACATATACTTAATTCACACATACTCCATAAAAAATGTATATGGCTCTCCCGCTCACAAACACATCTCTCTCCTCCTCACACACACACACACACACACACACACACACACACAGTATTAAACTCTCCCCATGCTATCTATGCAGCTAAGCCGCTGACAGATTCAAGGACATTCTGACTGGTGGGCCGTTGAAAACACAAGGAAGTCATTAGGAAGGATCCTGACACACATCAGAGTGAGGATGATGATTCCTCCTGTGTGGGTAAAATAATCCCATAAAGTGCCTTGTTATGGTGAGAAATGTTTACCTGAGGACATACACACACAGAGACAGAATAAGCAGTGGACATCATTGTGTGAGGTTTAGATATTATCCCCATGGTCTGAATAAACACTGCAGTCAGATTATCATCATGTTGTGCAAGGCCTCTGCAGCACTCCTCATGATGTACAGCTTGACCTCCAAATACACTCACACATGAGCTCAGCAGTGTGTTGATCTGCATCCACACAAACACACACATGGAGACAGCGCAGGAGGAATCACCACGACAGCCCCTCCATCCTCCTCCGTGTCACATCTTATCTAACACATGGCGCACACAAGAGGCTCGGCTGTGAGGCAGCCTGTAGAGAGGCCTCCCCTGAAACCACGGATAGGGAACATTTGTTCCTGCACTCTGCATATATTTGTCCTCTTCTGCGCAGCGTGTGACGAAATACACAATCTGTTTCTCTCAATCGCATGACACACGACGCCTCATCTGCCCTTCATCCAACAAGCCAGAGCACACTTATAGCCTTCAGTAGACTGAACATGGACATCAGACACCTGTGGTGTCAGATTAAAGATCTAAAACATGGCTGCCAGATTTTGCTTATACTTTTTTTTTTAATTACTTTATTTTTTCACTCATAATCAAAGCTCAACATTTATCAAACTGCATTGTACCAAATAATAATAGTAGTGAAAACAGCGCAAACAACCAAAAACAAAACGACAGGAAGGAAAAAAAAAGGAAGGGAAAAAAAAAATGTATTCAAATCAATAAATATATTCATACACACACACATATATATATATATATATATATTTATATATATATATATATATATATATATATATTCATACACACACACACACACACATATATATATATATATATATATATATATATATATATACCCATATCTACATGCACATACTTACACAAACACCCATTTACGTACATACATGCATACTTACATATACACCTACACATACATACAGGTTTACATTTACACACATACATACACACAAACATATAAGAAAAAGAACACTGAGGAAGAAATATACATATGCATACATATATACATTTTATAGATAGCACTGATGGATCATAAGCAGGTTTTAGGTTGGGCTTCAAAATGCAAGACGAAGGAACAAGTGCCGGGGACAAACAACAGAGTAGATAGAAGATTGGAGAAAAAAATGATCCATAAAAGTATCAGGATTTTCCGTTTAATGATATTTAAATTAAGTTTTTTTGTTTTTAAAAAAAAATCCATTTACAAATCCTTCATTTGAGTCTTTGTTCATAAGCTGGGTTGGAAAAAAGTTATCCCTTTTCTTCAGGAGAAGGCAAAATGTTTTTTCTGACTTACATGATGTGCATTTTATGGGTAAAATATGGATCCTGATATACTCTGTAGACTTCATCATCATCATCCAACTTTTTCACATGGTCTGGTGTTAAAAAAAAAAAGCAAACTAAAAATCTGAAATGTTGAAGAAATGTGATTTATATTGAATCCACAGTCCAAAAATCCCAATCAATCATCACAGACTGGGAAAAAAAGCACATCGTCCCAGCCCTGGTAGATAGAGATAGATTTATCAAACACGACATGTAAACCATAGACTGTTAAACAAATGGACATAGTCTCCCTGACGTCACCCATCTGTTTCCGAAACAGATTTTTGAAGCAAATTGGCTGGCGCGGCCATATTTCAAGTGGGGCGGGCTTTGAGCATCCAAACCAACAGCTATAGGGCAGCTGTCAGTCACATGACCTGAGCTGTACCCCTGATTGGGCAAACTTCTGATCTTGATATCTTCAAAATTGCTGAGTCAGAAAAAAATTCTCATCTCTTACTGTGTGTGCTGATTGTGGACTTAACGATTCAGATGGGTGACAAGGCTGTGAAAACAGCTGTGTGTTTGTGACTCCTGGTACTTCCAGAGCCAGCCTCAAGGACGCTCAAGAAACAACAGATTTGAGCACTTCCACATAGTCATATTCTTCGACCGGAGGCTGCCGCTTGATTTAAACCAAAACAGGCTGTTAATCAAAAATTTAAGATCATAGCTGCAAAAACATCCTAAACAGAACTAAACGTATCAAAAAACAGCCAACACACTCAGGTTTTAATTTATCCACTACAAGCCCAAGACCTTGCAGTGAATCTCAGGATACCCTTAACAAGCCGCTCTTTAAAGTGACAGGGTAATTATCTAACAGCATACAGTGTGTTTCTGTGTGTGTGTGTGATGCCTTTACTGTGTAGCAGTTTACACATGTGCAGTGACTGGAAAACCTCAGCCTGACCTTTTGATAAATTCATTTAGGGGGGTGTTTTTAATTGGATAGCTGGGCAAACAAGTTGGAGGAAATGAGCTCCTTTCAGAGAGTACTTCCCAGTAGAGCCAGACCCTGGTGGTGTCTCCTGAATCAACCTTAATCACAAACAAGCAAAGTGCTCACATTAAAAAAGAAAAAAAACAACAACTGTTTAATCAGAGCTCAACCGCAACTCTTGTGAAGGACATTTGTAAATATGTGACTGTCATTGTGTCGTCTATCTTTGGAGGGAAATCCATTAGCAGTCATCACTCTTCCTATCCTGGTAGCTGAACTCCAAGTGGTCTCAGAGCCACTTTTGAATCTTGTATAGTGATTTTGTTAGTGTATTGAGGAACCTTTGGGGAGGTGTTGAAGGTCTATTTACTTCTGCTCATGAGAAAATTCAGATTTTAGTAATAGTGAATGCTTTGTTTGTGTTAATGAAAAAGCAACTTACACGGTGAGTGTTTGAAATACACAGTATTTGAGCTACATTACTTTTCTCAGTCTCAGAAAAGACGTCATAGACTCAGCTACCCTTGTACCTACTGATTTTGCTGTGTGCTTAATGGTTAATGTGTTTATAAATGCATTTTTTGACTGGACTATCATGCTACTTAGGCCAGTTTTGAAAATGTAAAAAAAAAATTTGTTTATTTTTTACCTAGACAGTTAGTCCACACCACATAGAGCATGGACAGCTGATCAATGCCATAAGGAGCACAGAGAGCTGGTCCATACTGTGACGCACCAATAGTTTGTGTTATGTGGAGCACAGAGAACCTGTGTCACTGCTACAACTAAAGCTGCGTTTCCACCAAGCAGACAGGTTCGGTTTGTCTCGGTACAGCACGCATTTTGTGGCGTTTCCACTGGCTAATCCCGGAACAGATCCCTAAAAACCGAGACGAGCCGGCCTACTTTTTTGGGACCCTTCCGTATGAGTGCCAGACTGAACCGATCTGCTCTCAGAAGATGGTGCAACACACTGCAGACCATCGATTGGTGAAAAGAATCTTCACTTAAAGAATCCACTTACTGAGGAAGTTGAAGTCTTTTAATGTCTGTGACAAAATGCTGAGTATTTTCTACAAATCCTTTATTGAGAGTCTTTTGACATTTTCTTTCATCTGTTGGTTTGATGGTCTGTCTGTCAAAGACAGAAACAGCCTGTACAGCATTGTTAAAACCTGCTCCAAAATAACAGGAGTCCAGCAGAGAGATCTGTGTTCTTTATGGAAGAGACAGGTGGTCAGAAAGGCGAAAGGAGTTATTTCCCAACATGACCACATCTTGTATTCAGAGTTTACCCTAATGCCCTCAGGTCGACGCTTTATCGCCCCCAGTAGGAGAACAAACCGATACTTTAAGTCTTTCATTCCATCTGTCATCAGACTGCTTAACCTTGATAGCAATCTGTTAGACTGACATGCTGGTACTTGTTTGTTTGTTTGTTTCTCGTTGTTGTACTGTGTGGGATCTTGGATGTTGGGTATCTCTATGTTTCCTTTTACCTACTAATTGTGGATGTGTACTGTAATCTGCTTGACCCTGGCTACGGGAAGGGTCTGTTGAAGGCTGCTGTGTTTTGATGTGCTCTCTGTCATGTAATGACTTTACTTATATTTTGTTCATTGTTGTCTCTTTTTGCTGTCTGTAGATAAATGTGTAGCCTAGGTGGACTGCAAAATCAGAATTACCCATTGGGATAAATAAAGTTGTCTAAACTAAACTAAACTAAACTTACCCCGACAGCGGCTGCATTTCTCCTGGCGGCACACAGACTTCTCTGAAACGAAGCTTGATTGCACTTTGTATCAAAGAGCTACATACCAGTCACAGAGAGGACAAAATGCTGCATGTCTTCCAACTGTGCTCTTTGTTTACTGTGTCGTGTTTTTCTTCTTTGTTGGATTTAATAGCGGGGTAAGCTGCTACGGCGTCACGCTATTAGTTGACAGATGTGGCTTCCGGCATCCGACTTACACGCCGCCTACCACTAGAGGGCAAAGTTTGCTGCGGAAACGCAAAAGGGGTCAGGTTTAACTATATCAAACCGTCCTAAACTGAACCGACCCGGACTGCTTGGTGGAAACAGCTTAGTACAGTAGGGTCTCATATGGACTGCATCCCTTCCTCACTTGCGGTTACAAAACGCAGTCAAAAACTTATGAAGCTGTGCTTACTACAACAGTAACAAAAGTTAAATCTACAAACTAATTATAAGTTTAAATAGCTTAATCCAATGGAGTAATGTAAACTTTGGGGTTTACAGTGTAGCAGGGAATAACAGGGGACACATGAGGATGTGAAAGGATGTGTTTAAACATCAGCCAAGTGAAGCTGTTTCTTCAAACAGAGGTCACTGGACACCGGTGAGTATCACAATTATCTTGGAATAACAGCAGCGTATTTAAGTGAAGTGGACACTCTGAATATGTACTCATGCAAAGTTATCTCTAAAGGCTTAAAATCTAAAAAATAAACACTGTGTTTTGCAGAATTGGCAGTCTGAAGCAGCCTCCTTTCACTGTACTCATCGAACTCCAAAATCAAGGCTCTGGTGAGAAATGTTTAACTTTATGGATGTGGGCTTAAAAGCTGCTCTAAACTGCAACATAACAGAATTTTAAACATGTGATTAAACATGAAATAATCCGTGACTAACTGTTGAAATACTGCACTTTTTCACAATTGAAAAATTAATTATGTGACGTCCCCATTTCTTATTATTATAGCAATTTAGCGTCCATGCATACAGCGATGCAGAGAATAAACTCTGCACCAACACGGACAGACAGATTGCACAAGATTGAGATTAGTTTCCACTAAGTCATCTACTTCTCAGAGAAAATAAGAAAATCTTTCCAATCAATTTAGTCCATTTCAGCCACTGATGAAGACTGGCAGGCTGGAAGACGGGCGCTGCTTTCTAGTCTTTGCTAAAAAAAGAAAGACAAAAATCACCAAGTCTGCAGCAGGAGGCTGACTCAGAGGTTATAACTGTTTCAGATGAACTCATCTTCATATGTATACAAATAAAAAATAAATGGTATTTTTTTGTAAATATTAAATCTTGTCACTTTTTATCTTGATACTTATGTCTGATTTTAAATTTAAACTCAGACTTACAGACTTTTTGTCACCTCTAAAACTTCAGGAGAATTAAACGTAGCCATGCCTCCTACGTCGACCGCGTCTTGCACAGCTTGTGAGTCCTTCCTCGCCGACACAGCTAAGCTCAGGGGCAATCACAGCTATGAATAACTCTGGATGCGCACAGAACACAAACCTTCAAGCTGACTGCCTTCATCAGATTCAGACTCTAAGTGGCAGGAAACACAAACACAACACCATGCTCCTTTCTTCTCCTTTAGCAGCCTTCACATTAACATAACACAGCCTGAGCTGGTTCCTTCAGATCCTCCTAATCATCACTCCTCATTCAGACTGGTTGTCAGAGCTGCGCTCTCTGGCTAATAGATACACAGACGTCATGATCCCGAGCTTCTCTTATTTCCCTCCATGAGAGAGGCTGTTGACCTTTTCCTCTCCCTACATGAGTCGCTGTAAATAACAACAAAGCAGGAGCTCAGCAGTGTGGCCTGACATCATCGTTCAGGTTACATACGAGGACGCTTCATACAATGATTCATCATACAACAACAATAATGCCTCTGAAGTAACCTTTAGCGTATACACATTGATATTTGTATGTTTGTATGAAATATCACTGAAATGTCTCAGGGTTAAATAAACATTGGAGCCTGAGATGTCTGGGTTATTTTGAAAGTCTTTGCAGCCTCCTCTGACTGAGACAGATGATTCAAAAAGCCCAGGACTACGTGCAGCCTCTGGATCACTTCTCACCAATTTAATTGAATAATTACGGAAGTAAATATGCTGATATGAATGATTTAAGTCAGTTTAATTATGAATTTCATCTAGTGACACTTCAGTCATTACTGTTAAAGGGCTACTCCGTTTTTTTGACACCTGGACCTTATTTATAAGTGTGTGCATGCTCATATACTCACTCAGACAAACATCATGCAGCTCGGAGTCCTTCAGAAGTTATTTAGATCCAACCGATTTTAGCCGCACTTAGCGGGGGCCACGGCAAGGGAGCTTCAGCGCGGGACATAATCTCTGCAAAATCGCTCATTTCGGCTATATTTTTTCATCCATCACCAGCGTCATCACAAACACACTCCTCTTCTGTTGCCATAGGCGAACACTGTCCACAAGCGCACCAGCAGTTCGCATTGAGTCGTGGACGTGCTCCTGTTTATTGTTCTCGAGCCAGCTCTTCGTCTCTCTCCCTCTGCATCCTTCTTTCATGGAGCTCCTCGTCCGTGTACTCAGGCTTAAACCGGTAAGGACAACCGTCAAACTCGAAGTCGTAGTCTGAAGACGGTAGACGAGCTGACTTTGTGATAACACTGGCGATGGATGAAAAAATATAGCTGAAATGAGCGATTTTGCAGAGATTATGTCCCGCGCTGAAGCTTCCTTGCCGTGGCCCCCGCTAAGTGCGGCTAAAATCGGTTGGATCTAAATAACTTCTGAAGGACTCCGAGCTGCATGATGTTTGTCTGAGTAAGTATATGAGCATGCACACACCTATAAATGAGGTCAAGGTGTCAAAAAAACGGTGTTGCCCTTTAAGTGGGTGCCCTATCTTCTCCAATTAAAAGGCATAAAAAACACCCAAAAATATCTTGAAAAAAGAAAAAAGATCTGAAAATATGAGCAGTTACTCATCATTGTTAATAAATTTTAAAACTGTTCATTAAGGTTTATGACTGTGATGAAAATGGAGATGCGATCAGACCTGTACTTTGAAATAAGGGTAAGAGCACAGAGTGAAAGGTGTTTTTGTTCTCTATAGTGAATAACAAAACCTCTGAGCTGATTGTTGAAAAAACCTGTTAAGGTGAGCTGTTAGCACCAGCACTCAGTGGTGCTCTACATTTGTTGTGCTGTACAGTGTATACAGTACCTGATGACTTCCAGGGTGTATAACAGAAACAAAGAGCCGTATTTCTCTACACCTGTCCTCCGCGGTGATCCACTCCCTCGGTATCCACCGGTAATTCACCGGACCTGGAATAGTGCAGCACGTCTCTGACAGCACTTGGGTGAGAGCGCGTTGTTATATAAAGAAATCTGTGCTCCCCTGGGAGGGCTTTACGGCTGTCAAAAGCCTGCAGAGTGGGAGTCACCATTACTGCTCACTACACGGTAATTACAGATCTTTCATTACTGAGCTTCACTATACTCTACCTTTGTGAGGAGGGTGTACGTTTCTACTCAGCGCTTTGATCACACACAGCAGACACACACTCTCGGGGTGATTTCTGTACGTAGGCTGCTGTATCATTTCAGATTCTCTCCTGGCAGCTCCTGCGTTTTCTAAATGCATGCTGTCGTTTTGAAGTGGCTGACACATCTTAAACGCCTTTTTCCTTCAATTCTCCACATGAGCTGAAATAGGTGACTTTGCTGTGAGAGTGTAGTCTGAGTCTAACCATCATCAGGGGATGTGGGTTATTCTAATGGGGCCGTGTGAGTCACTGCAGTACCTCAGTGAGGGGGGCCATGCCTAATTATACAGAGACCCAGGCAGGGCAGGTGGCTGGGGTGAGGGTGGGAGCTCAGTGCCTGTTACCCAGCATGCCGTACGCCTTCCTGGGAGCTTTCCGCCTGCTTTGATTCCTGACGTGGTGAGACGCCAGCAAGAACCTGCCATCAGGAGGAATGAGAGGAGGGGTCAGGAGAGAGGAGGGGAGGGATTGTGAGCAGATAAGTAAAGCAGGGTGCAGACAGGGTGTGAAAGACAAGTAGGGATAAAACAAAGGAGGGAAGACATCTCCTTCTTCTGCTTTGTGGATCACAAATCAGAGAGCTAATTGATTTTAAAGCTTATTGTAATTTCTCTTCAAATAAAAAAACTGCTGATTAAGCTTAAAAAGTTCAGTTCACATGCATCAAACCCCGGAAATCAACTTAATCTTGGTGAGATGCATGAATGCAGATGCATACAGACTCTTTCCTGCAGACACCTGAAATATCTGCAAGATGTTGTGGTGAGCCGGTGTGCGACTGCAGCAGGTAAAAGTCAGGAGGATTTGCTGCAGATGAGTGGGCAGAATGATGACGTGGCTTTGTTTATGTTGAGCTCTGCTTTATACTCTTTACTGCTCACCTCAGCTTTCAGTATACTGTTCACTGCAAAAACTGAAATCTAAGCAAGTGTTTAGGTCTCATTTTTGGCATAAAATAAAAAAAAAGAATAAGAAAAGAAAGAAAGAAAGAAAGAAAGAAAGAAAGAAAGAAAGAAAGAAAGAAAGAAAGAAAGAAAGAAAGAAATTGTCTCTTCCTAGAGCTGGCTCGTCTAAACTGAGCCATCAGAGGAGAGGGACCTTAGTCACGAAGGTGACCAAGAGCCTGTTGGTCACTCTGTCAGAGCTCCAGCACTCCTTTGTGGAGAAAGGAGAACCTTCCAGAAGGACAACAATCTCTGCAGCAATCCACCAGTCAGGCCTGTATGGTAGAGTGGTCAGACAGAAGCCAGTCCTCAGTAAAAGGCACATGGCAGCCCGCCTTCAGTTTGCCAAAAGGCCCAGGACCAGGACTCTCAGGCCATGAGAAAGAAAATTCTCTGCTCTGATGAGACACAGGTTGAACTCTTGGTGTGCATACCAGGTGTCATGTTCGGTGAAAACCAGGTACCCCTCATCACCTGGACAATACCATCCCTACAGTGAAGCATGGTGGTGTCAACATCATGCTGTGGGGATGTTATTCAGCAGCAGGAACTGGGAGACTTGTCAGGATTGAGGAGTAGATGGATGCAGCAAAATGTTAAGACATCCTGGATAAAAACCTGCTCCAGAGCTCTTTGACCTCAGACTGAGGTGACGGTTCATTTTTCAGCAGGACAACGACTCCGCGCAAACAGTCAATATATCAAAAAAGTGTCTTCAGGACAACTTTGTAAAGGTCCTTGAGTGACCCATCCAACCTGATGGAGCTGGAGAGGTGCTGCAAAGAGGAATGGACCAAACTGCCCAAAGATAGGTGAGCCAAGCTCGTGGCATCATTCAAAAGATCTGAGGCTGTAATTGCTGCCATAGGTGCATCAAAAAGTAAAATGCCAAGACTGAATATTTATGGACATGTGATGTCTTAGTTTTTTTATCATTACTTTTAACAAGTGAAAAAAAAACTGCCACATTGTTGATGGTATTCAGTGTACAGTTTTGCTATTTGGTTGAAAATAGAACTGCAGTATGATAAGTTATGATACTTATTAATGTCTTTAGGTAGCAAACTGTGGTACCCAAAAGCATCCAGTGTTCGATGACACTGAGGGTACTTTCAGTGTGTTGTTGGGTCATTGATCTAAAGACCAATACCTGCCATGTTGCTTCTTCTGAAGACATTTTGAAATCAACTTTTTTCCAATCACTGACAATAACAGCGAGGAATTTAGGAACTAGCACATGAGGGTTAAGGGGGTATCAAAAATAGATTAAATATAGAAGACAATAAGGCAGATATAAGTGTGCTGAGAGAATGTTTTGGCTTCTCTATATGACATGTTTCTATCAGATGTCAAAGATGGGTTTGTCGTTACACTAAAATCCTTTATCAAAAGATGCTCTCAGCACGTGTTCATACTCTCCTACCAACCCCTCCTTATGATTTCAGGGCAGGCTCCAGGATTCTGTCTGTATGGATGCACAAAGCACAAGTCAGACTGTTTGAAATCAACTTCATTTGAAATGTCAAGAATAATACAGCTTCAAATTTACAAACTCATGAAAACAAAGTAATTGTAATCCTCTGGCTCATAGTGGTGGCTGCAGTGCTCAGCTGTTATAAGTGAGTTTTTCCTAAATGCAACAATCTCTATGGTGGAACAACGTATAAGCCTCTGGGGTGCTTTCTGTCGCTCCATTCCTTTAAGCTTCATTCAATGGTCAGTCTTTGTAATTGCAAGTCAATTTCCCCTGATTCCAAGATGACCATCCAAGAGCTACACTAGTGAAACCCTGCAGGGATAACCTGTCAATCTGAAACCTGTCTGTTTCAAAGACCATAAAGGGAAAAAAAAAATTATGATATCCAGTGACATGCAAGTAATATTATTATTCTATTATTATTTTTCTTTTCTTTCTTTCTTTCTTTCTTTCTTTCTTTCTTTCTTTCTTTCGTTTTTTATTTATTTATTTATTTTTTTTTTATAAAAGGAGTTAATTACAATTAACCATGGCTCCAGTGAAGTGGTCACCATGTTACACCAAGCATGTTTCCAACAAAAAATTCAAAGGTGTGAAAATATATTTAAAATCTCGCAAAAAAAAAAAAAAAAAGTAATAATTTATTAAAATTACCACAGGAAAAAAAAGAAAAAGAAAGAAAGAAAGAAAGAAAGAAAGAAAGATGTAGTACACTGGAGCCGAAATGTCTATAATATCTGAAATAAAAAACTAATATTTTTATTTAGAAAAGATGAAATAAAGTAAAATTAAATTGAATTAATTAAATTAAATTAAATTAAAATCCCATGTATGAAGAAGAATAAAAACACCTTAGGAAAATAATCTTCCAACAAGTTTTAATAATTCATGCATCAGAGAGACAGAATAAGGTAAAAAAAAAAAAAAAAATCCTACCCACATTAAAGGAGAGGACTTTGTGCTGCGTGGGACATGTGTGAACAGTCACCTCTGGAAGGTTTCCATCCCGAAGCGTCAAAAATTTTCTTGCAATTGTCCAAAGTGTGTGTGAAATGACTTTTATTGTTCACACATCAACAAGTTGATCCTCTATCTCTGATGTCCATCTCAGTTTATGCTTGTGTCATCTATCGTCCCCAAAACTGCATCCTGGCGGGCTATTGTCAAATTCCATTGCCAATTCACAGAGTATCTGTAGTTGTGAGCATGCCTCCAACAGAATGAATATCCTGCTGTGATGAGGAACACGAGTGAAGAGCAAATTCCTGAAAATGTCAGAGCTTCAGTGTTGGGAAATTATCTAGAAAATGTCAGGAGTTCATCTGCGAGAGGGGCTGATGTTTCCTGGATTTTAATGGATGAAGCTTTTAGAGTAAACAAACTGCAACAAAATTCTATGCATGTTTGTACAACATCTGATGGTACAACCTGTTTCTGATCAAACAGCTGTGAAGTCTTGCTGAGGTCAACCCTGACACTTTAGCCAACACCCTTCATCACATCCTCACCTCTGAAGTGTGTATGTAACATTCATGAGTGTGAATGTGTGTTTAGGAATGTGGGTGAGATCCAAGAAGAAGAAGAAGGAGAAGAGGAAGAAGAGGTTGAGTTAAGGACTGATTTCACATCCAGAGATCCAGGCAGCAGCAAAGGCAGATTCCCCCCCTGGCACTGTTGGTTCTGCCTGATTATTTAACAGGAGCAACTGGAAGTGGTTGACATGGTTTCATGGGCTTTGTGCTGCGCGCACTCCTCAATTATGGATGGGAAAAGTGACACTGTGACAGCTGTAGCTCTCAGGGGGTCGAAGAGAAGGAGAGAAACAGAGAAGGAGGAAGAGGGAGGGAGGCTGAGCATCCAAGGAGTAATTCTTTCCTCCTCGAGCGAGAAGATAGGAGACAGACTTCAGCGTAGACGTGACACACACAAAGACACGTGCAGAAATACACACATGCACCTACACACACGCACACACACAAAGCCTCTCCTTCTTCTTGTTAAATTAAATATGGCCTGAAAATGACGGGAGGGGTGGGGGTAATGAGGAAATTATTCACAATCCCTGACATGCTTTAAATCAGATTATACTCTCCGCCTGCCTCACCGGGCCCTGTCTAAAGACACAGACCAATCCATTTCTTCCTTCAGGCACATCCCCTCCTACACACACACACTCACACACTTGCAGAAAGAGAGGTATAGAAAAGCTCATCTGCATCCATCTCTGTTAAGAGGCAGGGGAGTAAGGAGCGGTGCATTATCCACAGCTTCCTCCGTGCATGGATGCAGAGTGGAAAAACACGTGGACCTGCAGCCATCTTTGGAGAATGATTGCGCTCCATCACGGAGGGCGTCACGCTGAGAGAAGAAGAAACGAGCCAAAGGAGCGCGGCTCCCCAACAGCAGGCCGCCTAATGAAATGCATATTAACCAGCTGAAAGGGAGGGAGTCATCGCAGGCTCCAGCCCCCTCCGCTTTTCACCCGCTAACATGCCATTACATACCTCCACAGAGGAGACACAGGGGCCCATTGTTCAGCATTAGGGGCTCTTATATACTCAGGGAGACATCCTTGCTGTTGCACCCTGCAATTATGCACACCCCGTAATGCATTTCTACATATGTTCTTCAGCTGCTGGAGCAGGTAGAAAGGAAGACGCAGGGATGGTCGTGATGGGGATTACAGCTCTTCTCTGTGAGCTATAGATTATCCTCCACAGCTCGGGAATAAAGGCTTTATCGCTACATGTTACTGTGTTTCTTACACAAGCCTTCCAAAGTGAAGCTTAGAGAAGTCAGCGTGTTTTAAGTCTTTATGTACATTCACAAAAATCTGAACAAAAACACATCCATAACTTTAGAAAACCTCATTTTGCTTTAAAGAAAATTTCCATGGCTGCAGAGGCGCCTGTGACCACTTGGTTTTTGACATGAGCGAGTCCAAACCGATTTGCAAAACTCGTAGACATTGAAGTAAAAATAAATAAATAAATAAATTTAACTTTTTAAAACTTTTAATTAATTAATTTATTTATATTTAACTTATAATTATTATTTTCATTTCATTTTTTACCATTTTTACTTTAACATTGTTTTTTTTTCCTGTAATGTTAATACGACCATATATGTAGGTTACATGGTTTGAGGACTGTTTGTGTTTCCAGTGACTTAAACATTGTTTGGCTGTCTGAGTGCAGATAAAAGAAAAAAAAAGTTAATATTCTAATCCTTTACTCCTCAAACATGAACAACCCAACATCACTCATTATTTTTCAGTAGTTTTTTTTTTTTTTTTTGCACCCTTGCAGTTACATATTGTTGCTAATGAGCAGAAACCTTGTCTCTCGATACTTCGTCAATGTAATTTTCAAAATTGATTAATGTGTTTAAATTTACTTTAAACTTGCCTCTGCAAACAGGCTCGTTAGATAGATGACAAATTATTTTTTTACAAAGCTTGTGGCTGAACCACATGCCATGTTCAGTTAAAAAAAAAAAAAAAAAAAAATTAAAGAGGGGGTATTGTGATTTTTTTTCCGACTTTATTCTGTCTCTGTGGTCCCCCTATATTATCTTTAAAGCTTAAAATAATGCATATTTTTCTCATGCTGGTGTTTTTAAGGGAACTCTTACTGCAGCCATGTTGGAGCCAGATTTGCAACAACCACTTGAAATGTAATAAAAATAATAAATAAATAAATAAATAAATAAATAAATAAATAAATAAATAAGAAAAAACGTGAAATGTTGCAACTTGTTACATTCTGTGTCTTATTCCTTGAAAAAAAAAAAAAAAAAATCAGGTTGTTGCAAATCGGGCTCTAACGTGCCTCTATCTTAAACATTCTATTTAATCTGCTGTTTCTTTAAGGCTCCCTGCTCTATAAGCCCCCTATAAGGCCTGTCAGGGGGCGGAGCTATGAGCAGACCTTGATGTTAAAGGCCCGCATCTCTAGTGTGTCATGAACTAATTAGGAGATTCTTATTTCAGCCAGTCTCTCGAAGATCTCGAGAAGATATGGTGATATTTCTAGAACAGACCATTTTGACCAGTTAACAGATTCTGGGATTTCTATGAAAATGTAGAAGTTTGAAAATCTGCACGTTTAGTTTGACCATACAGTATTGTGACTTTTTATCCATGTTTAAAAAATGGCAAATCAGGATACCCCCTCTTTAATGGACAATTGGGACTTTGTAGATATGAGCTTTCTACCTGTTGGTGGCTCTGTTAATGAATCACAAATCAAGTTTATTAAAAAAAAATGTAACGTCTTAATGAAAAAATAAAATAAACAAGCACATTGCTGAGCAGCAATTCAAGCATCATTTTTGTCTTGTAATATCTTGAAATAAGACGTTTTTCTGGACTTGTCAGAAAAACGTGGTTTATATGAAGACTAATAAGAGCATTTTTTACTGAAACTAGACATAACTGCTTGTTTGGATTTCAGTTTTTGCAGTGCAGACGTGTCACATAGTGTCAGAAATCTCAGGGATTAGCTCCTTGAATAAATTCAAAGACGGAGAGTAACAGCAATCGTACATGTGATGCTCTCATTTAAACAGGAGGCAGCGCTTCAGCAGTGACCTTGTAAGCAGCCTCAGCATGTATGATCTATGGTAATGTATGTAAATTGAGAGCAGTGATTGCATAAATTAGAGCTTAAGATGCCTGTTTATAAATTTGTGTGTGTGTGTGTGTGTACTTGTGTGTGTGTGTGAGGATGAGAGAGAGATGTGGTGGGTCACACAGCCCATAGCAGTTTGGGTTGAAGCCCACAGCTGGAGGCACTGGAAGGTCTCAAAGGCAACAACAACATTCAGCTTACACAAACAGAGCCGGGGCGAGGGAACACACACACACTAACACACACACACAGGTGCACAAGTGCAAGTTCACAGCCACACACACACATTTAATTCGCTCAATTTCTGCTGTGTGGGCTCATTTGCAAACACACTCAACCTCTGACTATTTATAAAGCAGTGCTGCTGTGTCGCTGCATTCCCTTACACAGCCAGTTCACCTGTATAAAAGCATTATCCTTGTGCTTCAATTACTGGGCTGCATTCGAGTTAATGGGATTCATCTCACAGTATAAGTAGTTCTTATCTATTACAGGATAAACTGCGGTGAGAGGAGTGTTTTCCAGGGCCAGGAGCATCGGTCTGCTTGTCCCTGAGGACAGAGGAGGAGCAAAGAGTAAGCTGTTATCTGGGAGGTATCTGCCTCCGCAGCTGAGGCCAAGGGCAACAACGGCAATTATTACAGAGGAGAAATGTACGAACAAAGAGGGGTCGAGGCACGGGGACACCTGAATGACACAGAGGATGTAAAACAGAGGGATGAGGGGAGCTGTTGTATATTTCTGAATCTGAAGGGTACAGTAAAGACTTCCCTCAAAGATGGAACGCTGCCGCTGGATGTCCTGAAATAACCGCACACGCTGCAGGAGGACAAACAGATGATGACAGCCGAGTGTCTCTACACACTGAGGAAAATGGATTCAATTACTGCACCCATGCGGGATGCTCTCTACAGAGTGTTTGGGAGGAAATTCTGAATAATAACCATCATCAATAAAGTAATTTTCAGAATCCAAGATACAAGGTGCATCACGAAGGCAGCAAAATAAATCAGAGTGGGCATAGAATCATAAAGACAAACTACGACTGAGAATAACAAACATTTATAAAGACAAGACACCTGAAAAAGCCTCTGTCACATATGGACTCCTGGAAACCTCTAGAACATTTCAACACAGCCTGTACCTTAAGGTTTTCTCAGCTGCCTGTTCACACACCTCTCAGGAGGCAGGGTCAGACATAAGGACACAGCAGCAGGAGGAGTACAACGTCACAGTGAAAGTTTTTATATCAGTGGTTTTTTTTCGACAGGCGTAGCCAAAGTCCTGATAAAGAGGGTAAAGGTCTGTTGAGGTCCAGGCATGATGGGCGCTGTTTTAAAACTGCTGACTCCAGTCAACCTTAAGTCAACAGCATCAAGACACGACACCTGTCAGACACCTCAGCCACGCCCTTAACTATGCAAAATGATATATTTATACCATATGGATAGATGTTACTCTTTATTTTACACTAAACAATTTTAGTTTTACTGCAGAGGAAAACTTTCTGGTTTTTGTATTATCTAGCAGTGTTATAGTGTTTACTGTTTTTTTTTTGTTGCTATTTATTATTATTATTATTATTTTTGTTGTTGTTGTCTTTTTTGGCACTGATTCTTTGTGTGCAAAACAATGTCAAACAAAGAAAAAAAAAGAATAAGTGGAAGGAAGGGAGGAAGGAAGGACGAAGGGAAGGAAGGAAGGACCTCATGGGAAAAAAGAAAGAAAACTGAAAAAAAATCAGAGACAATAGTGAAAGAAGGAATAGGAGAAAAGGGACTAAAAGTGAAGGAAAGGGTAAAAAGGACAGAATAGGACAAAAGTAAAAAAAAAAAAAAATCGAAAGAAAAATATGCAGTGGAAAAAAGAAAGAATATGAAAGAGGAGAAAAAGAAAAGAAAACAAAGAATGAAGGAGTGGAAAAAGACTGACAGAAGGTGAGAAAGAGAAAGTAAAGGGAAAAACAAACTAGAGGAAGTGAAAAAAAGAAAAAGTGGAAGAGAAAAGGCTCAAAAGAGAGGAAAAGAACATAAGAGAGGGGAAGGAAGAGACAAAAAGAAAGGGGGAAATAAAGTTAAAGAAAGTGAAAAACAAAAGGAAGGGTAAAAAAAAGAATGAGTGGGAAATGAAAGAATAATGACCTAAGACAGTGGTTTGAGAAAAACATAAAATATTACCAAAGGAGATAAAGAAAAAAGAGAAAAGAAAGATGGTGCAAAAGACAGAAAGGCAAGAAAAGAGAAACAAAGAAATAAAAAGCCAAATGGTTTCTGCACATTATTACAAGAGTCCTGACACTAACAGAGCAGGAAATTTGAAACCTCAATTAAAAAGATGCTTCATGTTGTCGTCTCTGTTGTTTGTGAGGGGTTTCAGTCTGGTCTATGAGCTTGGTTGACTGTCATCTCAGAGCAGGGTCAGGTGTGTGTGTGTGTGAGTTTCTAGTGTTTCCAAGTGCCTTTTCAAGCAGTTCCCAGTATTTGTAGTCTCTTGGTCTTGTTTATATCCCACCTCTTTCTGTTAGGCATACCTGGCCATCTATAGTGTTTCCTTTTTATCTGGAGGTTCTCCGGCTCAGTTTCTTTTCAGCTGCTGGGCAGTGGTGGTTTGGTTCCTCATCTTTCTCACCAGGGTTTTTGTTATCTCAGACTGCTCAGTATTATTTCCCTTTTTCCTCCTCTCCTGTCATCACTTGTGATCGTAGTGGTTGCCCCTTTGGGGTAACTTTCAGAACCTCCAGCCATTTTGATACGCAATTATGACAAACTTCCTCCTTTCTGACAGTCGTAGTTTAGGCATCTTTCGGTCCAGGTCGACCTTCAGGTTAACGTTTAACCAAAAGTACAACTTTACAGTCATGATGTATGACTTTAATTCAGTCCTAATGCTCTGTCATTAAATTTTGAGACATTTGACGGGGAAACCCATTGACCTGTTTTACCGTCTCTGTAAGGACACTAGCCCAAGGACACGTCTGCACGCCGACCACAGGAGCTGGGGTCAAACCATCAACCAGCTCCACACTGAGCCACAGCTGCTCATGAAGACCTTGATGCCTGAAATTTATCAGGGCTTCAAACCGTGGAGTGAAGAGGTGTTATAAAAGAGACAGGTTTACATGCCGGCTCAGGGAGGACCTGGACCCCTGACGGACGTGGACTCAGCGCTCAGAATGTTTAATAAAGCTGTGAGGCTCAGGGACCTGCTCAGCTGTTGTTTCAGCTTTATGTCTCTTAAACCTGACTGAGTGCTCTCCTTTGCTGCATCATCTCCCTCCTCGTCTCCGCCGTGTGCTTTCACTTTATTTGCAGGAATGATGTTTCTGGAGGAGCAGCTGCACGTTTGGCTGGAAGGTCTCCCCAAATGCCGTCATTTTTTGGAAAGTGCTGTGGAGGAGCACAAGGACGGGATCACATTTTACAGCTGACTAAACTTCTCTTCAGGCGTTGAAGATCGTATGCCTCAAATCAAACCTCAAATCACAAGGTTTTACACATTAAAGGCTCATAAAACACTGAAGGAGTGCAGAAAAAGAGCACCCTTACATTATCTTTTTGGGCTCTGACACTTTTTTTAACTGCAGTTTGACGCACAAACAGCACAAAGCATGTAATGTATGCTTTCAATAACCAGCAGCTGGGGGGAAACAAGGCTTTTTATCTGCTTTCCACGTGTCATGTTGTGCTTCACGATCCATGCAGGCCGTAAATATTTGATAAAAGTGTTGTATGATTCTTACTTTAGTCTCCAAGGGCACAAGGTTCTGTAGGATCAGCTTATTAAAATGCATCTGTATGGAAGGTCAATCAAGTCTGCAGTGAATAAAACAGCTATATGGTGTCTTCTGGAAACAATAAATAATATTTATGAGGATTATAAAGGGACTGTGGATGGCAGAGCAGCGGGGCAGCTGCGATAAAAGCTCTTCAGCTCTACCTGTATGCCTGCTTTATTCTTTGCTGTGCAGAAATCTCCTGCAGGGGCTACTGTAATTAGCTGGTAGCAATCAACACAAGATTATCTGCTTAATGAGTGAGAAAAACAAACGGTATCCATCCAACTGGTGGAGGAGCTGCAGAGCGATCAAACACAGGACATCATTAAAAAGCTGCTCGACACTTCAAATTAGCATGAGACAGGCAGCAGATAATTAAAACGAGGTGGAGGTTAGGCCTACTGGAGACCAGAGATTTGTGAACAAACAATCAAAGATACTTCTTAATGAAACATAAACAATCATTCAAAGTTTAATATATTTTCTACAAACTAATAAAGAATATTTGTGTTTGAGATTTTACCGTGTTTTCAGCCTGTGGGAGTTTTTATCACATCCTCAGGAGTCACCATGAGGAGGTAACAGGTGTACGTGACAGCTCCTCTGAGGAACTTCTGGTATCCTAAAGGGTCATTCTGCTGTATTTAAACACTCAAATTTATCACCCACTGGTCTGACACCAACCCCTCACAGCAGCTTCATTTCCAGTTACAGGGTTAGATCGGTAAAACCTGATCCTGTTTTTGTGTTTCCACAGCCAACTGTGCCCTTTTTAATAAAGCCGGATGCTGATAGCTGTGTCAGCTAGGCAATAGCACGATGGCATAGCAGCACCACACAGTGTACCTCGCCAATAAATCCAGTGAAGCAGAAAAACGCTGTTGTCACTGAACGTTCCATGACGTCATTTTCCAGACAAATACAAAGTTATCTTCACAAAGTTGACTCGAGATTTAAACATGGCAAGGTTATGTGTCAATGGACTGCAGTGTTTCTAGCGCCACCTTCTGAGGTCAGATTGGCTCTTCAACAGAAGGGTACCAAAAAATGGGA
This sequence comes from Halichoeres trimaculatus, assembly GCF_033239565.1. Taxonomy (NCBI): domain Eukaryota; kingdom Metazoa; phylum Chordata; class Actinopteri; order Labriformes; family Labridae; genus Halichoeres; species Halichoeres trimaculatus. The sequence continues at coordinate 31,081,307 of NW_027437184.1, forward strand.
CGGTTACTAGTTGGTAAATTGGAGACCTGTCCCAGTTTTAAGTCAAAGAAAAAGCCACAAAATGCGTACCCTACCAAAACGAATCAAACTAAACCGTTTGGTGGAAGTGGTAGTAGTAGTAGTTAGCTAGTAGTTCCAGGAAAGAAATAGGTAAATATGTTGCTGATGGTCATTTGCCTTTAGACCATACCGTTTCAGCATCCACCACAGATACTGAAGCTATAGACCTCACTGAAGTGGTCTCCTGTTCCACCCCAGGCTCTGACTCCTTAGCGCTGTTTCCACCAAGTGGTTCAGTTTGGTTTGTCTCAGCACAGCATGCATTCAACGGCGTATCCACTGACTGATTCCGGGACAGATCTAAAAATAACCAAGACAAGCCATCCCACTTTTTGGCACCCTTCCGTACGGGTGCCAGACTGAACCGATCAGATCTCGGGAGGTGGAGCTACAACACTGCAGACCATTGATTGGTTGAAGAATCGTCATTTACAGTGAGACAGCGGCTGCTGGATTTCTCCGGCAAACAGCCTTCACTGAAACAAAGCTTGACTATACTTTGTATCAAAGGGCCACATGCCAATCATAAAGAGGACGAATTGCTTGATGTCTTCCCTTGTTGCTATTTGTTTACTGTGTTGTGTTTTTCTTCTTCGTTGAATTTAATAGCAGAGTACACTGTGTCGAGCTGCTGTGGTGTAACGATATTATGTTCTTGATACAACTATTGGCATCTTACACACAGCCTACCACAAGGGGTATGGTTGGCTGTGGAAATGCAAACAGGACCAAGCTTAACCAAGCCAACCCGTACCAAACCGTCCTAATCTAAACTGGACTGCTTGGTGGTGAAATGGGGCTTTTGTTGAGAATTTGTGCTGCTTTTCACTTAACCTTCTAACATTGGACATACCATTGTAAGTTCCATTTTGTTTATACTTTTTTTAATTTAGTTTTCAAAGCTTGTAACTTTTCCATCTTAGTGTTTTAGTTACATAGGTATATATTTCCTTTGTTCTAGATCATATCTGCTCCTGTAGCTCCTCCTGGAGCCATATCCTTTGTAAAAACATAACACTGCAGTCATGCCTGTTGCTTTCACATTTTATTGTATGTCAATATTTGAAGATTTTTATATTAAAAAAGCATACATCTGTTATATTAATGTATTTTTTCATGTACTTTAAGAAAAGGGTATCTATAGTTACAAAAAAAAACTTGACATGATAAATAAAAAAAAAAACTGAGATCTGTTTTGGATTCTGCCAGATCTGTTCCTAACCAGTTTAGTGCCCTAGGCAAGATTTCATCTGGTGTCCCTTATATTCCAGCACCAATAACATTTTTAACATACTTAAATAAAGCTATCACACAGCTCTACATTTTAGTGACTTTGGTTTTATAAAAGAAAAACCTGCTAATAAACATTTTAATCTAATTCAAATAAATACAAAATAAAATAAAGAAAGAAATACAAAGATCTATAAACACAAATTGAAGATTTAAACAATGTGTGTATCACAGGAACCTAAAACAAAATACAATAAATAAGAAATCAAGTTAGTCACATATCAGTTAAGTAACTAGTAGTGAATATTTATTGATAATAAAGCAAATGTTTAAAAAGCTTTATTCCAGAGGTTCCTAGATTTGTTTTCTCTTCATCAGAGCAGCAGGGCAAGTGTGCTTCAAACTATTTATTACAATATTTGTATCTGAAATTAGCCGAATGTTAGCTTACTAAGTGCACAACGATGCTAATAAGAAGCAGGACTCTAACGGTACCTGCCTCACAAAAGAAAAACTGTAATTCTATACCTGGTTCTTTTATCTACATGTATAAAAATGTTTGTTTACCTGATTGAAAAGTAGTGAAAATCACTGACATTAACTTTATAAGGACTTAGGACTTACCCAGTCAAACGTGGCTACCAACCGGTAACAAGCTAGCATAACTGAGAGTAAAACTCCTAAATACACACATACCTCTGTCTTTTTAGCGTTTCTCCTTCTCCTCTCTTCTTCTCTTTCACCCCTGGGCTCCTGAAGGCTTAGGCTTTTTGACATGATACCTGTTATTTAGCGTACTGTCGGTCAGTATCATTTAAGCAGCATAAACTGCCTGTTCATCTCGGCCATAAATGAGCAGGTGAGGAGGAGCGGTGTTGGTGTTGTGATCATGCGCACTTCAGGGTCAAGCCGAGTGTAGGAAAATAGAGTTTTTTTTAGGTTATTGTCATTTTTTGCAGGATTTTTTTGGAACATTCCTGAATTTAAGTCTGAAAAATCTCCTATACGAAAAAGATAGCTGCACTGGCCCCCCCATGATTGCCGGCGCCCCTAGCATTTGCCTATACTGCCTATGCCATGGGATTCGGCACCCAAAGAATCATTAAATACAGCTGTCTGACCTGACTCAACAAAAATAATGTTCCCCAGTGTTATTGAATGCTCAACATGCTGTGTTGAAAAGGCTCAAAACATGATTAAAGTAAGAGTAAAAAGTCAGGGACATCCAGTTATATGCATTATACAGTAGAAGTCAGTCGTTAGGGCTACAACAAAGTCAGGTTGACTATATGAAAATGTGGCTTCAAGTCAGATATTGTCCAAGGTTTAGTGTCTAATGAGAGACTTACGGGTTGTTGAGTCTGACAGTGGGTGATAAATGCTAAGCTAAGGCTCACAAACAGCCTGATTCTCATGTATCATAGTCAGTTGTTTCCTGGAGTCTGAATTCAAGCAGCGTGCTGTTGTTGGGATTCAATAACCAAAACAAGGACAGTCATGTATTAGCAGCTCATTTTACAATCACTTATTATGCATGAGGAGGCCTGTTTTGGGGACTAGCCTGCAGCCTTGTTGGGCTTTGTGTCAAAAACCTGTCATGATCCGCATGATCACGACCGTGTATCTCTCTATTAATCTGCATGCCCGTGGCGTACTGAAGCCACAGTTTTCCACTCTGTGTGTGTGTGTGTGTGTGTGTGTGTGTGTGTGTGTGTGTGTGTGTGTGTGTGTGTGTGTGTGTGTGTGTGTGTGTGTGACAGCTAAGTGCTCAGTGCACCTTGTTATCATGATTTAAACAAAGGTTGAGGAGGCTGTGTGCACCCGCAGGACCTTGAGATAGATGGGACAAGAGACAATGAGGGAGAGAGCGTGATGGCGAGGGATGGAGTGAGTTAGACGGAGAGTTTATCAGAGACAGCGGGGTCTCATTTGCATTCACTTCAGACCATCATGCCTAACCGAGCCCACCACCACCTCCACCTCCACCTCCATCACACCTCGAGGGAACTGCTGCTCCGCTCGGCGAGAGGAGACGCCGGCCTCCTCTGCTGATGAGCAAGCATGATTTTATGAGAGGAAAACAGTGATTGGGAGACAAATGAGAGACAGAGGGAGGCTGTCTAAGAGTGAATTTTGTTTTCATTATGCTGAGGACATCAGCTCCTCTGATAGTCTACCATCTGGATGTCTCCATGCAGGTTTTGCCTGTGTGTTATTTTTGGAGTCTGGTAATTCCCCCATGATTTTCCAACATGCACCAAAAAGTGTGCACCATACAAAATCCTGAAGGCAGAAACAGCACGCTCTGTGAAACTCTGTAAGCATTAATGGTTTTAATTCCCACGTACAGAAGTGTTTTCAAAACCATGTTATTCTGTTCTTACTGTCAAAATATGTTTGGCATCATTATCTCAGTCTTTAACCTGCGGAGCAATCACTGTGACTTTCACTTTCCATTTTCAAAGATCACGACCCCTTTTTAACTCCTACGACTCAACTTTGAACATTATTAACGTGGGAGGAGAGAAAGAGGAGGACGGACGTAAATGGACAATGTGACTAAAGGCTTTATAGACGGTGTGATGAGTGGTTTTTACTGAAGGGAAAAGTAGCTAAAACTTTGAAAACTCTCCTTAACAAGTCAAGTTTCAGAGAAGCAAACTATAGATGAATCTTTTCCTAGTTGCTTTTCCGTAAAGAGACTCTTGTTAGATTCAGTTTAGCTGCTTTCTACTTATTCTGAACACTGCAGCTCAGGGACACGTCACTGTTCATGTTTTGGACTTAAGATCTTCAAACTTGAAATTTTGATCAAAATATGGAGTTCTGCTGCTCTAATTTTTGTATATCTACACTTATCTCCTCTTATAATGCTAACATTAAAACTCATTTTGCAAATGCATGTATGTAAAAATGATTCAAAGTACTACAACTGAGAGGTTCTTTGAGATAATGAGTTTCATCAATAGTTCAAATATTCATCGTGTTGGTCCAAGTAGAGTCCTAATTTTCTGTGAATATTCAAAAGCTCTGAAAACAGGATCTTAATTTTTCTCTTGAATATGTTTTGAATGACTTTACAGGCACTGACTTTTCATCTCTGGTTCCTGGCCAGGGTTCCCCCTGGAGGATGAAGAAAGTTCCTAAAGACTTGTGACAGGATGACCTGGGACTTACTTGCAATGACCAGTTTTATTTCTGATGCATTTCTCCTAAAAGTGAAATAATTGCACAAATGATCAGGAATGATGTGAACTTTACAATTAAAAAAATATAAAATGAAAATTTGCTTGCCTGGCTTCTAGTGAGTTTTTATATATATATATATTTAAAGCCATTTTATTTCTGAATCTTTTAGTTGAAAAAAACCTTTTCCTTTTTTTTTTTCATTTAAAACAAAAATGTTCTCCCAAAAGAAGGTCACCGGTTTGACTACCAGTTGGGCCAGTGGACCTTTCTGTGTGGAGTTTGCATGTTCTCCCTGTGCATGCGTGGGTTCTTCCCAGGCTCTCCAGGTCCTCCGGCTTCCTCCCACAGTCCAAAAACATGCTCACAGGTTAATTGATCACTCTAAATTGTCCCTTGGTGTGAGTGTGTGAGTGAATGGTTGTCTGTCTCTCTGTCAGCCCTGTGAGGGTGTGCCCAGCCTCTTGCCCAATGACAGCTGGGATGGGCTCCAGCCACCTGCGACCCTGAACAGGATAAGTGGTTTAGAAAATGAATGAATGAATCAATGTTCTCCCTGACTTTTTTATTGGTAGGTGTTTTGTATATCTATAGCTGTCAAATAAATGCAAATATAAATGAAAGTGCCATTTTTTGGTTCACAAACCACAAGTAGTAGATTTTTATCATCATCATCATACTCACCGTAAGTACTTTTTCATCCTTAGAATAAATAGTGTGATAATAAAAATGGGGGGTATATCAGAAATGCTGACCTCGATAATTGTGTTCAAGTTTGGATAAAGCAAAGAGATGGAGATTGGGAAGCTGGTCTCTGATGCTCTGAGGGGGTGGGGCAGGGAAGTAGAGTTTGAGAAGCTCGGTCAAGGTTATTGAGAGCTTTGTGGGTGATGAGGAGGATGTTGGGGAGAAGATGTTGGAGATGTTGAAGGATGGGTGTGATGTGTGTTCAGTAGCCGCTGAGTGTAAAACATTTTGGAGTCTGTGGAGGTCAATAGAGGAAAGACTGTAAATAATGGTGTTACCCATTAAGAGTAACAATTTTCCAGCCTGGAGGTTATGAAGGAATGAACAAGTGTTTCTGCTGTAGAGGACACAGTGGGTCTGTGTCATGTGGTCGTAGCAATGTGTGTAGGATTGGGGTGTTATAACAGTTTTTCTATTACTCTCAAGTTAAGGCACTTTGGTTAACAATCAATCGTTACATCTATAAAATGCTAAATCACAAAAAAATGTTATCTCAACAAGATTAAGAGGCCGTTTACACGACAACGGTTTTAGGGTGAAACACAAAAAGTTTTGTTGCGTTTCAGCCTCGCGTTTACACGAAAACGGCGTTTCAGCCGACCTTAAAAGGCCTCCAGAGTGGGATTTTTCTGAAACGCTGCCGACATTGTTGCTGTGTAAACAGTAAGCCGGCGTTTTCAGTGGAAACGATGACGTCACTCTCTGCCTCGCTCGTGCACACACGACAGAACAACAGTATAGTTGTTACGTTCGCCGCGAACTACTGTGTTGTGCTTGTGCTGCTCAATCTGCTGTATCTGCTGACTGTCTTAATACAAAATGTGCATGTTTTACTCCAAATTTTAACTTGGTATTCCCCAATACACTGAATGATCGGCTCAACTCTACTTTGGTGGAGATCTCCCAAAAGCGGCTTCTGGACAAGACAGTCATAGCACCACCTACAGGCCTGGCATGCTTAGTACAGCGTTTTTAGTCCATCAGCGTTTCTGTAAAAACGCAGATTATTTTTCACTGCGTTTTAGTGTTTTCAGATGAAACGTTGTCATGTAAACAGGGCCTTATATATACGTATATATATGTGTATATATACATATATATATATATATATATATATATATATATATATATATATATATATATATATATATATATAAAGTCTAGACCTCGACAATGACGATTTTTTTCATTGCACTGGTCCAAGATTGATTGTCAACAAAAGTGCTTTAAAACTGGGAATAATGGAAAAAATGTTATAAGACCTCAGTCAGTGCCCCATTAGACCACATGACATAGACCCACTCTGTCCTCTACAGCAGAAACACTTGTTCACGCCTTCATAACCTCCAGGCTGGAAAATACTCTGACTGGGTAACACCATCCTTTACGGCCTTCCCTCTACTGACCTCCACAAACTCCATGTTCAAAGCTCAGCGGCACCTGAGCTCACATCACACCCATCCTTCAACATCTTCCAACATCTTCACCCCAGGATCCTCCTCATCACCTACAACCTCGCCCCCTCAAATCTGACTGAGCATCTCAAACCACTCCCCGCCCTCAGAGCATCAGAGACCAGCTTCCTGACCCCCATCACCAAGACCAAGGACCACACCAAGCTTTAGCCCCAGCTCTCTGAACTCTCTCCTTTCAAACATCCATAGCTCTGACTCACCTCACTCATTTAAAAACCAACACAAAACCTTGTCAAACACCTCCACTCCCTCCCTATCTCTGTAATATATAAGCCTTATTAATTATAATCATTATTATTACCATCATTACAGCTTTTTAAACATGGTCCCACACTGCCCCTGTGCTGGATCATCTGAATCATTACATCATTAGTGAAGGATTTGACACACCTCCTCCTCCTTTTCAGTCCAACTGCTCTCATTCCTCTCCACCTTACGTAACATATTCCAGATCTGCAGCCACGGCTAAGGTCTGATAGTTGGGCTCAATAAGGCAAAAATTTATATTTAAACACATCCTCATGTCTTTGTCTTCTCCCACAATCCTTGTGACCTGGTTTTATCATGTGGAGCTCAGTTCACAGGGTCAGAAACCAGGGTTTAAGATTCAAAATATGCTTTTTCCCCTGGACAGGAAATCTCTGAGTAATGTTCTGGCCCTGATACACGGTCGGCAGAGGTGTCAGGGATCCTCCCATTCCTCCTGCTGGGCCACACAGCATCCATCCACTGCAGTAATTAAACACAGCCCACCAGTACACACACTCACAAACACACACATATACTAATTGCAGGCAGGAGGCATCCCACTCATTATAGGACAAATTAAAGCAATCAATTGAAACCAGAAACCAGCAGAGAGGAATTCATTCAAGGAGGCCTGATCCCTATAAAGACCGCACACCGCTGTGTCAGCTGTATTAGTAGACAAAACCCGGGGTATTGACCAGCTCTGTTGCACAATCACCGTGTTAATCACCTTCACAGGAAGCTAACAGGATGCTAAAGAGCTGAGGAGATGCTCGTACATTTCAGCAACATATGAAACCTTTCAAAGCGTTTACGACGTGGATTTATGTTCTTTTCTGCAGCAGCAAAAATGTCTTGGCTGACACGTTAGTGCACACATCTGCAAAGCATTTCCTCGTCCTGAACCTCTGAGTTTCTTCTTTCTGTCTCATTTTTTCCTACAAAAACAAGCAGAGAGGATCAAAGTGGTACGTGTGGATGAAAACACAAGTGAAGCAGGTATAGGGTGAGGGTCTCTCTCCTGTTAAAGAGAGGGTGTGAGTGGACCCAACTCCAACATTCCCAGTGTTTTTCATTAAACACAACATGCTCCTGTCACAGGAGAGCTCCCACTCTCCCCTTCCTCTCCTCTCCCCTAGCAGTAGGGCCAAGTGTTGCTCCATCTCCAGGGCAGATCAGGGGAAGTGTGGGCTCCTGAAGAATGCAGGCCTTCTGCTGCTGCTGCCATTCTCAGCTGAGGATTTATGACGACTGGCACGGTGGCCCGAGCTTTTGGCCTCCAGATTGGGGATTGGAGAGAGGGAGGAAGAGGAGGAGGAGGAGGAGGAGAGGGTGGAGAAGGACCTCTGCTGAGATATTACATGCCTTCATTACAAAACATCAGAGTGTCTCGAGTGGGAGTAACATGCTTAGAGTTCTGGTTGAAAACACGAAACAGTGGGCTGGGACAGAGGAAACACGTCCCTGAGAACAAAACAACAGCATAAACAGAGACATGTGGAGAAGGCCAAGAGAAAGTTTCTCTCTCTGTTTTCCTCTTTGTTTTAAGATTTCACTTTACAAAATCAGACTTTTATGACTCCAAAATGATCCAGAACTTTAGGGATCTGGCTTAAAGGTAGAGTCTACAAGATTTTTCTGAAAAATAAATGTCAACTTTTTGCAGAATGACCCTGCTCAATCATCTCCTATGGGCCTCTATACATGTGTGTCAGTGTCTGTGTCTGCCTCAGACCCTCTCCTCTGCCTGTGTGTTGATGTTTTGGTTGTTTCAGAATGTTTCTGCTGAAAATAAGCGTGGTTACCTCAGCCAATCACAACGCACCCAGTGCACAAGTGACTTTGTATGTTGATTTGCAAGTGGAAGAAGCTATCCTGAGCAGCTATAATAGTGGACGTAGCATGGAGGAAGAAATACACAACAAAAGTGAAATGGAACGCCAAACAGATAAGAGTTTTTCCTTGACGAGGGTGAAGCTTGTGTTGCACTTGTTTTCAGGCACTTGTAGAGCAGGACAAGACATGAGTTGGCTGTCTGCTAACCAGGTATGTGTCACAATTCTACAGGTGGTTGCTGGGCTAGTGAGTGTGTTCACGTAGTCATGATTGGAAGCTGTCGGTGTGTGCTGCCGCTGGCACTGATCCAAGGAGGAGGAGTCCAGTTTGAGTGTTGTGTTTACTAACAAGTGATGAAAATTCCTGCAGACCCTACAGTTAAGCATGTTTCCCATATACAGAGGCCTTAGTCTTCATCACAGGGGGGGTCGCAGGCTCTACTTCAGCAACAACCTTCTACATGCCTTTTCCTTTTCTCTACTCCCTGTATTTCCTGTCTTTCTTTAGATATCCCTCCTATTATTGGCAGAAAAGACCAAAAACAACTCTGAAAATCCATCCTGACCTTTGAACTTTGAAAAACCTACAAACAAAATGGAAAGAAATGAAGAATGATCCCAACCCTCCTTACTTGAAAAACTACATTGGAACATCCTCTGAAGTCAGAGCTCCACAGAAGTGGCAGCCTTCACAGAAAAGCCACAAGTGGATGGTAAAATGGTGTTAAAAATGTTTTTATTATTATTATTATTATTATTATTATTATTATTATTATTATTATTATAATTATTATTGACATTTTCCAGTTTTCCACTCAGTTACAGACAGAAGCAGTTCTGAATGTAAGTAGAGTTCATAAATGTAGCTTATTTGATTAGCTAATATATAACTAATTTGATTGGCAGCAAGTTACTGCAAACAATATCTGAAATTAAATCTGTCAATTAAACCTGTCACAACACTTCTCACTTATAAACATGATCTGCTTTGTTTAAATACACCAGGCTGAAGTTTTCACTGTTCATTTTCCTCACCGCCTGCTACAACAGCATTACCTTGTTACCGACAGCCATTTATATTTACGGCCAACAGGGTACGTCGAGAATGCTCTGAAGTGAGAGGTTGAAATTTTCGACTAGGAAAAACCTCGACCTCCGAGTTGTTTGAAACGCAGCATTACAGCACGAGATTGGACTGTTAAGTTGCATGTAAACAGGCCACAACATAATAAGCAACTTCAGTCGACACATGTAGCGGATGTGATTGCTGTTGGACAGAAGGTGGACTTGGCATGTCTTGGTATGCCTCGGTGTTCAGTGCAAGCAAATTTCAACCAGAAGAACACAGCATGTATGAAACATTAAGAGCTACAACTGTATCTATTTCAGGCATTGGCGTTAGAATGTTGCTTCCTCATCTACTGAAAAAAAAAAAAAAAAAAAAGTTCTGTATGCACACAGCTTCACTTATGAAAAAAGGACACAGAGCCGCCTATCAAGGCAGAGTGAGACATTCACTGATTCAATTAATAATCATAATCATGCTTACTTCATATATCACACCTTTAAACATAGATGTTTATGTGTTATGTTTAAGTGATGAAAACCTGGGAAAACTTGAAATATGACAAAAAACAGACAGAAAAGTCTGATTGCTAATATAATATAGAAGCATGAAGGGATGGTTAACCAAAGGTTTCAGGAAGAAGATGACACCACAGAAAATAGAAACAGTTGAAAGGATGTGGCAAAATGAGATCAGAATGAAAAGATAAATGAATAAACAAGTAAATCAATAAGACCAATTAAGAGAATCAGAGAAGGATCAACAGAATAAGGTTAACACGCAAAAAGGAGAATAATGACAAAGTGGATAAATTAAATCATCTTACATTGAAATTAGGATGAAGTTAAAAGGTGAAATCACATACAGTGAGTTGTAAGAAGAGGTTTTAAAGATGTCACTAACTTTGTAAGCCTCAACTTTGGAACAACCAAAAAAGCCACATCCCAGGGTCTAAGGCCGCGAGACAGCTCATATGGTGTCAGCAATTCTACAACACAGATGAGCTTTATAAGAGATCAGTAAAATCTAAACATCAATACTGGAGCACACTGGGAGCCATGGGAGGGAAACAAAACAGGAGTGAGGCGATGTTGTCTGTTAAAACCAATGAGAAAAAGAGCTGAAGCAAGAGAAGGATTCATGGTGCTACAATCATCTAAACGGGGAAATTGATGTGTATGTTTGTGTACACGGGGCTGCACGGTGGTGCAACGGTTAGCGCTGCAGCCTCACAGCAAGAAGGTCACCGGTTCAAATCCCCACCTCGGCCGGTGGGTCTTTCTGTGTGGAGTTTGCATGTTCTCCCCGTGCATGCGTGGGTTCTCTCCGGGTACTCCGGCTTCCTCCCACAGTCCAAAAACATGCAGGTTAATTGGTCACACCAAATTGTCCCTAGGTGTCAGTGTGTGCGTGCATGGTTGTCTGTCTATGTGTCAGCCCTGCGATTGACTGGCGACCAGTCCAGGGTGTACCCTGCCTCTCGCCCAATGATTGCTGGGATAGGCTCCAGCCACCCGCGACCCTAAACAGGATAAGCGGTATAGAAAATGGATGGATGGATGTTTGTGTACACCTGGAAAGCGTATATGAGAGGTCTGGTTCTGTGAGGCCTTCATACCAACCCCCCAACCTCTCCTACTCATATTTAACATTTGTTGTTTATTTTTTATTTCTAATGCTGTTTTTTTCTTTTTCATTTTCATTTTGATATAAATATGTATATCTGTCAAACTTCTCAAGTACGTGACACAAGCTTACTTGTCACAAGCTGAAGAGCTAATTAGCCAACAAAAAATTTACAAATGTCAGAGATATGTTTCCTGTGATTAAAAATGTATTCAAATAACTACAAGTGATCAAAGTCTGATTGCTATAGTTGACTTTACACGCTGTGCTGGCTTGGCTCTTGTAGCTCATTTGTAAATATGGGCTTTATGAAGTCTCTGACACAGAGAGGACATGTTTTAGTGTCTTGTTAGCAGTGCTTAACCGTGACGTTAGCAGCGCTATGCAGGATGTACTGTCGGAGTTTGTAGACCGTAGAAGTTGAGTCAGTTTAGACCAGTGGTTCCCAAAGTGGGGACCAGGATTATACAGATTTTGCCTATTATTGCACAAATTAAGTCAAAAGTAGGGGTCAAATTTTGCATTAAATGCAAAGATATAATGTTTGATGATTTTCCACATTTCTTTGTTGAAGACCCCTGAGGTAACTAAACTAATGTGTATCAGTGGAGGCAGATGAATTCAGGAAATAGCAAAAGAGTGTGCATAGAGGTAGTCAAATTTTACACTGTTAAGCCAAAATACGAATCTCAATCCCCCTTTTTTTGTCTGTTTTTAGTTTGGCCTGTTGGCGGCAGCAGGGGCGTATTTAGTCGTTTGGGGGCCCAAGGCAAACCCAGTCAATGGAGCCCACCATGTCCTTGTAACTCATCTTCCTCAGAGCTAGACTGGTCTTCCCTGGGTCCACTGTCTCTTTCCCAGAATCAAGGCATGAGACAGTGCTAATCTTGTACATAGTAACTCAACGCAACAAAATGCATTTCCTCAAGTTCTGTACTTTAGTTTGATTTTGAAAAAAGTGAATACATATTTAGTCCACTTTGTCTTGGATTTGAAATCTTTTATGGTCAGTTGACAGCTTATTTGTCCCACAGTGGGGAATTCACAGAGCAACAGTAACAAACAAGAGAGTATGAAGTGAAAAACATTACAATAGGTAAATATTGAAAAAATTACTTTAGTAAAGAAAAAATGTGTAAATATCAAGCACAACATAAAACTGGAAAAAAAAATCTACTGAAAGAGGTGATATTTACAGTTAGCATACTTTTTGTTACTATTATTTTAAAGTTAATGTATTTTTATTTGACCCCCTGTCCAGTGAGTTATGTATCCAAAAAAGAGATTTTGTACAATAATGTTTATCACCAACTGAAAAAGTTTGATTTTGAGAAAATTATCCTAAGCTGGCTCTGTATCATGTTCATTCATTTGATGGCTAGCTGTGCAGGTGACAGTCGGCCTCAGAAGCGGTGCGTCTCATCAGGACAGTCTGTTCTAACTCGGCTTTGCTTAACTATATTTGACTTTATCGTTTTCTTTAGCATCATTAATGTTTAGAAATGCATAACAACTCACCGTTGACCAGGGTGGGCACCTTAGCAACCAGTTTCTGCACAGCCTGTGCCATGTTGACCCGTCTGTGGATGCTAACCCACTGAATGTCACCTCCAGTCTGAACTAGGACCCTAGCTGCAGCTGACTTTACAGCCGCCTGAACAAAAACAGACTATTTAAATTACGTAATGACACAGGATTTTTTTAATATAAACAAGAGGGTCTATCACATTTCAACGTTGGCACATAATCGATTTATATTGATTCCCACGCCTTTTTATGAGCTACGTCTCGGTTTCATAACATTACAATGGTGAGCATAGCTTCATTAAAACCTAGAAGCAATACACAATCATGGCCGCTAGAGGGAGCAGTTCGCGTTAATTCCAAATACTACTGCAGCACATCTATATGAAAAGAACACAAATGTTATCCTATCAATTTTGTTAATACAGAGTACAAATTGACACTTACTTTTGCAACCAATATATACCTTTTTAGAGCTCTTTAAGTCATTTTTGTCTCTTTTTGAACAGACTATTTATCAAAGTATGAAGTACGATTTGTTTTCTTACTTTTGTTTTTTAATAGGGAGATGCTTGCATGAAAACGATGTCATTAATTGATGTCAATCTGTCAGTTCTGCTAAATTCCATCTTCACTCCTTCTTCTAAAAAATGAAAAAATAAAAAACTTATCTAACCTTTGTTGACCTATACTGTACAGTAAATATCTGAATTCTGTGTCTAAGGGTGCTGCTGGTCTTAAATCTCATCAATAAATATTTTTGTAATCCATTTTTATTTTTTTTGTCCACTGTTGGATTCAAATATCATTCACTAAATACATAAGCGCCCGTGTTTTTCACTGAAATAGCTATATTGTGAATCATAGCCGCATGACACAGTGCTCTTTGCAGTGTACTGGTGGAGAAAACAATGTCACCATCATGAAGCTAGCAGGACAATAGATCTCAGGCAAAAATGGACCAATAAAGTCAAGGAAGTCAGGCAAGTTGTATTAAATTCACTTTAATGAAAACTATATTGGGCTGTGTACTAAATATTTGATCATATACACATTGGCTAATCAAGGTAAGGTTGCTCATTTACTGTCATACAGGTGTAACATTGTTCTCAACGCCAGGTATATGATGCGAGGATGCAGTTTGAGCACTCGCAGAGCAAATTTGAGTGCAAAAGCAGAGTCAATATTATTAAACCTGAGCATGAAATCAATGAAATACTGCTCTCAAATCAATTAAAAATGCTCTTGATTTAAGAAAGGGAATTCATTCCATAAATCATACTTTGAAATAAATTTCCCAAACAAGTAATGTGACATTTTAGAATGAAGAAGTTTGGCCTCTACATGTTTACATTTGAATTTGAGTTCAAACCTGAGAACAAACAGAATTCTAGAAGCTCTCCATTATGAGTCACAGTGGAGCCTTTACATGAGCAGGTCTATGAGAGAGCAGCTTTCCAAGTGGTCATTTCAAACTGTTCGTTTGCTGGAGACACAAGTGTCTGACTAAGAGCCATCAAATCAGAAAATGTTTCAGAAAAAGGAAGCAGGAAACTCTCAGGTCGACAGAAAGACCTGCAGAAAAAGAACTGCCCATAACAACGCCATGAATGGCAACAAGGCGAGAAGTAAGATCAACCTGAAGACCTTCAAACATCAGGTCCAGGGAAAAGCTGGGAACACCAGCATGTTGGAGGTGGATAAACTCCGACGAGATGCAGGCAAGCTCAACAATATGCTGAATCAAGAAAGGAGCACCTGCCAGCTACAGAAAAAGGAGAAGGCTGCACTCCGCAAAGACCTGGATGTGGCCAAGAGGAATCTTCTCAAAGAGAAAAACCTCAGGAAGGTCTGTGAGAACAGATGCAAGGAGCTGGAGGCACTGCTGAAAAACGCCTCAGTCCAAATTCCTCCTCTGCAGCTGTTGCAGACCAAGAAGGCAGCCAATGGTGGGAATGACAGCATGGAGTTGGACAATGCTGAGCTGGACCTCGAGAGGTGGAGGAACAGACGCCTGCGGAAGGAGCTGGAGGAGCTCAAAGGTGCTCACAGCCAGCTGCAAGTCCTGCACCAAAGTCTGACTAATGACGCCACGAAGATGGTGGACGACCTCAGAAAACAAGGTCAGGTCTATGCTGACAAAGTGGCCCAAGATCAGGCTACCATGGCGGCGATGACAAAAGAGCACAACGCCCTGCTTCAGAAGATGGCTGAAGAAAGACAGAGTAGCCTAAACAACCTCAAAAGTGCAGAGCAGAGGATTGAGGCTCTACAGCAAGAGCTGCAGCAACAGAAGAAGGCTGCTGACAAAGCCTCACAAGATCAGGCTGCTTTCTCCTCTCTACAAGCCCACCACAGCGCCCTGCTGCAGAAGACCACAGGGGACAAGGCTACCATGGAAGCCATGACGAGGGAAAACAACGCCCTGCGTCAAAAGATGGCAGAAGAGAGCCAGACATACCAGGCTAATCTCAAATACGCTGAGCAGGTGCTACAGTCACAACAGCATGAGCTCCAGGAGCAGAAGAGCGCCAAAAACAAAGCTCTTCAGGATCAGGGTGCCTATACATCCCTCAGAGCTGAACACCAAGCTCTCCTCCAGAAGACCACGGAGGAAAAGATGAAGCACCAAGCTGATCTGCTCACTGCCAGGCAGACAGCCGACACCCTCCAGCAGGAGCTTCAGAGACAAACGCAAGCTCACACTGACAAGGTGTCCAAGGACAGGGCCGCCATGGAAGCCATGACGAAAGAGCAAAACGCCCTGCGTCAGAAAATGGCAGAGCAGAGCCAGACCTACCAGGCTCATATGCAGCACGCTGAGCAGGTGCTGCAGTCACTACAGAATGAGCTCCAGCAGCACAAGGCCAACAGTGCTTCCAAGGACCAGTCAGCCATCACGTCCTTAAAAGCTGAGCATCAAGCAGCCTGCCAGAGGATGGCACAGGAAATCACCACCCTGAAGCAGTTTGCTGCCCATAGAGAGCAGATGTTTGGACAAGAGGTGGAGAAGCTAAACGCTCAGCTCCAGGCCAAGAATAAGGTCCAAAAAGAATATGAGGAGCTTCGAGCCAGGGCCACCACCAGGGAGGAAGAGTTTAAAGCAGCCATACTGGAGGAGAGGAGGACAAACGCTGCCACCAGGCGAGAGATGGAGATCTATAAATCAGCTCACCGGAGGCTCACAGAGAGGCAAATGCTCCTGTCCCAGAACTTAAATCAGTCTGGAAGCAACCCTGGGGCCTCCTGAAGTCACACAGCCGCAGAGCTGGAGGACCTCTCCTCTCCTCTCCTCTCCATCCTTGTGCCTCTCTTCAGACCTCTCTCACTGCACATATTCTGTGCTAACATAGCACATCAACCCAGAGTACCTGCAGCTAAAAGGGTTGAATCACTTCATTCTTTATGTGGCACTTTTGTGTGACATCTTCCTGAACATGCATTGAAAAAATAAACAAAAAAAAAGCATTAAATTGTTCATTCATATTTCATGTAAGGACTGTTTCTATGTTGTGGCGTGAGGTGTAAAAAGAACTAAAACTGTGAGTTGGTGATGTCTATTGTTAGTCATGATAAGTCTTTTTTTAAAGGTTTCAGCTCCTACTTCCATTCATAGCAGCTTGAACAAGTTCAATAAAGATCTGGACTGAAAAAAATACACAAGAACAGTAGCTGTCAGTCATCGTTAAACATTACGTAAAACCTTGTTTTTCATCTCTTATAATTAATGAAAACAATTTTTTTCAGAAAGAAGGGAACCTGAATACAAAGCAGCCAAATGATATCTTCAAATCACCACAACAATCAGACGTGAGAAACATTTTTACGAGGAGTATCAGTTTTTTAAAGTGTGACCTCAGCTCATCTGGAATGAGTGGAGAGACAGATTTTTTTTCACCTATACTGCAGCCAGCCACCAGGGGGAGCAGTTTTAGTGGTGAGCTCACTTTGAGCTGAGCAAAATGGTGTCCATTTTTTTTACAGTCTATGGTGTACACACACACATACACACACACACACACACACACACACACACACACACACACACACACACACACACACACACACACACACACACACACACACACACACACACGTCTGCATTCATCAACCAAACATTCCCCGTAATGTGTAGAGAAAATATGTCAGAAATGTGATGTTAGTTAAGTAGCCTACAGCATCTCTAAATAGTCAAACCTTGGAAATGAGCTGATGCAAAAAAAAAAAAAAAAAAAACGCCAAAAATTGAACCAATTCCTAAAAACCATAATGAAGATAATTATAATAACAAACTCAGTGTGTAAAGGCCTTAATTGTCAGTTTGAATCAAGAGTTGTTGTGTTGAACATGATTTTACATACAGAATGTTACCTTTTTGTAGTAAATATGATAAATTATCGATGCAGTTTGAGTTTGCATTGGATCTGTCTCTGCAACTGATCTATTTAATAATAATAATAATTTTGGTTATAATAATGAAATAAAAATCATGAAAGTCTGCACATCATTTGTTAAGGCCTTCCTGGAAACACTGTCATACCCCAAAAACCCTAAAGCCCTTAAAACCTTAAAACTTTTTCTTTTTACCACAGTGGACCTTCATTTTTATGTATAACTTCATTGCACCTTGAGCACACAACCCTGTCACATGAGATTTTTTGAAATGCATTTGATTATGTATTTGATACAGGGGCGTATTTAGTTGTTTGGGGGCCCAAGGCAAACCCAGTCAATGGGGCCCTCCATGTCCTTGTAACTCATCTTCCTCAGAGCTAGACTGGCCTTCCCTGGGTCCACTGTCTCTTTCCCAGAATCAAGGTATGAGACAGTGCTAATCTTGTACATGATAACTTAACACAACTAAAAGCATTTCCTCAAGTTCTGAACTTTAGTGTGATTTAGAAAAAAGTGAATACATACTTTAGTCCACTTAGTCCTGGATTTGAAATCTTTTATGGTCAGTTGACAGCTTATTTGTCCCACAGTGGGGAATTTACAGAGTAACAGTAACAAACAAGAAAGTATGAAGTGAAAAACATTACAACAGGTAAATATTGAAAAATTAATTTAGTAAAGAAAAATGTGTAAATATCAAGCACAACATAAAACTGGAAAAAAATCTAATGAAAGAGGTGATATTTACAGTTACCATACTTTTTGGTACTGCTATTTTAAAGTTAATGTATTTTTATTTGACCCCCTGTCCAGTGAGTTATGCATCCAAAAAAGAGATTTTGTACAATAATGTTTATTACCAACTGAAAAAGTTTGATTTTGAGAAAATTATCCTATTTTCTGGGCTAGATAATGTCCTTAAAATCCTAAAATTCTTATGTTTATCTCAGATTTCAGAGCAACATTGTTTATATTTCTGACTTGGTTGAAAATAAGAAGAAAAAAAAAAAGGCGGGGGGGGGGGGGGGGGGGGGGGGGGGTTTCCACTTTCTTCCTGAATCAAATTTTCAGATGTGTTGTAACATGGAATAGCCCATTGAATAAGAAGGGAGGGGGAGTACCCAAAACCATCATTAAAGATTAAGCCTTTCAATGTATTTTGAAGCATGTGAAGTAAGATTTAGAAAATAGAAATGCTTTCAATTGACGACAACTTCATAAATCAGTTTTTAGGAGATGCTTTGGGGGCACCTGGGAATCTTTGGGCCCCAGGCAACTGCCTGTGTTTGCCTAATTGTAGCTACGCCCCTGGTTGGCAGAGTGGGCTGGTCTCTGGCACCATTAGTTTGGCAACTCCTGGTTAAACACAGTCATCCTCATCATCTTAACCTGAAAAAAGTGCATTGTCAAAATTTGAGGCTGAAACAGGACAACCTTCAAAGCACAGCTGTGCCACAGTAAACCATCCTTCATATACAGTATGCAGCGTTACAGCTGACTTCTGACCCTTCAGGTAAAAAAATCTTTCATCATCTTCTGATGTCAAACAAAGTTAAAAAACCTTTCATTACTCCAGGAGAAATTGAAGCAAAAATGCAAAAACTAAAAAGCGATCAAAGTGTCTTTGAACTTTGAGTAAACATTCATCAGCAAATCTTTGAGTCTAATAACTAAACTTTAGGGTTTCACTGCATTCCTGCGACGTGACTTGAGTTCCTAGAAAATGGAAGCAAAGCAGCAAAACATGGTGCATTAAAAGTTATAGATACAACTTGAGTGTGACACAATGAGCCATCAGTGCAGAATGATGGGTTCAGCTGCTTGTTATCACGCGTTTGGAAGGTGTGGAAACTCTATTTTACAAAGTAAACACAAACTGTTTGTGGGTAAATCCTCCACTGGGTCGCTGGTCACGCTGACACTGAACAAATGTAACACTTCATAAACAGTAAACAGGCTGTTGTGTGAATATTTGAATGGACACAGGTCTGAACAACAATAACAAAACAATTACAGCAGCAGCAGCAGCAACAAGATGTGAGCAGCCATGTGTGTCCGTGCTGAGAGGCTCCAAGACTCCACAACTGATGCAGCGACCTGAATCCAGCCTGCACACATCGATCAGATTGACAACTGAACTGAGAGTCCGTGTCGTGGAGGGTGAGGCGTTTTCTTTATATGGCGGCAGGGGAGGAGCCCATTTATTAGGATGGAGAGGAAAAGGACGACACACGAGAAGGCGTGCCTGTTGTATTGTAACATGAAGTAGAGGAGGAGGAGGAGGAGGAAGGGCATGTTCTGAATGAGCAGAGACACAGAGGTCACCTTTTCTTTCACCTTGGCGGGCGCCATCATGCTGCACAGATGCACAAAGAGAGGAGAAATACAGCCATCAGCTCCTCGAACCTATCTGGAGCTAATAAAGATTTTTATTTTACAAGTGAAGCAGTTAATTCAGATGATTTGTGACGGCTGATTAAAGGCAGATGAATATGAGCAGAAACACTTGTGAGGATGTCCCACGTGAGCGATCTATACAGAGTGGGACGGTAATAATCAGACTATTGTTTGGAATAAATTAGTTTAAAATACATCCATCATCTTCACTCATTATGTGAAGTAGCCGTGTGTAATATTTCTGTGTGCTACTGAGGAATCAATCAGCACCTCTTTGTGGCTGGGTGTCATCAGTTATCTCACAGCACCACCTGCTGGACGCTGCGGGAAGTCCATGCTTATAATATGTGAAAACTGTGTCCTTCAGTGTCTTTGTAGTTCAGACTTTATGATGCATACATTAAAGTGGAGAGCCTGAGGTGATATTTGATGCACAGTCACACTGCATGTAATGTCTGTATGAGGAGCAATAAAAACCACTTCATGTGAGTTACAGTGTGGGCCGACCTGATCGTGATGCACTTGTATCACCATGTAGGGTCATCTTATCAGAACAAAGGTCTGAACAGAATAGATTATCCTGTTGAATGAACTCAGACAGTTACACTTAACTCACTTTGCTTTAATCCATCTGATAAAGAGTGGCAGAGCCGGCCCTAACCAATTTGGTGCCCGAGGCAAGAATTCATCTTGAGTGGTGCCCCTTGTACTCCAACTCCAAAAACAATATTTACATACTTAGATAAAACTATCATACAGCTCTATGTTTTGCTGACTCTATTTTTGTAAAAGAAAAAGCTGCAAGTAAACACTTAAATCAAATTTAATTAAATAGGAAAAAAAAAAAAAACAAGAAACATAAAGATCTAAAAAGTTGAAGATGTGAAAATGTGTATATCTCAGGAACCTATAGCAAAATACAATAAATAAGAAATCAAGTTAGTCACATATATCAGTCAAGTTAGTAGTAGTATTTAGGCTGTTGATAATAAAGCAAACGTTTGAAAAGCTTTATTCCAGAGGTTCCTGGTACGTTTTCTCTTCATCAGAGCAGCAGGGCAAGTGTGCTTCAAACTATTTATTACAATATTTGTATTTGAAATTAGCCGAATGTTAGCTTACTGAGTGCACAACGATGCTAATAAGAAGCAGGACTCTAATGATACCTGCCTCACAAAAAAAACCCTGTAATTTTATACCTTGTTATTTTATCTACATGTATAAAAATGTTTGTTTACCTGATTAAAAAGTAGTGGAAATCACTGAGGTTAACTTTATTAGAAGTTAGGACTTACACAGTCAAACGTGGCTACCAACTGATAACAAGCTAGCATAACTGAGAGTAAAACTCCTAAATAACATTACTCACATTCCTCTGTCTTTTTAGTGTTTCTCCTCCTCCTCTCCTCTTCTCTTTCAACCCTGGGCTCCTGAAGGCTTTGGTTTTTTGACATGATACTTGTTATTTAGCGTACTGTCGGTCAGTATCATTTAAGCAGCATAAACTGCCTGTCCATCTCGTCCACAAAATGAGCAGGTGAGGAGCAATGAGCCAAGTGCAGGAAAACATGGCTTTTTTAAGGTTATTGTCATGCTTTGCAGGACTCTTTAGAGGAATAACTGAATATAAGTCTGGAACTTCTCATGTAAAAAAAAGATAACCTTAACTTGTTGTAGAATTTTTTTCCTCTTTTCCTCGTATCATACACTAATGATCTTATCACCCGCAGGCAAACATGAGGGCGCTGCGTTGGCGCCCCTTGCATTTGCCTATACTGCCTATGCCACGGGCCAGGCCTGAAGAGTGGTATCTTTCTTGTTTAAATTACCTGCACCTTTGATACACATGATGACTTCACATTCATTAGTGCTTTTTTTTTCTTTTTTTTTAAAGGTCCCATAATGTTTAAAAATCACTTTATTAAGTCTTTTAGTTAAATTTGTGGGTTTTTGGCTTTCCACCCAGCCCACAAAATGTGAGATTTAATGACAAACCTGTATTTAGTAGTGCTTGTGAATGTAAAATCCTGACCTAAAACGAGCTGTTCGGAATTTCTGGGGTTTGCCGACATCAGCAAGTCCACTTTTTTTCAGGAGCAAGTCTGACCTGATTGGTCCACAGGAGCAAATACCCCCGAACCCCCTTCCTGCCCACTCCTCTCCCTGCATCTGGAGAGAAATCTCTCCAGCAGCGTGAAGAGGAGTGTGGCTGTTTCTGGCTGTAAACAGCCACATAGTTCCATGCACAAGCTTCGCATCTTAGAAGAAGACAAGTCTAAGTGGCTAGAGTTCATTTATCAAGGAAATGTGCCAGCTACACTCAGTGAAACTGTGCATGTGTGTGCTAGTCACTTCACGGCCGACTGCTTTTACCATTACCAACCATCCACCAACAAACCTGGGGCCCTGGAAATGTGAGTATTTTAAATGCTGTGTGCTGTGGAGCAGATGTAAGAGCTTTTCCTCAGGTTCCCCCCTGTCTCTGTGTTAGCTTCAGGATGCTAACTTTAGCTGCGTTTAGCCTGTTGTTTTAGCCTGTAATGTTACAGTAAACAAGCTTTGCTGTTTTCTAAACATTGTGCACTCAGAGCTTGTGGCGTCGCTCTCAGTGACGCTGAAGAGTGGGGTGGTATCAGCGGTGGCTCATTTACATATAAATGCCACGCCCACTAAATCAGACCGCTCTGAACAGAGGGGCTATGAGAGCCTGGAAACAATGCTGCTGTGCTTGATTTATTGGCTTTTTGGAGCAAAACATGTTACTAGCATTTCATGAAGAAATCAATGATGCATATCAAACTGCAGAAAAGGAGCAGAATATGGGACCTTTAACTCTTTTTATCTCCATAAATTATCATGTATAGTCATTTTCAGAGTTTCAATTTGCTTTACAACTTTTTACCGGTTGTTGTATGAATACCAAATAACCTGGAACAAAGCTATTGGTTGTTGTAAATTGAATTGATGTGCATGCTTGCTAAATTCATTAAATCTATTTTCTGATTTTTTACTTATACCATGCTTTGCCTTTCTGTTTTTCCTTTTTGAACCACTTAGTAAAGCACTTTGAATAGTGCTTGAATGAATGAAAGATGGTCTATGGCAAAGGTAATCTCGCTTGTTTGATAAGTTATAATGAAGGTGTGTTGTTTGATTGATTAGTTGGTTAAAGGTTGATTGGTTGGTTTAAATTGTCATTAGTAAGCTGGTTGGTTGGTTTGAAAGTTAATTTGTAGGTTGGGTTGGTTATTCCAAAATGCTATTTTTTAGCTATGGTCGGGAAGCACTGAATTGATTTACCGGGGGCGAAGTTTGGTAGAGAGAAGAGATAAAACACAGAGATCTGTGTTAATCTCAGCTGAAAAAAAATCAGTGATTAATGTTGTAGTGATGGTGGACACTGGAGCCTAACTGTCAGACAGAAAAAGGACAGAAGAGCAGAAGAAAGATAAACAGGAGAGTGTTACAGCCTGCGCTAAAGGCTAATTAGCCTTTAGCTTGGGATGTATCACTCTATAACACAGGGGTTAATCTGTTTGTGATAATGTTGATTCCAACCCACAGTCAGCAGTTATTCTGCAGTGGTCTGTTCAAACTTGAGAGTCTATCAATAAAATGAAGAGTGAGGTTACGTTTGCTCTGCTTGGTAGATGACTGGCAGGACATGACCAGGATTTACTAACGTTACACATTCTCATCATGGATGTTCAGTCGACAAATCTGCAGCAACTGCGTGATGCTATCAGGTCAATATGGACCCAACTCTCTGAGGAATGTAACCAGTACCTTGTTGAATCTATGCCACCAAGGATTAAGACATATCTGAAGGTAAAAGGGGGTCCAACCCAGTACTAGCAAGGTGTGCTTAATAAAGTGGCCGGTGAGTGTATCTTAAAATCTACCCTTGGTCTTAGTGAGGACTCAAGCAGCATTGTTATGAACCAGCTGCAGCTGTCTGACTGACTGATTTTTTTACGCAGATCTGTAAAGATGCTGTTACAGTGATCAAGTCTACTGAAAATGAATGCATGGACCTGTTTTCCCATGTCCTGCTGACACATTAGTTCTTTAATCCTTGACGCATTCTTTAAAGGATGGTAGGCCATGGTAGTAGTAACTCTCTTAATGTCTTTGTTAAAATTTAGGTCTGAGTCCATAATCACACCCAGGTTTCTGGCATGGTCAGGTTTTTAACTTTAATGTCTGGAGCTGCTCACTGAGTTTTAACCTTTCTGCTTTGGCTCCAAAAACAACAATGTCAGTTTTATCTTTGTTCAGCTGGAGAAAATTCAGGTTCATCCATTCATTGATTTGTTTGATACATTTACCCAGCCATGATCACCTTGTGATATTGTAACATATAACTGTGTGTTGTCTGCATTAGTATTATAACTGACTCTGTTTTCTATAGTCTGAGCAAGTCGAAGCATAACCATGTTAAACAGAAGAGGCCCCAAGATAGAGCCTTGGGGGACTCCATGTCATTTTTGCCTGCATAGATGTAAAGTAACCTATAGACACAAAATAATCTATGTCTTTTAGATGTGATTTCAATCAGCTGAGTACTGTGCCAGAAAGTTCCAAACCAGGGGCTCTAATTTTGTGGCGCAGCGCAGGTGGCGCAAGCCTGGCGCACCCTGCCCAGTGCTAATTTCATGCGGTGCACCTCCATGCGCTGCCACTTTGACAATTTGGTAGACCGTCTGCGCAGAGATGGGTGTGACGGCGCGCCAGGGGGAGTTGACAGCGCACCAGGGGGAGGTGTCAGCAGATTCATGTTGGCACAGTGACAATTTCGTGCCAAAAAAGTGAGCTGAAAGCTCGCCAGCTCAAACCTGGTCTATCCTCGGCGTAAAGCAGAGCGCACCCTGCGCAGCTGTAATTTGGTGACAGGCGCAGATGTGCGCACTTGTCAACAAAGCCTCAGAGGCAGGTTTCCAGAGTGTCAGGCACATTTTAATGCAATAAACAATCACAGCAATCACTATTTAATGTAACTGTCTGAACCAGCATATACATTTGTATCTATATTAACTGTCCCGTCACATCTGATGTCAGATTAAAGCCGTTTGTCATAATGTAAAGTTAACCTGACGGCAGCTGGAAGTTTGATGCATCTTACAATTAAACAATTAACAGCCTTAACATCTGATACTGAGTATAAATCTGGCTTCTCTCATTTTGTTTAATTCTAATGAAAGAGGGAGAGAAAGACGAAGAAAAAAGAGACAAAATAAATGTTTGTCACTCAGGATTTACCCGTGATTTCCCATGTTTCTCTGTTTTAGTCTTTATTTTTAACCTGATCTAAAAAGATGGAGTACATTATTGTAATGGTGCGGCCACACCAAACGCGAATTTGCGGCGCGATTACATACAAAGTCTATGCAAAGACGCGTTTAGCCGCCGATTCGCCTCTGGCGGCGTTTGGCGCGGCGAGTTTGGAGCGTTCACGCGTTTGGGCGGTAGACGCGAATTCACTCGAGTTCAAAATATTCCCCCACGACGTCATTGTTTTGACAACGTTGGGGGGCAACTGCCGCCTGCTCCGGCTCCAACTCCGCCGGAGGATGGAGGAGAAAACAATCTGTGTGGTGTGTCATCATCCAGAGTTATACGATACGACGTGTGTACTCTACAGAGACCGGAAAAACAGGAGCAGGCTTGGTTGAAAGTCTCTGAGGAGACAGGTTTTGAATGTAAGTCCTGAAAACATTCGTTCCCAGCTGGATCTGCCTGCAAGGGCTATCACTGAGTCCGACTGTGTTTTCCTCAGCGGAGTTTTGAGCCTAATAGAGAGGAGGAAAGAGTGGGGCAGGGGCAGAGCCAGGGAAAAGATGGAAGTTCTCCGCGCTCCTCTCTTTCCTCCACCCCTTCATTATCCCCAGGGAGACCTCCGGGAACATGGGTCGGGGGTTCGGGTGGTCGGGGGTACGGGGTGTCGGAGGTTCGGGGGATCGGGGATGAGATCGCAGGGATCAACCAAGCAGGGCTGGTGGATTACCAGGGAGAGGCAGCAGGCATTGATTGTTATCTCCAAAGCTTTCACACACTCTCCTGTCATGCTTTGGAAACCACAGCTCATTGTTTTTCAGCTGCTCTTTTGGACTTTCGGTCTTTAAATGAACGAGCTCTCTACTCCGCATGCGCAGTACCGCGCATTCGCGTGTTCGCACCTCAGCTTGTCAAAAAAGTCCAGCGGCGAGACTCGGGCGTTCACGCGGCGCGTGACAAGCCATTCGCGCGAGTAAATTCGCGTGTTCGCGTTTGGTGTGGCCGCAGCATAAGGAGGATGAGGCGGAGACACCGGGAGAGTATACAGTATATCACCAAAGGTTCTGCTATTTGGCGATGACAAACCAGGAGTGCAGGTGGATCAAAAGTATTCTGAATGGATAAGCCAGCTGTGTAACTGTCTCTTCATTTTGTACTGGAGATGAAGGACTCCGCTGACCAACTCATAAGAAGTGCAAAAGTCCCAATCCGCACAGGCCACAAGTGGAAAGCGCCTGTGGAAGTAGAGAATGCCATCTCCAGCCTGCAACACAAAGAGGTGATGGGGTCAACCCAGACGGGTCGTGCTGGCCTAGGCTGGGCTGCTCCATGACAGTTCTGGTCAAAAGCCACCAAGAGGCAGCAGAAGACCATGGTGGTGGACAAGGTCACCAGGGTGGAGCAGGAGCGCTTCCACGTAAAGGCCATATCCCAGGGCAGCCAAGGAGCCTGGACACGATGGGAGGCTACCGTGCAGAGGCGTATCAGCTGGGCAGACATCTGGAGGGCACTGCAGAACAGAATAAGCTTCCTGGTCAGAGCAGCTTACGACACCCTCCCATGCCCTCGGAACCTTACTCAGTGGTTGGGGAGCGAGGTAGGTTGTCCACTGTGCAGTACCACCAAGGCGAGTCTCCAGCACATTCTGTCAGGATGCAAGGTGGCGCTGACCCAAGGACGCTTTAGGTGGCGCCATGACCAAGTTCTAGCCAAGTTGGCGGAGCTCCTGGAAAGACGCAGGGCAGCAGCAAACCGCACCCTGGAGCCGGCAAGGTCTGCGCTTGCTGCTTTCGTCAAGCCAGGCGAAACGCGCAGGGCACCTGTGCAGGAAATGACCATCCTGAGACCAGGCAAGGAGTGGCAAATGCTGGCAGACCTCAAAAGACAGCTGGTATTCCCAAGAGAGATCCTAACAACCACTCTCAGGCCAGACATTGTCATGTGGTCTGCCGTGGAGAGATCAGTCCACATGATTGAGCTTACCATCCCCTGGGAAGAGGGCATGACAGCAGCCGACGAGAGGAAACACCTCAAGTATTCCGAGCTGGCAGCGGAGTGCCAAGAGACTGGCTGGAGAGCCAGAGTACATCCCGTGGAGGCTGGAAGCAGGGGTTTTGTCAGCAATCTGTTGTTCAGCTGCTTCGCAGTGCTGGGATGACAGGGACAAGTCTGCGGAAAGTGGTGAAGGAACTGGGTGAAGAGGCCGAGAAGGCGAGCTACTGGCTGTGGCTTCGGTGGAAGGAAACCGGATGGGGTCAAACACCCGCTTAAGGGCAGCTGCAGGGAGTGGTGGGGAGACGTCCCCAAATGCCACTGCCCCCCCTGCTTGGAGATGTACTGGCATAGGGAGCGTAACATCAGTGAACGGCAGGCTCCAGCTGACGACCCTGCAGCTGCCCGCATTGGCACCGGAGGAGGTGCGACAGGCCGTAAGGCCTAAGCAGGAGTTACATCTGTCCTGTGCTATGATCTACAAAGGAACAGATTACATCTGTCCCGGGAGCTGGCCCACACGGTGACACGCTTCGTGTCCTCAGATGCGCCCCGCTGTCCATTCTCCTGCTGCAGGGACAGCGGCTCTGACCATCTCCACTACCGAGTCTTTCCAGCACACTCTCCACGGTGGCGGGGATCACTCAGACCAATCAGACGCTGCACCTCGGCCGCAGGGCATTTAAAGGCGAGGAAAGGCGCTCATTAGGTTGGTGAAGACATTGCTCGGCTGTGTTAAACCCACTCACGGCTTTTCTCCTCCCTCTCTGCCATTTGCGCAGAGGGAGGCGTGGACGCGCACTTCTGCACCTCTCTTGGCACTGCAGGAAACTTGCAAAGTGCACCAGTCACGCCCTGTCCACGAGGCGAAGGCCGGCGCAGGGCAGGTGCGCCTGCGCTTGCGCCTGGTCTACGAAATTAGAGCCCCTGGTGTCTAGTTGGTTAGGTCATATGTCATGGTTGACAAAAACAGCGTTGAGATCTAGCAGCCAGCCTGTGTCAGAGTTTAAGTAAATGTCATTAAACATCTTAACCAGAGCAGTCTCAGCACTGTGACATCATAACAGTTGTTCAGCGTCATGAAGTTATGTAACTGTTGAAAAACTGCTTTTCAATAGTTTTACTTAAAAATGGTTAATTGGACAAAGGCCTGTAGTTGTTCATCAATGTCTTGTCTAATTAATCTTTTTTTAACAGAGTCTTGATGACAGCAGTTTTCAGGGCCTGTGGGAAGACGCCTGGGAGAAGAGACAAGTTTACAATCTGTGTCAAAGCTAACACCATGGTTCGTAAGACTATTTTTTAAAGAAAAAAAGTTGTTGGCAGGATGTCTATAGGGAAGGATGGAGGATTTTAAGTGATGTGTAATGTCCTTTAGATGTTTATGGTTCATGGGATAGAACTGTCATGGCATTTAGATTGGTTCTAACATCTCATATCCCAGAGTGGATATTGACAAAATGATTTTTTTTTTCCCAGTAAAGAATCAGGCAAATTCTATTCAGTCCTCAATGGAATTAAGAACAAAAACACCTTCAGGAGAGAGCAAAGCAAATGTTCATTGAAATTTAAATCTACCAAGTGAAACAGGATCTAAAATCTGTTTTTCCGATGGACTGTATAATTTATGGATTTAATGTCTGTGATGTCACCCATCTGTTTCTGATGCAGAGTTCTGAAGCCTGTTGTTGCACTGCAAGAAACTGAAAACTTATCAAGAGTTTTTGTCTTATTTTAAGTAAAGACTTTATTTTTCTTGATATGAGCAATAGTCAACTGATCAGTCCAGATAATGACTTGTTTCAAATTATTTAAAAACAAAAAAAGAGGTCTGAATTGCTTATAACAAGTAAAAAAACAAAAATCTGCTCATGGAACAAGAATAACATCTTAATAGAAGTTACTTTTATTTTGTTCCATTGGCAGATTTTTTTAACTTGCTACAAACAATGCAGACCTCATTTGTGTTTTTAAATAACTTGAAACAAGACATTTTAATGGACTTCTCAGGTGAAAGTGGCTCATATTGAGTATAAAAAGACATTTTCTCCTGAAAATAAGACAAAAACACTCGATAAGGTTTCCGTTTTTTGCAGTGTGGTGGTGCCATATCAAAAAAGCTCGACTCAATCTAGTTTTGAGTTAGGTTGAGGGGACTTGAGCCTCTTTACAGACAGCCACTGTGAATCAGTCAATCCTGTCAGTCAAGGCCCCATTTACATGACAACGTTTCATCTGAAAATGCTAAAACGCAGGGAAAGAAATCTGCGTTTGCATGGAAGCGCCAAGGGACTGAAAACAGTGTAGTAAGCATGCTAGGCCTGTAGTCGGCGCTATAACTGTCTTGTCTAGGAGCCACTTTTGGGAGAAGTAGAGTTGGGCCAATCATCTGGTGAATTGGTGAATACTAAGCGCAGAAGTGGAGCAACAGATGCAGTGTTGCCAACTCCTCAGCATCGGAAGTAGCTAAAGGCCCACCCAAAAGTAGCTAGAGTCCCTTTTCTCCCGTGATCGTGGAGCCTCCAACCACCTAAAAAGTCGCTACATTTGTAGCTAGTCACTTTTCTCTAATTTTCTCACCAGGGGGTCCAGAAAATCGCTAAAAATAGCAACAAAGTCGCTAAGTTGGCAACACTGAACAGATGCACATTTTGTTAAATACAGTCAGCAGATTTAGCAGATTCAGCAGATTTAGCAGATTCAGCAACACAAGCACAACGCAGTAGTTTGCGACGATCATAGTAACGGTACTGTTGTACTGTAGTGTGCGCTCGAGGGGAAGCGGAGTGTGACATCAGCGTTTCCACTGAAAATTTTCGCTGTTTACACGGCAACGGTGTCGGCAGCGTTTCAGAAAAAGCCCACACTGGAGGCCGTTCTCAAAAAGTTTGCATTTTGAAACGTCCTTTCTGTGTAAACCAAGGCTAAAATGCAACAAAACTTTTGCGTTTCACCTTAAAACCATTGTCATGTAAATGGTCCCTTGTTCTGATTGGACTATCAAACTTCTAAACCGCAGTTAGAAAAAAAATTCACCCACTGTCCAAAGTGTATTGATTGCAGAATCAGTGTTCTCTATTGTATCGAGACTATCTCTCCACCCAGTCACATATTCCATATGTACGGGGCTGAGCCCACGCAGGCCAGGTGACGTGGATAATTATTTAAGACACACCACCTGTGGGAGGTGGCTGATTGCGCTACAAAAGCACCTGTGTGTTGAGCGCAAATTGATCATTTTGATTCCACGCTGCGAGCAGGTTAGATGTGGGAGAGAACGTTTTGGAAAAGGACAACTGAGTTGTAGACAGTCTTGCAACTTACTTTTGTTAGAGAGAGGGAAGTGACCTCTCGGGGTGACTGTTTACCTGGCCTTTGAAAAAAAAAAAAAAAAGACTGCGGTGTCTAGCGTATCACTCTGCCAAGGGGTTCACGCGCTGCTGACACCAAAGCTTTGCTGAACCCGTGTGGGGGACGCGGCTTTCATTACTCATGGTAGTTGCCGGTCTGGTCCGCCTGACGTATCGCTCCGTGTCCGGGGTTCACGCATCACAGGCGAAGGAAGGCGATGGAACCCGGTGCGGGGGAAGCCGCTGTCCATGCCAGTTGGCTTGTATGTGTATTGGGAATTAGAGTCTTAGTCACTCTTTTTGCTGATAAACACACAGAGCGTACAACACACAACTATGTCTCAGCGAGCACACACGTGTGAAGATTGCGGTGTGCAGATGCCCATTGAAGAGGGGCATATGAAGTGTGTATTGTGTCTGGGGGAGGGGCATGCCTCGGTCGCCAGGGACAATCCTTCCTCGTGCATGAATTGTTTTATCATGCCCAGGCCGTCCCTGGAGGCTCGCGTTTGCGTCTTTAAGGGACAAAAACGAGACCACTCCTTCAGAGAGCATACTTCGACTAAACGTCTCAGAGGGTTAGGGGCTGGTGCACAGACCCCTCCCCTTTTGCGTTGCACCTCCGAGCCTCATGAGCTGGAGGAAACAAGCGATATTGATGTTTTGGGCTCTTCAGACAGTGTTCTCCCGGCTGGCCAGGAGGAGGCATCATCTGTCTGTGATGAAGGAGAGCAGGGTAGTGCTGTGCTTCAGCTGAAAGCGCTGATTGATAGGGCAGCTCAGGCTCTTGGGTTGGAGTCTGGGGCTGGAACAGCGCCTGCCCCCTCTCGTTTTGACAGTGACTGTGGGAAGCCTCGTGGGTCATTTTCTGTTCCACTTCTGTCTGACGTGGAGGAACTGATCCAGGCTGGTTTTGCCAATCCTGCAGCCCCTTTTAGGACCTCTGTTAGCTGCAGATGGCTGTCTGCCATGCAGGATCGAGAGAAGGTCGGCTGCGCTGCTCTTCCCCAGGTGGACCAGTCTATTGCGGCCCTGGTTTTTCCATCCAGCTCTGTTTTAGGGAAAACTATGTATCCCTCCAGAAGCAGTAGGATGGTGGATGCACTTCTGGCAAAGGTGCACAGAACCATCGCGGTTCGGGCTCAGTTGGCTAATACTTTGTCCATACTGACCTTATATAACCGCATGCTTGTGCATAAGTTTGAGGGGGGTCAGGGCTCAGCGTACCTGACTAAGGAACTGCAGCTTGTCTCCTCTATCACAGTCCAGCTTATGAAGGAGCAGGCAGCAGTAGCGGGGAAGAGTATTGCATCTCTCTGGGTAACCAGTTCTCCCTGCAGCCAGAGGATCAGAGTGGTTTGTTAAAGTTGCCGGTTGATCCTCAGGCCATGTTTGGTCCTGGGGCTACTGCAATGTTACAGCAGGCCCAGGAAGCACGTCGCTGTGCATGTGAAGTGTCCGGAGCGTTTGTGCGGCGTCGCAAGTGGCAGGGTGCAGGTTCTGCTTCTAGACAATCTGCAGACTCTAGCCTGGCGCCACATTGGGGCTCCGGGGATCTTCGGGCGACCACTGAGGCCCAGCACCGTCAGAACAGGGGCAAAGGGAAACAAGGTTTGGGGACCCCGGCTAAGGGTCGTCCCAAGCCCAAGCCTCAGCCCTGACACCAGGGGGGACCCAGTGCGCCTCCACAACATCGAGGTGCACTGGTCCGCCTGGAGGGCACTGTATGCGTCCCTGTGGGTCCTGTCTACTATGACCCAGGGGTATGGTATCCAGTTTTGCCGACGCCCTCCCACCTCAGTGACCCCTATGGTGATCACTCAGGTGCCCCCCGAGCATGGGGCAGTTCTCCAGTTGGAAATTGCTGCCCTGTTAGAAAAGAGAGCCATCAGGGAAGTTCTACCAGACGACAGACAAGCTGGGTTTTATTCCTGGTACTTTCTAGTCCCCAAGAAGGATGGCGGACTTCGCCCCATCCTGGATCTGAGGGAACTAAACAGGTTCCTCCGTTCTCTGCGTTGCAAAATGCACACAGGCTCGAGGGTGAGGCATTTCATTCACAGAGGGGATTGGTTTTGTTACCAATCGACCTGAAAGATGCCCATTTCCGTGTTCCAATATGGAAGAGGCACTGGCACTTCCTCCGATTCGTTTACGACAGCAAAGTTTACAAATTCATGGTTCTCCCCTTCGGGATATCTCTGGCCCCTCGCACATTCACAAGGTGCATGGAGGCAGTGCTGTCCCCGATTCGCCAGAAGGGTATCAGGATCCTGAATTACTTGGACGATTGGCTCCTGTGTGCCCAGACAGAGCAGGAGTGTCTAGCTCACTTGTCTGTGCTGCTGGAACATCTCTTTCGTTTGGGAATTCTTTTGAACTACAAAAAGAGTTGGCTTGTGCCTTCTCAAGAGACGCAGTTTCTGGGCCTGGTCTTGGATTCTCAGACAGCACAACTTCGACTGTCGCAGGCGAGACTGGCATCCCTGGAGGCTTGCCTCTCGCAGTTCAGAGAAGGGGCCCAAGTGCCATGGCGACAGTGCCTCAGGCTCATGGGCATTATGGCGTCAATGTCGCAGGCAGTCCCACTGGCACTGCTGCACATGCGTCCAGTACAGCGGTGTCTCCTGGGTCTGGGTTTGGATCCCCAGAGAGATCTGCATACTCCCTCCTACCTCCTTTGGTGGCGATGTCCACAAAACGTGGGCAGGGGTCTCACTCTCGGCCCAGTGATTCATCGGCAGCTTGTCGCGACAGATGCTTCACTAACCGGATGGGGGGCTGTGTTCAGGGGTCGCGGAGTCAGCGGGCGCTGGCATGGCACGTACACAACACAGCACATCAACATCCTGGAGCTCCGAGCCATCTATCTGGCCCTTCGCCACTTCTTTCCTCACTTGCGGGGTCAACATGCCCTTGTGAGGACAGACAGCGTAGTCGCAGCCTCCTACATAAACAGGCAGGGCGGCTTGGGCTCTGTCCGTCTTTGCGACATGGCACAACGTCTGTGTCTGTGGGCGCACCCCAAGTTCCTTTCACTGCGAGCGGTGCATGTGTTTGGGTTAGACAATGTGGCCGTGGATCTGATCTCCAGAGGGGGGCCAGACCCGGGGGGTTGGAGGCTTCATGCTCAGGTGGTGTCAGCAATTTGGGACTGTTATGGGCAGGCGACGGTGGATCTGTTTGCGTCTCGCCAGAACACCCACTGTCCCCTGTTTTTCTCCCTGGGGAGGGACAATCCCCCTCTCGGGATGGATGCCCTGTCCAACCCGTGGCCTCACTGTCTCCTCTACGCATTTCCGCCGTTCAGTCTCCTCCCATCCCTCCTGCAGATGGCGCGGGTAGAGAATGTGAGCCTGGTATTGGTGGCTTCCCTGTGGCCTCACATAACCTGGTTTTCAGATATCCCACATCTCCTGGACGGGACTCCATGGGAACTCCCAACACGCCCGGACTTGCTGTCCCAGGGTCTGGGAAAACTGTATCACCCGTTTCCCCAAGGGCTGAGGCTCTGGGCCTGGCCCCTGCGAGGTCCGAGTTCCTAGCTATGGGCCTTCCAGACTCTGTGGTGGAAACCTTGGAAGGTGCCCGGGCACCATCGACGCGTACGCTTTATGCCTACAGATGGAACTCGTTAGTACAGTGGTGTGGACAACGGGACATTGATCCTCTTCAGTGCATGGCTCCGGAGATTCTGCAGTTCTTGCAGGAGCTTTTGAATGCAGGCAGGGCACCATCCACACTCAGGGGTATGGTGGCTGCCATCAAGGCACAAAGAGTGGGGAGATACAGTTTGCCTGCAGATGTATCCAACCTGATCTCACGGTTCCTCAAGGGGGCTCGGAGACATGGTGGAACTCATTGCAAACCGTGTGGTTACTATGTAACTTTGGTTCTCTGTGTGAAGAGACTATCTCTCCACTCCGTTACATATTCCATATGTACGGGATATGACCCCCGCTGCTTGTCAGGGTACTTGGATAATTCTTTAAGACACACCGGCTAGCCTGGCCACGCCCTATCGCGTAGCTATAAAGCGCCAGCGCAGGCGTGTGATCATTGATAGTTTGATTGAAACGTGTCTCCAAGCGGCCTAAGGACTGGAGAGATAGTCTCTTCACTCAGAGTACCAAGGTTACACAGTAACCACACGTTCTCTATCGTCTTGAGACTATCTCTCCACTCCGTTACATATTCCATATGAACGGGGTAGACCTTTAAGACACCCCGTGAGGAGACAGTGCAGCCCACAATCCCACACCACAATGTGCAACAAATGAACTATGTACAAATATACAATATACAAGACCCAGGAGTAGGCCCCGCCAGACGCTAGGGCCCATCCTGAGAGGGAAAGGGGCGCTATGGAAACCTGCAAGACGCAAGACAACCAGAGGGAACCAGCCAGAGGCCCCGCAAGATGCAAGGGCCAGCTGGCCGAAGGGAAGCCGCTCACCCGGCCCGCAAGACCCAAGGCCGAGGGGAGACGACGTGTCTACCGTCGTGCTGAGCCCAGCACCAGCTCCCCAAGGGAGGGGCTGGCAGCAACGTTAAGGCGGTAGAACCTGGTAAAGGTCGACGAGGATGACCATGTGGCAGCAGAGCAAATGGAGGACAGTGAGGCTCCTAGCCACAAGGCCCAGGAGGCAGCCACACCCCGAGTGGAGTGCGCCCGGACCCCTGATGGGACAGGCACGCCTGACAGAAGGTCAGCCTGACGGATAGCGTCCACCAACCAATGTGACAGTCTGGACTTAGACAAAGGCCTTCCCAGACGTCCAGGGTCGTAGCAGACAAAGAGCTGATCTGACCTCCGGATAGCCTGAGTCCGCCGAATGTACTCCGTCAAAGTCCTCACCGGGCACAGAGCGGACTGATCCTGCTCGGCATCCCCACCATCATCCGGAGAGGAGAGAGACCTTAGCTCAATCGATTGAGACAGGTGGAACTCAGTGAGGACCTTAAGGAGAAAGGCTGGGTTGGGTCTCAGAACAACACTGGAACCGTCTGAGGAGAACCGGCAGCAGTCTCCATGCACTGACAATGCATGAAGTTCACTCACCCTCCTGGCCGATGTAATGGCAAGCAGGAAGGCGGTCTTAATGGAGAGCCACTTCAGATCAGCACCCCCTAGGGGTTCAAAAGGGGGACTCTGAAGAGCCTCAAGGACGATATACAAGTCCCATGAGGGAACTGCGGGACCAGCAGTTTGCACCGTAAGCCTGTGGGCCCCCCACAGAAACCGAGAGATGAGGGCACAGTCCTCAGCGCCCAGCGCAACATCACCGATTCGCACTGCTTTGATTGCTGCCACCAATCCTCGCAGTGTTACCGCAGCCTTCCGGGCCTCCAGCTGAGACTGCATAAACTGCAGGATGTGCTGAGCTGAGGCTAAGTAGGGGTCTACCTGGTTAGACCCACACCAGGCAGCAAACAGTTGCCAATGGTAGGAATACGCCGCCCTTGTGGATGGAGCCCGGGCCTGCTGAATCGTTGCCACAACTGGCTCTGGTAACCCTAAGGCCAGAAGCCTGTCCCTCTCAGGGGCCAAGCCACCAACCTGAGCCCCGCTGGAAAGGGGTGGAACAGGGCTCCGTCCGCCTGGGAGAGAAGGTCCCTCCGGCACGGGAGCTCCCATGGTGGTCCGTCCAGCAGAGGAGGAATGCCTGAGAACCATGCCATGTGGGGCCACAGAGGCGCCACCAGTATCACGCGCACATGCTCCACCTGGACTCTTCTCAGAAGAGGCTGGAGAAGAGCAAAGGGGGGGGAAGCGTAGAGCAGAACCCTGGGCGATTAATGAGCCAGAGCACCCCAGCCCAAGGGGGGCTCGTCGTTCCTCAGCGAGAAAAAGAGCTGGCAGTGGGACGACTCCCTTGATGCGAACAGGTCGACTTCTGCCCTGCCGAAGCAACGCCATATCTAGGACACCACTTCCGGATGGAGCCTCCATTCCCCCGGCTGAGGGCCCCCCCCTCATGATGTCCACCGCGGAGTTCAGTACTCCCGGCACATGTACGGCTCTGAGCGAGAGGAAGATGGGGTGGGCCCACTGCCAGAGAACTGTCGCCAGCTTGCACGGGACCGGAGAGCCCAGCCCCCCCTGCCTGTTGATGTAAGCGGCCGCCACTGTGCTGTCGGTGCGGACAATCACATGATGACCCTTCAGTCTCGGCAAGAAATGACACAGAGCGAGAAGAGCCGCCCTCAGTTCCAGGACATTTATGTGCTGACCCTGCCACCGGCCGGTCCAGACACCATTGACCCCCCAGCCTTCGTGTACCGTGCCCCACCCTGCCGGGGATGCGTCGGTGTACACCAGCTGGCGATTTATCACTGGACCCAGATCGCAGCCCGCCCTGATGTTCGCGGGGACCTTCCACCACCGTAGGGCTCTGTGGAGCCTCTGGGAGACCCGTACTTTGGTCTTGTGGGACCTCTGAGGGCACAACCCCAAGCTTAGCAGACACCTTTGTACAGGCCGCATGTGCAGGAGGGCGAGGGGAACTACCTGCACCATGGCCACCATTAGGCCCATGAGGCGAAGGCAGAGGCCCCAGTTGACCAGATCGTGCAACTGGAACAGGGCAACACAAGACCTGAAGGCGAGCTGCCTCTCCTGGGTCAGAGCAACTGTACCGCTCCTCGAGTCCAGGACCATACCCAAGAAGGAGGTCACCTGGGCCGGTTCGGGCCTGCTCTTCTAGTAGTTTAAGCGCAGGCCTAAACTCTGAACGTGGTCCAGCAGCAGGGCAACGTGTTGGCGGCATTGCTCCTCTGAGACTGCGCAAACCAGCCAGTCGTCGAGGTAGTTCAGGATCCTGACGCCCCTGTGCCTCAGGGAGGAGAGAACCGCATCCATACAACGAGTGAAGGTGCATGGTGCCAGAGAAATACCGAACGGCAGCACCTGAAACTCGTATACCTTGCCTGCAAAGCCGAACCGCAGGAAACGCCAGTGACCCCTCCAGATTGGTATCTGGAAATAGGCGTCCTTCAGGTCTATAGTGGCGAACCAATCTCCTGCAGAGATTGCCTGCCTCACCCTGGGGACCGTCAAAATCCGGCATCGCAGGGGCCGGAGATACTGATTCAACCCCCTGAGGTCCAGAATTGGGCGAAGCCCTCCATCCCTCTTTGGGAGAAAAACCCAGCCCGCTGATCCCCTGAGGCCACCTCCCTTATAGCCCCTTTTTCCAGAAGAGCGGACAGCTCTGCCTGCAGAACCGCCCTCTGGTGAGGATCG
Source organism: Halichoeres trimaculatus (assembly GCF_033239565.1). Lineage (NCBI taxonomy): Eukaryota > Metazoa > Chordata > Actinopteri > Labriformes > Labridae > Halichoeres > Halichoeres trimaculatus. The sequence goes on from NW_027437184.1 coordinate 31,118,959, forward strand.
GCCACTGTTGTAAACATGGGTGTCCTTGTAACTGGCGGTCGGCGTAAAAACTGGATGTGATACACGTGGGTCATGGTGGAAACCACCCACAGGTCGGCCTCCAGGGCCAACCAAGCCATCCTGCGAGCAGCGGATGGGGGAGCCTGGTTGGCTTCCCCGGATAATTGTCAGGAGGGTTGAGGGCGCTTAGAGGATCCCTCTGCCTTAGCAGTCAGTCCTCTGCCCCTGCCCTGGCAGCGGCGCCTATTCTGCCGAGAGGCCTCTAGCTGGAGTCTAAGGTCCCCTTGACCCCATGACGAGGCCTCAGGAGCTGCTGCTGGTCGAGAGCGAGACCGTCTAGGCCTGGAGCCTGCGGCACGCTTGACAAGGCCCCCCGAAACCTCCTTAGCACAGCGGCCGCTCTCCTGCGCCTGCTGCAGTAAGGCAGTGGCGTGAGGGCCAAACATGGCTGTGGGTTCCACCGGCACCTTAAGCAGACAGTCTCTATCCCCCTGTTGCAGCAGGGATTGAGACAGCCACAAGTGGCGCCTAGCTACCCAAAAGGAAGCTAAGACACTGCCTGCCGCCTCAGCCTGCTCCCTCATCACTGAGGAGAGGCATGAGGAGGCCATCTGCAGCTCCTCACCCATACTGGTGTCGAGCTGAACCTGCCGAGACAAGTCTCGGAGGTAAAGAGACAAGATAGCCCCTGTATTTGCCAGCCGAGTCTGCACCGACATGGCTTTATGTAGCCTGGCGAGCAGACTATCCATGACCCTGCAATTTTTACTCGAGCAGGTGGCGTTCCCAAGTATGGAGTTAGAGGGGGACACCAAAGGAGTGAGGACCCGGTCCACTGGGGGAAGTGTCCCACAAGCAACCTGGTCCCTGTTGTGCATGTTAGAAAACCGGCGACATGCTGCAGACCACTTGTGGGCAGTGGCTGGAGTGTGGAACTGCTGGCACAGCAGCTCCTTAAAATCAGGTAGGAGCGGAACCTGCGTAGAGGCAGGGCGCATCTCCTCACCCCCTGGGATTCTCAGGAAGGGCAACACCCAGAGCCCTAGAAGCCCTGGTAATTACCTCCTCAAACCGACGGGCTACCTCTCCCGTAGTTACCTCACTCACAGACGGCTGGGCGCATGAGAGAACATTCTCCTCGGAGGAAGAGATGGTCTCCACATCTACATCCTCGTCCAGAATAAAACAGTCCATGCACGACTGAGGGTTTTCTCTGGAGGCTTAAGCATGTTCATGCCCAAGACATAAAATGCAGTTATCATGCCCATCCTCTAGGGGCATCGCCACCCCACAGCCCACACAACAGTGTCCCTCCTGAGCCGCCATGCTGACCCAGAGGTACTCCGTCACTTCCTGTTAGCCGTAGCACCGAAGCTAGCTCACTTATTTCCCTTTTTGTTTTTTGTGTGTGTGTTTGTTCTTGTAATGGACTGTGTGCACCGGCCGCTCGAGGGAGCCGTACGCTACGGTGGGGTGGACAAAGGAGTGCTTAAACTATCGGAGGAGAGACTATTGGAGAGGGAAAGACCGGCGTCCGTCGCCAGGTGCATTAGCCCGCGAGCCGCAAGCAATACACTGGCGAGAGGACACCACCAGAGCCGGGAGCTGGAGCGTAGCTCTGGGCCGACCCTCAGATGATCACACTGCAGCTGTCACAGTCAGTACCTCACCACCGAATGCGTCAGCTCACGAGCCGTGAGCTATACGTTGGGGAGAGAGCACCATATCGAACAGTCAGCACCGAGCGTGTATCCACCGAGCGTGTTAGCTCACGATCCGCAAGCAATACACTCAGAGGAACACAGCCACCCCCGCCGGCAGCCAGAGGACCTCCGGCTCACCCAGACAGGATGACTTCGTTCATGAAAAACAGACAAGAAGAGCCCAAGACACAGTAATCCAGGGAGGCTGCCAAAGACAGACGCCCCAACTTACAACAGGTAAGCGGATTCGACAACCACACCCTGGCTCTTTCTGTACGTAGATTGAGAGATTCTGCACCCTGACGCACACGTGGAGATCAAACAATCAATGATCACACCCCTGCGCTGGCGCTTTATAGCTACGCGATAGGGCGTGGCCGGGCTAGCCGGTGTGTCTTAAAGAATTATCCAAGTACCCTGACAAGCAGCGGGGGTCATATCCCGTACATATGGAATATGTAACGGAGTGGAGAGATAGTCTCAAGACGATAGAGAACACCCCTTCCCTCCTGGGATTTGGAGGTGGTTCTGTGGGCCTTGGAGAGGGCTCCCTTTGAGCCTATGGAGGCAGCGGACCTGAAGTGGGTCTCGCTTAAAACTGCCCTTTTACTGGCATTGGCTTCAGCTAAAAGGGTGGGGAAGCTCCAAGCTCTCTCTGTACATCAGGACCTGTGCAGGTTCCTGCCTGGGGGAGCTGGCGTGGTTTTGAGACCTAACCCGCTGTTTTGTCCTAAGGTCATGACAGTGACAAGCTCCGACTTGGGCATCTCACCGAAGTCCCTGTTTTTGACACGGCAGACAGGGAGTGGTGAGGAGCGGTCTCTTGTATGTCCGGTCAGGGCCCCAGAGGTGTACATAACACGGACGAGAGATCACAGGACCACAGATCAGCTGTTCGTCTGTTTCAAGGCGGAGAAGTGGGGTCGGACTTTGTCAAAGGCTCGCTTGTCACACTGGATTGTGGACGCGATTCGCCATGCCTACGAGGTGGTGGGGGTTCAGTTTCCCACCAATGTCAGGGCACACTCCACCCGAGGGGTGGCTGCTTCCTGGGCATTGTGGCAGGGTGCCTCACCTAGTGAGATTTGTGCCGCCGCCACCTGGTCGGCCCCATCTACTTTTGCCCGGTTTTACCTGGTTAATGTCCTGCACATCCTTTGAGGAACGGATGCTTGGTACCACTCACTGACAGTGTGGTCCTTCCCTGTAGCCTTGCGTCTTGCAGGCTGGGGATCCTCTGGTGACATTCTCTTGCGTCTGGCAGAGTTGTTGCCTGACCTGCCTTTGCGTCTTGCGGGGCTGGGTCACCTTGGTTGCGTCTGGCACCGAGGCTAAGGCCCCATACTTTGCGCCTTGCGGGTATGGGTGCTTGTGTATATATTTCATCTTTCTAGCACATGGGTGTGTTTTTTGTTTGAGCACTTGGTGGCGGCAACATCTCATTCGAATAACATCCTGCTCGATCCCCTTGCGGTGTGTCTTAAAGAGCCCCTTACATATGGAATATGTAACTGGGTGGAGAGATAGTCTTGAGACGATAGAGAACGTTACGGTTACAGTATGTAACCATGGTTCTCTGAGTGAAGAGGCTATCTCTCCAGCTCGATTCCGCTCTGGGATTCGTTTTCATCAAAATTGTATCAATTTGCGCTCAACACACAGGTGCTTATGTAGCGCAATCAGCCACCTCCCACAGGTAGTGTGTCTTAAATAATTATCCACGTCACCTGGCCTGCGTGGGCTCAGCCCCGTACATATGGAATATGTAACTGGGTGGAGAGATAGTCTCTTCACTCAGAGAACCATGGTTACATACTGTAACCGTAACGTTTTAGATCCAAGCCATTTTGAAACAGGCTGTAAATGTGTTTATTAGTGCCGTAACAGTCTGTTTTTTTGGCTGGTTGTGAATGTGACTTACAGTCTTTCTCAATGAACAGCAACTTTTAGGCATAGGCTTCATTTTTCTAAACTAGATGTTGCCCCTTGGGAAAACCCAAAGAAATGATTAGCTATATTGATCATTAAATCCTTTTTCTCAGCTGATAACTAGATTTATAAAATCTCTGATTGGTTGTTCAGAAGACTCAGCTGTAATATCGTGGTGGTGTCGTAACCATTGTGAAGATTTTAAGATGCAGCTTTGAACTTGTTGCCTGTTTTTTTTTAGCAGGGTTGACAAACTGTTTGAATCTGTCTCAAATGTACTCCTTAAGGAAATTAATCACATGCACTCTAAATTCTTGTTGACAGGTATTCAATTTTGAAAATTTCCTAAACCCTTACTACAGTGAGCAGGCAGCTGAAAACAGTGATTTACTCTGGTTTATTCACACTCACACACACTCATACACACACATATGCATGTGTACAAGATAGGGCAGTGTGAGCAGTGGGTTTTGGCTGCTCCAGTAAGACATCAGAGGAGGCAGCAGCTGGCACCGTGTTCAGAGAGAGGCAGGGAGAAAGATGACGGGGGATATACGGAGTCTGTCAGAAGCAATGTCAGGGCACGGCTCTCCTCATCTGCTCTCTGCCGGGCTCCATTCATCTTGGCAGATAGCAATTTATATGTCAAGTTAACCTCTCTCCGAAGACTTGGCTCTGATGTCTGACTGGGGCAGAACAACTCCTCTGACAATTCTACGGTGCAATAACACAATTACAGGGCGGCGAATGGAGCGGAGAACAGCTCTAACAGTCGTAGTACATTAACCTCCTTTCAGCACAGAGGCTGGCTTCATACTCACACAGCCTGTGTGCAATGTAAAGGGAGGAGTATAACAGCAGAAATATAACCACTTCAACAGAATCAGGTCACAGAATGCTCTCAAAATGTTGAAGGAGGCTCAGATGCTGAAATGTGAAGTAGGTAGTGTTTTGTGAAATATATTGCTGAGAATTCAACTGTTTCTTGATACATTTCTGAGTCTGAATTCCTTCAGTGTGGTTATCAAGCATAACTGGTCGAGACGGTGTCACAAAAACTGAGAGTGGAGCAGGTTTGCGTTTATTTTGCATCACCTCCATTGAGACTTTTGTGGACATGCCAGGGTACAATCTGTTCCCCCTTTTTTTAGTTAGAGGGGACCCACAGGTAAATTTCAAGGGTGGTTCTGAAGTTGAATTTTTTTGGATGAGGACCTGTACGAGCAATTTCAAGCCAATTTTCAGGTTTTCTGCGTAAGACAACATGCCCACAATAAATGTTGAGCAATTTCACAACCATAAGGGTCATAAACTTAAAGTTGGTATCAAATAAAAGCTAACAATCATGGGCTGCTTGCCAAAATTTCATAATCAAAATTTTATGATTTTTTTTTTTTTTTAAGTAGAGCTAGAACAAGTAAAAAAAAACTATCTCCACCTATATAGATGAGTATCTAAAAGTCCAGGTAAAAAATTGCAATTCCAGGTGCCTTTGGTAATATTTGACCTTATTAATGAAAAGAGACTTAAATATGTGTTCTGTGTAAATTCTGTACAGTTCAGATCAGATCAGGTCAAGGTCTCATCCAGAACATCTTACCATGGATCTGGTTGTAGTCTAGCAGCTGTTCGATTGGACCGACAGCTGCCATGGCTGGCAGAGGTGGGCGGATCAATCCAAATATCGATAATATCAATACCAACGTTGGTATTAATATCAAATGATACCAGTGTAAAAAGATCGATACTCTTGTTTAACTTTTTCTCCTGCATGCACTGACTGCTGAGGTTTTATGAAAGTGGCGACCTGTCTGTGTCTGCACCGTCACATGGTTCAGCAGCAGGGGAACAAGCAGGCAGACTCTTTAAAACATTTGTTCTGGTGTAATAATTCTTTATACTTTACTATTTTAAAAAATGGGTGCAATAATGGGAGGACTTTTGTTTATTAAGTTTTTTGTATATAAGTCTTCAACTCTGTTCCCATTCCAAAATAGATTTTGTTTTGATTTTACCAAAAAGTGACTATTTTTTGCACTTTATTTTCTTAGAAAAAGAATTCCATACAACAATATTTTGGGGAAAATTTGTTTTGTTACTGTTGTATTGTTTCTGAACATAAATGTTTATCATGACACTCAAGTAATTTGTAGTCACCTTTATACTTTGTCCCAATTCTGCCCTGGGTTTCAACTATATAATCAAAAGTAAAAAAAATCACAAAAACACTTTAAGGCCCACAGTTTGATGATACATCAACCTTGAATATTAAAAAGTATTGGTTTCAGTATCAGTATTGGGGATACTGCCCCTGTATTTCCTTGGTATCGTATCATTAACAAAATTCCTTATATACTGTATAGTGAATGACCATGCTCACTCAGATTTCAGACAGCACTACAGAATGGTGTATTCACTATATAGTGAATAGGAAGTGATTTTGGACACAGCCTTGGTCTTGCCGTGTATTGAACCTTGCCTGCCTTTTGTGACCTCGCCTTTTGCCTCACGTCTGTCTGTGACCTCTGCCCTTCTGTGCACTGACTTCAGTGCAGACTCTGATCAAAGCCTTTTTGCCCTCCGAACTCTGGTCCTGGTGTCCTGCATTTGTCTTTCTGTGCTAAGTTCATGATACAGATCCTCCTCCCATTTTCCCTCTAATGAGTCCAGAGGCACCAGCCCACAGGCATTCAACCACTGATGAACGAAACTTTTGGCTCCTTTGCACCTGGTTTAGGACTAAAAATTTCATCTTAAAGGATGAATCCTATGTTTCAATATCTTGTTTTAAAATTCAGAAAGTAGAAGTAAATAGTTTGCTTTGTGCAGCTAATTAAACTTGTGTGTTATCCAGACACCTAGATATTAAAATTTTTTGTGACAAATTTTAAAAGACCTTGGATCAAGAACAGATGGGCTGCATTCCCAGTAAGCTCGCTTTTTTAGTAAGTTCATTTTGTTTCCCGAATTATTTCCAAGTTCTTTCGGCAGTCCCATAAGTTTTGGGAAAAACCATGTATATGGTCAGATATAAATTGTAACGTGGTCAGCATTAAGTTCCACTTTGTGCTGATTAATACCTTTATTTTAACATGCCTTAAGGACAAAGCCAATGGCTCAATAACTAATGCAACAATGGGACTTACAAAGGGCATCCCTGCCCTGTGGATCCAAGTACAGTCTGTGCAGTGTGTGTCTCGGTGTGTGTGAGGAGCGTCCCTGCCCCTCCAGCTCAGAGGAAGCAGAAGATAACAGCGTCCTCTGTGCTGGTGAGGTGGGGGCACTCCTCCTCCTCTGGGCCAGCAGCTGCAGACGGTGGTGTGAAGGAGCAGGGGGGTTGTCCATGGTGGGTCGGTGGTCTTCATGCGATCAACTGTTGGCTTATCTCCGCTCTGAGCAACAAAAGAACAAGATGGATGAAGAGTTTGCTCACAAATTTAGCCCCTGCTTTTGCTCTTTAACTGCTCCCATATTAATCTCTGTGTTTCTAAACAAGTTGATCTCTGCTTGATAACTTTACTGTCACTGCTGTAGTCTGAGAGGGGATCACTTACTGAGTGCACTGGAGGAAAGACTACCACCGCTCTGCAGCTGGTCTCTTCTCATCCGTCCTCATCTGGTCCTCATCTGGTCCTCATCTGGTCCTCCCTCCATGGCTCCTCCTCATGGTCTCCTCGGCTCTGTAAAACAAGAGATAAAAGCACAAAAACACAAAAACAGGGTGAGCTCATAAGGAAAAAAATTATACTTGAATGACTCAAGAATTAAAGTTTGTGCAACATTTCAAACACTGATATAAAGTGGTACTTACCTTCACTGTGGACATTCAACACTCAACAACAATCATGAGGTTTGCTTGTTAGTGTGTGTGTGTGTTTGTGTGTGTGTATACTTAGCTCTCCAGCAGCAAACAGAGTCTCTGTCATCGCACCGTCCAGTATGGTAGGACAGAACGTGTCAGAATCTGTTTGTGCTGGAGCTGAGGCCGGACAGCGATGAAGGAGCCCAGTCTTCATCACTCGGGCCTCAGCCTCTTCGTACTTACCCGATCTGGGCTACTTCCCTGCTGGATTCTCTTTTCAGGATGTTTAAAAAATTACTGACGCACTTAAAAAGTTATGATAATAATGATAATAATACAGCAAAAGAAGACAGTTAAATTGAAAATTAATAAATAAATAAAATAAACATATTAAATACAACACAAACAATGACACTGAAAATTAAAAACAACTTTAATAAAATAAATTTTAAAAAACAGTTGAAATAATGTTGAAAAAAATCTAAACTTATATTTTAACTCATCAAAACAATAATAAAATAAAACTTACAAAAAAAAATGAAAAAAATCAATTTAATATTAAATGAAACTTCAAACGGATTTTAAAATTTCTAAGTCAAAAACTGACCTTTAAATAAAATTGTCAAACACAAAATGAAAAATAAAAATGCAAATTCTAAAATAAAATACTTACCAAATAAAAACTTAAGAAGTAAATAAACAAATAAGTACATTGAAATAAACTACAATCAAAAAAACAGCTTGCAAATCAGAATAAACTTAAAGAAGAAAACACAACAATCCAAAACATGTTGAGTAAAATGAAACTGTTGGTGAGGATGCTGACTGTATTAAAGTTGTCTTGTGTCCAGAAATATTCCCAGTTCTTTGAGCAGACCCATAAGTTTTGGAAATCTATGTAAAGGGTCAGATGTAAATAATTACATGTGGTCAGCATTAAGTTCCACTTTGTGCTCATTAATACCTTTATTTAAACATGCCTTAAGGACAAAGCCAATGGTACAATAACTAATGCAACAAGGGGGCTTACAAAGGGCATCCCTGCCCTGTGGATCCAAATACAGTCTATGCAGTGTGTGTCTCGGTGTGTGTGTGAGGAGCGTCCCTGCCCCTCCAGCTCAGAGGAAGCAGAAGATAACAGCGTCCTCTGTGCTGGTGAGGTGGGGGCACTCCTCCTCCTCTGGGCCAGCAGCTGCAGACGGTGGTGTGAAGAAGCAGGGGGGTTGTCCATGGTGGGTCGGTGGTCTTCATGTGATCGACTGTTGGTTTATCTCCGATCTGAGCAACAAAAGAAAAAGATGGATGAAGAGTTTGCTCACAAATTTAGCCCCTGCTTTTGCTTTTTAACTGCTCCCATAATAGTCTCTGTGTCTCAAATCAAGTTGATCTCTGCTTGATAACTTAACTGTCACTGCTGTAGTCTGAGAGGATCACTTACTGAGTGCACTGGAGGAAAGACTACCACCGCTCTGCAGCTGGTCTCTTCTCATCTGTCCTCATCTGGTCCTCATCTGGTCCACCCTCCATGGCTCCTCCTCATGGTCTCCTCGGCTCTGTAAAACAAGACATAAAAACACAAAAACAGAGTGAGCTCATAAGGACAAAAATTATATTGAATGACTCAAGAATTACAGTTTGTGCAACATTTCAAACACTGATATAAAGTGGTACTTACCTTCACTGTGGACATTCAACACACAACAACAATCATGAGGTTTGCTTGTTAGTGGGTGTGTGTGTGTGTTTGTGTGTGTGTGTATACTTCTCTCTCCAGCAGCAAACAGAGTCTCTGTCATCGCTCCGTCCAGTGTGGTAGGACAGAACGTGTCAGAATCAGTTTGTGCTGGAGCTGAGGCCGGACAGCGATGAAGGAGCCCACTCGGGCCTCAGCCTCTTTGTACTTACCTGATCTGGGCTATTTCCCTGCCTGCTTCTCTTTTCAGGATGGAAAAAAAAACTGACACACTTATTTAAAAAAGTAATAATGAATAATAATAATAATAATAAAGTAAAAACAAAACATTTAAATAAAAAAAGTGTTTGAACAAAGTAGATAAGAAACAAAAAAATGACACTGAAAATAAAATCTACAAAAAATAAACAAATTTAAAAAACAGTTAAAAATGTATTGAAAAAATCTCAAATTAAAAGTAAAAACAACTATAATAGAATAAAACTTACCCGAAAATGGAAAAAAAAGAACTTTAAAAATTAAAAGAAACTGCAATCAGTCATTAGAATTTCTAAGTTACTAACTTATCCTCAAGACAAATTGTCAAACGTAAAAAGCAAAATACAAGTTCAAATCATCACTAAAAAACCTTACCAAATAACAACTGAAGAAGGAAATGAACAGATAAATACATTAAAACAAACTACAATAAAAAAAACAGCTTGCAAATCAAAATAAACTTAAAGAAGAAAACCCAACAACCACAAACATGTTGAGGAAAATGAAACTGATACTTACCTGTTCTGGGATACACCCCCCACCCCCCTATCCTTTTCTGGACATAAAAAAATGATGATCATAAAGTGAAACAACAAATAAATAAAAAAAAGTAAATAAACAAGTTAATTAAAACACAAAAAAATGACTCTACAAAATTAAAAACAACAACAAAAAATAAATTTCAAAAAACACTTGAAATTATTTTGAAAAGATCTAAACTATCTAAACTAAAAATCAATTTTAAAATTAAATAAAACTGCAATCAGATATTAAAATTTCTAAGTTGCAAACTTACCTTGACAACAAATTGTCAACATTGAAAAAATCTAAACCAAAATTAAAACTAAAAAACAACAATAATACAATAAAACTTACCAAAAAAATTAAAAGAAAAATCTATTTTAAAGTAAATGAAACTGCAATCAGATATTAAAAATTCTAAGTCACAAACTTACTTTTAAAATGAATTGTCAAACATAACACGAAAAATAAAAATGCAAATTATAAACTAAAAAAAACCTTACCAAATAAAAACTGGTGAAGTCAATAAACAGATAAATACAATAAAAACAAACTACAATTAAAAACAAAAACAGCTTGCAAATCAAAATAAACTAAAAGAAGACAACCCAACAATCCAAATCATGTTGAGGAAAATGAAACTGTTGGTGAGGATGCTGCTGAAAGGTGGTCTAGAGATAACTGGACTTTGCTGGCACGAGGGCTGCAGGTGTTTTTGCAGAAGCTGGAGTTGGAGGTCTGTTGGTTCTTTCTGGAGGAGGCTGCAGGAGTGCGTTGGTGGCTGATGGTGTCTGGCACTTGAAGGTTTTTGGAGCAGGAGGTGGAACAGGAAACTGTTGGTCCCGAAGGCCTAAGGATGAAGGCCGGGGTTGGAAGGTCTGGGCGTTTTCTGACGGTCATATTAAGCTGTAGAGTTATGGCAGACGGAGCAGGCGGAGCTATCTAGTCAGAACAGAACGCAGCGGAGATCGACGCTGGCGTAGAAACGGTAACGCTGACATTTTGACGGTGGAGGAGGACGCAGACGACGTGTTGTTTTGCCCATGTGCAGCAGTGTGGTAGTAGAAGCTGCTGCACATGTCGGAGCTCGCCGGTGGTTGATTCGACGGACGCAGGTTGGAGGTTTGGCATGGTCTCCAGATGTTAATTGGAGGTGGCAGGTTTAAGGTGGAGCAACTTTGTACCTTTTTTTTTTAACTTTAAGAGTTTGATATTGACTTAAAACAACAGCACTTACTTACCTGAAACTTGTCTTAAACTTATCTGAAACTTATCTAAAACTTAACTGAAACTTATCTTAAACTCAACTGAAACTTATCGAAAACTTAACTGAAACTTGTCTTAAACTTAACTGTAACTTAACTTACACTTAACTAATACTTATCTAATACAGAACTCTACAGTTCTTGTCTACAAATTGAAATATGTAATTAGCCTGAATTCATAAGCTAAGGTAAAGACATTAAGTCTTCATCCGCTTCCTAGGCTGAGTCACTGGCTCTGGCTCTCCAGAGATGTCCACATCATAATGGGGAGGATGATCCTTAGCCCCATATGTGGTGTTCACTTGAACCAGTCCCGTCTCTGAAACTGTTTCAGTAGTTGACGGGCGGCCCAGTCGCTCCCAGAGCGCTTGTTTGATCCGTCGCCCCAGCTCCAAACTGTACGGACGAGGACGACCGTTCTTGTACCTGTGAAAGAGACACCAGAGTTTAAAAAACATGACATAACAAACAAAGAAAAGTTTTAAAATCATGATCAGTTTGGGATGTAGACAGAAGAAGTTTGAAGTTATTAGACACAAACATACTTCAGCATGTCATCTACCACAGAGTGGTAGATCTTCTGGTACTCAGACACGGTGTGGTTGTGGATCATCAATGGGGTGTCCTCTGGGGGTGGAGCTGTTGAAGGCTGCTCCCTGGGAGCTTGGCTGGAAACTGTAGGCAGCTCATCTGGTGGAATAGTAGCTGGGAAGCCGCCATCTTTCCTGGTGCGTTTGGGAGCAGGGCTTGACTGGGAGGCCTGCTTCCTCTTGCGTCCAGCAGCAGGTGCTGGGCGATGGTGCTCTGAGCGCTTTACAGAGATTTCAACAAATGGGAGAATGTCAGGCTCCAGTAAAGTTCACAACAACTTCACCAAAATATTCAGCTTCTTGTGGAAATAATTGAGTTCCAAGTTGACATCTTACAGCTAAAGTGAAATACTGCTAACTTTAGATTTGTTGCCTTAAAGCCACAATAACAAAAACAATCCTTTAAAAACGCATCAACTTGGTCCTGATTTTACATTGCTCATATAATGTTTGTAGTAGGGGAGACCAGGTATGGTTGTAACACTTTTTGCTTCAGTACCTCCAACTCACTGAATTTTTGAGTCAGAGTTCTCAAACTTTAATGCAAAGTTCCCGCATTTGTTTACTACAAATGGCTCCAACTCAAACCTCTGCTAGAAGATCACAGACCTCACCAGGTGATGTAAGATACATGGAGGTTTGTTACAACCATCCCCACTAACAGGGAAGGTTTGTAACACATGCTGGGTAAGTTGTAACCATTAGACAGAAAAAAAGCAAAAGCAGAGATCCGACCCCTCAAAAAGAGGTTTATTTAATAGAACAATCTAGAACAATGTTCTGGACAATTTGTGACTTCATCAGGTGTTTTTTTAAAAAACACCTGCAAGTACACCTCTGTCAGTCTTTCTTTTCCACTGCCTAAAGTTATGAAACATTATTAAAATCAAGAAAATGTCCTAAGTGGTTCATAAGGGGATGGTGGTGACGCATTTTTAAAGATGTGTTACAACCTTCTCCACCACTGTCAGCCAGTGTTTAGCTAGCTGTATTAGCATAGTGGGTTGACAATAGCATCACACTTAGCCTGAGGCCCTGTTTACACGACAATGTTTCATCTAAAAACGCTAAAATGCAGTGAAAAAAATCTGCGTTTACACGGACACGCTGAGGGACTGAAAACGCTGTAGTAAGCATAGCAGGCCTGCAGGTGGCGCTATAACTGTCTTGTCCAGAAGATAGATAGAGATAGATCTCCACCGAAGTAGAGTTGAGCCGATCATCTGGTGTATTGGAGAGTAATAAGTGCAAAAGTGGAGCAACAGATGCACATTTTGTAGAAAGACAGTCAACAGATTCAGCAGCACAAGCTCAACACGGTGATCCGTGACGATCGCAACAACGGTACTGTTGTCCTGTTGTATGCACTTACGCGAAGCAGAGCATGACGTCAGCTTTTCCACTGAAAACGCCAGCTTACATTTTACACGGGAACTGTGTCGGTAGCGTTTCGGAAAAATTCCACTCTTGAGGCTGTTTACAAAGTTTGCTTTTTAGGTCGGCTGACACCTTGTTTCCGTGTAAACGCGAGACTGAAATGCACCAGAACTTTTGCGTTTCAGCCTAAAACCGTTGTCAAGAAAACAGCCCCTTAGCATAGTGGATTGAAATTAGCATGGGAAAAATGCATCACATTAGCCTGAGAAACTACAGTTGATTCTGACACAAGTCAAATGGTCTTATCTGGAATTGTATAAATGTCAAACAAAATATAGTCTTCGTCAAAAGTTCACTTTATTTCTTGTAAATCAGTTTTTCTTTATAGAATCTGGATGCGGCTGTTTCCAGCCCTGACAGACACCCTGTGTGATCAGGGTGGAAGTGGGTAAATATTGGAATGATCTCATGACTCCTATCTTATCCCTGATTGGTGGAATTGATTGTGTTACAACTCTCCCCATGTTACAGCCCCACCTGGTCTCCCCTATTCTGTTGGGATTGTTGTGAGATCTTACAGTATGAAACTCAAATGTGTTACCTCGTTATCCCCGCAGCAGGGGCAGGGAGCGGGAGCTGTGAGCTGTCTTTTAGCACGGCGTGCTGAGATCATCCTGGCTTTGCAGTAGTCGTGGTCCAGGAGGTGGTGATTCACAACAGACTGCAGCGAAACATTAACACAAGTCCAGACAAAAATTTAATACCAGTGCACAAAAAATGGAGATGGGATTATCCTAAATAACCTGCGTGACTTAAAACATCGACTGAATTAGTGTCTTCTTCAACATCATTGTCCCGTTAGTTATTCAAACTCATCCCACCCCCACCATACCAACTTTTAAATATCATCTTAAAACTCATTTTTATTCTTTGGCTTTTGATTCAGCGTGAGAGTTGTTTGATCTCTGTCCTTTTATTTCTCTTATGGTCTTAACCCCTGTGTTTTTTATGGCTCTTATTTGTTTCTGTTAGCTGTTATATTTTATTTTTTACTGATGTTCTGATTTGATTTTTACTGTGCAGCACTTTGGTAAACTTGACTGTTTTATTTAAATGTGCTCTGTATAAATAAAGTGGATTGGATTGATTTAACTAATACCCAAAAGGTGAACATGTCATGGAATAAATGAAGGTTTGAATCCTGTTTGAATCAACTGTTCTAATGAACTGAACTTCTCCAGGATGGGCAGATTAAAGATGATCATCTTACTTCACCAAATCACACAAACTTTAAGTTCTATTCTCACTGTTCTCCATTAACTTTTAGACTGTTCAAAGATGAGATGCAGATTGAAAATCTGAATCAAAGTATTAAAGGATGGACTGGTAGCTTTGGGAGATAGTTTATTCAGACAGTTCTTGTGAATTTATCTCATTGAAACAAACTCATAAAAAGTGAATCAATCAATAATGCACAACAACATTTGAATCAGCAGGCTTTGCACTGCATGTTTCCGATGATGTCTTCAAGTGTTTGATTTATAATTTGAATTACAGAATTTAAAATCATTACAAAAACACACATTTGATTCATTCACTTATTTATTCATATGCTCAGAAATTAAACAAACAACTTTGAGGAATTGATATCAATATAAAATCAGGTGTGTGTGTGTGAGGTGGAAAACTGTAAATGGTTTTTATTGGAACTCCACCTGGAAAACAGTCTGAAGATAATACAAAACCATCTAAAGAGTTTAAATATCAGGATGAGAAATTTTACAAACAAACAACAAACAAAGACAAGAAAAATGGTTGCAATGAAAACACTTCAAAATGAAAAAAAAAAAAAAAAACTTTGGTGCCATATTAGAGAAAGTAGTGACTGACACTTTTTACAAACATGGGTACTGTTCCAGTGGATGTGTTTTTAACATCAAAATGTTTTTCTGAGTCTTTCAGACCAAACTTTCCTTTAAAGGCAGAAATTCAGACTGTGATGTTATTGATTTCTATAGGTCATGAAGAGTGTATCTGTGGACACCACACACTTTTATCAGAAACAGTGGATGTTTTCTGTACTTAATATGCAAGATACACACCATTATCCAATCATAAATGAATCTGATCTGATAAGAAAAAAATGATATTTAACTCTAACCCTGAAAGTCAAAGTAAGTTCTATTATTACGCTAAAAACCAGATATCTGTGTTTTCATAAGTTTAACCAAGTTAACAGCTGTTGGATCAATTTATATCAGCAAATCCACAGAAGTGCTGTGCGTAATTTACGCATTTGGCACAGCCGCACTTAAATCTCATTGTTCAGCAAAGTCTTTTGTTGAACTCTAAAACAAGGCGAAATAAAACAATTCATATCATACTTTGGTCTTTATGAAATGTTTAACTTCTTCAGAGAAATTGACAAACTTTTTTGACTTCAATCTGGACGATTTTGACATTAGATACCTCCGTATCAAATTTTAAACTGTAATTTTATTTTTGTTTTAACCATGGGTATCACGGGGAATTTCATGCCTAAAATTAAATAAAGACAGAAAAACAATATCCTCCAGAGTTTTCTGCAGCCTCACTGAGCTGAATAACTGAACCTGCTCTGAGAAACATCAGCATCAAGTCAGTGTCCTGACTTTTACCATCTCAAAAACACTGATTCAAAATCAGACACACACCTTATACACTTCTTTGTTGAGCTTAATGAAACAAATATTGTGTGAGTGGTATTGGTTTTGTGATTTTCTTCAATACATGTTTGGTTTTGAAGTATTATTTGTAGAAACACTCAATTATCTGAATCCTCGAAATAAAAACCTGTTTAACATTTTGGATACATGAGTCTCAGGGTAATTCACCGTCGTTAGCTTTGTGTTTGGTAAAACTTGAAGGAAATCATAAACAAGAAACAAATTCTACCATTTATTGACACATATCAAAGGTAAATGTCTCCAGGGGATCAGACACATCAAGAGAAAGAGATGTTGATATAAAACCCATTTCATCTGAAACTAGCGGTAGCTACCTGCAAACAACTGAGTATCATGGATGATTTATGTTAAGATGATTTCTGTACTTAATATGCAAGACACACATCATGAATGTTCTACTTTTGGGTTTTTTTCATCATGAAAAATCATAAATCATCTGATTTGATGAGAAAAATGATGTTTCTTCGGCTAACCCTGAAAGTCAAAGTGAGTTCTATCATTACGCTAAAGAGCAGAGATCGTCAGATGTTCATATCTCACATTTTCCATGACAGAAGTTGGATTCTTGTCTTGAAACACTTTCTGGGGTCTTTAATCTTTGTGTTTGTTGAAGTTTTTCTCAGAGAAACCCTGAATTTCCTCAAAAAATGTCTTTCAAAGGTCGAGAGATCGTCCTTCTTGCTGCAGTCGATTTTGTTTTGTTTCCGGGATGAATTCATAAAAAAATAACGCACATAGAGAGGAACGATAGCAACCACCAAAATTACTTTTTGAAGCAGGTGAACCATGTGACGTTCCACCTCATATGCGTAAAGCAGGCACGCACTGATCCATCAGCATTCCAAAGACCGTACAAAAAATAATAATAATAATAATCATCTTCATCATCATCATCATCATCATCATTATTATTATTATTATTATTTTATTATTATAAAAATAAAAACATAATTTAACATTGCCTCATTTCTCAAGTTCGTGGCCGTATTATTTGTCTGTTATTTTAAAATGTTATTTTTATTTTTGTAATTGTGAATCTTTTGGGGTTCAATAAAAGTGAAGACCATTAAAAATGTCAAATCACGAATCACATTCTCCAATCACAGCTTTGTTTCTCAAGAGTTTAACTAGTTAAAAGCCGTGAGATCGATTAATATCAGCAAATCCACAGAGGAGCTGTGCGTAATTTACGCATTTGGCACAGTCGCACTTACCTCTGATACTTTAACAAATACTTCTGTTAAACTCTAAACCCAGGCGAAATAAAAAGTCATATCATACTTTTGGTCTCCAGAAAAATGTTTAACCCCTTCAGAGGCAACGACAAATTTTATTGAACTTCATTTGGACAATTCGAACATAGGATTCCTCTGTGTCACATATTTTACTTTTATTTTACTTTGATAATCACGGCTATCACAGGGAATTTCATGCTTTAAAAATTAACTTTAGTAAAGAGGAAAAATATCCTCCAGAGTTTCCCGCAGCCTCGCTGAGCTAAATAACTGAACCTGCTCTGAGAAACATCAGCATCAAGTCAGTGTCCCGACTTTACCATCTCAAAAACACTGATTCAAAATCAGACACACGCCTTAGACTTTTTTTTCTCTTCTGCTTAAGGAAACAGGTGATGTGTGACTGGAGTTGTTTTTGTGATTTTCTTTAATACAAATGTTTGATTTTGAATTATAATTACCAGGAACACACATATATCTGAATCCTCAAAATAAAAACCAGTTTAACATTTTGGATACATGAGTCTCAGGGTAATTCACAGTCGTTAGCTTTGTGTTTGGTAACACTTGAAGGAAATCATAAACCAGACACAAATCCTACCATTTATTGACACTTATAAAAGGAAAATGTCTCCAGGGGATCAGACACATCAAGAGAAAAAGATGTTGATATAAAACCCATTTCATCTGGAACTAGCGGTAGCTACCTGCAAACAACTGAGTATCATGGATGATTTATGTTAAGATGATGTCTGTACTTAATATGCAAGATACACATCATGAATGTTCTAGTTTTGGGGTTTTTTTCATCATGAAAAATCATAAATCATCTGATTTGATGAGAAAAAAAGATCTTTCTTCGGCTAACCCTGAAAGTCAAAGTATGCTCTCTCATTACGCTAAAGAGCAGAGATCGTCAGATGTTCATATCTCACATTTTGCATGACAGAAGTTGGATTCTTGTCTTCAAACACTTTCTGGGGTCTTTAATCTTCGTGTTTGTTGAAGTTTTTCTCAGAGAAACCCTGAATTTCCTCAAAAAATGTCTTTTACAGGTCAAGAGATCGTCCTTCTTGCTGCAGTCGATTTTGTTTTGTTTCCGGGATGAATTTATAAAAAAATAACGCACACGTAGTGGATCCTTGGAAACCACCAAAAACACTTTTTGAAGCAGGTGAACCATGTGATGTTCCACCACTCGTGCGTAAACAGGCACGCACTGATCTATCAGCATTTTCTTCCATTTTAAACAATTATTATTAAATATTTTGAAATGACCATTTTACAAGTTCATTCTTTTTTAAATAATTTAAATAATTTTTAATTATAATAATAATAATAATAATAATAATTATAATAATAATAATAATAATAATAATAATAATAATAATAATAATAATAATAATAATATTGATCAAAACATTTTTTTTGCCTTATTTCTCAATTTAGTGGCCATATTATTTGTCTGTCATTCTAAAATGTGTTTATTTTTGTAATCATGAATCTTTTGGGGTTCCATAAAAGTGAAGACCATTAAAAATGTCAAATCACGGATCACATTCCCCAATCACAGCTCTGTATCTTCATGTATCAAGAGTTTAACTAGTTAAAAGCTGTGAGATCGATTTATATCAGCAAATCCACAGAGGTGCTGTGCGTAATTTACGCATTTGGCACAGCCGCACTTACCTCTGATATTCAAGCAAATGCAAATAATTCTGTATTACTCTAAACCCAGGCGAAATAAAACATTAAATATCATGTTTTTCGTCTTTGTCAAATAATTAACTTCTTTGTGGACACAATACATCTTTTCTTTCTTGATCCAGACGATTTCAACCAAGGATTCATCTGTACCACATTAGAATCTCATTATTTATCAGCACTGTTAAAATCACCGCTGACAGAGGGAGTTTAATGCATACAAACGATCTTTGGAAATAAAGAAATGTATCCCCCAGAGTTTCCCGCAGCCTCACTGAGCTGAATAACTGAACCTGCTCCGAGAAACGTCAGCATCAAGTCAGTGTCCCGACTTTACCATCTCAAAAACACTGATTCAAGATCAGACACACACATTACACTTTTTCTTTTGGTTTAAGGAAACAGATGATGTGTGACTAATTGGTTTTGAGATTTTCTTCAACCTTGAGTCTTAGGTTTTGAAGCGTTAACTCGAAACATACGTATATCTGAATCCTCGAAATAAAAAACTGTATAAAGTTTTGTGATACATGAGTCTCAGGGTAATTCACAGTCGTTAGCTTTGTGTTTGGTAAAACTTGAAGGAAATCATAAACAAGAAACAAATCCTACCATTTATTGACACATATAAAAGGAAAATGTCTCCAGGGGATCAGACACATCAAGAGAAAAAGATGTTGATATAAAACCCATTTCATCTGAAACTAGCGGTAGCTACCTGCAAACAACTGAGTATCATGGATGATTTATGTTAAGATGATTTCTGTACTTAGTATGCAAGACACACATCATGAATGTTCTACTTTTGGGTTTTTTTCATCATGAAAAATCATAAATCATCTGATTTGATGAGAAAAAAATGATGTTTCTTCGGCTAACCCTGAAAGTCAAAGTATGCTCTCTCATTACGCTAAAGAGCAGAGATCGTCAGATGTTCATATCTCACATTTTGCATGACAGAAGTTGGATTCTTGTCTTCAAACACTTTCTGGGGTCTTTAATCTTCGTGTTTGTTGAAGTTTTTCTCAGAGAAACCCTGAATTTCCTCAAAAAATGTCTTTTACAGGTCAAGAGATCGTCCTTCTTGCTGCAGTCGATTTTGTTTTGTTTCCGGGATGAATTTATAAAAAAATAACGCACACGTAGTGGATCCTTGGAAACCACCAAAAACACTTTTTGAAGCAGGTGAACCATGTGATGTTCCACCACTCGTGCGTAAACAGGCACGCACTGATCTATCAGCATTTTCTTCCATTTTAAACAATTATTATTAAATATTTTGAAATGACCATTTTACAAGTTCATTCTTTTTTAAATAATTTAAATAATTTTTAATTATAATAATAATAATAATAATAATTATAATAATAATAATAATAATAATAATAATAATAATAATAATAATAATAATAATATTGATCAAAACATTTTTTTTGCCTTATTTCTCAATTTAGTGGCCATATTATTTGTCTGTCATTCTAAAATGTGTTTATTTTTGTAATCATGAATCTTTTGGGGTTCCATAAAAGTGAAGACCATTAAAAATGTCAAATCACGGATCACATTCCCCAATCACAGCTCTGTATCTTCATGTATC
Source organism: Halichoeres trimaculatus (assembly GCF_033239565.1). NCBI lineage: Eukaryota > Metazoa > Chordata > Actinopteri > Labriformes > Labridae > Halichoeres > Halichoeres trimaculatus. The sequence goes on from NW_027437184.1 coordinate 31,139,360, forward strand.
AAGAGTTTAACTAGTTAAAAGCTGTGAGATCGATTTATATCAGCAAATCCACAGAGGTGCTGTGCGTAATTTACGCATTTGGCACAGCCGCACTTACCTCTGATATTCAAGCAAATGCAAATAATTCTGTATTACTCTAAACCCAGGCGAAATAAAACATTAAATATCATGTTTTTCGTCTTTGTCAAATAATTAACTTCTTTGTGGACACAATACATCTTTTCTTTCTTGATCCAGACGATTTCAACCAAGGATTCATCTGTACCACATTAGAATCTCATTATTTATCAGCACTGTTAAAATCACCGCTGACAGAGGGAGTTTAATGCATACAAACGATCTTTGGAAATAAAGAAATGTATCCCCCAGAGTTTCCCGCAGCCTCACTGAGCTGAATAACTGAACCTGCTCCGAGAAACGTCAGCATCAAGTCAGTGTCCCGACTTTACCATCTCAAAAACACTGATTCAAGATCAGACACACACATTACACTTTTTCTTTTGGTTTAAGGAAACAGATGATGTGTGACTAATTGGTTTTGAGATTTTCTTCAACCTTGAGTCTTAGGTTTTGAAGCGTTAACTTGAAACATACGTATATCTGAATCCTCGAAATAAAAAACTGTTTAAAGTTTTGTGATACATGAGTCCCAGGGTAATGCACGGTATTCAGCTTTGTGTTTGGTAACACTTGAAGGAAATCATAAACAAGAAACAAATCCTACCATTTATTGACACATATCAAGGAAAATGTCTCCAGGGGATCAGACACATCAAGAGAAAAAGATGTTGATATAAAACCCATTTCATCTGGAACTAGCGGTAGCTACCTGCAAACAACTGAGTATCATGGATGATTTATGTTAAGATGATTTCTGTACTTAGTATGCAAGATACACATCATGAATGTTCTAGTTTTGGGGTTTTTTTCATCATGAAAAATCATAAATCATCTGATTTGATGAGAAAAATGATGTTTCTTCGGCTAACCCTGAAAGTCAAAGTGAGTTCTATCATTACGCTAAAGAGCAGAGATCGTCACATGTTCATATCTCACATTTTCCATGACAGAAGTTGGATTCTTGTCTTCAAACACTTTCTGGGGTCTTTAATCTTTGTGTTTGCTGAAGTTTTTCTCTGAAAACCTGTGAATTTCCTCAAAAAAATGTATTTTAAAGGTCGAGAGATCGTCCTTCTTGCTGCAGTCGATTTTGTTTTGTTTCCGGGATGAATTCATAAAAAAATGACGCACACGTAGAGGAACCATGGCAACCACCAAACTCATCATATCAAGTTTTGATAATTGCATATTTTTAAGTAATTATTTTTACAACTTCATACTGCTTAAAATTGTGATACTTTATCACAGCTGATCTTTTATAAAATAAACAAATGTTTTTTTTTCTTTACAAATTAGTTTTTATTTCATTATGTCGTTTTTCAGCATAATGATTGGTCTGTCAATCAAAGCACATAATGCAGAGTCAGTTAAGTGATTGGCTGATCCTTTACACAGACACTGCAGTAGCACTTGCAGGATCGATTCAAACGTGGAGACTTATGGAAAGACTGAACAGCTGAAAACAGGAGAGCATGACACGTTTGAGACAGAATGGCTGCAGGAGAGAAGCCCCCCACCCCCACCCCCCAGCTCTGATTGACAGACCAAGTCATTATGATGAAAAACGACATTATGAAATAAATATTGACTTTACTGACCTTTTTGTGATATGGAAGCTTTGAAATTGATAGTTTTCAAGAGTATTGTTCAAATAATAATTATGAAATATTCATTAATACTAATTCGATCTTAGCTAATAATAAAACGTTTTTTAACATTGCCTTATTTCTCAATTTCATGTCCATTGTAATAGAGTGGACACTCTGAAGGATTGCCTTGTCTAATAGCCTCTTTCGACAGAGCTCCGGTCAGAGAGAGGGGCACGGAGAGAATTTACAGGAACTTTAATGCTGAAGTACGGATGGATGGGATACAGGAGAAACACAGCAGGTGCACAAGATGGTGCCTGTTTGTATATGTTTTGGGGTGTGTGTCTAATTAACATATAAACGATGCTCCGAACTACCCGAACGAGCATGTAAAACAGGATAAGAAAAAAGGGGCTTGAACCAAAATGATGGCTAAGCATTCATAAACAATATCTAGGCATTTACAGTAATCATCACTGCATTTACAGCAATCATTACGGCATTTACAGCAATCATCATGGCATTTACAGTAATCATCACTGCATTTACAGCAATCATTACGGCATTTACAGCAATCATCAAGGCATTTACAGTAATCATCACTGCATTTACAGTAATCATCACTGCATTTACAGCAATCATTACGGCATTTACAGCAATCATCACGGCATTTACAGTAATCATCACTGCATTTACAGTAATCATCACTGCATTTACAGCTATCATCACAGCATTTACAGTAATCATCACTGCATTTACAGTAATCATCACTGCATTTACAGCAATCATCACTTATTTTTAGTCATGCACACACACCATGAAATCCCCGATAAGAAGTGCACTCAATACACGAACAGAAAGGGAAGTGACGTCACCTGACGACACCTTTCACACTAAAATTAAAGAAAACCTTAAACACTTTCCGACATAGCCGCCCCCAAATTTAGCAATAAATTTGAAATAAAAAGGAAAGTCTATCTTAGTTAGTGTCCTCTTCATCCTCCCAGGCTGGAAGCCGCACAAGGTGCACGACTGGGCGCAGGTAGGTTTGTCCCTTGATCTCAACGTCAGCTGCTCTGACTCATCCATCCGAGCCTGGACAGGTCTTCACCATTCTCCCGATCGGCCACTGGGCTCGGGGTAGCTGTGAATCAACCACCATCACCACCTGACCGGTAGTTAGATTGTCTGTGTCCTTGTGCCACTTTGACCGCTTCTGAAGGTCCGGGAGGTGACGACGGTTAAAGTTTGACCAGAAATGGTCTGCCAGGATTTGGCTGTGGCGCCATCTTCTCTTGCTAAGAAGGTCACTGGATGCATAGACAGCCTGGGGGTGTGATGCATCGCCCATCAGCAGTAGATTCGGTGTGACTGGATCAAGGTCAGCAGCATCGGAGGAGGTGTACCCAAGCGGCTTTGCATTGAGTATTCCTTCCACTTTGATCAGCACAGTCTGCAGTACAGGTTCAGCAATGGTGCGGTCCTGCAGGATGACTTGAAGAGCACCCTTGATGGACTTGATTTCTCGCTCCCATGTCCCTCCAAAGTGTGGAGAACCAGGGGGATCGAAACGGAACTCTATCTTCTGACTGGCCAGCTGCTCTTGGATAGGAATTTCTAGAGCGGCAAAACTGGCCTGAAGTTCTGCAGCTCCACCTCGGAAGTTGGTTCCTCTGTCAGCTAGGATCTCGAATGGCTTCCCGTGACAGGCGATGAAGCGACGAAGGGCCATTAGAAAGGCATCAGTGTCCATGCTTTCCAGTAAGTCGAGGTGAACACAGCTTGTGGTCATGCACTTAAAAATCAGCCCCTCACCGCTTCTCTGTACGTCGGCCAATCTTGACGTTGTAGGGCCCAAAGCAGTAGACTCCAGTCGACCAGAAAGGTGGCTTGTACAAACGGAGTCTGGTGGGGGGCAGATCTGCCATCCGAGGGACCACAGGAGCGGCACGCCACTTCTGGCATTCAACACAGCTGTGCTGGTGACGTTTGATGGACTCTCTTCCCCAGAGGATCCAGTATCTTCTTCTGATCTCAGCAAAAACCCGCTCAGGTCCAGGATGTAGAAGTTCACAGTCATATGTCTTAATGAGCAGCTTGGTGACACGATGTTTGGGATCGAGGATGATGGGATGTATGACATCAGGATCGAGGTCTTCTGCTCTACGTAATCTACCTCCCACTCTCACCAGACCAATGGCTTCATCGTACTCTGGAGACAGCATGAGCAGGCGACTCTGCCTCGAGATTGGCTTACCAGCAGAGAGTGTTTCCACCTCTTCAGGGAAGGATTCACTCTGGGCTTGTCGTAGGACATGTAGCTCCGCTGGAAGGGCTTCCGCTGCTGTCATAGCAAGTCTGCTCTGGTCTTTGGCCGCCCCGTGAAGGCTCTCATGGGTGGCCTTGAGGAGACCATCCCAGTTGTCTACGTTGGACATAGGCGTCATGGTTGGTGCACAGGTGGTGGTCCCACAGAACAGAGCCTTCCTGAGTTCATCCTCATCTGCTTCTTGAGCTTCCTCGTACCACAGTACTGGCCAGGTGTCTGGATGTTGTCGGAGGAAAGGGGGACCTTGACTCCACCGGTTTGTCTGACTGAGCTCAGCAAGGGTTTGCCGCGTGTTAGGTCATCTGCTGGGTTCTCTGTGGTGCACACATACCGCCAGGTGGAGCCCTCAGTGAGTTCCTGAATCTCTGCGACTCTTGTTCCTACAAAAACCTTATAACAGCACGACTCGGACTTCAGCCATGTTAATACTGTTGTAGAGTCAGTCCAGAGGACCACGTGTTGGGAAGGGAGCAAAAGTTCCGTCATCGCCACTTTAGCCAGCTGGGCTCCAGCTAAAGCTGCACACAGTTCAAGGCGTGGCATGGACAGCTGTTTGCGGGGGCTCACTCGTGATCGAGCCATCAGAAATGCCACATGGATATCAGCTTGGCTGTCCTGGGTGCGGAGATATGCGACTGCCCCGTAAGCTGTTTCTGAGGCGTCACAGAAGATATGTGCTTCTTGCTGGAGTGCCTCAGCATCTGCTACTGGAGGAACGTAACATCGGGGGATTTCCACTTGAGGGAGCTGTGTCAGTTCACTCTCCCACTGGGTCCAGACATCTAGCAGAACCTCTGGTCGGAGCGGATCATCCCAGCAAACTCCCACTCTCTACAGGTCCTGAATGAGGATCTTGGCCCGCGTGGTGAAAGGAATGAGGTAACCAAGAGGATCATACTGAGGGGCCATCACTTTGTAGACATTCCTCAGGGTTGGCTGTGAATACTCAACTGGTCTGTGCTGGTACCCTAGGCGATCAGTGAGGCAGTTCCAGCGAAGGCCTAAAGCTGGCTCTTCTGGATCTTGACGGTACTGAGAAAGCCAAAGATTGGTGCTTGCCGCATTTGCTTCTGCTGGAAGGTGTTCCACAACAGTGAGGATGTTACTGGCCCACAGCCTTATCTCGAAGCCTCCGTCATAGAACAGCTTGCGCATCCCATCTAGTATGGTCTTGGCCTCCTCTGCACTTGTGACACTGGTCAAGCAGTTGTCGACGTAGAAACCTGTCTCCACAAGGTGTAGGATGTCCTCATTGCCTCTGCTGTTGTCTTCCACGAACCTCTGAAGGGCGTACGTGGCACAGCAAGGACTGCATGTCGTCCCAAATGGTAAAACCTGCCACTCGTACACCGTTGGTTCCTCCTCCCTGTTCATACCTCTCCAGAGGAAACAAAGAAGAGGCTTGTCTTCTGGTAGTAGGCGAACTTGATGAAACATCGCTTTGATGTCACCACTTATAGCCACACTGTGTTTCCGGAACCGAAGAAGTACTCCAAGGAGGGTAGGACCTAAGGTCGGACCAGGTAGGAGTTGGCTGTTGAGACTTTGGCCATTATGCTGGTAGGAACAGTTGTAAACAACCCTTGCTGTGCCATTGTGGTGGACGACATGGTGCGGCAGGTACCAGGACTCTTTCGAGGCGTCTACTGTTTCAGGAGGTAGAGGTTTGACATAGCCCAACTGCTCAAGCTTCTGTATCTCTTGACAGTAAGTGTTAGCTATAGAAGTATCTTTAGCTAGACGGCGTTCTGTACTCCATAGCTGGGGGAGCAGTGTGTGCTTGGGAGCCCAGAGTGAGGGGCTCGCCCTGCGTCTCAGTAGTGGAGTGGCGTATCTCGTCACTCCGTCCACTTCTACTTTGACTGTGCACTGTTCTAGCAGTTCTAAGGCCTGCTGATCTTCTTTGGAGTGAGTAGCAGCTTTGGTGTTGGTATAAGGGGTTATGTCAACTTCCCACAGGCGTTCAACATGTTGCCGCAGCTCTGAGTGAGGACACGTGGTAAAGTAGCACTGAAGATGTTCACCAGGGAGGTGGTTTAGGTTGGCTGGACCTTGCAGTGCCCAACCAAGAGCCATACACACAGCGAGGGGGCTTTCCCAGAGGACCAACTCGTACAGGTTGCTTGGGAATGAGCAGATGTGGAAAGTCAGAGCCTATGAGCAGAAGTGGTTGGGCCTTGTCGACCATCGGGAGTGGAAGATCTTGCAGGTGAGAGTACTTCCGCACAAGTGACTTGACAGGATAGATATGTTCAGACAGACTCAGTTCATCAGCGGTGAAGGCGTGATGAATGTTATACCTCTGTTCAGGTGCATGGGCTGGAGAGATGTCGAACGAGACAGCAGCTCCTTGAAGATGGACCACCTCATGGTGGACGGTATGCAAAGGCAATTTCTCTGGCTCTTTGGTTAGGTGAAGGTTCTGGACAGCTGAGGGGAGGATGAGAGTTCTCTCTGAACCGTCATCGAGGATAGCAAAACCTTCCAGGGAGTGCCCTATATATGCAGGCGAACCTTTACCAACTTCAGCATGACTTTCTCTGGTCGACTCGGGCGGTCAATGTAGATAGTGTTTGGAGCAGTGCTAACCATTAGCACCTTCTTAGCCTCTTGATAACATGCCTCATGAAGCACAGTAAGGTGTTGTTGCTTGCATACTTGGCAGGGCTTCTTGAGAGTACAGGCCACAGGTTATGGTTCCTGCCACACCTCCAACAGCCTCGGTCCTTGATCCATGCTGAAATCTCTGTCGGGGTAAGAAATTTGAATCTCGGGCACAAGCTGAGGTAATGCTCTCGGTTATTGCAGTACGGGCAATAAGGCTTCACAATAGGTATAGCTCTGGGTGACTTAGTGCTGCGAACAGCATCTGGAGAATCTCCTTTAGCTTGGATTTCTGTGTTGTAGTAAACACTGGATGTAGGAGCTTGTGATTTCCTTTGACTCTTCACCGGCTTGGACTGATCTTGGAACATAAGAGCTGCTCTGGAGGAGATACGCTTAGCTTGTGACTTCAGCTGTAGCCATGCAGAGAAATCACTAAGCGTGTAGGTCTGATCGGTGCCGGTCCTCAGAATGCCGTGGTTTAGACTGCACTCCACAAACCCATCTCGATAGTTGGCAGGCAGTTTACTGAGCAGCCTATCAACGTGGGAGTCACATCGCAGCTTGTAACCATTCTCACCCTCGAGGGAGCGAAGCATACCCACTAGAGCCTGTACTGAAAGGGCAAAGTTGTCGAAGGCCTCTGGATCTCCAGATCTTACAGGAGGTGAGTTCAGGATTACACCTAGCTCACTCTGCACAAGCTGACGTGGCTGACCATATTTATCTTGGAGGGCCTGAAGGGCTGAAGTATAAGGTCTGGGGTCATGCATGAATGCTTGAGCTAGCTTGTAGGCGCTGGGCAGCCTCAAGTGATCGAGGAGGACTTGATATTTGAACTGCTCTGTGAGGTGGGAATGTGTGTTGAGCCGATTGTCCAGAGCCATCTTGAGTAGGGCAAAATCAGACTCTTCCCCTGAGGAAAAGTGAGGTAGAGCAGGTCTTGGAAGGCCATATGAAGTGGCGACTTGGAGCTCCATAAGGTCTGTGCCTGGTGTCGTCCTGTAACCTGGGAGTGGCGCTGTCACCTGTTGGGGCAAAGGTGGCATTGCAGGGTGGAAATAAGGCAATGTATTGGCAGCCTGTAACACTGACTGTTGTGGAGCAGGTGCAGCCACATGTTGACCCTGGGCTTGGCTATAGACCAGTTGTGGTTGGCTGATGGAGGCCACAGGTCTGGATACAGGTTGTGGCGGAGCACGTGTTGTGGTGACGTAGGTAGGCTGAGGTTGGGTAGGGAGACCATTAGTTGAAGGCGCTGTCACTTGTAGAGCAAGCTGGACTCGTATGGGTACTGACGTAGATGAGACAGGTGGCGCTGTGGCTGAATTGGAAATTGGTAGTGGAGCATGTGTTACTGGCAAAGAGTGGAGTGGTCCAGGTACACTCTGTGAATGAGGGGGGAGAGTCCGGGCTGTAGCTGAGGACTTTGGGTTGAACTCACATTCACTGAGGGGCCTGGAGGAGGTAGAACTCTGAATTCCTTCTTCTTGCAGAAAGGACGCTATCAGGGCTGCTTGCGCCAATTCCATTTCCTTCTCTTTGAGTCGCCGTTGCAACATCTGATGCTTGGCTATAGCCTCTTTACTCTTGTGTGCCCTCTCCGCTTTCTCATCAAGCAGACGTCTCTGTCGCTCCTTTTCCCTGAGGAGCTCTTCCTTTTCATTAAGAGCATCTCTAGCTTCTTTGTCTAGTAGATTACATTGCTCATCAATTAGAGTCTGCTCCGTAATCTGCCTTTGCACTTCTGCAAGCTCCATGCGCTTTACCTGTTCCTCCAACATTGCACTCTGTAGGTCTGTGAGCCCATCTATAATAGACCTCTTGGTGCTTGAGTGAGCGCTGTATTGGGTTCTCGCTCTACTACGACAAGAAGACACTGCGGATCGGATTGACGGGGGTCTCACAGGGGATGTCACTGACAGTGGATAACTGACAGTGGATAACTGACAGTGGATAACTGACAGTGGATAACTGACAGTGGATAACTGACAGTGTCGCGTGGATCTGGAGCTGTTGCACCATGTTCCTCTGCTGTAGAGGTAGGGGGTACTGTTACTCCTGGAATATATCCAACTTCGTAGTCATCAAGGTGTCCTGGTAGATGTCTCTCCCGCTGGGGTCTAGAACTCACTGCTGGGTCTGCAGATGGTTGTTCTGTCTCCATGTTGTCTCCAGGACCATGTGATAGAGTGGACACTCTGAAGGATTGCCTGGTCTAATAGCCTCTTTCGACAGAGCTCCGGTCAGAGAGAGGGGCACGGAGAGAATTTACAGGAACTTTAATGTTGAAGTTCGGATGGATGGGATACAGGAGAAACACAGCAGGTGCACAAGATGGTGCCTGTTTGTATATGTTTTGGGGTGTGTGTCTAATTAACTTATAAACGATGCTCCGAACTACCCGAACGAGCATGTAAAACAGGATAAGAAAAAAGGGGCTCGAATCAAAACGATGGCTAAGCATTCATAAACAATATCTAGGCATTTACAGTAATCATCACTGCATTTACAGCAATCATCACTTACTTTTAGTCATGCACACACACCATGAAATCCCAGATGAGAAGTGCACTCGATACACGAACGGAAAGGGAAGTGACGTCACCTGACGACACCTTTCACACTAAAATTAAAGAAAACCTTGAACACTTTCTGACATCCATTTTACAATTTCGTCTGATATTTTGAAGCGTTGTTTTTATTTATGTAACTATGAATCTTTTGCAGTTCCATAAAAGTGAAGACCATTAAAAATGTCAAAAACCACGGATCACATTTTCCAACCATGGCTTTAAATCTTCATGTATCAAAGTTTAACCAGTGAACAGCTGTTAGATCAATTGATACATCTGCAAATCCACAGAGGTATTATTTTTAAAATGAATTTTCTAATTATTATTTTACTTATTAATTTTATTTTATTTCATTTTACTTGTTTTTTTTCTGCCAATTTTCCAAACACTGTATTTCAATGAATGTTTTGCGTTTCTTTAAAAGAGGAGTTGAAGGATTTAGATTGATTCATAAATGTTTTTTTGAATTAAAAGTCTAAATGTTAAAAAATCATGTCACTATCAAAACACAAGTTTTGGTTTCAGCCAGAGCTGAAAACTGATGCTTTAAGCATCACCTCTAGAAATTTCACCAAGTCTTCATTCGAGGCCACATGGTGACTCGTAGTTTACAACATTATGGAGTAAATGTCTGTCAAAGTCTAAAAATCAGTGTGTTGTTTTAAGTGGTGTCGCTTCAATTAAGACTTTTGATTTTAATGCCAAGTGTTGCATTTTCTATCCCTGTACACCTGTTCAAACTGTGTTTCATAGCCATCTTTTGCCTTGTGGTGTTGAATTTTCCAGCAAATAATAAAGTAACTATCAAAACAGTCACTATAAAGACATGTGGAAAGGTTTGGGTAGTGTGTCAGGATGGTTTTGCAATGGTTATTTTGAATAAAGTAAGTTTTGTATTAGTCAAGCAGAGAGACTCAGAGACTAGTTTAAATGTTATTTGTTGGCATGAATAGCCCATGGTCCCTATAGATACATATTTGGATCACAGTGCCTATAACAGAGGTATGTAGGCCATGGTACTGTACCCATTAGACTGCTAAGTACAAAAGTGTGTGTGTGAGTGTGTGTGAGTGTGTGTGTGTGTGTGTGTGTGTGTGTGTGTGTGTGTGTGTGTGTGTGTGTGTGTGTGTGTGTGTGTGTGTGTGTGTGTGTGTGTGTGTGTGCGTGTGTGTGTGTGCTGTTCACTGTCACTTACATTGGTCTGGGCATGGTGTGTGAAGTCAGCTCAGTCAGCCAAGGTCAGCCAAGGTCAGCCGAGGGCACAGCTATTTGTGACAGATTTAAAGTATTTCAAATTTTATTTAACTTGACTTTTTTGTGATCTCATTCCAGTTAGAGTTTCATATGAAAGATGATACTTCTTTAATGATCAATCAATATTTCATTGCTTAAAAGTTAAAATATAACAAAAAAGGTTCAGTGATTACATTTCCACCCTCAAACAAAACATTTCTGCAACCACAGCAACAGCATAGTTACTGCCGAAACAACAGATGTTTTAACAAACAATAAAATGTAATGAATCATCAAACAAGATATTATGATTATGGCTGGTTAAGTGTGTATGTGTGGTTTGAGCGTCAATGACTTGAGTCCATGTAAACAATTTTATGCATTTTACAGGGAAAAATAGCGTTTAAATTCTAATACATTTAGAAAAAAAATAAACATGAAATCCTGCTAAAAATTCTTCTGAAATCACTTTGATACAGAAACCACTAAAATAACAACAACAACAAAAAACTTGTACAATGAGAAACAGAAAATATTTTAATAGGTTGAATTAATTCTTAGTTATAAAATATACAAAGATATGAAAGTTGACTGTCTTTTACTATGTGTCCTTTAGATCTGGTGCAACGTACATATGGTAAGTTTCCCCCAAATAAGATACAAATTTGCACAAATTCCAGCTCTAAATTTGAACCAATTTGGTAGAATAGCCCATATATGTTGTGCATTTTCGTATTTCCTATTTTTGTCAAACCAGCCTTAAATATTCTAGTGAAATGTATGCACTGCTGTTGACAAGCCACTGGTTTTCTGATTTTTATTTATTTATTTATTTATTTATTTATTTATTTATTTATCTTATTATTTTCTTTATTTAGTTATTTCTATTTTTGCAGAATATATTTCCATCATAAGATGCTTCTTGTGTGTCACCTGGGTGATGAAACGCTGTTTTATGGACCATCATTAAGGACTTAACAAGCTGAGGCAGGATTTATTCCTAAATACAAGCAGATTTCAGCTATTTTCTTGGACTCCCATGATTTTTCGCTCACCATCTTCCCCTTGTGTTCATTTTTTTTTATTTTCCTGTCACCTAATTTTATAAAATAAAACAAAATAAAAAAAGATCTTGGGTAAAAGTGTCCTGTTTTATGCATATTTATGGATCAACAAGGTTGTTTTCGAAGTCTGGAAAAAAAAATTAATGTCGATAGCCCCATCGGGAATATACTGACAAAATTGTTTACGTGTTCAATATTGTTTCCTGCCGCTGTGTAGCTGGACAACTTCCGGTGGACACCACTAGATGGCGGCAGTTCAACACTTTTCCCCAGCTGGCCCGTTAATATCCAACAGAAGAAGTCTGTGACGTCTGCTGTCGTAAACAACGTCAATATGTCTGAACGAGCAGCTTAGCCGCTCAGATCAAAGCTTAGTTTTGTTTTTGATTTAATTTTCCCTTTTTTACGTTTGGAGTCTTCGATGTTGTATTAGATGGAGACCAAGCGCTTACTATGAAACTCCGGCTGCAGAATGACAGGTGAGCTTAAGCTTCTGTTACAGCAGATGGAAAACATCTGTTAGCTGCTAATGCTAACGGCTGCTCAGTTAGCTTCTCCTTAGCTGTCTGTCATTACTCTGGGAATCATCAAAGTTTATCGAAAGACTTTGGATTAATATCTAAAATACCATCCACCTCAGGACAGACTCAACTAAACGGTGTAATTGTATTAGTATGGTACATTAACAAGTAAAAAACATAGATTAGTGACGTTTTTGTAGGTCAGAATTTTAGCTTTCTTATATATTCCCACTAAAGTCATTCAGATAAACAAGAGGATCACATCTCCACGATCATAGCGGTACCTACACTTTACTAAAAACACGTGATGTACGTCTTAAGTTATTCAAAGACTAACTCAACTACAGTTGTAAGAAGTGGCATGTGTGCCCTTTGGTGACCCGGACACTTATATTTTTTCATGTTATTATTAAAAATCTCATGTAAAATTCATCACAGTCCACAGAATATTTAGCCAGTAGTGCTGTGAAACCTCCAGGCACTCTTTGGCAAACAGACAGATTTTTATTGGGCTGTAGTGGTTCCCCCATGGTGTTCTCCTATAAATTCTACTCTTGTCAAACGTTTTATGTAACATAGGTTCATCAACAGAGGTGTTAGCTCATATTCTAGGATTTCTTTTCCACCTATTGTCATATTTACAGGACTCTTAGGAGCGACTTTCCAGCTAGTCAACATCAGTCACTGCACATTAGCCAAGGCAGGGGTCTGCAACCTGCGGCTCTTTGACTCCTTTGCAGTGGCTCCTTGTAGCTTCAAAAAAATATTGAAAAAAAGAGTTTTCATTTTTCTTGAACAGGATATTACTGCTATCTGGCAGTACATTAGCAAAATACAAAAAAAAATATGATAAGTTGAGCAATATTATGTCGTCAAATTTAAGTATGCTTTAAAAACTTTAAATTGTTGCAAATTTATAAAATTTCATCTTTTTAAAATATTTTGCAAATTTTTATGAAATTAAATTTTTTCCAAATTTTTTAAAATTTTATTTTAAAAAAAATGGAGGATTTTTTTTTAATTTCAAAAATAATTTAATTTCCTGTTTGTTTTTTTTTGTCTTTTTTTTTTTTTTTTTTTTTTTACATTTTAGCCTCTCTTTTTTTTTCAAATTTTTGCAAATTTTTCAAATTTCATAGTTTTTGAAAGTTTTGGAAATTTATTACAGATAAAAAACTCAAGTCATCACATGAACAATTTCATAAATTAAAAAAACTACTCATTATGCTTATTATTTAATGTATTTTAACTATGTATAGTTATGTATGTATAGTTTTATCTTTATAGTTTTATTGTGAAGACAGAGTAGATCATGTGGCTCCTGAACGACTTCAATCCAGGTGAGCTCAGGCAAATTGGCTCCTTTGGAAGTAAGGGTTGCAGACCCCTGAGCTAAGGGTTCAAATATACAAGCACCTTTTTCTGACCTCCAGTAGCGAACAAGACGTGTTAAACAACATTTTTTAACAAATCCTGTCAGGCATGTGACCTCTGTGAATGGATAGATATCAAACAATTGACTTCACACTGAAGAAACCACTTGTTTTTACCTTTTTCTGCTGCAGATATTCATAGTGAGTGATGCAACTGACCTCTAAGACATTGGGTGAGATTTCTGATCAGAAAACAGAGCTTACATTAGAAAATCAAAGAGATGAAGCATCCCTTTGTTCATGGGGTGCTCAAATCAGCACAAATCTGAAGTGCCTAATGATTACACATCATAAAATATGTGAATTACATTTCCTCTGGTTTTATTGTGACTGAGGTTGTGATCCCTGTCTTTTCTGTCTTAGGAGTGATACCAGAAGAGCACTGAAACTGAGGGAGCCTTCTACTGTAATGCAGCCTGATTCAAGTGAGCGAGGTGCTCGTGCAGGAAATGGCTTATCCCTAACTTTGCAGCCAGAGCTTCTCACCAGGACTCCAGCCCCTGGTGCTGCTGCTGCTGCTGCAACCCCTGCTGCCAACCCTGAGAATGTTGAGGTCCGGGTACCCATGACCAGCGGGCCTGGGGAGTTGAGTGGGGGTGCATCATCCAGGAGGTGCAGAATCAACTCTCACAGCCACTCCCACTCCCACTCTCAGTCCCATGGACACCATCGGGCACATCACCACTCAAACTCAGAGCCAGAGCCTGACTCCCCTGACTCTGATGCAGACTCTGGAGAACCCAGCACCTCATTGTCAGAGCTACGCTGTCTTTTTCGCTGGGTTCAAAAGAGTCTTCCTTTCCTCATCATACTGTGTGCTAAACTGGTCATCCAGCATGCTCTCGGTGAGTTGATCAAACATCATCATTCCAGCTGTAAACACAGGAAATCCTAAACAAACTGCTTCTCCTTATCTTTCAGGTCTGGCTGTTGGTGTTGGCCTCTTTACAACTTTTCTATATGTGAATAAAAACATTCAAGCTCAAGTTTTTCTTCAGGTAAAAACAGAAAGACACTGTTCATTTCTCAGTGCTTTGAGTTGCTGTTTGATTCTTAAATCCTGTTTTTGCCTCTTTGCTCCCTCAGGATCGTCAGTCCAGGTTGCACAGTGCTTGGCTGCTGCTGTTTCTGACCTCTTCCACTCTCCTGCTTTACTACACTTTCCTCACTGAGACACTTTACCATTGGTAAGAGATCAGTTTGCTCAAACTGTGGTGATATCCTTCCTCCTTCTCCTGGGTGAAAACCTTTGAACAGAGTTTTATGTTGGTGTTTATCAGTGGATTGTTCTTGTGAGCCAGTGAAAGGAGCATTGTAGTAATCTAATCTAGTGGAATAAAAGCATGGAGCAGTATTTCGTCATCATGTTGGAACAAAAAGTGCCAAATCTTGACAGAAAGCTGCTTTGGTCACATTCTTAATGCAGGATTTGAAGTTTCAGGGATGAAGTGCTCTGCAAGTTTGAAAGTTACCCAGTCATAACAGGCGGACCAGCTCACTCAGATTGAGAGAAACACTGCGAAACACACTACAAAATACACTGCCTGGCCAAAAATAAGTCGCCACCAAAAAAAAAAAAATCACGCACTTTAATATTTTGTTGGACTACCTTTAGCTTCGATTACGGCGCACATTCGCTGTGGCATTGTTTGGATAAGCTTCTGCAATGTCACAAGATTTTTTTCCATCCAGTGTTGCATTGATTTTTCACCAAGATCTTCATTGATGATGGTAGAGTCTGACTGCTGAGCAAAGCCTTCTCTAGCACATCCCAAACAAGGTGTCCGCGGGGTCTTAAAAAGTAGTAAAAGTTGATGAATCAGTTGTGGGAAAATTAAGGCCCTTAAAAAGTATTAAAAAGTCTTGATCCCAATGTTGTGAGGTATTACATTTTATTGGTATTCAAGCTTTTCCTCCTTGGGACAGTTACAAACTAACCTGACACCTCAGACAGACAGCTCCACCACAGAAATAGTCCATCTGGTTGGAAAATGTTTTCAGGGTCTGAACCTTCAAAAATAACCACACTTGGTGATTGGACGATCATTCTGCTCGTCACACTCCTCACAGACCAGCGTGAGGATCTAGTAAAAGCTTTAGCATCTCAAAATATTTCTCTCTAGGTCATAAGAGTTTCTCGAGCCTCCTGAGAAAATTTCTCGGACTTTTGATGACCTGGGATCTTGGAATCTTACCATTTATAGAAAGCTTCCCCTGATCTCATTTGTTTTGGAACAAATTTTCTTTGTTCAAGTCACCTTTTTACTGTTCACAACGTGACGAGATAAGGTATTTATCAATGCAGTTATGTAGCCCTGTTGTTTGAAACCTGACAACAAGCAAAGTTGTCATTTTGTGAGGCATGGGCTATATGTAGCACTAGCAGCCCGACATATCCGTAGGCTAATGTGACAACAAACTCAGTTTGTACAGAAGTTTAGCAGCCATCCATATGTAGCGCCAATAGAAAGCAAATAACACAATCTCAAGCACGTCCTAAATTTTGATAATGATTAAGTAAAATTCTTGTTTTTTTTCTGCAAGTTGGCCTTGAATAACTGCTGTTACTTTTTGTGGGAATGGGAATGTCAATTAACCTGTCTTTAGTTTCATTTATTCTTTCAAGCTTTATTCCTTCTCAGTTTACCTAGTTTATGTTAAAATGCAAACTACAACCGTCAACGATCGGTTGCTAACAACAGCTTAAAGTCGCGATAAGGTCTTAAGACTTTTTGAAAGGTTTTTTAAAAAGTCTTAAAAAGGTATTGAATTTAACCTCAGGATTTCAGCATATACCCTGCCAAAGATTCTCAGTGGGGTTAAGCTCTGGACTCTGTGGGGGGCAATCCATGTATGAAAATGATGTCTCATGCTCCCTGAACCACTCTTTCAACATTTGATGAATCCTGGCATTGTCACGTTGGAAAATGTCCATTGATGGACTAATCTAGTCATTCAGTATATTCAGGTGGTCAGCTGACCTCATTCTTTGAGCACAGACTGTTGCTGAACCTAGACCAGACCAACTGCAGCAACCCCAGATCATAGACTGCCCCCACAGGCTTGGACAGTAGACACTAGGCACGATGGGAGATCACTTCATCTGCCTCTCTTCTTACCCTGATGGCCCATCACTCTGGAACAGGGTCAATCTGGACTCATCAGACCACATGACCTTCTTCCATAGCTTCAGAGTCCAGTCTTTTTGCTCCGTAGCAAATTGAAGCCTTTTTTTCCAGTTATCCTCTCTTATTAGTGGTTTTCTTAAGGCTACACAGCTGTTCAGTCCCAATCCCTTGAGTTCCCTTATCATTGTGTGTGGAAATGCTCTTACCTTGACTATTAGACAGCAACAACCCTGAGTTCTACTGTTTTTTTCTTTGATTTGATTTCACCAAACGTTAAAGTGATCCCTGATCACAATCATTCAGGATTTTTTCTGGTCACATTTCTTCATGGAAGACACTATCCCACCGTTCTTCCAGTTTTTAATAACGCGTTGGGCAGTTCTTAACCCAATTTTAGTAGTTTCTGCAATCTCCTTCTTTGTTTTCTTTGCTTGATTCATGCCAATGATTTGACCCTTCTCAAACAGACAACATCTTTCCCATGACCATGGGATGTGTCTTTCCACATGGTTGTTTAAGAAATGAGAAGCAACTCATTGCACCAGTTGGGGTTAAATACCTTGTTGCCAACTTAAGATAACTGCCCATGCAGTAATTACCCAATAGGAGGCTCGTACCTATCTGCTTAGTTAAATCCAGGTGGTGACTTACTTTTTGGCCAAGCAGTGTATGTATATACACGTGTAATAGAGTTAATTTGAACTTAGATCATTTGTGCCACATAACCTGCAACACTGTGTGAATATTACTAACCCAACATGTGTAATAACCAGTCAATGATCTCCTTCCAGCCTCATCTTCCTCAGCCCATCCATCGAGCCGCTGGGTTTCTGGGAGGTTCTGTGGGCCGTCAGCATCACCAACTTTGTAATTAAGTTCCTCTTTATGGGGATTAAGTGCCTTATTCTGCTGCTGCCATCCTCCCTGGTGACCTACAGAGCCCAGGTGAGAGCAGTGTGAAAAAGAAACTACTCGAAAGTTTAACCTGTGCAGCGCTGGTTCAGCAGTTGCGTGTGTGTGTTTGTGTGTTTCCAGGGCCGGTGGCTGATGCTGACGGAGGAGATGGGTCAGGTACATCAGGCCGTGGCGCCTGTTCCACTGTGGTTCCGCTACCTGGTCACGTACCAGGAAGTGGACGGGACCCCTGGGCTCACACTGGGGGTCCTGCTGGCTTTGCTCTACCTCATTCTGAAGGTCAGTGTGTAGAATAACACATCTTTATTGTGCTGTTGATGAAAAATGAAAGCATGGTTATGCATTTTTTAAAAGCACTTGTTTTTCTGCCTCTCAGCTTTTAGGATTGTACAGTCAGTGGACTTCTTTACTGAAAACTGTGAGGATATTTCTAAAGGGCGAGGTCAGTGGTTAACTTGTTTAAAGGTTTAATAGACACCTCTTAGAATGGGTGAGCAGCTGTATTGAGACAAGTGTTTTCTTTTGTTTCTCAGCACACAGGTTCAGCAGCCAGCAGAAGTCAGTGCAGCGAGGCTGGAGATGTTTGCCCCATCTGTCAGGGAGAGTACAGGGAGCCGCGAGCTCTGATCTGTCAGGTAAAAAACTGCACAGCCATTGCAAACACGCTCAACCAGTGTAAACACAAAGTTATCAAAGACATTTTTCAGCACATTGTGATGATTTCAGATGATCCTCCTCTGTCTGTGATTGGATCTAACTAAGGTATTGTTTGGTTCTGTGCAGCACATTTTCTGTGACGAATGCATCGCTCTGTGGTTTAACCGAGAGAAGAGCTGTCCTCTCTGCCGCACCGTCATCACAGAGAAAGTCTACAAATGGAGGGACGGAGCCACATCTCCTCACCTGCAGATTTACTGACGACAAGTTTTTAGTTGTGGGACACTGGTATTAACTTGTATTTAATAGTTTCTTTTTCCTCTGGCTGAATCATAATGTACACACTGTTTTTTATCAGCAAAGGGCTGTGACCCTGACAGACGGGGGTCTGTTTGGACACATGACTAGCACCAACAGTAGGTATGTCTCTGGATTATTCACCAGAACATCCATCCTGGGCACTTGCAGGAAAGTTGATTATTTTCCTGTTTATATGATTTTTTTCTATTTCAAGTATTTTTTCCTTTTTGTGTTGTTTTGCTTTTTTCATGTTATATTTCAAACGAGCTTTCCTCATGTGGCAGAAAAATGTTCCTTCCACCTGTAAATACGGGAACGTCGGAGAAATATATTTAAAGTATTTTCAGATTTTTCCTTTGTGATACATTTGAACAACCTGATGAGTATAGACCTTTTCCTATCCAGTGTTTCAAAACCTGAGGGGTTCATTTTGGGATTAATTACTAATGAATGTGTGGAGGTAATCAGGAGTGCTTTCTGAACCCTGAATGTGTTCAAATAAATGTGAGACCAGAGGGCTGATGGGCGGACTGTAAAGGTTTGTATGAAGCTCTGTACACAGTGACAGCACAGTGGTCTGGGTGAACAGTTTGCTTTATGCTTTCATCTTTTATGACTTCTTTTCACAGCTAATGATAAGGATGCAAAGGAGCACCTGAGATTTAGTTACAACATAAATTATTTTTCTATCCAGGGGATGTGACCTTGCTTTTTTAAAAAAACCAAAGACCAGGAGAAAAATCTATTTTATTATACGGTCTGTTCACTTTATTTTTATCCATTTAAATCCATGAACTATCTCAATAAAATCTACATTTCAGGCATTTGTGTGACTTCTTGTATGTCACTGAGTTAAATTCTTTAACACTGGTGCCAAATTACACCCGAATTGTTATATTAGCCCTTTGACGGGCAAGCACACAGAGATATTTATGAAAATTACTTAATTGCTATTTTGTAATGTATCTAGGCTATAATAACACACTTCCATGACTTTTTCCTAAATGGGGTCTTTTTTTCTGATTTTACACTCTGTATCCTTGGGGATACATTGTCAGTTAGGGGTATACATTTGAAATTAACTAATTTTTAAAATGTGACATTTTTAACTTTAAAAACATAAAAACAGCAATTATTTAGCTCCCCTTTAGATCTAGCAAACTACTTTTTGGAAAAACAGTTGGAAAAAAACTGAACAATTTACAATGTTTTACGCATGTATTGAGCTGTGGAAACAGGCTTATGCAATATGTCTATACTATACTATACTATACTATACTATACTATACTATACTATACTATACTTCACTGTACTGTTCTATACTATACTATACTATACTATACTATACTTTACTATACTATGCTAAACTATACTATACTTTACTATACTACACTGAACTGTACTATACTATACTTTTCTATACTATACTATACTATACTATACTATACTATACTACACTATACTATACTATACTATACTACACTGAACTGTACTGTACTATACTTTTCTATACTATACTATACTATACTATACTATACTATACTATACTATACTACACTATACTATACTATACTATACTACACTGAACTGTACTGTACTATACTATTCTTTACTATACTATACTATACTATACTATACTATACTATACTATACTATACTATACTATACGATACTATACTGTGCTATACTATACTATACTGAACTATACTGTACTATACTATACTATACTGAACTGTACTGTATTGTACTATACTATATTATACTATACTATACTCTACTATACTATACTATACTATACTATACTATACTATACTATACTATACTGAACTGTACTGTACTATACTATACTATACTATACTGAATTGTACTGTACTGTACTGTTCTATTCTATACTATACTATACTATACTATACTATACTATACTATACTATACTATACTATACTATACTATACTATACTATACTATACTATACTTTACTACTTTTTATCCAAAACATCAACCTCATTAATGAAAACAAACAGTGACCAGGAACTGGTCTATGGTCACCACCTGCATAACAATTCCTTTATTGGGGTTGTCTTGTTTATTGCCTTTAATTTTCACATGTAATCTATTCCATTGGCACAACAGCAGCTGAAATTGATTCAAAGTCAGTGTTGCTTCCTAACTTAATAGGTTGATACCTCAGAAGTGTGACTGACCTGGAGTTACATTGCTATGATTATTTGTTCCCTTGATTTCTTGGGCAGTATACCCCTATCCAGACAATGTATCTTCCAGAATACAGACATTCAACACCTGATTATCAAAGCTGTGTAAATGTAAATCATCATCCCTAAAAATCAATGCAAAAATTCATCCTTGAGGAACAAGATTTTATAAAAACAAGTCCTGCCAAAATATAATTCACATGAAAAAATTAGGACTTGCCTCATGGTCACTGTCTTTTTCCACAAAGGCTGCCATTTTGAAATTTGATAAAAATGTATCAATATAATTTTGAACGCTGGCATGAAGTCACATGACCAAATAATTGACCCATGCCCCCCTAAAATTGCCAGATGTCTATATCTCCTAGGATACAAAAACCATTTAAAAATTAAAGCAGACTTGCTGCACATTTTGGAATACATCTACCTTAAAACTTTCTAACGTCAACTGAGATACCTGTAATTTAATTTTTCCTGACTGAATCAGTCATCCGTATTTATCCATCTTTAGAAAAAGACTTTGGCTTTATGATAAGTACTTTCACTTTTACCTGATTTTTTTTTTTTTAAATTTATTGCACTATGAACATCAAGCTTATTTTGTCGATCTGAAAATTATTTTTAATTATTTAATTATTTTTCAGATTTTTTTTTTCTCCATGCCTAAAGAAAAATGTCACTTTTCCAGCAAAGCACTGAAACTGGGCTCCTCGCAGGACGAATTTATTGTAATCTGATCGTTTCCATCCACTGTCAGTTCAAAACCTGTTTTTTTGTTGTGGATTAAAATTTTAACTGAAGATTTCTAGAAGACAATGTTAGACAAGTTTAACAGGATTTCTGCAGGTTGACAGCTCTGTCCTAATTCACCTCTCTTTCTAAGAGCTTAACAGCTGACACACCTTTGAACATAAACAAGTTAAATGTCACCTTTAGACATGAACTCCACCTCTTTCGGTTTAAATGACTTTGTAGAGATTAACAGCTTAGAGCGTCTCTCACCAGCTCTGCTGTCGGAGTCTGCAGGACAGAGTGTTTTTCTCTGTCAGAGATGTTTGGGGTCCAGTAACTCCTCGGGCTGATCTCATATCTGTACTGCAAACCGTCATTTTTTCCCCACTCTGAGACCATCCTGAGGCAACACTTAAGTTTTTACCACAGTGTCAACAGGCAGAGAGGGAATGTGCTGGAGTCCTTTGCTGAGCACTGAGTTCATATGTTGTCTGTGATCAGACTGTGGCTGATGTCTTGTGTGTTGTTAAGGACTGATAATCAGTATTTTGGGGTCTTGACCAATCAGAATCATGCATTCAAAAAGGTGTAATTCAGTAAGTCATGTCACACAACCTATTTAATGCTCCTGTGTATTTCAATGTGTAGATTTTTGCGCCCTTCTGGAGGCACATTTACAAAATTAGTTCCCCCCATTATCAAATCTTTTTTTTTTTTTTATTGAATCCTTCATTAATAATATCTCCAGAGGAAAATACACATGCAGGCTTTTCAGTCTTCAGCTTTTCATCATTAAGTCTGATATCTACATGTGGCAGCAGAAACAGAGGTTCCTCCATCTATCCATCCACCAATCCCATTGTTCAGGGGTTGAAGCCAATCCCATCTGTCACTGGGTGAGAGGCTAGACACACCCTGATAGTTTGCTAGCCTGCAGCGCCCAAATAACTGCTGAGAATTTAGACATCTTCTTCCTGATGGTTATATTTACTTGTGTTGGTCAAGTTAAAGCTCCTGTGAGGAACTTTTGGCCTGTATCGACTTTGGCGCCCTCCTGTGGACAAAGCAGGTTCTGCTTATCATGCTTAGGTAGCATCATAGACGATAAAAAAAATGGACATCATGTTGCCCGGCTCAAAGTGAGCCACAAAAACTGCTCCCCCTGGTGGCTAGCTGCAGTATAGGTCAAAACCCATCTCTCCAGTCAATCCAGATGGGCTGTGGTCAAACTTTAAAAAATCATTACACCTCGTAGAAATGTTTCTCACATCCAATTATTGTGGTGATTTGAAGATATTGTTTGGCTGCCTTGTGTACAAGTCCTCTTTTTTCTGGAGAGTTTCGTTTTCATTGGTTATATGAGGCTAAAAAAAAGGTTTTACGTCACGTTAAACGATGATTGAAAGCTGCCGTTCCAGTGTATTTTCATCAAGGATTGTAACATATGTCGGGAGGTAGAGCCAAGAAGTGATTAGACTCTCAAAAGAAAAAAAATAAATAAAATATTATTTTTGTCACCCAGCTCCACTCAGATTCTCCCAGAATCCCTCACAGTCTCTACTGCGCAGAATCTGGCTGCACAACTGCTTCAATGGCTGCGCCTGTGACGGGGGTATTTGGGCTTCAAAACCGTACAACGGTTAACGGCAGAGCCCCCTTCTTGTGCTAGAATCTGTCGTAATAAGTTTAAATTTAAGAACCAAAAAGACATTGATAGCCTTTTGAAGGCCATGACAAGGCAAAATTATTCTTAGCCTTCATAATGTGTTAGAAAGCTGCTGACATCTGTTAGCTGTTAGTGGGTCAAGTTTGACCAGTGGCTAAACTTAGCTTGTTTATACTTTGACAGACAATAGATATCACCCAACACTGTTTTTCGCCTCATAACGTATTATGTATTCATATCCATGTAAACACTCTTTTAGATGTTACATTTTTCGGCTACATAGACCTTCTGACTTACAATATACCACTCATCTTTAATTCAAAAACGGTATATAAAAAAATAAAATAAAATCACTTTTTCTTCCTGTAGTTAAAATCATGGGTAAGCACATTATCCAAGTCTTAAAGACTAATATTAGAGCACACCTACCAAAAAGATACTTTTGTGTGTTTTTTTTTAAATCCAACATTATCAACAATAGTAACACCTGTGGAGTTACAGGTCAAAACTGACTTTTACGGATTTACATTAGGGAGAAGGCAAAAAAAAACAAAAAAACAACCTTTTTCATAAAACCAACTCAGAATATCTGAAAAATTGAAAATTCATTTATTTTTATTTATTTTTGTGTTAAAATAGTTGTGTCTGAGGATAAGATTAAGTCTTGTTCTGATACAAAAAAAGTAGGGGTGCATCGATCACAATCTTCTGGCCGATCACTGATCACCAATCTTTAAAAATCTGACCTGCCGATACTGATTCGGGCAAATACTGATTTTTTTTTTTTTTTTATAACTGACAGCATATAACTTCAATTTTCTGATCTTAATTTTTTGAAGATAATTGAATGATACCTATTAAACAATTCAATATTTATGTTTTAACTTAAACAACCAATTGAATGTGCTGAGTTTTAGGTCTCAGAGCAAAAAGCAACAATGGCTGGCTGTCAGACCTTCCCAGAGGTATATAAGATCAGTTTCATATGTAAGGATGGGCTGATCACTGATCCCCAAAATTAAGGAGATCAGCACTGATTGATCAGCCAACCAATCTATCGGTGCATGTGATTAAATCAACACACTTTGCCTTCAACTGGACATAGGTTGGATATTTTTTTTATTTGGACCTCATAATGTACATGATACATATTAACATTCTCACTCTTAAGAGGCAGATCTATGGTGGGTGATAAAGCAACAGGAATAACATCATTCAATGCCCATCAGTGGAAAAAAAAAAATCTATTCTGGGATTTAGTTACTAAGCTGAATGTGTGAGAGTTCACTGACTCTTCTCTAACGTAACAGAGCCAATTACATCATTATCAGCAAAGGCACAACGCCATCACTTTTTCTGTTTTTCTTTTGCATGTTTTTCTTCTATAAAAACGACCCCCTCGCTTTGAGCACGGCAAAAACACAAGATGAATTTCAAGTTTCAGCAAGAAAAGACTGATGTCGAATGTACTCTGGAAAACCCTGTGAGTATGATAGTATGCCACACAATAAATACTGTCAGACGGTCACGCCGTCACCAGTTTTGGTACAGGCAAAAAAAAAAAAAAAGATGCATCTGAGGTTGCTTTAAGACATTTTCTGCAGTAATAAAATCAAACTTAAGATGCTAACTAATAAGTCTCCAGATCAATTAATCACACATTTGTCTCAATAATACCACAAAATAAATACAAAGATTGCATAGGGTGAACAATGCAAACTAAATGGCACTTAAAATAAATACAGTAACAACTTAACAAAGGAAAAAAGTGGAGTGACTAGTCTTAAATGGAATGAGAGAATAAAACAACCAAGCAGCAGCTCATCAGGATTAAAAATAAACTCAGAGGAGGAATTAAAAGCCTCTGAGCATCACCCAGGAACAAAACATAACTCACTAAACCAGATGTGATGTAACAGGAAGTCTATGGCCAGGTTTAAAGCAGGGGTGTTCAAAATCGCTGATTCTCTGCAGAGTGGTTAACATCAGTTTGGAGAAACAGAAGTAAAGGAGCATTTCAACATTTTTTTTTAGTGAGTGACTGCAGCGAACGTTTCAGTTAAAGTTTTAGTTTAAGGTTTGTCTGGCCCGACTCCAGCACCCTGGTGTTCAGAAGATACCAAACTGGATGTAAGGAAGAGATGCTCACAAAAAATAATAAAAGAAACCAGAGCAGGTCATTCAGTCTTGGTTTTAAGTTGCTAAAAAACGTGATGAACCAACATTTTTACAATTTTTTTTGTTTTATTTAATTCATACTAGATGACCTTGGCTCACTTACATTTTTTGGCTGCACAGCAAAAATCAGAAATCTGAGCAAGTTTATTTTGATTTGTTTTACTCTTCACAAGCAATTTATGTCATTTTTTGTCATTTAATATCTTGAAATATGACATTTCCCTAGACTTTTAAGTAAGTGTGGCTCATGTTGAGTCTAATTCAACATTTTTATTAAAAATTAGACATAAAACTTGCTTGGATTCAGTTTTTGCAATATCGGCTCTTTCAGTTGCTCGATAAATAAAATAGTTTCTTGCATCGCTTTTGCTCACTTTGTACTAAAATGCTGTTTGCTTCAAAACTTTAAAATTTACCAAAGAAACGGTCTAAGAATTTGGAAATTATGTCATGCGTAGCTTTAGCAGCAGCACTAGACCTGGAGGCTTGACTGTTTGTTTGGTCTCTGACCTGATATGAGGACATGAAGCCGCTTCAAACAGTAGAGATAAAAGAAATTACAGCAAAAATGTATCTAAATGGTCATAGCCTCTCATACAGTTTCAGTAATTGTAATGCATTTTCTTAAAAAGAGGAAAAACAGTGGATGACTTTCAAAGCCTGTTATAGTTTTAGATTAAAATAAATCAATGTGACGTTTTTCTGTCTCAAACCGACTCAATCTTGCTTCATGCTACATCACTAACAGAGCAGTTATGGAAAGAGTGCAGTGTGTGTTTGAGGGTCACCTGTGCACCAGTTTGAGATGCTCAGAGGCTCTGCAGAGCCACCGTATTTGTCTGCCCAGGAGTGAAACAGTTCTGGTCTTCACAGCTAAATGCAGAAGATTTCAGTGACGCACAAACGAAGGCATTTAGAGTCTGTTTACATTCAACACAAAGAAACTGAACTGTGTTTCTGGACCAAAGGCCTCCTGAAGAAAGCCCCCAATCCTTTCATACTGATTGTAGTGGAAGTGATATGTTTTAAGCTAAAGTTTCATTTCTTCTTTCTACAGCTGCTTTTCTATTTATTACTTTTTTTTACAGGTAGTTATTTTTCTGCAGGTACACCTGCTCAAAGGAAAAGGCAAAGTGATTGTTCCCTCTAACATAAAGGAATACTGTGTTCACTGTGGAATACTATGAAATACTTCTGCAGAGTGACAGGACTCCCTTAACACAGCACATTTCACCTGAGTGAGGTTTCACAGAGTGATTGCAGCTTTTGTGCCTGCTTAATTTTTGCAATCGCATGTAAAGGGTTAATTGTATTCATTTGGGGCTAAATACATCTTTCCTGCATGAGCCTCAAGCTTTCAACTCCAGCCACATGCAGTTACAGTGAGGTTTTTAATGTCTTCTATGAGTTGGATGCTGCATTTAATATGTATAGCATGTTGTAACTTTCTCATGATTTTTAAGAATTTATAAGATCTGAGCTCTGACAGACTGAGAGCACACAGTGCAGCTCTGCACAGCAGCTCATGTAGACGCTTACAGCTCATCTCCTCGATCAGATGCAAAACAAGAGCAAACTACACAGCTCTGCATAATTTTAAAAGCAGTGTTTGCACCTGATTATTGTCAACGTGACACAATTCAGGCCAAGAGACAGCAAACAGTGGGGGAAAGTGATGCATACTACCTGTAAAATCACAGGTGATGTGCTGTTTTAGGGAGTCCTGCCAAATAAGAGTGTGACCTACTTATTTTTAATCCAAACATGATCATAACTGATAAATGAACGTCTGATTGATGGAGAATAGCTTCCTATAACCTTATTTCTCCCTGTGATGGAGGTGTCTACTTGTAAACACTAAAAGTAACAAAGTTAAGGATAAAAGAGCACCAGTCAATCTCACGATAAAGCCAGTAGAGAACACCAAAAGCACCCCAGCAGTCACCAGCTGACACAACCAAGTTAACTTTCACAGAGGAGCACCTTCTCCGACAGACCACGGGTCTGCTTACTGAACCTGCGAAGCATCAGGCTGAGGAGGCCAGGCTGAGTCAGGAAGGTTTGAGAGGCCGAGAGACGGGAAGGCGCTGCGTGAAGAGCTGGTGATCAGCTTTGACAGTGTCAGTCAGTCAATTTATAAAGATTCTAAAAGTCTCTTTGAGAGGAACAGGATAAAAGAGGACGAGTCCTGACGGGTGTCATAAGTTCATGCGTAGATGTTCAGGTCGTTTGGAGTTCAGGGGGTAGACCTGCTTTTTGTACGGCCCTGCGTTGATGCCTGAGGGATGCCTGATGGGGAGAGGAGCGGAGGCTTCGCAGTTGCTGCTGCCGCTCGTGTCCATGTGCTCCACAGTCGACACCTCCATGGGAAGCTCCACGGAGTTACCAGGGGACAGCAGGGACGGGCAGGTGGTCAGTGTCGGGCCCCGGGGCCAGCAGTCCCCTGCTACGAACTTCACTGGACTGTGAGGAGGAATAAAAGAAAGTGAGGTTACTCCTCTGTGGGGTTTTTTTAAATATATTTATAGGTTTGTTTATTACTACAACATGAATTTAACAGATGAATCCACCATCGATTTAATCATCCTGTGGCCTGTTTCAGATTAACATGACATTGAGAAAAATAAAGAAACAAATATAAATGACAATAATTGTCAGAAAGTCTTGTTAAACAAATTTGACACATGGAAAATATTGATTGTCAAGGAAGTAAAACATAATATAAAATAGCCACATGGAAAGGCATGTAAATCCAATGTCCATTCACCTGCAATAAAGATCCTCTGTGGCTTTAATAAGAAGAATCAAACACAGAGAAGACAATTTTCAACACACCAAGGTATTAAGATAGTTCAGAGAAAAATAACAATAAACACCAGCAGATATACCCTACAATCTTTCTGATTCATACAAGTTCAAAATCCACCTTAACCAATCAATCTGTTAATGTTCTGTTTTGACCTGAACTGTCAAATTAGAGTTAATCTGACTGCAGCTTTTATATGTGGTCGTATTCTGCAGTGGTGTGTAACTATGAGTAACACTCCTAATCTGAATGAGCTGATTTACAACATTTTCCTAATCGGCATCAGCTGATGTCTGCGCTCACAGGCCCATTCTCAAAAAATAAACGTCTGTAGACACTGCAGTCAGCAGAAGTTTATTTATGAGAAGAGACATCTGTGTTCTTCTCTGCTGAAAACAATTTCTGTGATTAATTTTGTAGTGACAGAGACTAACTGTCAGACAGAAAAAGGACAGAAGAGCAGAAGAGAGATAAACAGGAGAGAGATAGAGCATGAGCTAAAGGCTAAAACACAAGCTAAAGGCTAACGCAGGGACTAAACTGTTTGTGCCAATGTTTCTTCCAACCCACAGTCAGCAGTTATTCTGCAGTGGTCTGTTCAAACTTGAGCGTCTATCAATAAAATGAAGACTGAGGTTACGTTAGCTCCACTGTCTTCCTTACCATTGTATCCTGGGGGCAGCCTGACCCCTCTGGAAGTCGAGCTGATTTTATTTTCCATTTATCGCCAGATCACAGCAAAAATGATTTAGAGTTACCTCTCTCATAAATCAGGTCTATACCTTGTTTTTTTTATTTAACAGACTAAATAGCCTTATGATTTTCATCTAATTTACATGACGGGATGTCATTTGTACATTGTTGGGTTCCTAATTCTCCACGGGCTGTTTTGCTCACGGCGAAGTTCCGCTCAAACACGTTCACAGACCCACAAACGCGTGTGTGCATTTACACAACGACAAGCACATTCTGTATAGTGGACAGATAGCTGTGAAAGCCACAAAAACGTCTCCTAGCACCTTCTCTATGAAGATGCGACACCCCACCCCATCCGGCTGCCGACAATGTCACCGCCCCCCCCAAGGTTGTAAACCTAGGGGAAACACTGAGCTCTGTTGGTAGATGAGCGATGGCAGGAGATAACCAGAATTTGCTAACGTTACACATGACGGACATGTCCTAGAGCATGTGGCTGCCAGTAGCGCTATAGCTAGCTACTAAGCTACAGTACAAACTGACAATATTTGTGTGTTGTCACATTTCAAACAAAAGTGCTACATAACGTAACCTTACTTTATTGTGTTGTTTTTGGTAAAAAATTGTCTTGAACAAAGAAAATTTGTTTTAATCCCCATTCATTTCCAAATCAAATACATGGCTTGTAAAAAGTCGTGTCTTCACGACGGTGTGCGTGACACTCCAGGCCAAAAGGTGGCACTGCAGTCCAATTTAAACAGGTCCTCCACACAGTCCCTTTAAGGAGGTATTTGGTTACTTAATAGCACAAAGCGAACAACTTTCATGAGCAAACACTGGTGGTAATGTCACCTTACCACTAGGGGCTTAAAACAATGTAAAAACTACATGTTTAAGATAAGATCATTAATATGAGCATTTTTAAGGCAGAGCTCAGGTGCTATGGAGTTGTTTATAATGTGTCTACAACAGATTTAACTTAATGTTACCTGAGCTAAAAAGTGTAGATTTAGCACCTTTTTTTGGGGGCTTTTCAAAGCTTGATATTGACAGAAATCCAGAAGTGTTTTTCTGAATTATTTCACTGAGCCAACACCATTCATCTAATAAATGTTCGAAATATTAAAAAAAACTTGTTTCTAGCTTAATATTTATAATATTAGTCTGTTGTTTGATATAAAATGAAAAAAAGAATAACAAAAAAGTGATACCAGAATCAGCCAACCTGGAACTAGTATTAGCACCAGCTTGGCTGAAAAGAAGAGACAGGCAGAGGGATTATACCCCTGATGACACAAACACAAATATCACTGAGGAGATTTCTCCTTAAATACATGAGTAAGTCTACGGCAACAAAAGCTGCGACGCAACTGCACAGATCTGTTAGAGATGATTGAAGACATAAGATGAGTGAAAGTGAGGCACTGCAAGTAACTACAGAAACAGATGAAGAGGGACAAAAACCTGCTTCAAATAAAGCAGCTGACATCAACTGCATCAAATATACAGAAATGTTTTTTCAGATGTGGTGTGACTGATAAATTCTCCTCCTGATGCTGGAGGGACCGTGTCTCTTGAAACAGCTTTTCTTTATTTCAAATGGTTTGTTTCAGATCAATCTGGCAACATTTACAAGCTCAGCAAATGAGTAATCGAAGCAGGAAAGACTTGCTGAGTGGAAAATCTGTAAATGATGACCAAAGGAATTCAGAGGAACCAGGGAGAAAGAAAAACAACTTGTTGTTACCTCACAGGTGTTCTTGGGCTTCCAGGGAACTTCCGCGGTGAGCGGACCTTTGGCTCAAAGGAGAACTTCTCTTTGACGTTTTCCAGCACAGATGGAGCTACATATGTGAAACCCTGAGGGCAGAGGAGGGGGACAATAACAGAAAAAGATGTGAGTTCACCTCTTCAAAGACCATGTTTCCAAAAACAACCCACAGCTGATGATGAGCAATGAAACGCTGAGTAAACCGGATCATGCGATGTGGTGAAGCAGTGAGAGGAGCTTCCAGGAAAACACTGGACCAGATGTGATGCATTAACTGATTCTCGTAAGAGCCACTTGTTGAGGAGGACAAAAAAAATATTAAGTCTACAGCTGATCTTTGTTTGTGTCTGTGTTTGTTTACATGTTTTGATGCTGCACAGAAACTGAAGTTACAGAAAGTTTTACTGCATTTCTTCATCGAGCATTTTTACTCCTGCTCACTGCTCTGATGAAGTTTTACCCAAGAAACTAAAACAACTGAGTGATCAAGGAACTGTAGTTTTTCTTCTTACTTTAATATTCAAAGAAATATCTGACAACAACACACAGGTTGCTAAGTTTTTGCTGTTTTTTACCAACAGTAGACTCTGGACCTCCCCTCTTGGAGTTTCAAACATTACGTGACTGTTAATCTTTTTTTACTGGATTGACACAAAAATACTTTTTGCACTTTGTATTGATTAGTTAGTCATGTGTCAAAAAGTTTATGCTTTGTCTTCAGAACTGCCTTAATCCTTTGTGGCATAGATTGAACAAGGCACTTGAAACAATCCTCAGAGAGTTTGGTCCATATTGACATGACAGCATCACACAGTTGCTGCAGATTCTCCCATTCCTCCACATCCCAAAGGAGCTGTACTGGACTGAGATCTGGTGACTGTGGAGGCCACTGGAGTCCAGTAAACTCATTGTCATGATCAAGAAACCAATCTGAGATTATCTGAGCTTTGTGACATGGAGCGTTTAGGCTGTTTTATGACTTTCACGCAGGTGTGACGCGCAAAAAATCAGACGCATGAGATCCACACGAGAGAATGCCTGAGGCTTTTATGCTTTTTAACACGCTGTGTGGTGTCTGTTGGTATCCATTCCCAAACTGCAGGGGGCGGTGTATCACAAATGTATGTCTACCAGGGTACACAACAAGTGTCGAAGAAGTTTGTCTTTGTTTACAACCCATTTACATATCTGTCCCAAATTTTTTCCAGGTTCTTTAAACATATTTTTCTCCTCTGCGGATAGTGGCCGCGATTTTCCCGCCATAAATCATTTACCACTTGGTTATCACGGTGATGTCTGTATAAAGAGTCATACAGATGCCTGTTTTTCTGCACTTCGACTACCAGGATATCCTGTTCCTTGGCCATCTTGTCCGTGCATCATCGTCTGGCAGGTTAGAAATTTTTGAGTGTGCGCGGCACGGTAATTTTCCACATGAAAGGGACCGCGTGAGGGAGCGTAGGTGCGAAAGTGACGTCATTCGTCCGCACAAAGCCGCATGGACCCCACAGAGGCGTCAAGCATCAGCCTTATCCTGCTCGAAGTCCCCATCAGAAGATGGGTACACTGTGGTCATCAGCACTACTCAGGTTGGCTGTGGACTTACAACGATGCCCAGCTGATACTAAGGGAAACAAAAGCTGTGTTTCCACCAAGCAGACCGGTTCAGTTTGACTCAGTACAGCACGCATTTTGTGGAGTTTCCACTGACTTATCCCGGGACAGATCCCCAGATAACCGAGACGAGCCGTCCCACTTTTGGGACCCTTCCGTATGGGTGCCAGACTGAACTGATCCGCTCTCCGAAGGCAGAGCTACAACACTGCAGACCGTTGATTGATTGAAAGAATCGTCACTTACCGTGCGACAGCGTCTGCATTTCTCTTGGCAGCACACAGACTTCTCTGAAACACAGCTTGATTGTGCTTTGTAAGATAGAGTCATATGCCAATCACAGAGAGGATGAAATGCTGCATGTCTTCCTTACATGCTCTTTGTTTACTGTGTCCCGTATTTCTTCTTCGTTGGATTTACTAGCGGGGTACACTGTGTTGCGCTGCTATGGCGTCACGCTATTGTTCAACAGCTGCAGCTTTCGGCATCCGGTTTACACACCGACCACCACGAGAGGGCACAGTTTGCTGTGGAAATGCAAACGGGATCAGGCTTAACTGTACCAAACCGTGCCAAACCGTACTGCTTGGTGGAAACAGCTAAAAGGGCCGTTCACATGACAACAGTTTTAGGATGAAACGCAAAAGTATTGCTGTATTTCTGCAACTTTGTTGAAACATGTTGCTGCTGGGCTTGGCTGGGACACTCTTGTAAAAGTGGATTTTAAACTTGCAAAGATTTTCTGGTTAATTCATTTTGAATTAAATTTTGTTTTAATTATACATTTCATAAATTTGAAGCAGGGCAACAAATCTGTCACCTCTTGCTCCTCTTTTTTTCCTTCTTTACTTTTTACATATCTTCATTGTAGTGGTGTTACTTCAGCTATCCTAAAACCTGTTTCTGACAAGTTATTTACTGGAAAATTCTTTTTAAGGCCCTTCCCCCTGACGTTGGTCCCCATTCAACTTTAAACTGAGACCTACCAGAAAAACATGAACAGGCTTCCCTCCAAGTGTTGAAAATGAACCATTTATTTATTTTGTGAATGTGTCCAGGGGGACGAATTTGGCTTTTGCTTTGTTCCAAACTCCTGATCACTTGTGAAGTTGGGCGGTAAAGAAAAGAAAGACTCGGCTGACTGTTGCTTACCGTGACCTCTGACTACGCAAGAAAGCCAGACAATTTACGGTCAGGAGAGACAACTGACGGGTTCAAAGACAGTGTGGTAACATGCTCAGCACACCTATGAGCTCATTGCTAGATAATGCTCTATTCTCTTTAAATACAGAACATGCTAATTATGAAGATAATGGTCAATGTGGTGGATTTAGATCAGTGTATTACTCTGAATACTTCGCTGCACATGCACTGCACTGAATATTCATGACAGACTTATAAAGCTGATTATCAAAATGAATCTGTTGAAAGCTTCTAAGGTAATATCCTATCAAGACTCAGTATGAAAAATATGAGACAGGTGAGAAACAGGTCAGACTCTGTGTGGAGGTTCAGCTTCAGGTACCCACCAGGAAGACTTGATTGGCACTTTCACTGAGCGTGGAGTCGTCAGGACTGTCCACGGGGGTCTGGCTGGTGAACTTGGAGTCAAACTGGCTGGCGTCATCAGCTGATTGCTGTGAAGAAAAAGAGAAAACAGGTAAGTTAATCACATGTGTGAAAAAATCAGACAGGAGGATCCTGAAAGAAAAACTCACCAGGAAGGGTTTAAATGGAGGCTCGACTTTCCGGGCGAGGAGCTCGTCCCAGTTTATATGTCTGAAGAACGGGTGGGCCTGTAAAATACAGCGACAAAAACCAGGTTTAATATTTTCAGATGCGCAAGAGTTTCACTTCTGCATCACATCTTTACAAATCTACTCACCTGGACCTCTGCAGCATCTCCTGGTGCAGCCCCGAGCCGTAATGAGGCGTTTCGTTTCAGCAGCTGGAAAAGAAAAAATGGACTCTCAGTTTTCTGCCCCCACCATTCAGCTGACGCAGAGAAGGAAGGACATCCATCACTACTCACCTTTTTCAGGAGGTCCCTGGCTTCTTGTGTGAGGTAAGGCGGAAGGCTGAGTTTGCATTTTAGGATTTTGTCAATCGTCTTCTTTCTGTTTTCACCAGTGAAAGGCGGCTAGGAAAACAAAGATGGAAAGTAACAAAAGTCAGTGAAAGGAGCATATGTCTAACGTCTGCAGAGCTGTGATGGTTTCCAAACTCCATGACTAAGTCACACGTTCATTAAAACAAGCTTTATGGAATATCAAAAGCAGGATCAAACTTCTCCTGGTGTTTTTGTCTCCACCCACACATCAGAAACCTGCAGCTGCACTTTTGGTAGCATCATTGTCCCTCTTTTCATTCAGACTGCAGTTCACTTGCTTTGCATTTTGATTAAAGCCAGCCCTGCGAACTGTCAGCTGGTTACTTTGTGAGCAGACAAAGAGCTGACTGTAAGTGGGTGAGAGGCCATGTGTCACAATCTGCTGCAGGAGTCTAAATGGGATGCATAATCTGAATAATACTCTCTGTCTTAGATTATAAATGATAATCTCTTTGCTTTAATTGCTTTGTCTTTTATCTGCCTGTGTGTGTGTTCTGCTGACATTACTGAATATTCTGTTCATCAAAGTTAAAGAGGCTGTATGTCGCTCTCCCATATTTTTATCGGAGAAATGAAGTCTGCCCATAGCTCCACCCACAACAGGCCTCCAGTGAGCTGGCCAATCAGAGGAAAGGGGCTTATGGAGTAGGGAGCCTTAAAGAGATAGTAGCTAAAATGAGGTGTTTCCGACAGTGGCTGAGAAAAGGGTTTTCTAAAACACTAGTGGGAGATAAATAAAGTTTTTTTTGAGGTATGAACAATTTAAAGCTACTACAGGGGGCACCAGAGGGACAGTTTCAAGTCTGGAGTATGAAATACTGTAGACTATGACATAAGTAAAACTCAAAGCTATTCTCCTTTTTAAAAAGTAACAGGTCTAGACCTGTTAATTTTGTAAAACGTGTCTTGAGATCATATCTATTATAATTTGACACTATCAAAAGACAGATTGATTCATTAAAAATGAGGTGCATTTGAGATTTTATTGCTCACTGTGGTTTTTTGGACTTCTATTCATGTAACTGTTTTTACTCCACAGATTTTTAATGGTTTAAATTCTTTAATTATATTGTTTCCTCTTATTTTCTTCCACTGGTGCTGACAATATGTATTTTTTGTAACCTTTCTTTTGTTGTGAAGCTGCTTGTTTCTGTGTATGAAAGGTGATTTCTAAATAAAGTTGAGTTGAATTCAGCCTGTGTATAACATCGTCTGTCCCTGACACGTTACGATACTCAGGCTTGGACTTAAACCAGCATATTTCCATTTGAATAGTGATGATGGACAATTATTTCACTCAGAATGAACCCACAGACTAAAGGTAGAGTCTGCAGGATATTCCTTAAAAAATAAAAAGTCAACTTTTACAGGAATAGTTCTGCTCAGTCATCTCCCACAGGCCTCTATACATGTTTGTCAGTGTCTACATCTGCCTCAACCTCCTCCTCTGCCTGAATGTCAAAGTTTTGGTTATTTTGGGATGTTTCTGAGTGGAGGGTAAGCATGGTTACCTCAGCCAATCACAGCACATCGAGTGCGCAAGTGACTTTGCGTGTTGATAATAGCAAGTGAAATAAGCTATCCTGAGCGGCTACAACAGTGGAAGTAAAACAGAAAAAGAAAAACAAAACCAAAAACACACAACAGAAAAGGAGCAACATCCGGTAAGTAAAAATGAAGCATATGCGGAAGTGCCAAGAGTTGCTGTTCGTCAAGAATTCGCTTGAGGCTGGCTGCAGAAAGACCGGAAGTCACGTACATACCCAGCCATAAAACAGACTTTTACGGCATTGAAAAGCATATTTACAGTCCGGATTTTTTTTCTATGTCTGCGGTTTAGAAGTTATTAGGACCGTTTGATTTTCCAATCAAGGGCACAGCTCAGGTCACGTGACCGCTGGGCTGCTTGAAGAAAAACTTACAGCCGGCATCATAATGTATATGGCAGCGTCTGCAGATTGGCTTCATATTCACGGTTTCAGGAACAGATGGGTGACGTTGCAAATGCTTTGTTCACTCGCTTTGGGGCACTTGGAGAGCAGCACAGGACGAAGAGCAACACAAGTTGGCTTTCTGCTAACCAGGTATGTGTCAAATAACCCAGAGATCAGTTTGTGCTAACAAGACAAGTCAGGTACACGACTCTTTAGTCTCTCCCACGTAGAAACTCGATGCTACAGGTGGTTGCTGAGCTAGTGAGTGTGTTCACGTTGGAGGCTGTGGGTGTGTGCTGCTGCTGGCACTAAGCCAAGGAGGAGGAGCTCAGTTTGAATGTTGTGTTTACAAACAAGTAACAGAAATTCCTGCAGACCCTACCTTTAAGTGACACTAGTTACAATTTTAAACACAAATAACTTGATTTGGAGAGTCTTGAGATTTCAACAGTGCAGATATTAACAGATTAATTCATTAACAACGCTGTTCTTTGATTGGTTAATCTGCACTTACTGCTCCTGTCAACATGTCGTACATCAGAGCCCCTAAGCTCCACCAGTCCACTGCTCGGTTGTGTCCGCTCCTCATCAGGATCTCTGGAGCCCTGAGGAAGGACAAGAGTGTGAAACATTACACAGCTAACACACCGCTCTGTGAGGGGGGAAGGAAATGTGAGGACAAACTGGAAGCTGAAATCAGTTACTGAATCTGGAAGATGGCTGTGAGACATACATGTACTCGATAGTGCCGCAGAAGGTGTGAGTAACCGTCCCGTCATGTATGGACTCCTTGCACAAACCAAAGTCTGTGAGCTTCACATGACCTACAGGAAAACAGAGACAAGAGTGAAACTACAAACCAAGAATACTATAGATTAAGGCTCAGATTACTCGAGGGGAAATCTATGAAGACGGTGAAGGTCATGAGATGCATGTAAGTGAAGCTGTGTTAATATGGACCCATGTTTTTATACCATTGTTATTGAGCATGATGTTCTCAGGCTTCAGGTCTCTGTAGATGATGCCTTTCTGGTGCAGGTGACCCAATGCCATCGAGATCTCAGCCAGGTAGAAACTGTGCACAGGAACACAAAACAGGCTTTAGATAAAGCTAAATTTAATTCAGTCACATGTTCTTTCACTAAACTCATCATATTAATGCTTCTCAGTGATCTGCAGTAAGTGTGTAAATCTGTGTCATTTCCAGGAATATTACACACCCTTATTTGTTCAGCAGCTCAGCTCATGTAATCACTGTTTTCACCAACAGGCTGTGTTTATAAAACAGAACAGCAGGTACTGAAAGTATTTGTGTGCAAAGTTAACGTCACAGTGACTAAAAAGTGTGTCACCCTCGGCCTGTTTTCCAGAACTGAAAGCCTGAAACCAGAGCCGTTTGTTTGACTCACGGTGTTACATTTCTGACACAAAAGATGAAACAATCTGTGATTTTCAGGATGTCAATGCTGTCCCCATTTGGAAACTGTTTCATGTTGTAACTTGTGAGGGCAGATTTTTAATATGAACGTAAACACATGAAGTGTGGGCAGGATGAACTGATTCACAGACATTTGACATGTTTAATCAAAACATCCTGAAACACAGGAGTTTCCAGAAACTCAATCGTTTGTGTTTGTTTCTTAGGGGACGATTTTTTTGGGGTGTTGGACAAACTGGACTCACCAGGCTGTGTCCTCCATGAAGATGCCCTCTCTTTCCAGCTGCATAAACAGCTCCCCACCTGCAGACACAGCAAAAACACAACATGTCAGTCCAGGGTATTTACAGTGGAAATAATGAATCATCCTTTACCAGAAAAATGCCTTTCTGACTTCCTTTATCTTGTTCATTACATAATGTGAGGAGAACACACAGGGAGAGGGATGGGTATTAATTCTCCTTTCCCAATGCCAAGGCCTGACATGGGACCAACACCTCACATCCTCTCAAACAGGTCACCTACTCTCGCTGACTCTCCTCCATCCACGTGCACTCTAACACGTTACAGTGAGGGAAATCGGTCAGCCCGCCAGCAACCACATCGTTTTCAGCTGGTACAATAAACAAGAACTGGCCCTCAAAGCAAATGTCACGGTAGCTTTCCCCGAGGAAAAATAGTAAATACCTACAGCCATGTTCAGAGAACGGAACAGGTTCTGCGAAAAACTCATTGCACGTTGGTTTCTGAAACCCAAATATCTCTCCTTAATGGAATTACCGTCTCCAACTAACTTCCAGCGAATCTGGAAACTGCTGCAGCCTTTCTGTCCAGTAAACAGCCATAACACCCCCAGCTCTCCGCCCACTCATGCTTCATCATGCCTTACAGGGCAGACTGCAAAAACTGAAAGTTGACAAGTCCAGAAAAGATGCCTTAAGACATTAAGAGGCAAAACTGTATACCTGAATTTTCTGCTAATAAATTTTTATCAACAAAGGGGTCTAATGTCCTTTGGAAAGTGTCTGAAGATAATGTTTGTTGCAATTTGGCGCTATATAGATAAAGATAGATTGAATTGCCTTTGACGGGTAAAACACAATCAAATTTTTCGAAATGATTTATTTTATTTAACCCTCATTTAATCAGGATGGGCCATTGAGATTAAAAACCTGTTTTTCAGGGGAGACCTGAAAAACAGGGTATCTGCAGGTTTCAGCAAGTCAGATTTAAGACTTTTTAATACTTTGTAATGCCACCTTGAATTAAATTTTAGGCCAAAAAGGCTTGTAATACAGGCGATGGTTTGGCAGATCCTGCTATATACACCCAAATCACAATAAACTTGCACTAACCCCAAAATCCCGGACTGGCTAGCAAGCATGCAGATACTTTATATCACAGGGATTCAGGCCAAAGAAAGAAAAAAGACTGAAAATTGTATTCCTCAAGAGAGAAAACAGCAGAGGTGTTTTCTATTTTAGGGATTAAACTGACATGTTTTTGTTTTTTGAAGCTAAAGATCTGAGCTGAAAGAAAGGAGCTTGCCTCTTTTAACAAATATGAATACTGAATTGCTCACCAAAGCCCAAGTCCTGCCCTGAAAAATTCAAGACCTCTGAGTGACATATTTAAGACCAGCATTTGACATTTTGAATGAACTGGAGACATTTTAAGGCCTAAATCTAAGACTTAATACAACTTTTCAGGGAAATGCGGAAACCCTGGAAAAATTAAAGTTACAAAGAGACAAAGCAGAGTCAATAAAACACAAGATAATGGATTAAAATCATGTTCTAGAAAACAACTGCTCAAACAACCGAGCTCAAAAACTGATATCTTACAAAACCTGCCTCCATGTCTTTCATTTTAGATTTAAAAACATTTAAGGACACCAGCTCTTCGAGCTTTTACTAGTTTTGAAACTGGTTCCAAGCCGAGGGTGCAGAGTACCAAGACCCTTTTAAGATTACAAACTAAACTAGTTAAAAAATCTTTCTTTTTCAATTTAGGCATTTTGTTGTGTTCTAATATATTGGATTAACACATTTTTCCAAAAAAATGTGGCTCATCCTCGAACTCATAAGACAAATTTTACTAGAAATTAGACTAGATAATTGGATTTCAGTTTTTGCAGTGCACAAAGCCAAAACACCTCCAGCTGTACCTCTCGTATTCACTTTTTGTCTTCAAACTAGATTTCTTGTCAATAAAAGCAGCATTACAAATTAAAGGCTCATTTATTTCATGGTAGGGATGGGCTAGTACTGATACCAGGTACTGGTATCAGGCCGATACCAGCCTTTTTTCAAGGTATCCGTACTTGTGAAGACTGCAGATACCAGCAGCAGATACTCAAGGCAAGAAAATTTTATGTCGAGGAAGTCCTCCTCGCCACTAGTTGCTGCTAGTTGCTGCAGTTTAACACCGCTGCAAATGTGCGCCAGGTCCTGTTTAGACAACATGAATAAACCAGGAAGAGTCAACAGTTAAACAGTTTTATTTTTCCCTTTAGTTTACTTTAAAAAATACTTAAACTCTAATAGTTGTTCATTTTATTGTGCACTTTCATTTTTTTTTTTTAAATAATTATCAAAAAAATTCTAAACTCAGAGAGAGTTGTTTGTGTTTTTATTGGACTTAATGGCAGTGTGACTGTGCTGTCTTTTATCAAAATGACCTGTTACTGTGAATTTAAATTTTATGAAGTACTAGTAGTATCGGTACTCAGTATTGTTGAGTACTCAAGAGGGAGAACACAGATTAAAGAATCAGATTAAAGATTAAAAAATCTGCACTACCAAATATAAAAGAATGTTTTGCAGATGGAGAGGGGAGTAAAATTTCAGATGCACCCTGCTGCATGCAGAGGATCACATTAAGGCCTTTGCACAATGAGTCAGGATTTTTTGTCCACAAACTGCACATTGAAAAAGAAAACATTATAATGTTGTCTAACCAATGTTTTTACACTGACTCCATGGCAAATCATCATTAATTTTCTTCATTTTTCTCCCCTGCCCCCTTCATTCAGAGATCCTGCTTTAAAGACACACCTAGCTGCTATTCAGAGTCGATTGTTTTGAATACATTGATAGTCTTTCTTTAAATTTGAGCCTCCAGTATCGGTATGAGCAAACCAAACTGGACCTCTTGTGTCCTGACATACACCTTGAAGAGATCTGAATAAACCTGTAGCTCTTTTATAGTTTGGTAAAACTCTCCTTGTTTTCAAAAGTGGGTGGAGCCAGTGTTCTCATTTTCTCAATGAGCGAGGAACCGCAAAGTTTTGCAAATGATAGAAACTCAAACACACCAGATCAGTGTGCAAACTTGACTTTGTTTGCGCAAGTCATCACTGGGAGATTCAGCTTGATTAAGAATTATAATAAAGTCCTCGAACAAAAAAAAAAAATCAACCCCAGAAACCAAAAGTATTTTTAGTATCAGGATGTTTTCATATGTCTGAGCATCATGATGCTCACCGCTCAGGTACTCCAGGATGAGATATAA
Organism: Halichoeres trimaculatus; assembly: GCF_033239565.1. Lineage (NCBI taxonomy): Eukaryota > Metazoa > Chordata > Actinopteri > Labriformes > Labridae > Halichoeres > Halichoeres trimaculatus. The sequence continues at coordinate 31,180,499 of NW_027437184.1, forward strand.
CTTTCCCCCAGTCTGGAAGGCATAGATGAGGTCCACGATGAAAGGATGCTTCACCTCCTCCAGGATGTTCCTCTCTGCTTTGGTGTGCGCTGTGTCTTTAGCATTACGCACTATCATGGCCTGCAGAGGGACAGAAAAACACAGAGAGTCAGAGCTGTGAAAGTTAAAGCCAGTTAGCTCGTGTCATCGCTCCAACATCAGCTGCGGCCGGGCCAGAGCAGTAACAGGAAGCCAGGTTGGTAGCTACAGTAAAGGCTCATTAAGCCAATAAACACAGTCATTAACCCAAACCTCAAGCTTCGGGGAATGAGAGTTGGCTTCTCGAGGAGAGCCAGGCACCGGCTCGGTGTCAGCTGCGGAGAGGAGGCCAAGCTGAACAGAGGCAGCACATGTGAGGTTTAATGGCAGAGAGCCTGCTGCCATTATTTTGGGTGGTCTGCCCTTAGCTTCACGGCTGAATGCACCAGTTTGTCACCAGAGACATTCAGCACACAGAAACAGGAGACACAGTCAGACTGCGTTTGGCCTGTACGTCCACCAAGTATGTAAGGTGCTAATTCCACAAACACCAGCGTTAGCTTCCATATGGAGCGAAAAATTAGATGCTTTTTTTTTTTTTTTTTTTTTTACATCACATTGCACTTCCCTGTCTGAACACCAGGGGGCAGACATGCTCACCTTAACTTCATATTTCATAGATGATTGGTAGTTTCTCTTAATGAGCTCTTTTTTAATCAAAGCATAGTAAATCCTTTTATATCCAGCAGAGATGAACTCACCTTCTTTAAGACCTTCATTGCAAATATCTTCCCAGAGTTGGCGCCTGACACCTTCCGGACTTGAAACACCTGCAAACATTTATCATACATCAGTCACAGTTAGTTTACATTAACAGGGGTTTCTGCAAACAGTTTATCACTGGGAAAAGTTCCAGAGGGGGACAGAAACTGTCACAACAACACAGCCTCATAAGTTCACTTTATATCAGTTATTTCACCACCTCCCTGCAGCCATAACACGAATAATACTTATGATATAATTACTGTAACAGTTGTGGCCTTGATTGCAGAGAGAAGTAATGGATTTATTAGCCTATTAAAAATTGTCAATTATTCTAAGCCTGATTAGTTTTTGCTAAATCGCACGCTGAGATGGAGACAAATACCCAGTGATAAGCTTATTAGGAGCTAACATGTTGGTACTTTATGTGCAGCAGCAGCAGCAGCAGAGAAAGTGTGTACGCTGCATGCTCAGCCCAGTGCTCCAAGAATCTAACTTTAGTAAAGAGATCGGCTGCTACATTACGGATAGTTAGCAACCATTTACACCAACTCGGTGATGTCAGCACTTTTACTTCAGAAGTGCAGCTTCGTTGCTGATTGATAGCGCTCACCATACAAGAAAAATGCTGACTTAACCAAACCAAGCATGAGCGTAAACACGTTTATTTCTGCTCCAAAGATGATTTTATTTTTACTGTATGTGGGTTTTAACACCACAGCCACAAGAACACACTGAGGGGACTGCAGTTTTTAGCTCCCCATCTCTCACGAGCAGCTTGTTGGTTATAATGTGCCGAGACATTATTTGACCATCAATATGTGTGGTAAGAGAAATGACAAACACTGACAAGACTGTAGAGAGTAGAAGAGTTGGAATATCTTCTCATAATTTTGTGTTGAGTGAATATAACTTGATGATGATTTTGTAAGACCCTGAATACACCACAAACTTTTACAGCTTGGACCACATTTAATTTGTTATACCAGAACTTTTAGAGAAATCATTAGGGGATGAGGAGATGTATCCTTTTATTAGTTTAGGACAGGAATGGTTAAAAGTAGCTTTATGTGTTCAGAGTTTTAGGCTGGCTATTACTCAGACTGAGATTATTACCAATGCTTCTGTATGACCTACAAAAGTAAACTAGACCTGTACCTTTCACATTTGAAACTATACGGTACCGATGCTCGGTACCTGGCAATCGGTACCAGTACTCAACGGTACCACTTTTCGGTACTTTTTTGAGTTTATGTGGTAAAAAATATCAATTTGTTTATTAATAAAATATATATTTTGTTCAATTTAACGCGCTAATTCTTCCATATATAACCTTGCAATGCTGTGTTCATGTCCAGCAAGGAAAGTCGTCTACTCTTCCACTCCCTAACAGTCACAAAGATGTATTCAGGCACCTAAACATGGTACCTTTTGGTTTTACGTGAATCTGTACTTTTGACAGAGTTTGGTCGGTACCTATAAAAGTACCTAATTCGGTACCCATCCCTACTGCTGACCTCAATGTAAGAGTTTTTTTTCTTGAAATATATCTAGGAAAGCAAGATGGTCCTGAATTCAGGGGTTATTGATTCTCTCTAGGTCTAACAGTGTTGATGTCTTAATTGTGATGCAGCAAAGGTGTGTCACTGCTTTAATAGGCTGCTCAGGCAAAGATTTAAAATAACATGCACTTTGTGTCAAACAGAATCCCAACATCATTCAAGTAACCACCAGTGACATGAGCTAAGCATAAATGTGCAGCTAATGGGACTGATGGCAAAAGATGGGAGAGCGCTGATTCACAATGTGCAACTGACTACACTGGAAAAACTGAAATCTTATCAAGTGTTTTTTGTCTTATTTTAAGTAGAAAATGCCTGTTTAGACTTAATATGAGCCACATTCACCCACCCAGTCCAGAAACATGTCTTTTTTCAAGTTATTTAGAAACAAAAATTAAGTCTGAATTGCTCAAAACGAGTTACAGTTTTTCTCAGTTGCTTTGGTTCATTTCTCCAATCATCTTTACCATTTGCAAAACAGTAAGTGTATTACTCAAAACAGTTTGTACAAAAAGCAAAACACCCTGGATTACCTGCAAAAGCCAGTCTCTTTTTAAGAATCCTTAATTCAACTCTTAAAAGTACAGTATCAGTGAACGTGTCAGTACATCAGAATGACAAGTCCTGGTGTCAGTGTGTATGGATAGGACAGTCAAAGTGCTGAGTCATGTTGTCAGTATAACAGTTTACTCTGGAAGGACGTTCTGATGTAAACAATGTCTAAAGCTAAGCTTTGATGACAATTATTGTAAATTGTGAGTTACATCTTAGTGTGTATGGGAGATTGATTTCAAGAGACTGGACAAAATTCACATTTTCGCTTTTTACTGTTTGTGCTGTAATTTGTTGACTGACCCCATCATTGATACAGAAAGGAGAAGAAGGCACTGCACAGCACTAAGAAAAACACCTTAGTAGAAATGTGAACATAGAACTATCTCTTTATTAGGGAAAACTGTTCATGCAGGTCAGTACAGTCTTCCCACTGCACTGTTATGTTCCTGTTTGCTGGGCCACAAATTTTCATCCACATCACTACAAAGATCTTCTCTGTCCACAAAATTGAGGACAAAGCTGTTCTCAACTTTTGGCCACATCCTTCAACCAACCTGGGCTATTGTAAGCTGATGATTGGGAAAATGGTCCACAGGTGTAATAGATCTTTATTGTCCTTTGCAAGAAATTTGTTGCCACTTTCCGTTAGGAGGAAAGTACACATACATATCTGTGAGATTGACCAGGGAGTAATTTATCAATCCAGACAGATTTAGGGAAAAAAAAGTCCGATGAGATTGTATGGAAAGATGTTGAACATATTATAATAACTTGTTCAACCTTTTTGCATGTGAAGACTTATGGGATGACAGAGATCCATTCCATGGATATTAAGAATTTCAATTCTGATCTGAGAAATGTACCAAAGCAACTAAAAAAAAAAAACATCTGTCAATGGAAGAGAAAAGTTAATTGTATAAGACATTATTCTAGTTTTAAGCAAATTTTCGAGCTATTTTTTCTTGTTCTATCGGCTGATTTTTTTACTTGTTACAAGCATTTCAGACCTAATTTTAGTCTTTGAATTGCTTAAAACAAGACATTCTTGGAAATGATCAGGCTCATACTAAGTATAACAAGACAATTTTTACTTAAAATAAGATAAAAACACTTGATAAGATTTCAGTTTTTTGCAGTGCACAGACCTGATGTTGAATGACTCTGAAACTGTCTACCACCTAAAAGGCCATTTTTACAAACAAAGGCTGCTCATTTAGTTTGAACTGAAGTTTTATTTATCTACCTTAAGTAACCATTTAGTCCTCGCTTAAAGTAACGTTCAACCTTTGAAGAAAAATAAAGTGTCAAAACTGAAGAATACAAAAACAGATGACTGTGTTGTTTGAGAAAATGTTGGCTGAAAAATTCCCAGGATGCAGAAATCGACTTCTTAGTCATCAGACATACAAACCACTTCAAGAAGGAATAAGTCACGCATCTACTCGCCAAATGAAAAGTGTTTCCAAAATAACTGTGATGTGCATTTTTTATGTGCCAGGCTTAGAAAAGAAGAGGTCAGAAAATTTCCAGAGCCCCATGTGTTGGTAACACAAAAATAAAACAATCAAGCGAAACTCCCAAACGTCAGAGGTCTCACACTTTGATAGGAGGGCGTAGATGATTATAGGCTGGTGTTGTATTGATGTGGCTGAAGAGGAGGCTGTTTTATGACGCCAGATCTGACATTTGAAGGTGCAGAGTGAATTTTAGAATTTCCAACAGCTTAAAAATATTGTAACATATGTCTGGGTGTTAAAGGTTTCTCATAAACAGCTCCAGTTTAAGGGTTGATTTCCTGTAAAAGGGTTCCTCTTATTTTAATTTAAAGACATGAGCAAGTGTCTTCACCTCACACTGACGTGTACAGACAGGTCCAGACCCAGGAACATTTCCTGCTTTAGAAACTAATTATTCAGAGCATTTTATGTACTTTGGGTCGATTCAGCTCCGTACAGTTGTTGATGCCATTATTTCATGGTTGTCTGACCTACTCTATAGCTTCAACACTTCAACAGAGCTAATCAGAAGAGAGCTGCCTTGACTTGAGCTCATATTTACATTTTTGTTTTATTAGAGAATCAGATGTCTTACCTTTCCATATCCACCTTTCCCCAAAACTTTCAGCAGCTCAAAGCACTCGGGCCTGATCTGCTCCGTTCCTTTGTTCACGCTGTCCTCTGAGATTTCAAACTTCTCACAGTCGTCCATGTTACTGTCAAACAAACAAAAAACACAGAAAAAAGAATATCAAGAAACAAACTATAAAAAAAACTCAACCAACACAAGATAACGTAACATTTTCAAAGCATTAATGGGTGTTCTGAGTTTGGTCCAAAGTAAAACAGATTTATCATCATTTATCATTTATCATCTGAGGATGACTGAGATACATGTTAAAATGTATTACTTATGTTTTTTTGCATGCAAATGTGCCTCAAATAGATCCATCAGTATGACCATTTTGCAGCTCTACTGGCTTGTTTAATATAAGATTATAAACTGTACTTCCTCAGATAATAGCAGGTATCTAGTAATGGTCAAAACATGACTGACAGGAACATAGAAAGGCCTGTCCCAGTCCAAAACCTGGGAAATAATGTGGTGTTTTTTGTATCACGTCAGTGTTAACTACACATAATGTTTATTTTCAGACCTTTAACTTGCCATCCTGTAATTTATAGTGGCATAGAAATGCCACAAGATGGCATCAGCTTCATTGCAAGTACTGTTTGGTAAATTTTCTCAGATTCTAAAAACACATACATTATTGCAAATGTTTGTCAATAAGAGCTAAAGCTCAGTTCATACTTCTGTCTTGTCCTTGTCTTGTTTACGTTACAGCGCCTCCTACAAAATGTGACTACATGCTGAAGCAATGCGGGCTGCAGGCTCTCTGATAGGTCGACTGAGCAGGATCATATTTCCTGTAGGGATGGGTACCTTTCACATTTGAAATGATATGTACCAATGCCCGGTACCTGGCAATTGGTATCCCTACTCATTGGTGCAATTTTTCGGTACATTTTTGTGTGTTTATGTGGTAATAAATGTTAACTTTTTTAACGATAAAATCTCTTTTTTTTTCAATTAAACAAATTTATTCTCAATATTTAAACTTGCAATGCTGTGTTTATGTTTAGCATGGAAAATCACCTACTCTTCCACTCCCTCACAGTTACAAGGATGTGTTAAGGTACCTAAATATAGTACTGTTGGGTTTTGTGAATGGGTACTCGGTACTACAGACAGAATTCGGTCAGTACCTATCAAAGCCTAATTTGATACCCATCCCTAATTTCCTGTATTCATTACATTGGCAGGATTGTCTCACATTGGCCTCCACATTGTCTACTCTCTAACCTTCTTTTTGTGAAAGTTGTTGAACGATCAGCAGCACGATGTATCTGCTTCAATATAACTTAATACACTCAAAATGGCTGAAAAAAAGCAAGATAAAATAAAGCGGGACCAGAAACAGTGATCATACAGATCACTCTAAGTTAGGGCTGAACAATTTATTGAATTTTAATCGACATCCCAATGTAACACAATGCAATTTTCAAATCCCAAAGGCTGCAATTAAAAAAAAGAAAGAAAAGTTTTAAAGTGCATTTAAAAAGTGCATTCCACAAGTATACATAATTCAGTGGTTGAGCCAAAACTTTGATTTTATTCACAGTTCCTCATTTTATTTAGTATGAGATTCACAGAAGAGAGGATTCATATTTATTTTTCAGATTATTGTTCATACCAGACCTGCTGTTCTGCAGTGCTTTGTTTTTTTCTCTGATTTTTTTTGTGTGGAAATTATTGATAATTTTATTACACGTCTATAAGGTTTAAAGTTAAATCAATCAGTCAATATTCTACTGTGTTTGTAATAGTTAGAGATACGTTATTCATACCAGTCCATCTCATTTCATGATAACTTGTAGGCCCGGCCTACAGGAAAGACTTGTTTATATGTTGACAATATCCTTTGTTGTGTTGGTCATACTACAGAATGATGTATTGCTTGTGTTAAATGAATAATGTAGAAGATGAACATGCTAAATCGCAATTGCAATATTGGTCCAAAAAAAAAATCGCAATTAGATTATTTTCCAAAACCGTTCAGCCTTACTCTAAGTAATGCAGAGTGACGTAGACATATCCATGCAGAAGAATGTAGAGCTCATGACTGCACTGGCCACTAAGGTGTAGAGTCAATGCAGAAGTATACTCCAGGCTTTAGTTAAGAAATTCATTTACTGGTACTCTGATCATTCATAAGCTCATTCTAAAGAAACATGAGAAGCTTTCAGAACTCATAACTTTAACAGAGCAAACAGGAGCAGAACAACACAAGGCCTCCGTTATAATCCAGCTTTAAGTTCAGACTTTGTACATTCTTTACATGAGCTTAAAAATTCCACAGTTAGTATTTATAGAAACACAGAAAATTATTTCTGAGGGCAAGATGATGGGTGAAAACTCTGAATAAAAAAAACAGAACTTCATGCACGGTTTGATGAAAAAGATTATGATTACTGTCAACTTTACTCAATACCTATGGGGAAACCTTAGTGTTACACATTGCTCTCATATATGACTTCGTCCCTGTAATTTGTTTTTTATTTCTAATGTGTTGCAATGCTGTAAAGTCAGCTTATATAAAGAGCAACAAGAATTTACTGAGAAGGCAGGTTCACACAAACAATCAAAGCTTTATGGTTTTCTGAAAATTCCTTCCCATAAGCAATAAACCTGAGTCACTGACATAAATATGTATTGATTTTTAAAACTTTCAGGACAAAGTTAATTACAGGTGACCTTTTACTCACAATTCAAAGCCACTGCACTGGTCCATGTACTCGCTGAGCTGACCCTGAAAAGAAGAGAAAGACCAGGACAACAAAAAATCAGTCCAGCTGAATGCAAAGAGAGAAAACTTCAGATTTTTGTTTTTCTTTGTTTTTTGTTTAAAATTGTCTCTATAATTTTCAATTATGAGTAATGCTACCACAAACACTGCTGATATAACTTAATTGTATTGTGTTAGGCTCATACAGTTATCCATTATGTCCTCAATCTATCCTATTGGGGGTCATAAGGGGTGAGGATATGTGTCAAGAACTTCCACACTGTGGCATTTGTAAAAAGATTTTCAGCTTTTGCTCTTCTAAACTTTTTTGTCATTTTTTAATCTTTAAAAAGTGTGAATACAACGTCTGGATTCAGTGTAAACAAGTGTATGTAATGTTTTCATGCTCTATTTGCATTTGACAATAGACTGATATCCATTTCAAAGTAAAATGGTGTTAAAACCAATAATAAACCCATAACTTAAAACCTTTATGTGCTTATCTGTACTTGTATCCCAAAACACAAACCTGAGAGGTGTCTGACTTACTGCCAGGTGAGTGATGGGGTAGTAAACAGTCTGTTAGCTTCAGAGCCATTAGCTGCATTTGTTGGTCAGCTGGTCCTTTAACCTAGTTATTTCCCACTTGTTGTCTGTCAAAGTCGTTGTCAAATTGAACATGTGGCATTTATGCGAGTTGAAACTGTGTAATTACATCCCTACAACAGGCGGATGCCGATGGAGTGCGTAAAACCGCCTCATCTGTTCTGCTAGTCCCATTGTCGGACATGTAGTTAGCTACGCCCGGGTGGAGAGCCAACGTAACAGAGATTTAAAGATGGGACACGGCTGATGTTGTGACTGTTCTTTAATGTCGACTTCCAGAGTTCTGAACAAAAAAAGTGGCGTTTGTGTCGCACTATCAACACACTCACAGCCACGAAATTACCGTATTTCAAGCAGAAACTGTAGTTACATTAACTTAAGCTAGTGTTATGCCAATTAGTGCTACCTATCGAGATGAGGCATTGCGCATGCTTACTAGCGCCATAATGCGTGTCGAATAATAGTGGATCGTTTCTCTCATGTCTTTTAAAGAAAAATATTATAAATCTTTTATTTATGGTACAAAGTGAGTGCGTAGTGGTGTCAGGTTCAATCAACTCGTTATAAAAGCATTTTTAAATGAAGCTGGCTAACTAGTATATGGATATATGCGCAAATTTGTTTTTTCTTTTAACTATAAGTTTTGTCATGTAATATTAAACAAGTTCTCGGTGAGAAATATATGAAATGGCGCAGGATTTGGTGACAATAGAGTGTTTACAGGGAGCACTATCTAATATATTTTCACTGAATCTGTCGTGGATTCGCCCAACGGTTGGATTTTCGTAAGCTGCATAACTCGACTAAACACCGGGAGATACAAACAGTCGAAACCTAAAGACTAACGTTGAAGTACGTGTTTATTTGGGTCAGCGATGAGACCGGATTGTGTTCGGTCATTTTTTTCGAGTACAGACCATCAGTCAGGTCATGGGAGACTTCTGGAACTACAGTGAAGTCTTTTGTGGGACACTGCAGGATTCCGCGGGAAAGGGGTAAACGAGGACATGTCCGATAATGGAACCACCAGCGTTAGCAGCGCGGGCCTCGAAAGTGCTAGCACTGCGCTAAACTCCCAGCTAACTGGCTAACAGCTGCGGTGTAAGCGTCAATGTTAACGTTTACTCACCCCATCCTCCAGTTCGTCATCAGAGACATTCTCATCCGGTTGATCTAAGTCGATGTCAAAAACTCCAGCCATGGCCACGGAACTTGTCTTGGTGTTTGTACGGAAAACAGAGCCCCGCTCCCCCGCTTTATGGGAGAGCCATCACCGCTACAGCCGGCTACAGCAGACAGCATGTGTTAGCATCCTGCTAACCAAAACAACTGAGGGAGCGAGCAGCAGGAAGCCTCTAGTGTCAGCCACAGGCACTACTGGAGTCAGGTTGGTCTGAGGGCACAAAAGATATTAGGAAAAGTATTGAAAACTAATTTTTACAACCGAATAAGATACAATTGTTATAATTTACCTTAATGACAAACCCTCACTTGACATATAGGCTTTAATGTATCAGTCCTGTAGGCCTAAAACAATACAATTCTGATTTTCATTCGCCCCAAAAACTGATACGCCACTGTTATAATACGACTAATACCGAATTTACTTTACTTTACTGTGGTGATGGTTACAATTATTATTACTATTATTATTATTATTATTATTATTATTATTATTATTATTATTATTATTATTATTATTATTTCATTCGTCCCAAAAATTGATACACCACTGTTATTATACGATTAATACCGAATTTACTTTACTTAACTGTGGTGATGTTTACAATTGTTGTTATTATTATTATTATTATTATTATTATTATTATTATTATTATTATTATTATTATTATTATTATTGTTATTATTATTAATAATAAACTTGTGAATAATATGATTTCAAGTATTATTGTTCATAACCAGAGAAACAACAAACAATAATTGACTAGCAAAGACAGAGAACAAACCAACAATGTTACTTAAAATCTGTAGAAAAACCAAGAACCCTAACAAATTAACATCTCAAAACAAGCATTATAACTTTGATAGTAAAAGTTAATTGACAAAACAAGAACCTCTGCCTCCCACAAAACAAAACAACTCAAGCAAGAGAAGAACACCACACGTTTATTTCGGGGTCCGAAATACAAGATAAATATTCTGGGAGTCTACCTGTCATAATGTCAGGCATCTTTGAGTATTTGTAAACACTCTGTATAAACCTATACATTTTTAATATAACGATCATTATAATAATAATTATTATTATTATTATTATTAGTAGTAGTAGTAGTAGTATTGATTTAATCCTGAAAATAATACGACAATCAATCCTGATTACAAGAAAAAGAAGCCAGTCTAAAAATTCATGGCAACAAATAGGAGAAAAAGCAATGACTAGAGTTACTCTGTTTCTATTTCCTTTTCAATATGACACTCAGAAATATTTCATGTCGAGGATGAGAACTGAGGATACAGAAACCCCAGTCTAAGATTATCAAAGTCTGTCTTCCATTTTTTTTTATTGAGGTTAGGATTTTAGGACATAACAGTGTGGTAAACCACCTACCCTGTTTTACACCTTTATTCCCAGAATTAAGAAGGATCTAGCTCTTTCAGTCAAAAGTTAACCCTGTTTTTAACATGAAGCTATGGCTAAAACTGAAAATATTTCTTTTATCATGTTTATTCTTTTCATTTAAACTATGCTTTATGTTACATCAGTGACTCCATCTTGGGGAGGTAAAAAAAGCTACTAGATTATTAACATGTAACATGATAAATCACTGTGAAAGATAGATTAAATAAATAAATAAAGTAAAATAAATCAATAAAAATAGTGGATCTTGAAGTTGTAATTAGTAACAAGTATCACAAATCTTTAAAGAAAATGTTGATTTTTTTGTTATGTGAAAGTCAGAGGAGAAAGGGGAACCTCAAATTGTCACTTGGTTTGGTCTACGTTTAAAAGATTCACAGTGACTAACTCAGGAACTTGTCGTTAGTCACTGAAAGCTGTATGAGATTGTCTTCAGAGCTCACAAACACTGTGATGTTGTGTCAGCTCTGACACTATCTGTAGCTCACAGGCTCTGTTACATGAAAACAAAAACAGCCATGAGGGGTGACATCGAATCATGGGCAGTAACGGATAATGAAACTGAAAAGGATGATACCTGGATTCCATTTAGCTGCGTCAGTGTCATCGCCCTGTGCTGATTCATGTCTCATGATCAGAACCTAGAAACACCTCAGCTTTTCCTACTACAACAAACCAAAAATGCTTTAGTGAAGACCCAAAGATCTCCGGGTCTGTATACTGAGGGATGAATTCTTTAAATGTAGTTGGATCCACCCAGTAATAATCAGATTATATGCCTGTAATTCAATGCTGAGTCTGTCCCTGTACCTTCTTTGACCAGTAGGTGGCAGCAAGAAAGAGGGAATCCTCAGGAGTGTGAAAGGCGTTTTTCTTTCAGTCTAATTTAGTGAGAGCAAGATCCTGACAAAAGATTTTGGAAAACTGTGTGTTTTATAAATGAAGAATCAAGTCCCTCCCCTGATGGATGCTGAGAGCCCTGCAAAATACTGATCTGATACCTCTTTTTTACAAAACTTAAATAGGAAATCAAAGATTTAATGGATTTACCAAAGTACAGATATTTGATCTGTTATTAATGGTTTGGATCTTAATCAGCTGCACTGTGACCTGTGTTTTTCTTTACACCAACTCCAGGATCCTTGTGCCATATTCTTGAGATCCCTGCTCAGCTTCTTTGTTGTTTTAATGGAAATCTCAGGCTGCATCTCAGAGGATGGTTAGATGAACCTGACATGACACCAGGTGAGATCATGTTTCAGAGCCATGACTTTATGAGATTTATCACAATGTTAAAGTACAAAGAGTGATGTGATACTTGAAGGAGATACTTTGGACTGATATAATTTAGTGTAATAGTATGCAGGTAACATTTTTTTTCTTGGAACTTTTAATTGCGTATTTTTCAAATATTTAAAGCTCCTATGAGGAACTTTTGTTTGTGTCAAATCTAACGCCCCCTGTAAACAGAGTAGTTCTTTTTATTTATATTCCTCTGTCTATATGCAGGTAACCTTTTTTCACAAATTGAAGGACTATGACTCATGCTTATTTTTTTACAAGTTAAATGCTTGAAATATTAAGTATATTGGGTATATGTGACTAAAAACATGAAAAATATATTTTCCTCAGTGTGCTCTTGACATCATCACAGATTTATTCAGCCTTTCTGAAGTTAGCCATGTCTACTTTTGAAGCTTAAAAAAGGAAGAATTTATTCCAGTATGTTTCATAACTAGTAAAAACTTCTCCAGGAAGCCTTCATGTACACACATTTTGGCGCCAGCGGTCAGTCAGTGTTGGTGGAGGCTGCTGACCTCATAGCGTTGGTCAGCAGGGCGTGGCCAACCGGATTTCAAAGGATGGTCAGAGGTAGCTCATCCCCCTGTTGAAATCTTACATTTAAGTTGCCACCCTAGAATCCTAGTCTATGGTTGATTTAACACTACAAAAACTAAAATCTAAGCAGGAGTTCATATCTTGTTTTTTTTTGTTTTTTTTTAGCAAAACCTGTCTCATGAGAATTGATATGAGTCATATTAACCGGAGAAGTCCAGAAAAATGCCTTTTTTTTCAAGATTTTCAAAGGCAAAATGATGCCTGAATTTCTTGTAAGGAAAAAAAAATAGCCAGTGTGGTAAGATAATTTTTCTTGCCTTTTTTTTTTTTTTAAGAAAAATGTTATTATACAAGAAATTTACCCCACTCTTACCTCATTGGCATATTTTTTTTTTACTTTTTACATGCAATTATTTACAGTTAGACATTTTTCTGGATTTTTCAGTCAAATATGGCTCAAATTATAGAAAAAAAAATACAGTTTTATGAAAAAATCTGACATAAACTCTTGGTTAGATTTCAGTTTTTATGCTTTGTCAGAGGTGAGAATTGACATTGAAATATTTAAATCAACTATTTAGGTAGATTTCCTCGTTTTATATATATACAATGTAGCACATCTACTCATGTTGAGACTTTGAATTGGAGAACATAATATTTTTGCCACATAGTCAACAGGAAGAAGTATTAACTCACAGCCCTCTGTGGATTGTTTTAATGTGATGTGAGTGATTTGGATTTTTTTTGTCTTTACTTTGATTATTCAGAGTCAACTTCTGTTGTTAAAGCATTTTTACCAATCAGAATCAAGTATTAAACACATCCAGGTGATTAGTTTGGAAAGAGAAATATTATTTATTGTTTTTATATAAATTTCAGTTGATACTCTGTGATGCGTGTCATTCAAACATGCTTTGTCTCCTCATAGTTGTCCCATCAAATGCATGAAAAAAGCCCTAAAAATATATATTTCTAAGATTTACCTTTTGAAAAAAAAACCATGAATCATTTCTTATTTATCTGAAAAGGCACTGGATTATGCATCTTATTAAAACCATAACTGTTTATCAAACTTCCAGCTGAATCCTAACTAATCTCTCAGTATCACAAACCTTGTGAGTCCTCTCCTTCTAGTAACAAAAAAAGAATGACAATAGATTTAATGAATATTTTAAAAGGTCAGCTCCAAACATGTCCAAAGACATTAAAATATCCTGTTTTCAGTAATTGTTTATGGCTGATGTGTTTTTTTCCTCAGGATAAACAAGTTTAATAATAAAAACACATCTGTCTCCTCTGTCATAAAAACAGAACCTGAGCTGCAACACCAAACACAAGATGTCCTCTGCATCACTGAAAGGTCTGTTTTCAATTTGAGAACTACACTTTAAGCTTCAGCAAGATGCAAATTAGACTAAATGAGTCCTCTGCTTGTCATGTCAAATAAAAGATCCTTCTCAGATGTAAAGTTGGCACACAGACTTTCCCTTCTGATGACTGATAAAAGCACGCTCTGCAAAGTCAAACATCATCTGCAGAGTGGAACAATACAAGCGAATGTATTTTCTTGAGTGGAAAAGGACTTAAAAAGTGTTCAGTTAAAGTCCTGCACGTATCAAATAACAAACCAAATGACTTGTTGTGATGACGCAACGTTTAACTGCAGCATTCATGAAACAAATCATCTGAGTTTACAACGAAAAACACAAACTGTTCCTCCGTTTCAGCCAGCAGATCATGATCACTCAGCGCGGTAAACAGGGAAGCCCGATGAAATTGTGTATTCAATAAATGTAATCCCTCCCTGCTGTTTCCAGCACAATGATGTAAAAGCAGCCAGCAGGGAGCTCCAGCTGCACTGACTTCAATTATTGATGAGATTTGTCTTAAAAGAGATGGATCTTTTTTTTATTTGAGTAAAAGTGACAATGATTACAGATCAGCCTAGAAGCTAGAGGGTCAATCTTCACCGCAGCGTCTTTTATTGCGGCGGGGTTAGCCTAAAACCTCTCCCTCAGTGGCCCCCTGCTGGGCGGCGGTGCTTAGGTTCCCTCTGATAGTTTGTTTTACTTTGATTGCCCGGTGATCAACTCCAGCTGCACTGGGTAACTAAATATGTTTTCTGTGTGTGTTCTCTGTTTTGTTTAGCTTTGTTTATGTTTACAGAAGAACAGACCAGACACTGTTAGAAAGTCACACAGCTCTGTTGTGGGTCTGTGTGATGACTTGAGGTCAGTATTGTGTTCAACCAAAATCACTTTGTATATCAGTCGAGTGCGTTGTGCTCTCATGTTTGGGCTTAGTCAATATGGAAAGGCATCAATTTAAAGATGGAGGGTGAAAGCTGTCAGCATCTTGAGTTGATTTTTACTTCTCCTGGTGTTTACTGCAGAACAAAGACTTCTGGAGGTTTCTATCATGATCCAAATGTTTTTATGGGAGCAATAAATCCCCGTAATTCTACAACACAGAACCATATCACTCTCTATAATGCTCAGCTGTCATGTGCGGACTAAACGGATCAAACACTGAAACCACTTCGCCGTGCAGAAACCTCCAGGGCTTAAAATGAAGCCTGCAGTTCCTCGAGCGGCCACATGGTGGTGGCTTCAGAAGTGAGACGATTTCAGAAGAATGAAACATGTTAACAGCGAGGTTTATAAAACAAGTTTGATTTTCATAGCTTTGTAAAATGTTTTGACATTTTTACAAGTGGAGTGTTTAGCATACCGAGGTTTAAAGCTATGTGTAATTACGGGTGTGGCGGCTTTGAGTGACAGGTGGATGCTGCTAGCTGTTTGCAAAGTGTGACTGTAGGCAACTCAGGCTGTTAACTAAACCCATGGATGTGTCATTTGTGGTATTCATAGATGTTTTAATGCAAATATCACAACCCTGGTTCTGCTCAGCAGTGATAGTTGTCTGCTGTTTTCACTTCTGACATGTTTGATAGTTCTCTTTTTGTCATATGATGTTTTAAAGAGGGGGCATTCTGCTTTCCCACATTTTAAACATGTTCAAACCGATTTTTAAAGCTCTCTATATCCAAATGTTGTAGAAATCCCTGAATCTGTCATGAAGATCTTGTGCTATTTTTAGAACTGATCAAAACAGTTCTAAAAATAGCACGAGATCTTAATGAGATCTTCACATTACTTGCTGAAATGATGAGGTCTTCACATTAGGATCTCCTAACTGAGAAGCAGACCTCTAACACCAAGGTCTGCCAATATCTCTGCCTTTCACAGGCCTCTAGTGGACTGGCCAATCAGAGGAGAGGGGGTTTGTGGAGCAGGAAGTCATAAAGAGACAGCAACCCAAACGAAATGTTTCAGACCAAGGCTAAAATAAGGAAGAAGAGTTTTTTTTTTCCTGCTGTAAATCACTTAAAGGTACTGCAGGGAATCAGACAGTATAAAGCCTTTAAACAGGAACAATACCCCCTCTTTAAAGTAGCTTGTGATTATGATTCAGGGTTGCTGCTGGTTTTGGTCATGTACAAGATGGTTTATTTCAAGTAACCTGGTTTGTTAATGAGTTTGCTACATGCCTGACAGACTGTTAGCCTCTTTAGTCTCATTAAAAAAAGAATAAACAACTCTGTAAGCCACCACCACAAATTGAATCTCATTCTACAGCAAACACTGCGGTTACCTGGCTCATTAGCGAGCTAATGAGTTAGCTTACACAAAGCTTTGATTTTGTGTCCCAGAGAAATACCAACTAGCTCCACAAAAACAAGATGTTGGACGTCGTCATTTTAACCCCTCATGAGCGGGTAACATCTCAGGGTCTTTGTCCACTTCATCCAGTAACTCCTCAGCGGCCTGTTATTTACAGAATATATCAGACAGATAGGAAGTCTGAGAACATCATCTTTTGAGAGTTGAAGAGGATTACATTTATTGAAACGTACGTGTTCTCCCTGGATTCTGCTGATCGCGTATTGAATGACCCATTTGCCAACCAAGCCTTCGGTCAATGGTTCAGTAATCATGAATAACCAATAGCAGATAGACATCAGAAAAATATACACTTGCACATAAATCATCACGAGTAACTGACTTTAATGATGGAAAACATGTCTGAGAAATTTATTCAATGTTTATTTCAGTTTTCTATTTTGACCAATGTTCCATCTGTTATAATGGAGACTATAATAACTACACTGCCACCAGCCACCGGGGGGAGCTCTAAAAGTACGGGCTTCACTTGGGATAGTTATTTCTAGGGATGTGTTAATCCGACTTCTTTAGCCCCAAAAAGAATGAATTCAGATTTAGGGGTTTAGGGTTAAGGTTTTGTGTTAAGGTTTGGGTTTAGGGCCAGGGTTAGCAGGGTTAGGGTTTCAGGTTAGTAGGTTAGGGTATAGGGTTTAGGGTAAGTGGTTAGTGCTGTGGTCTGTATAATAATAATAACATTTAATCTTTTTTTATACACTGAGAATGACACAGAGAATATATATAAACACATTTTTTTAAATCAAATTTTTCGATCTTTGTAAACCTAAAAGAACTTAAAATATTTGAACTGACTTTATTAATATTCTGTGGGATTATGGATGTCTAAATGTGTGGCAAGTATATCTCCAGTACTGATGTAGATTACAGCTTAATTGTACAACAAAGCAGTGGACAAGTGAGGAATTGAACTTGCACACACTGCAAATTGACTACATACTGTATCTCATCAGTCAAAGACATGGTTTTCACCATTAACAACTTTGCATACTTTATTGTTGAGGCAGAAAAAGACGCTGAGTTTATTTTCTCCTTATTCTCTGGTTGAATTTGGTGTATTTGGATTAAGTTGGTGTGTAACTACTGCAGACACACCTCTACTGTCCCCCTAATGAAAAAGGACTTCTTATTAGAGTTGGAGGGGATGTTTGTCTCGTCCTTGGCTGCAGGATCATTATTATGAATGGTTCCAGGGGCTCAGGTTAGTGGAGCAGTCAGAAACCTTTGGTGGAATATCCCTGCAGAGGAGCCTGAGCTGGGAGCACAGTGTGTTTGTTGTGTAGTCTGGCATGGATGTGTCTGGTTTTGTTTGCACTTTGTGGTCGTTTGCAGCACGTTGATGGGCACACTGAATACAACCACACTGCATGTGGTGAACAGACCTCATGCAGAGTATGTGGACGGGACTAAAATTAGCTCTGATTGCAACGCCGTAAAAGCTGAGAGCTTAGGTTTGTAACAGTCATGTCATATGTTTTTGATGACTGAATATAGACACCAAGGATACTGCGGTGTGACTCTTAGATTTCTCTCTGTTTTCTCTTCACAGAGGTCTTGTTTGAATCTTGAATCTTTAAAGGAGTTATTTTTTCTTTCTGGAGGTCTTACATAACTACAAAGGCTCTGATCCCATACAGTGGATCCATACGAGTGACAACCCGGGTGCTTTGAAGTCCTCTGATCCACGTTAGATTAAATTTCTACGTCTGTTTCATCACAAAAATTGGCGCTCTGCAGCAAAGTTCGATAAAACCATGACGGCTTATTGACTTTAGTATCAGAGAAATCCCTGACGTTGACTTTCTTGATTCAGTTTTTTCCACACATCAAAGTTTAAAAACATGTGGGTCAAGTTGGGATTGGGAGAGAAAGTAAAACATGCTAACCACAAACTGATAGTTAGCTAAATGCTAACAGTAGCTTACCATCCTTCAAAAAAAAACAAAAAAAAAAACATTTGGACAGGTTATAAGCACGCTAGGAATGACAACAAAAACACAACACGACACCAGGACGTCATGGTGCTGAGCGAGTAGATACCAACATACCAGAACGTACTCACTGATTTCTCCTGCATGAATCATAGGTGAACGTGACAAGCCGTGACACATTTAACATTTTGTGACAGAACCTGTAAGCGTGCTGATGGTTAGCTGTCATACCATGTGGTTAGCACACGTGGCTCACTCGTTCCTTTCAAACAGACCGACTGGAATATTTAATTACTCCTTTCCTGGAGTCCATATGTTAAAGGGTGCGAATGAGTCAACGCACATGACAATTTGTTCATCATGTGCTAACAGTACTTGTAGCTCATATATTTATTCAACAAAGAATACAAAGAAAGCAAACAAAAAAACAGTTTTATCTGTGAGAAAGGTGAGATAAAGCTTAAGACTGAGTTTGTACTCAGTTTATATTTAGTGAAGTAAATCATGTCGAACTTTGTCCCTGTTGAACAAAAGGACTCGACCAGACTGGTAGAGTCTTTACCTCACAGGTGCTCCTTCGTTCAAGCATTTGACTTAGTGTTGTCCGTCAATAGACTATGAAAATATTTGTGCTGCCACTTTGACGTCATGTTTTGTTGAAGTTCCATCTAAGACTGTAATTTTGACATTTTGGACATTTCCGTTTCTGCTTTTGGAATCAGAGCTGACTGTGTCTGGACAACAGACTGGATTTAATGTCATTTTATCCCAATCACTGTTGAAGAATCTCTGAAGAAGTAATTTGCCAAACACCAGTGGGCATTGTCCAAAACAAATTCTGCGTAATAGTCTATTTTCTCCTCCAAACAGGCCAAATAAAAACACACTATATTTAACCCTTTGAGCCCTGGCCTCTTTTTTTGGGTCTCTGCAAGGAAAATGACCAATATTGGAAAAAGTATATCTCTGCAAGTACAGAGTCCATTTGAATCATTCTGGGGTCATAATAAAAAAACTAAAAAACTTATGAAATGTGTTCAGAGGAGTCAGTGTTGATATTTCTGTCAATGACTCAGAGTAATAACTCTAGTATTCTTTATGCCTTTTGTTGCGGAGGGCCCTTCGAGTCCCCCAGTTGACCATGCACTCATCAGGAAAATGTTGACTTTGGATAAAACAAAATTCAAAGCAGGCTAATTTCCTTTTCTATCCATTCACACCAAATGTGAATACTTGGGCAAGTGCAGTAAACCAACATGTGAATGCTGATTGGCTATCATGGTGCAAATAATTTAACCCAGTCTAGGAGAGCACAAGAAGAAAATTTTCCGATGTGCTGAGTTTACGCCATACATGCTGTCAGACAAGAACTTGTGTCTATTTAAATCTTTACATGTAATTTGCTCATGTTATTATTAGGGTCCTCACCCACAGGAAGAGGGCGCTATTGTATTATTTTAACTTCTGTTTTGTGTGAACACAACCTGCCATCTGTACAGTCTCGGTCTGGTTGTTGTAAGATAAACTGCAGATTTTTGGCACCTCTGTATCAGCTTCACTTTTGAACCAAGAGTCTATGTCTGTCTCAAATCCTGTACTCCTGTTAGTACCATAGACTGTAAATAAAAAATAGACGTCATCTTGCTTGGCTCGAAGTGAGGTCTCCACATAAACTGCTCCCCCTGGTGGTTGTCTGCAGTACAGGTCAAAAAATCCAGCTCTCCAGTCATTCCAGATGGGCTGTGGTCAAACTTTAGAAAATGTATACACCTGGTAGAAATTTTTCTCACATCCGCTTGTTGTGGTGATTTGAAGATATCATTTGGCTGCCTTGTATTCAAGTCCTCTTTTTTTCTGAAAAGTTTTGTTTTAATTAGTTATACGAGGTTAAAAATGAGGTTTTACGTCACGTTTAGCGATGATTGACAGCTGCTGTTCTTGTGTATTTATTTCAGTTATAGTAAAATATGTCGGGAGGTAGAGTCAAGAAGTGATCAGACTCTTGAAAGAAAAACATTGCGGCTTCACACTTACAGGAAATGACCATTTAATTTCACAACCGTGCACAGGTGTTCTGATATTCATTCATTAAATCCATCAATCATCGTTTGATGTATTCCTGCCCCTTCCTCTATGTCGACAAGATGGTTATGAGAAACTAGCGTGACTTTTGTGCAGACATTCATATACAATCATTCTCATTCCAACATAGCGTTGACATTGTTTTATTTCAGCTCACTGTCTTGATCAGTCTTACAGATTTCATTGTCTCTGATTTGAAGTGTTGGCCTCCAGCACGTGGTTTTGTTTACTGAATCAGGAAAGTAGGTTATGTGCTTCCACTTTGACCCCTCCCTTCACGTTATGAAGCTGTTTGACGTGTTTCCAGAGCACTCAACAAACCCTCCTGCCTGAATCTGCATCCACCGGCAGTTTTCGCGGTCGGATCTCGTGTTGCCTAATTTGCATCTCCAGTGGAAAGGGCAGACCACACATTCCCAGAGCTGGTATGCTTGGAAGGCAGTGTGAGACATTCCTGAGTAATATTTCAGTGATGGCATCATGTCATGACACAGACACCTGCATTGACACGTAAAGCTCAGCTTAAGCTGCACTCAGAGCCCCAGGATAAAGCAGCGCGGTGGAGGGCGGACTCTCGGATCGAAGCGCACTGGAGGACGAATCTGTGACGTCTGCTCACATCAGAGGAGTGTGCTGTTTTACTGTGCGTGGGTTGAAGCATTAGAAACATTTCCAAAGGTTTGCGCTGACTCCACTCCAAGGCATGCAGGGTCTTCTTTTCAGTAGTCAAGCACACTGTATATCTGTGACACACCTGGATGACGCAGATTCACTGGCAGAACTCCCGGGACAGTAAAAGTGGGAGGGTGGAAGATGCATGACTAGATATTATGTCGAGCAGAGACTCCTCTCTGTCTAGTCATGGTGAGGTGGCTTATATGCAAAAACTCTTTACTCATGCTGGAGGAAAAACAGTTTGTTGAATGATTCTGATCAAAGCAGATAACTGATTCAGCTTCTTAAAAAGAAAGTATGTTGTCTGTAAAAAAAAAAAAAAAACTGAATATGAGGTTAAAAGAAATTATTTAACTTCCAGCTTCTTAAGTAAAGTGATACTAAACTGAAAATGATCAATAACAACTTTGTTCAAGTGTTCAGACCAATTAAAAAGATGAGGCTGAAAATGCCAGTCCTTTTAAACTTAATAATATTTATTGAAAGGATACGAAAAGGGGTCATCCCTATGTTCCCACATTCCTGAGACACTTTCAAAATTATGTCCTGTGTTCCTACATTTCCTTTCATTTTATGTCCTATTCTCCCACAATGTTTTGGAAACACTGTTTAGTAAATAAATGAATTAATGAATAAAGGATTTTATTTTGATCAGCAGCAGATATAAATAATCACAAATACAATCATAACAAGAAAAAGAAAAAAATGCTGATGGAAAAAGGTTTTGGTTTAAGCAGAGCTTATAGATGCTGAACCCCTTGTTTTGGTTTACTTGAAGATAGAATTTCTTTAAAAGAATGTCAACTTTTACAGGAATAATCCTGCTCAATTGTCCCCTACAGGCTTCCATACATGTGTGTCAGTGTCTGTGTCTGCCTCAACATCTCTTCTCTGCCTGTATGTTGATGTTTTGGTTGTTTTGGGATGTTTCTAGACAGATAGTCAGCGTTACAACACCAGCCAATCACAGCGTGCCCAGTGCACAAGTGACTTTGTGTGTTGATGATCATGAGTTGAAGATGCTATCTTGAGCGGCTATGATAGCGAAGGTAACACAAAGAGAAGTCCAATCAAACTGGAAAAAAGGCAAAACAGATAAAGCTTTTTCCTAAACAAGGGTGAAGCTTGGCTTGACTATCACTTGCTTTCAGGGACTTGGAAAGCAGCTTGAAACAAAGAGCGACACAAGTTGCTGAGCAGAAATATGTCAATATTTCAAAAACGTAATTAGCTTGTGCTAACATGCCAAGTAAGGTGCACTGCTCTTAAGACGCTTTCTCCCAAAAATGTGATACTGCAGGTGTATGCTAGGCTAGTAAATGTGTTTAGGTTGTCAAAGTTGGAGGTTGAGGGTGTGTGCTGCAGCTGGCACTGAGCCAAGGAGGAGGAGCCCAGTTTGAATTTGTGATTGCTAACAATTGATGAAAACTCCTGCATACCCTACTTTTAATGAACTCCTCATGGTTAATATTGGAATACAGAGCTGTGGGAACATAGAGCTGTGGGAACATAGAGCTGTGAGAACATAGGCCGGTGGAAACGTAGGCACACTCCCTCCGCAAACAAGCCAGGATACAAATTTTAAAACCTTGTCATTTTTCTGAACTGAAAAAAAAAAATCTTCAGTCACAAACTTGTTTTAAAATGTAAGAAAAGTTTAGTGTATAATGTTTAGACGTCAGTGGCAGGTAAATAAGTTTGATTACAGGAAGGAATTGTACCTGAGGAAGTCCAGTTACCTGAAAATACAACTCAGTAAAGTCAAGACAGCTCTGTACCTCATCACTTTTCACCTCTAATGACTGAACCTGGACAAATATGGATAAAAAAATTCTGCTTTGAAACTTAAAGCTATCAAACAGTCTACTTCTGAAAGTGGCGAAGATCAAACCCAACTTTTGTTTGAGACGACGGCGGATAAAAAAGTTCAGCGTCTTCCTCACAAACTAACAGCTTAAAGTGGATTTATGCTGAATAATCTTTCACCTGTGTTGAAAAAATCTGCGAGTACACAGCCCCACTTGGATCTGGGTGTTAACTCTTTGAGAAAGCGGAAGCAGTGCGGATGTGTGTTTCGTCACGCTGCCCTGGCGTGGGACCATTAGGCGTGCTGCCATGTTGGCACTGTGTGGGCAGGAACAGCAGATGCTTCTGCCTAGCTGTGCTCTGTTAAAATACCCACACATAATTTAGTTTAACGCAGCGCGGGGAGACGTGTTTGGTGGTGTCAGAGCTGATCGGAGGAGCGGAGCATCAGTGGATAGTGATGGTTAGAGAGTCTGTGTTTAAATGATTGTAAATCACAGAACAACAGAGGGCAGCCAAGTTCCTGTTGATTCGTTGATTCAGGCTCTAAATCTTTCTGAATCGACCCAGTGATCGACTTCAAATGAGACCAATAATCTGTGCTCTCAGATGGAGTGAGTTATGAAGAGTCTGAAGCTGCTGATAAGCCTGTTTGATCTTGGCATGCCAAAGCCACAATAAAGGAAACAAAGGCTTTTGGAGCTGAGGCTTTGCACTAACCACAGCCATGATGTGTTTAGGAGTGTGTGTGTTTATATATTAATGTGTGGATGACAGGAAAGGAGACATCCACACATATAAAACTCAAAGATTTAGTTGTATTTTTATTTTTACAATAATTCTCAATATTTCAGAGATATTCTCTGTTTAATGTGTCTAAATCTTCTCATGTGTGAAACAAATGTCACCCACTCTCCTTCTCTGGGTAGAAAGTTATTTTTATCAATTATTTATCATAACTCTTTTGATCAGTCAGTCGGGTAACTGTTTAATAACTTGAATCCTCATTTCATTTTTTTTAGGTCAGGTTAAGACCTGTAAATCAAATGTGACAACCACCACAGTTAAGTGTATTTGTTATTATTATTTCATTAAGCTATAGACCAAAGACAACCGTAAAGACAAACAGCTGACAGGAAAAGGAAGTATTATTATAAAGTAATTATCTAAATCTAAAAGACAAAATCTGAACATACTTAAGACTAAAATAATCTGCTAGAGGTTATTTTTGTTAAATATGATCGTGACACAAATTTAAAATTGAAAGCAAAACTTCTAAGTTTTTGACCCATTTGCTATATTTTATTTTTACTTTTACAACTGTTCAGTTTTAGCTCTGTATAAATAGTGTCATGACCCTGCTAAAACAGGAAACACACATCTTATCTCATCTTACTTTCACTTTACTGTAAAACCTGACATCCATTATAGTCAACATTTTATTCAATTGGAAATAAAAGTTGAACACGTTACAGTTGACTCGTGACAAGAAGTCTAAGGCCTAAAGTAAAGTTTGTGGTTAAATAAAATGACATAAAGTTCATGAGAAATTAAAAAAAAGAAAGTTGATTATAAATCAGGCTCTAAAGGTACAAGTTTGGATTAACTTTAAAAATTATAGATATTTTAAAAATATTTAAATAATCCCAGAATTATGCAACAGAATGGAAAGGATGTTAAATTTTTTAATCTTAATTTGGGGATGGTGTATTTACCTCAAATCATTTTAAATTTGTTTCATCCAAAATCTCCAACCCTGCTTTTAAAATGTGTTAAGATCTGAATATTATTACTGATGCATAACACAATTAAAAGACCAAACTCATGTAAATGTTCACATATTTCAGAGTGGATTAGCTTCTGAACTAGAGGTGTCATAAATTCCTAATTTTGTGTTCACTTAAAAGAATATATTTTTCATGGAACGTGTTTAGTTTGAGTAAATAAAAAAAAAAACTCTGTTAGATTTCACAGTGAACATTAAAGATCTCCTGGCAGTAAAGAAGTCAAAGTTATTACGACACTCTCCTCAACTGTCTGATTGAGTTTAATCCAGTTTTTAGTAAATTACCCACTTCCTCTGTTTTGTCTCTTGCTCCTTTTTCTTTATTTCATTTTAGGATTTAACGTACAACCTGCTCTAGATCCACCAAACCAAATGTGAAATCTTGTGATTTTGGTCTTAAGATTTAATTCGGGAGTGTATTCGTATGACAGCTGGAAAAAATCAAGAATGTTTCTTTTTATCCTGGAGGATGATTTCAATCAAACATTTTGCACTTGCGTTAAATTTTTGACTTCATTTTGTAGTTTTTAACTTTTGTTGAAACCGTTTTTCTCCTGAACTGTTCGCCGTACATTCGTCTGATGATACTGTACCCTCCTGTATTCTTAACAAAACCTGCTCCTGTAAATAAAACCTGCTCTAATCCTGGGTGACATCCCCATAAAATCCGAATTTGAGCCGTAAGCATCGTTCTCTGTGCGGTTCGTTCTGCCTGCTTCCTCCTCTCCGGTCCCATACGACCCCCTGACAGCTTCTCACAAAAACAAAGAAGCTTAATGTGATTTTAACTAAAAAAGGGAGGAAAAAAATCCAAATGGCCAGCATAATTTAATGAGACAGAGTGTGAAAGGAACTAAGTGGATAACCAAATGCAGAGTGGGCTTGTGGGTGGGCGGTGGATGAAGTCAGTGATATTTCAGCATCCCTCGGTGGTTAGCCTGCTGACAGGAAGGAGGAAAAAAACCGTGGAGTGAGAGACAGGGAGGGAGGTGGTGTGAGGAGGGAGTGGGGTAATTGTGCCAGAAATTAAAGCAGCGATTTAACAGTAGAAGCAACACATGTACAGCACGAGGAGAGACGAGAGGGAGGAAAAGGGGAAGGACAAAAGAAAAAAGTGTCGTTATTCGAATCGTCGGTCCCCCAGCCTGTTTGGACAGGCAGGATTTGCATGTTGGGTTTTCAGTCGGAGCCCCGGGGTAGGGTGGGGTGGGGCGAGGTGGGTGGAAACAGTCGTCTTCGTGGTGCTCAGGGTGTGGCCGCTCTGGGAACAGGACTTTCCTCTACGGAGGGGAGGGGGGGCTCAGCAGCACAGGTCACACACCTGACCTCCAGATATGAGATCACACCACGGTCAGGTCCACTTTCATGTTTGTAATTTATGAAAACAGGGATGTAATCTTACTAATAAAACACCTTTGATTTCAAAATGAACATTGCATAAAGCTTATATCGTCATAGTTATGACCTGCATGTTTCACCTTTTGATGAGCTGTACCAGAATTAGCTTAAAGCTAGTTTATGTGTAGTCCTTGTTTATTGTACATGGCTCTGAAACCAAACAAAACATAAAAGTTTTCAATCTGTTCTTAGTTAAAGCACAAGTTATTAAGAGCAAAGACATGACACAAAAGTGAGTATTTAAAGGTAAAAACACTTTTTTCAAACCTGACTGAATTAGTATCAGGATAATAAAGTTCATCTGGCCCTGCCCTCTAAAGGTTAGCTGAGTGTCCAAAATGGAGATGATGTCAGTGTGAGGAGAGTAAATCAGTAACGTGATAACCGTTTGGATGTGAAACATAAGACGGGGAAATCAGAGTTGTGATGGACTTCTCCTCCTTGTCGCTCCTTCTCGGCTGACATGTGAGATTCTTCAGAGGCCTGAGGGTCAACACCGGCTCAGTGTGGTCAAGACTTATCACATGGAGAAAAAAACCAGAAGAACACTGATCCTCTTTTTTTTTTTTAACAGACTTTATTTAAAGCTGATGGCATGAAAAAAAAACAGTGCTTACATTTTTCAAATAACCCACGTTCAGGCAGCTGTCACACAATAAATACAGGCTTACACATCAAAATATAAACAGAATTTCTAGACAAACACACACACACACACATTTAGACAGACATGCCAAAAGGGGGCTCCCTTATGGAACAGGACATCCTGAAACTGCCAAGAAAAACACTCTGTCAGCCAGCGAGCCATTCCTGTGTTATCCAATGATTTTAGCTTTTATGACGAGGAAAAAGCTCTAGAAAAATAAGAAGAAGCTAAAATAAATCTGAGGCTTTGTGGCAGAAAAAAGTATCCAATGGTCAAGCAATGATTTTCAGCTTTATATAATCAGCAATTTGTGGCCCCTCGGAGAAAAAAATCCCCAATAAAATGCAGCCTCCGACAAAAAAATAGAAAAAAAAAAAGTGGATGTTGAGAAACAAAAGAAAGTCCTCCGAATACGAGAAGAGGGAAGTGTAAAAGGGAAGGGGAGAGCCGGCTGAGCACTGTGTGTACCATACCTAGGACTGGGTGTCACAATGTGATGTGTTGCAATAAGGTGTGTACTGTCTGGATTCTCTGGAAATTCAAGAGGACGGAGCCAACTCACACACACACACACACACACTCACGCACACGTATACAAAAGTACACCGTTGACATCACTACATCTGCATTTGCAAACATGAGAAGACACAGTTCCCCCCACATGTAACCACATAAAAACCCTCACGGACGTCAGCATGGAGGAAATAAACAATAGAGCCATGTCTCTGACGCTACCGGAGCGGTTGGGATAAAGGGAAGTGACATCGCAGAAGCACACACTCACACACACACACCTCTAAAAATGGGAACTGATGCTAACTGAAACAATGACAGTAACAGAAAGGAGGACAAAACAGGATGCTGGTCAGATGAGAGAGCCCGAAATGTCAGACAGCCTACAGACTGTTGTCGCCTTGCAATCTTAACAGCCAACACCAGTCTGATAAGCTATTTGACAGGCCGAGAGAGTGACGAACGCATGTACAGACAACAATGAAAGAAAGAAAAAAAGGAGCCTAATCCGACTTACCATGACAGGAGAGAAAAAAGAGGAGGTGTAAAATGTTCTGACTAGAGCTGGTGCAGAGCGCAGGGTTCAGCCCGCTCAACAGTACCCCTCTGTTTTGAATCTACTCGAGTGATTCGTCTCCTGGCTCCGTGACTGGGGCAGTGCAACGAGTTCATTCGAAGGTTCAGCTGAGGTAACGGCACAGACGCTTTTCACTGTGCTGCGCTTGAGGCTTTTTTTTCCTCCCTCCCTCTCTCTCCCTCCCTCCCTCCTGCTTGTGCCTGCTCTAGCGCCCACTGTGCTCAGTCCAGCGTAGCACAGCGGCGGTACTGAGAGGAAGAAAATAGCACATTTCTCTGGTAATTTACACAAAAAAAGAGAGAGAAAAGGGAGAAGATAAACGGAGAGAAAGCTGAGGCTAACTCTCGACAACGGAAGCGCGGTTATATAAAACGGAGAGTTTCTGCTTTAAGACCGGATCATGTGATGCCAAACATTAGCTTGCTATCCTCGTTGGGTGAAAAAGGGATTGAAAAAATAAACCCTCGATTGAAACTGAAGACAAAGAAAACATGTCACGGGCTGTCCGAGTTAAGACGAGGAGCCACTCTGCATCCCACCACTTCCAGGCAGACTCCTACTGTAGCCTCTTACCGGAGCTCAATCTGCTTTAATCCATAAAAGATAAAAGGGAGGGAAACAAATGTGGCAGCCACGCAGCCTACTACCACGGTCTCACTCAAACACACGCAAAAACACACACACTCTCTCACACACACACACACACACACAAGGTCGTAGAACTGATTCAATATATGGCTGCATCTGGTAAAGTAGCCCCCGGGCTGACTCATGTGCTCTCTTCCTGGAAGCAGAACAATAAGGGCAGACAAAGGGACCAGCAGGGTGATTCATGGCCGATTTATCATTTCACATCCAAAAAGTAGTAAGAAGAGCTTTTTGTTACACAAGAAGTGGTCCAGAGACAGCACGAGACTAGCATCACTACTACAGCTGCCTGTAGAGCTCTTCAGTGAGGAGAAACCATCTGATTTACTCACAGCTCGTACTCTGACTCTACTCACTGTACGTCTTTAAACACAGAAAACATGTCATTCAATAAATAATAAAATCAAAGATTAAACACTAGCTTATTCAGATGTAGAGGCTCTACACTTGTGTTAGACTTCATGGTTCCTCTATGGATCAGACAGTGCAGCTTAAGGCCCCACTGTGGAGAATTACAGCCAGCAGCTTCTTCTCACGTGCTCACAAGCTGCTAAAAGCACGGACACGGACAACAGCTTACTCACACGCACCCCACCAAGCACCTACCTTACAGAGAACACCCGCAGAAAATCACTACCAAATGCAAAGCAAGAGTGTAACACAAGTCCGAGTTCAAGAGAAACATGCCGCTACAGAATCGAGAAGAGAAACCAGATGGAAGCAGAGCGGCGGCGTCACGGACTGCCGAGGAGGAGAGCAGTGATGGGAGCTGGTGAAGTTTGCTCTGACGGCGTGCCGGCCTTCACTCCGTCTTCCCCTGCGAGTATTTCTCCTGCTGCCTGCGCTTGGCGTAGCTCTGCGCCATGGAGTTGACAATGGAGCAGACAAAGAAGCATACCATGATGACCACAACCTTCTCGAAGAGCCACGACAGCCAGCTCTCCTCCTGCCAGAGAGAACCACAGAGAGAAGACAGAGAGGAGCTCGGTCAGTGCGCTCGCCGAGGGCCACCCGTCCCCCCCACCTCTTCCTCTCCTCACCCCCACACCCTGCTCTTTCCCCTCTCTGCTCCTGATGCTGTAGGCTAGGTGGGGATCCAGCTCCATGTGCAGGACAGATAGAGATCAGGGGTAATAAAACACGAGGCAGCCCCCACCGTCCTCCCCTCACAACGCCCCCGCTGACCCCAGCCTGCAGCCTGCCTCCACCAAGTTAAATTGCCTCGCTTCTCTCCTGTAACTGCAGGAGGCTCAAGTTACAAGAAAAAAGGAACATTGTTCTAGAAATGCCTTAATCTGTCCTTGTGCAACTCCTTTTTTCTGCTCTGCATCTCAGTCAGCGTGTGGAAGGAGCAGCTTCGCTCTCAATGAACCGGGAGCAGGAGCGGGAGTGAGAGGGAGCTACAACTGGCTCTTTTTGTTGGAGACCGGGGGGTTTTGATGGATTGTCACTGGCGGAGGTGGAGGTGGATGGGGGAGGATGAGGCCCCCGCCCCGGTCTACAGTCAGTGAGGGTTCAGGCGGGGCACCGAGTGCAAGTGTGTGTATGTGACACATAGGGGAGTGACCACACTCACACACACACTCCCAATTGGTAAGATGGAGCATGAGTCAGCACGCCCCGCGCTACAGTAGTACAGTTCAATACAGCTCAGAGCCAGACCCCACACTGGCCCCTCTCCTCCCCCTCCCCCTCCTCCTCCCCCCTCCCCTCTTTCTCCTCCCTCTCCAGCCCGCCCAGCACAGCCCGGAGCTACTCTGTCATTCTGGCCCTAAACAAGCCCCTGTAATCTACTGTAACACTACAGGCTGGAGGAGAAGACGCTCACACCAGAGATCAGTCAGAAAAATCATTTAGAGTCAGACCCAGAGGGAGAAGTTGGAAATAATGTGCTCTTTAGAGAGAGACGGGTCAGAGGGGGAAATAAAAGAAGCTGGGATAAAGAGAAGAAAGGGAGCAGAAGAAAAAAAAAGGAGGGAGAAGAAGTGAAAGAGGCAAAAGTAAGGGGGCTGCATTCTTTCCTCAGCGCGCACACGTGAATGAATAGGAGCTGAGAGGCCCCTGTACTTACAGTCGGGATCCCCGCTCCGGCGTGATGGTGCAGCTTGGCCTTCTGGGCCTCCAAGTACTCCCTGAAGGGCTTCTGCAGTGCCGCACCCAGCAGAGGAACAGATCTGCCTCCAACATAGAAAGAGACAGGGAGAGGGGGAGAGGAAAAGGAGGGAAAGAAGGAAAGAGGTAGGGAAGAAAGAGGAGAGAAGGAGGGAGGGAGGGAGGGAGAGGATGGGGTGGTGGGGAGGAGGAGGGAGGGAGGGAGGGGGGGGGGGGGCACAAATCACGTCACATCATTGTTACTCACCAGCCCAAGGGCAGCAACAAAGGGAGGCATGCTGTCCTGTGTCCTGTACAGTGTCGTCGGTCTCCCCTGCTTCCCCCGTCTCCCCTCCGTGAAGGGTGAGACACAGACGGAGAGAGCAACGAGTGCAATCCCTCCACTGCTCATCCCCACACACACACACAAACACACACACACACACACACAGACGCGCTCTCACACAGAGGAAGGGAAAAAAAAAAAAAAACAAGAACGGGCTGTGCCGGAGAAAATAAAGCTGCTTCAAAACAAAAACAGTCAAAAGAAAATAAATGAAAAAGGAAAGAAAAGGAGTGAAGTGATCCTCAGAGAGCAGCCACGGCAGCAGCAGCAGCAGCAGCGATAGTCACCCACATTCTCCCGCTCTGCTCTCCTCTCCACACACACACATACTCTGCTTCCTCTGCCTCACACACACTCATCGGTGAACCCGTTCAACTCCCCTGCAGTGCCTCCTCTGCCGCTGCAGCGAGGAGAAATGAATGACTTCTCAGAACTCTCACATTTATCACAAGGCGGTTCCTGTAAGAACTAGTTTCAGCCAATTAATGAGGAAGTGAGTCGTACCCGAGCTGTGTCATCACTGGCTGAGACCTGGAGGGGAAGGCCCACAGGGGGAGGGCACTCCTATAAGACAGCCCATATTAGGAAAACCCTTTACGAGATTTAGCCACCCCCCCACCACCACCACCATCACCCCCCCTTGCTTACACACACACGCAAAGAAAAAAGAAAAAAAGACGCGAGAGACTGCAGAGAATGCCCGAGAATACTGAATCAGTGGCCCATCCCTTGGCTGGAGTTAGTGATTAATCACTAAACAAATACAAAGTAAAGACCCTCACTTCTCCTGCTTCACACACTCATTACATCCTCAACCTGTGTTCAGCTCACACACCTCTGCTCCCCGTCTCTCAAAGACATCACTCACATCAAAGGTTCAGGGGCAGGTTTGCGTGGGCGCTCGTGTCACATACGGTTGAGTTTATGGCTGATAACTTTCTCCGAGGGAGGCAAAGTCATTTCCGTCCCTTCCCCACCTCCACAAACACACACACACACACACACACACACACACACACACACACACACACAGGAATGAGTACACACACCTTTATAATGGTGAGAGAAAACAGGTTGTGTTGAATGGCTGAGTTTAAGACAAGGAAGCCTTTTAGTAATGATTAACCAGGTAATGGATATCCTCCATGTGAATAAAGAGGACAGGATGTCGAGCAGATGGATCATGTGTTAAATTAAACAATAGGAAATGGTCAGGAGGATCAAAAATCAAGCTTGTTTTGTTTTTTGTTGTTTTTGGAGGGAAACGAAGCCTCGACTTCTTCCCATCCCCCCACATCCAAATAGAAGAAAATCCTCATATTTACAGACACGAAAACTAATTCAAAAGCATCAGACGTGGATGAAACTGTGAGTTTGAACAAGAAAAGAGAGATTAGAGACACAGGAGACGTGGAGTTCTAGGTAAACAGGCAAAGAACAAAGAGTGAGGGAAAGAGTTTTTGAGAAATGGCGGGCGAATCATCTCCTACACGATGAGCAATACTGAGTCATGAGCCCGGGCAAATCCACCAACAAAGAGGCTCAAAGCTAGCAGTCTAAAACACGTTTTAATGCCTCACAGTCAGCTCCGTCTCTCTCTGTCTTTACATTAAATATCTCATGACTTTCTGCTTTCTGAGGATTAATTTTCACCCTCTGATGAAGAAGCTGTGAAACTGTTGGATTTTTGCTCTAGGTGTGTTCATGTTTTACCCGTGAGTACCTGTGAGAGCCTCTTTCTGTAAAACAAGTTCAGATCATCTTCTCTCTGACTCTGAGGAAGATGGTTGAATGTGTAAATTGTCAGGTAAACGTGTAATGAGCTGTGTTGTAGCTTTTCTGAAGGTTGTTGTAAATTTTAAGTAAAAGTTGAGAAATCTTTCACTTTGGTTTCTGACTTGTTCTTTTTTTGTTTCACGAGGAAGGTGAGAGGTGAAAAAAAGCTGAAAATGTAAACAGCCATAATATTATAACAGGAGAAATGTATTCTTAGTATTTCTGCTCTGATGTGCTGAACTTTAAAAAAAGTGTTACTAAAATCCTCAGTCTTGAGTAGAAGTTAAAGAAAACTCTTCACTTCTGTTTTTTTTTCTCAAAAAGTCAGGCTCTGAAAGTCTGTGGCCTTGGAAAACAGGGGAATAAATCAGTTTGGACTAAAGTATTTACAGCCCGTTTAAAAGTAGAGTCACAGTTTTACACTGTAAAAAAATAAAAGGTTAATTTTCTGTATTTTTTTTCTATAAAAGTTAATTTCAAGCAAAAGAAAAAAAAGACAAAGTTTATGAGAAGTTTAGTTCAGTAGAGAAACACCAGGCGGGTTTCTGAGAAAAGCATGCTTGTTAGTTTTTCTTAATTTATTTTAAGTTAAACCTTTGAAATGTCAAAGTTTGAATTGAATAAAACAAAGCCCACAGCTTTGTGTCTTCAGTTTGATTTAATCATGGTAAAACTCCAGCGTGCTTAAAATAAAAAGAAATTGTACAGTTTTTTCTCCAAGCTGTGTTTCCTCATCATTAAGCGGAACATTAAAAAGGACAGAAATGTTTTCTGGGTTTTCTAAAAAAAATATTTTAATTCAAATAAAATATTTTCTGTGTGATTACATCCTCTTTATTAAAATCTAAACCTTAGATCTTACAGAGACAGAAGAGTTTTTCTGTCAGGTGCATAAAAAGCAATTAATAGGATCAGTTCTATAAAACGTGCCTCTGCTCACTTTTTCCTCCTGACAGGAGAAAAAAAAAGGATAGAATTGATGAAAAGTCTTAAACTGAGGTGGTTTTTATATCTATAAAACACGCCTGTGTCCTCTCTAACTTTATAAGTCCTCATTTCAATTAATTCCAGAAGAGCAAAAAGCTGTAGGTGCTGCATTTACGTAGGATCTGAAAAACAGCATCCAGTTAGTTTATGTTGTTTTTATCAACTCTTTAAGAGCATGTTTTACACCTGCACATGTGGTAAATCACAGGAGGTGTGTGTGTGATATATAACGTCTTTATTAACTTCTAACATGTAAGGTATGTAGGCTGACAGAGTAAAAGCATCAAGGTAACGTCACAGCTTCAATTAGTTTCAGGCTCTTCACACAATAACTTACATTTCTTCTGATTAAATCATAAAAATTTAGCAGTAAAAAGTTTATGTTTCATAGATTTATGAGCTCTACATGAACACCTTTTATATCTCATGCAGATCTAAGACCAGGAGCGGGGGGTTAATCTATGAAATGAAAGAAAAATGTGTGTGTCTGCTGATATGTCATGTGTGTGAGAGGAGCTGCTCCGAAAGAAAATCTGACGCAGTAAAGAGTTTGATTTTCTTTTTTTTTTCTAAAGTAAGTGATGAACTTAAAAGAAAAATCCAAGGAGAAAATGGACAAAAATTTAAAACTGCGATCTCACACACCACGTGCCTCTCACAGCTGACAAATTTACTGCTTCTTAGAATTCAGATTCCTCCAGCACTGAATAAAAAGATGGATCAATATTTCTTAAATGTGAAAATTTCTGCTCCACAGACAGTGAAACCCTCAGCAGCAGCAGCAGCAGCAGCAGCAGTAGCATCCTCTGATGCCATCCTCCTCATCATCATCATCCCTCTGTCCTATTTTTTTTTTCAGTGTGGTCGTACAGTAAAAACACCAAACACAACATGGTGGAGCAGACCAAAGTGTTTGACATTTTGCAGCAATGTGTTTTAGAAGAATTTAACAACAAGCTGTCTGCTGGTGGACTCCACCATCACAGTCAATTTGAGCAGCAATGCATCAAACTGTGGAGCCACAAATTTCATAAAGTAACCCCTCACACACTCACACACACACACCTCACACCACACACAACGGGATGTGTGTGTGGTGTTTTTATTTATTTGAAGAAAAGTTCAACTATTAGAAAAAAATGTGCATCCTCAGCATTGCTTTCTGTCTGTTTGAAAAAAAACGTCAGATTATAAAAAAAAGATGTGTCACCTGCAACAAAAGGAATCCTTCATCGATATGTGTGACAAACTGTTCAGGAAATTCAAACTCTGTAATCTTAGATTAAAAAAAAAACTAAATGAAGCTCAAACTTTATGTTTTTGCTTTAAGAAAAAAAATATGATTGTGCTCTTACACAATGTCTGCTGTGGGCTGCAGGTTCATGCTTCAGCCTTCTTTGCTCTGAATGTGAAGTATTTTTATAAACTGTGTAATTAAAAGCTGCACATCTGTTTGACATTTAAATTTCTGCATAAACTCTCATTCTTCTCATCATGTGAAAAGGACAAACAGGTCAGAAACCGTGCCCTGCAGATAAAAAGAGCTGAATCTGATCAATACTGGATGAAGAGTGGAGCAGGAGATGACACAGCTCGGAGAAATGGAGGGAAACCCCCTCTTCGCTCCACTTCCTGCTGCCTGATTATTGCAGTAAAGGGTTAATCTGTAAGCGCCATCTCAGCCGCTCATTTTTTAATGATCTATCATTTCCTGCTGCCGTTTGAGCGTACAGAGAGTTTGTGCGTCCTGCGTTGGTTCTGTGAAAACTCAATCCCACAGACCATGAGACAGAAGCAACCTTTGACCCGCGTGCCCTTTCTTCTGACGAAGCCTCCTGACTCCGAGTAACACTTCAAAGTCACATTTTTTGTACTTGATGTTCATAAAAATCCCCAAATCAGATCACACACGCACACACACACGCACGCAAACACTTGTGCCCTGACGCCACAGGCAGCAGTGATAGAGAACAAGGGCTCACATGACAGCCAAACCCCCGGCCAGGTCCGACTGGTTACGACATCATCACAACAACTGCTTAGGCAATCACCCGCGTTACCCAACGCTCCACAGGGCCACAGTTCACACCTAACACAACAGCAACGCAAGGCACACACTGTTGTTGGGCAGAGCTCTGACCTGAGGCGCTGGGACTCTGACCTCTGCATCATGCCTCTGAAAAACACTCCTGTTCTCCTTTTATCAGCCCGACGAATTAACGCTGATAGGATGTGATTTTATTAAGCGTTGGAATGATGAGATAATGGAATCATAGGAGGAGGAGTGTGTCCCCGTTTTTGTAAGGAAAATTTTGACTCACGTGCAAATGTTGTAAGGTAATATCTGCGTGTGTTCGTGTGTGTGTGTGTGTTTGTCTCTGAGCAAGTGTGTGTCTGTTCCCCCTCCAGTTCATCGAGGCTTTTTCCCAATGACTTCACCACTAAAGCATGGAGCCCACTCCTGGACGGAGATCCCCTTTGCCCAGCGTGTTTATCACATCCCTGCTCCACAGCCATCCATGTGTCAGCCACACACACATATATATCCACACACACACACAAGTTCGGACACATGCTATCCTCTTGGGAGACTGCAGTGCTGCCAGGAAATCAGGGGGCACCAATTATAGCAGTCTATTATTCCTCTCACTTCCCAGACAGCCACATAAAACAGCCCTCCAACCCCACACAACCTCCCCCATCAAAGTTCAGGTCCACAAGCCCACACCGACCGACCGACCCTCCTGGTCTGAGTGTGAAGGTGTGTGTGGACTTGCTGGGTCACTGGGTAACCAGGCCTGGACTTGTCTGATGGTGAGAAAGAGTTGCTCAATGAGTCAGATGTGAGTGGAGACGCATTGGGACGAGTCATGCTGCTGTTGGGAGAGCGGCTTGAAATAGATGGAGAAGAAGACAGAGAGACGGACATTCAGTGAAGTCCAACAGCCGCCTCGTCCCCTGGTGTCACATCTTAGGATTCAGAGCTTATCATGCTGTAATGTTGTTTGTATAGGGACAGGTGATCTAAGATTCACATCATATGACAAAACTTGTCTCATTAGTTACTGAAATGATGATGGACACAAACCCAAGGTGAGCGATTGGGTTGAAGTTATGCAAAATAAAAAAGGTGATTATCTCTGCTGTTAATAAAAGTTAAAAAAAAAAAAATCTGAGCAGAATAAATAAAAAATCATGCTAGAATTTCATAATACAGAATTCACAGATCCCCTGGGTTTATCTGTTGCTGCTTTTATATTTATTTTCTTTATTTCATGCGTTTATTTTAAATGACTGTTTGTGGTGTAGAAATGATGATTGGTAAATCAGTGGAGGAAAACAGGTACACAAAGATTTAATTTTGTAAACTTTAGTTCCTTTTCTGCTTTGTGTTTCCTTTATTTTGTCACATAACAACTGTTTTTTGATATATTTTTTTTAATAAAGGAAAAAGAAGACTATCTAAGAGATGTTATCATGTCTGATGAGTGTGTCATGTCGTCTGTACACTTCACTGGCTGCCTGTGACTTTTACAGTTGATTAAAAATACTTTGAGTATGTTTTCTTTTATATGCCTGTTTTCTTATCTTATTTTATTTCAATCTACCTGTACAGCACTTAATTTACTGCTGTGGTTGTTTTTAAATGTGCTTTATAAATAAAGTTGGTATGGTAGTTGGTACAGGAAAGTGAAACATCTATGGATGCAGCTGACTTCATCTTCTTATGTTAGAGCTTTATCATGGTTAAAAATAAAAAAGATTAAAAATGATAACTTGCTTTAAGGATAAGCTAATGTTCCTGAGATGTGCATCTATTCAGAAGAATCCAACCTGTCCTCCCATACTATGGAGCTCAGTAAAGCAGTGATCATGTTTTGGTGTATAGTAGCATTTTAAAGTGTATTTCTCTGGTTGACAGTACTCCATTACGGTCACAGTTAGAGCTGCAAACAGTAATGGTTTGCTCTAAAGTAGACATGCACCGACGAATCTTTAATTTTGGGAGATCGGTGATCAGTGATGGGTGATCGGCCCATCCTTAAATCTGAAATTAATCATATATACCTTCAGGAAGGTCTGACAGCAACCAATTGGTTGTTAAAGCAAAAACATAAAGATCTTATTGTTTCACAAGTACTGTATGATGATTTTCAATAAAACAAGATTGGAACATTAAACATATATTCTGTCAGTTATAAAAAAAAAAAAAAACGGTATTGGTATCGGCCCAAGTTGGTATCGGCAGGTCAGGCTTTTTAAAGATTGGTGATCGGCCAGAAAATTGTGATCAGTGCACACCTACTCTAAAGTAGGTATGTATATTTGAAAAGCTGAGCATATGTTGTGTCTGAGTGGATGAGCAGCTATCATTAAGTTAAATGAAGGCTTTGTCAGAACCAGCACAGGTGAGGACTGGTGCTGCTAGCTCTGCTAACATGACCCACACTTCACAAACCTGTCTCCCTGATCCTGGATTAAACCTTTCAAACAAAAAAACTGTGCTCAGCTTCAAGTTTGTTTCCTAGGTTTAGATCAGATAGAAATCAAGTTTCTGTTGGAAACAACTGGTAAATTAACTGCTTTGGAAAATCCCTGTTTTGCAGTTTTTCTTGTTACTGTCACAGTCTGACATTTCCATTAACATTTATCACTCCTTTTATAGTTCTGTATCCTGTGCCCTGTTCTGTTTGCTGTTTATTACATGAGTCCTCTTCAGTGTTGAAGATTTCTCTGTCACAGCTTCCAGTTTCTGTCTTTAACCTCTCTTCCTTTTCTCCAACATCTTCAAACCTTTTGCACTTTTATTCACTTCCTTCTGGGTATTCATTTGTTTACATAAAGTCGACTGAAGTCCATGATTAAAGAAGTACCTATAGTCTGTTATAGAGAAATAGCTGACTGTTACTATGAGTCATTGCTCAGTTATAACCAATCAGAATCAAACACCCCAACCTGAAGCAGATGTCTGTCTAACATGAGTCTGGTTCAGCTCGAGGTTTCTGTCTGTTAGAGGAAGTTTGTTCTGTGACTTACTAAGAGCTGCAAAGGT
Organism: Halichoeres trimaculatus; assembly: GCF_033239565.1. Classification (NCBI taxonomy): domain Eukaryota; kingdom Metazoa; phylum Chordata; class Actinopteri; order Labriformes; family Labridae; genus Halichoeres; species Halichoeres trimaculatus. The sequence goes on from NW_027437184.1 coordinate 31,219,338, forward strand.
CTCCACTCATGGTGGGTTCAGATGAGATCAGAATGAATCTTTCCTTTAAAAAGAGATCTTTGTTAATGATGAAACATAAGAGTTCGGTTTAGATCTGCTCTGTTTGTAAAGTGTCACCAGATAACATCTGTTGTGATATGGCAATGTATAAACAAAGAGTGACGACATAAACCTGCAACCCATCACCTCAGTGTATGTGATATATAAATAAATATATTAACAAACATTGCCATCTGCTTTTCTGTACATTTTTCAAAGATTTGGATTTGGCAGTCCATGTGACAAAGACAAGACAGAGTTTTGAAAATTCTCCACCTTTGAAAGAGGTTGAGAAAAACTGCATTGTCAGAGATGTGCAGAAAAAAATGTTTGAGCCAGGACATTTTCAAACAGTCCTCTTATCCTCAAACTTGGCCAAATCACTTAGAAAGAGTTCAAATGTCCACAATCTAGAGTCAATCTGCTCAGAGGAATGGTCTCTGAACAGGCTCTATGGTGACACTGTCAATACATCGTGAACACCCACTGTATTTCTTTTAACCACTGTGGATCTCAGACAGAAAACAGGTAGTCAGTGAGAAAACCACACAAAACAAAAACGGAGTGAAATGATCACACTACAACACGACCAACAGATATAAAAGGCAGGAAAGGAACAAGGTTACACCACACAAGAATTAATGACAAGTGGAATAGATGAGATCTCAGTGTGACTGTCCCATAAAGTCATTGTCTGTCACAAATGCAGCACTGGGGGGGGTTAGCCACCCAGAACCAAGAACAGTGAGGGACTTTTTCAGGCTGTATGTATGTGCACGTAGTGACACCACTGTATGGAAACTAAGTGGGTCATCTATACTGTGACAAACTGTTCAGACAACCACAAAGGTTACCTGTGAAAAACTACAACATGACGCTTCCTCTGCAGGGCTATATGTTTTACATAGGCTGCTGTATAGATGTGAGGGCGGGGGGAGTACACTGCTTCACAAAATAATATTGAGAAACTGAAACCAGAATTTTCTACAAATGTAAAGCAAATTCTTTAAGCTAAAACCCTGCAATGTTAAAGAGATTTAATAAATGTTCATGTATGAACTGAATTGTTAAAAAAAAAAACTGTTTTGTACAAATAGAAATTTCTCTGTGTGTAAGATTAACAACAGGATTTAATGTTAGTGTTTTATCATCGTGTCTGCTTGAGATTTGAGTTTAACTCAAAAACAAAAGAATTAAAATTAGATAAAAACAGACTTACAATAAGAACTTCCTGATATAATGGACATTAACAGAGCTCTCAAAAGTTTGTTTGCTTCCTTTTATCACAAAATCCAGCATTTCTTCAGTGTGTAACTTTGGGAACAACAAGAATACTGATAATGTGATATCAAGGGATAACTGATAGAGAGAAGGAAACAATCTTTAAAGTCTGGGAAAAGTTGATCAAATCAGACAAGCAATAAATAAGAGTTGAAGTTTACAGGAAAGACACTTTGTTTCTAATTTGATTGAACACTGACTCAGCCAGACTCGTCATTGAAGCACTTCTTCCATTTTTCTCTTTTCATGAAGACTGAAACCTAGTCCTAACCTGAAATCTACAATCAGGAATGGAGAGCTTTTATTTACTTGGCTTTGACTAGTTTTACTTGGTAGCTGTTTTCTTTCTTTAGTTTTTAAAACCTGGATATTTACAGATCTTTTAGGAGAGAAGGAGTCGTAAAAATACAAATCTGCAGCTCACTCCATAAAAAGTTGTTAACTCTTGAACTCTTAGTCTGGTTAAAATATAACTAAATAAGGTTTAATCTTTTAACAGCATACAGATGTGCTATTTTTAGCTCATTTTTGGTGTTTTGTGGTGTGTGCATTTTAATGTATTTCCATATCTTCAGGCTCTGACTTAGGATTTGACTTAGAGCAGAACATTTTAAGATAAAATTAGTTACATCTAGGAACTTATTAGTGCAATGCCCACAAGTGTAACCATACTAAATATCCATGTTTTTCAAATAAAGTCCCTTCAGTTAATTTTATCTATCAGTTTGACAGTAGCTTTGTATATGAGTTTACATCCTGAACACGAAGAAGACAAATCTAAAAGTTTTAAAACAGCAGTTTAAGAAAAAAAATCTAAAAAAGAGAAACAAAAGAACTAAATTACTTCTAAATAAAACTGTTGTTTTGTGTGAATCTAACTGAAGATCCCGTAGCAGCCTCGTCTGGAGATTTGCACAGTAATAAAATGTGTTCGCAGTGTTGATTCTCTGAGGTTTGACAAAATAAAGTAATAGGCATATGATTTATGAGTTTGGGATAAAACAAATAAAGCTTTCTCATAATCAAGATTTATGTTCATCCTCGTTTCCCGGCCTTACACAGATTATCCACAACTGGACAGAGCGAGCAGAGTGTATTTATGGGGAGAATGAACACAAAGGACCCTCCGTTTGAGTCCTGCTTCTCTCAGAGCATGTTCAGATCCAGGCTGATGACAGGGGACTGTATGTGGGTTTTGACAGAGGTGTGGTGGGGTGAGGGGTCTGGATGGCTGCCTGTCTGGGTCCGTCTGAGTCAGGGCCTGTCTGGGATGACTCCTCTCAGAGAACACACACACAAACACACTCATGACAACTGGTGAAATTACAGCACACACTACGATGTTCATGGGATTTACAAAACAATACCCTTCAGTGGATGCTGCTGATTCAGAGCTTGGGGTCGGGTTCTGTTCTCCCTGATGAATGAGCTGCTCTAAAAATGACTCAATGGCGTACTGTTTCCTAAAACAACATACAAGCCGGTTGCCATCCTGGTGAATAAGTAACTTCATAGCCTGGACTTGTGCTTGTTGTAGGATTTGATGAGCGAGCAGGAGGGGAGTGTGAGACTCAGGCCCAAAACAAATGAATCAGAGATGAATAAAGCCGGAGGTCCTGGAACATACAATGCACCCAAGAGGCACATAACATGACACCGGACCTGGATCACACATCTGACCTCTCCCTGTCTTTGTGTGTGTGTCTCTTCCTCACTTACTCATCAAAGCTACAGTTACATTCACGTCTTTGTGTACCTCCTCTAAATCTCTCAGCCGGGCCATAAGCTCAGACACGGCCTGTACTACATGAAATTAACAATCTGTCTTCCTGAGCGATTGAATATTATTCTTTAACAGTTGCGGTGAGACCTTTTGGCTCACAGTCAAACCTCTCTACAGCCTCTGTATTTCTGTCACAGCTTGAGAGCCAAGGTAATCAGAATGAAAGTGGGGGTAGATGAGAAAATGGACGCCCCGCTGAGCCTCGCATTAAACTTAACGACTCAGTATAAAAAAGGAGTCGGCCACGACCCGCCGCTCCATCCCTCACTCTCACTGTCTTACCCTGTTTCCCCGAGACGCCGTCACCCTAAGTGAGGCGTCGGACTGTGTTTGGGTTTTGAGGAGAGAAGGGCAGGCAGTGGAAGGACTGATCAATGCCATCTTTGTCAGGGCGCTTCTCAGGTGACCAGCGCTCTCGGTGACTAACAGGATCGAAAACACTCCCTTAATGCAGATTGAGTTAAGGGGAAGACTTTACTCATACTGGGCTAAATATAGGATCAGTGACGTCATGGGGTGTGAGCACTGACTGAAATGCAGAAACATTTTGGGTTTTCATTAATCAATCTTGAAAAGGTTCCTCACCTACAGGAAATACACTGAATCAAAGAGGCAGTTACACTCTATTAAGAAAACCAAACTATGGAGCACCCCAAGGAGGATGTCTTGAGCCACTTTATTTTAAGGCCAACCTGCAACAGCGCGTTGCTTTGTGTTGCAGAAGTGTGAGAGGCAAATATTGCCACTGTTTTACTCACACCACACCTTTGTCAACCTCCAGTCTAAGAATATAAGACAATGGTGAAGTGCTAAAATTTGCCGTTTCTAGAGGGTCTGCTTGAGGCTGGCTCTGGAAGTCACATACACACCAAGACAAAAAAAAGCTGTTTTCAAAGCAGAAATTAACCTATTTACATCTTGGTTCAAAACGTCTCCTGTCTGAGTCGCTAATTTTGCTATCTGCACACACTGTACGGGGGGTGAATTTTTTTCTAACTCTACAGTTCAGAGAATATTCATGAGCTCACCCAATCAGAGGGACAGCTCGGGGTCACATGACTGACAGGCACCCTATAGGCTGTACGCGAAGCCCTTGCCACTACCAATATGGCTGCTATAGCCGATATGCTTCATTTTCCGTTTCAGAAACAGACGGGTGATGTCGTAGACTACGTTCATGTTTTATACAGTCTATGGTCTCATCATTATATGTGTTCAACATTGTAGATGAAGAGTTTCAGGGGTGTAAATATGCAACTTTTTTGTTTAAATAGTTAAAACAACATATTAATGAGACAGTGCTTCTGTAAGTATTACTCAAGTGTCCCCTGATTTAGTTGTTGTGTTCATTATATTGAGTCTTACTTTAGAAGTAAAGCACTTTGTAGTGAATTTTCAATTACTGAAATGTATTTTTAAAGAGAAGCTACAATTGGAACTCAGTAATTGGTAAGAAAATAGTCTGCCAAGGTGCAAAAAACTTCTCAGATTAACAAACATTAGCATCCCTCAAAAATCTGTTTCCTCACTTGCTGACTTTCTAACACCGCACTACTTTTACCTCCAGTACAGACAACCCCATGCTCAGTGTGAAACTACACAAACATGGTTTCAGTTTGAGTATGAGAAGGGGGATCAGGATCAGTCAAATTCAGTGGAAACAAGCAGAAACAGACTTTTGTTTTCTCCAGCAACACCACTTTTTAACTACTGTGAAAACCCCAAAATAGTTTGATTTGCATGTTTCGCAGCAATTTCACTTCTCCAGCAACCCAGCTTTCCTTGAGTTGGCTGGTAGTTAAAGGTCAGAAGAATGTGAGCTGACCTAGAGGCTAATTGATAGGTTCAACTGTTTTACATCTTTTTTTTTTTTTTTTTTTTTAATTTTTGTTAAAATATGAGGTGTGCATTTAAAACTAGTGGTGATCTGATTGTTGTAACTATTCTTCTTTTCAGGATAATTATTATATAATCACTGTGTATATGGCAAGTTTTCATGCAAATGATAAATATTTTTTCCAGCTCTCACTCTGAGCAAAAACAAAATGTAATTTGAGGTCTAACTGAGAAAATATAAACTTTGTTGAGGCTGAGTTGGAGAAAGTAAGTAGGGCACCTTTTTTACTAAGGTTTCGGGCTGCAGTAAGAAATTATATTATCACATGCACTGAACTGAAACATCAATAAGAGCCTCTTTAAGCTCAGAGGGTACCAACCTTGTTTAATGGTTAATAATAATACTTTTATTAAGTGTGCATAGGGCAGCATTTTGCAACATTTTTCATTTATTCTTTAAATTTGATGTTGTGATAAATGCTCATTACAAGCTCCTTAAGCTCAACGCCACATCTTATTTATTCAACAGAGACTGTTAAATTACTAACATTAACAACAAAGCCCCGAAACAATCCATCACATTTAGAAGATAAAACTGGTAATACCAGCTTAACATGGGTGCACCACTGCAAACGTCATTTTTTACAGTTGTCTGTGGACTTCTTTCACCTTCACTGATACCTTGTGTAAACACTACTGACAATTAGTCATCAAATTGCATCCGCTTTCAACCAACAGTTAAAAACTAATGAAACCCTCATTAACCATTATGAATAGAGAAAATAGATTTCTAAGATGAAAAATCTGCCCGGATTAATCATCCAAATAATTGACTGAGTGTTGCAGCTCTGAGTTAATCACACGGGGAATAAAGTAGCTGTCGTCTCTCTTTTCTCTCATTAAGACTGATTTAAATGTTGATAGTGAAATGTAAAGTTCTAGCATGTTCCAGTGAACAGCTCATCCACTCCTCGCCTTGCCCTGCCCTGACCTGTGACTCTGCCCTGGCCTCCCTCCGAGTGGGGCCGCCTGCGGTGATAGCCTTGTGTGGCAGGAACAGCCATCTGCGGGCCCTTTGTGCTGTTAATGGACTCCCGCCTCAGAGATGGCCTCTCATGGAAATGCATGTATTCTCATGTAGAAGTTCAGCCCCCCCCACACGACCTGAGCAGACCAGTTCCTACTGGAAAAGCTTTTCACGTCCGGAGTCTTCCTCTCTGCACCTCAATGGATTTCTCTCTGAGGTCCTGACAGTGATGGTCCCTCCTCTGATACACTAGTCTGATGGATTTGTCAAGCTCAATACAAGACACAGAGAGAGACAAACTGGGTCGTGATGGATTACTTTTAGTCACTTTGAGAGACGCTGCGAAAACAGGGTCCTGTTGTTCAGATAGTTAAATCAAGACAGGACTAATCTGGATTTAGAAATCTCAAATCTGACTTTCCAGGTTCAGAAAATTTGTTCACCTTTAATGACTTTCAGTTTTAGATTCTGGATCAAATGGGGCTGATTTTTTTGATTTAAGAAGACCAAAGTGTGCAACAGCAAACAGGTGTTAGCTGCATAGAGTTTCACTGGGAGACAAAAACTGGGAGAAATACACACATTCCCTTCTATTTCAACAACTCTTTAACAGTTAGGGCTACTCAAGTCTGTATTCAAATAAATAAATAAATAAATAATCACTAAAATCTCAAAAATAAGACATAAAAGTATTTCATCACTTTTTGAAGGCGTTCTGACCCTTAAAGTGCAAAATAAAATCACTTTGACGGACAAAAATTACAAATCATAAATACATAAATACATTTAAATTTAGATAATTTCAACAAAAACGATCAAAACACGGCTAGTTTTTGATTTTCAATTAAATTTTGACTCAAAAGTTATAAAACGATTTGATGGTGACCTAGTATCTTTTCTGTGTGCTTTTACAGAAAGAGTTAAATACAACAGGTAGTTAATGTGAAAAAAAGGTATAAATAAGGGGGTTTATGTATAACATCAATGATTTTTTGTATGATAAATTTAAATATTTTACTTCATTTAACATACTTCAAATTCACCATGAGTCCACCTTTTATCTGGAATCAGTTTAACTTTTCTTTTAAGATTAAACTTTTCCACATCTATCAAAATACTAAAAGCTTTATCCTGATTGAAACCAGTTTAAGCTCTAATCCAAAACCCTTTTTTAACAAACCTTTTCTTAGATTTGTTCAACCTCAGCTTAAGTTTGAGATTAATTTAAAACAACTGATGAGTTACTCTCAGATGATGTGCCCATCTGTTTCTCTCCCCTCGTGTTTTTTCTCTTCCATGGTCTCACAAGCACAATCATCCCCAAAACACAAACTCAAACTTAGCACTGTCCCAGACCTCAGCAGAGAGTCCACCACAGTCACCACAGACAAGGTGTAAACACACAGAAGTCCTGCAGACGGTGATTCACCAGAGCAGCCCAGCAGGACTCATCACAACAGCTGTTTTCATAATTAGCGGAAGAAATCTATTTTTTCCTGTTCACATGTCATCACATGTAGCTGCTGAGAAAGTGGCCAGAATCATAGGCTGGAATCTCGTCTAAATTAAGCGACTCACAACAGATCAAACGAGGAGACTGGGGGCCCAGACAGCATGTCTAACACAGGAAAGCTCCCTGTTCCATTACTGCATGCAACGGTTGATCCCAAAGCTTTTCCTGCTGCAGATCACCTCCTCACCGGCTGACGAAGCCCCAGCTGAGATAAGAGAGAGGAGGACAGGGAGGGCTGAGCACAGACAGAGATAGATGTGCTGTTCTGAGGTAAATGAAGCACATGAGAGGGGCTTGTTAGGATTACTGACCCAATACAAATGTATAAAACCAGCACTGAATTAAGTTTGCAAAGTATTTCCATTATTTGCAGAAATAAAAGTACACAAAGAGTAGCTTTAAAGGATGACATCAAAACTAAGCTTTGACAAAAGTCTGCTGCGCTGAATCTAATCTTACATCTTGAGTGATTCATGCTGATTCACTTTCACCCATGTTGCTACAAGTTTGTCCTTTGTTTTAAAAACAGAAATGTAAGATAATTACGTTTTGGATCAAAAAGGGTTAGAGTTAAAACTTGTCTGAAAAATGTGAAGCACAGATACATGAAACTAGTTTTGTTCAGTTTCAATTGTACTTGGTATCTTTACTCCTCCAGCACTGAGACAATACAATTGACACCATGAATACCTAGCTAAGATCATTCATTTTTAGGGGAATTACCCTTTAAAAAAAGGGGGAGTCACAGTATAAACTAGGATGATAGAATACCACTGAAAAGACAGAAAAAGTTTCAATGCAACGGTAAAGGTGTATTCATTTCTAAAAATCTGTAAAGGTCTGGTATCTATTTTGATCAAATCTTCGAACTCTCTCGACTTGAAATCCACAGCAGGGATTTTTATGACTAAAGGTGAAAAACTGCAAATGAACACTTTTTTTCAGCATAAAACTTCTTGACATATGAGAGCTTCAGATCTTGATCAAAGCCTCATTCAGACTGAGTCTGCAGATTTTTCTGCAAACTTAAACACTGACTGTACACGCACGGCTGGCCCTGAAGAGCAGACATCTGTACATTAGTCACAGGACAGAGGAAAGTTAACAAGTCTGATCAGACACACAGCTTATCTCACCCTCTTATCTGACCAAAAGGCATCTGAGGAAGGTTGTATTGTGACTTCCTGGCACTTCAAAGCACAATTATCGCTGTTGTCATCTAACTAGTGCCAACAGAAGGTTAGGAATTAAACGTTAAATGCTTTGCATGGCAGGAAAACAAGAGTGAAACTCAGAGATATAAAAATCTGTTACACACAAAGAGGTCATACTACATCAAACTGCTGAGAAATGAGGAACACAATGCCTCAGTTACTGAGTGTTAAAAGACAACACTCCTTTTTCTTCTAAAACTTTTGACATCAAGCTCTAAAAGGAGCATCAGACAGTCATAAACGTATAATGGAAATCTGAAGTCACTAATGTCCAACATGCTCTAAAAAAAGTGCCTTTGAATATTGTCTGACTTTTATTTCCAGCTAGTAAAAGAATGCTGGAGTTGGTCATTTTTGTTAACAGAGGTGATGAAAATGTCTGTTGACAGTTTTAGAGCCTCGTGACGTTAAAGCCTCAAATCCAAACCTCTTTACTTGAATGCGCAGTTTTCCATTTGTCACCGACAGAAAAACTACTGTCCGGATTCAAACTGCTGATGGGCGAGTGAAAACTTTCAGAATATCCTCTGAAAAAAGGGCCCGTTTTGGGTGTTAGGTCATTGGGTAATACACAACATGTCTGTGTCATGAAACAAGCCTGATTGCCACACAGCTATTTCTTAAATGTGAGTGAGTGTTGCAATAGAGAATATTTTCTGAATGAAACTTCAGAGGAACTCGTGAACACTCCCTGCTGAGTGGCTGAGGAAATATTCTCCTTTTAACCAAGCGTCAGTCTTTCCTGAGCTTGTCATCTTTTCACTGTCATATCTTAAAGAGGAAGTAAATGTGCTGCTTAGATGTGCTGAGTGTGGATAAAGAAAAAAAAACTGCACATATCACTCACTTATTACTAAAGTAAGTTAAAATTTAAAATAAATGAACTAATTAAAGCACTATAACACATGATCTGGAAGTTTTAGCTCTGCTTAAATGACTGTTAGTAAGTTTTTAACAGAGCTCCTGAAAGTCAAAGCTGCTTCTGTGTACTTCTTCAAAAAACAAACAAAAACACAACTTGAGTCGTAACTTTAATTAAATGTGTAGAAATTAACAACTTGATGGCCATTTAAATCATAATTAAAACTGAAAACAAAAAAGAACATGTTGAAGATAAATGAGAAAGTCTTTGTTCTCTTTAAGGACATTTCTGTGTGTGTGTGTGTTTACATGTGTTTGTGTGCCAGCTTGCTCACCTGACAGGAAAAGAGCAGGAAGTTCACTGTGTTAGAGCTGCATTACGTCACGTCATGCGAGAATGAAATCACTACGGCCAAAGTCCAACGGTCACTTCAGTCACCCACAGAGACCGAAACTGCGCCCTCCACTAGCAGACAGTGAGCGCACGGAGCCAAACAAACTGAGACAATCTGAGCGGAAATAATCAGATTAATCAACAATAAAGTCACATTTTGTGTCCTCAGTTAGTTTTTGTCTCCAAATCTGAATTATGGTCAAATAAAAGCAGAAACCAGCAAAGAAAGTTCAGAAAAAGAGATATTTATTAGAGCCCGACCGATATGGGATTTTTGGGGCCGATACTGATACCGATACTGGAGACAAGAAAAAAAAAAAAAAAAAAAAAAAAAAAAGCAAACGATATCTGATATATTGGCTGATATATGTAATAAATTCATTGATATACACAGGATATTTACTGTATATGAACTCAATTTATATCATAATACCCATATGATTCAAGATAGAGACAGAACACTATTAAATTAAAACAAGGAACTTTAACTATAAAACTGTCAACTGAGAACTGTAGTGTAAACCAATGATAAATAAGAACAAGCTGTAAACACAATAATAAATAAAGAAGTCAAACTGTCAACACCCTAAATAAGTCACACTTAAAACACAGTAAGTAGAAGAAAAAGTATAAAAGTCGACGTTAAAACGCTGTTCTATAGTCTTACATTAGATAATGGTTGACGTGTGAATTTACTGTTACATATATCTTTATTTCACAAAGGTGCAACTTACACAACGTTAAACATTGTTACACACTCTTTAAACTTACGTGAAAAAAACCTTGAATGCTCTCCTTGGCATGTCTTAACAGTGTGTTTTTGTCAAGGAGCACTTAAAAGGGCTGATTAATCGGTCAGGCTCTAATAATTATGCCCTAAATCAATTCAATCAAGATTATCAGATGTACCAAACACATCACATTAATACTGAAAACCTGGTGCATAACTTTTCAGAAACATCAGTAAACATTTTTGGGGGGCATGGCTCTAAAATCAGGATCTAAGAAAAAGTTTCCAAACACTCAATAAATCTGATTTCAAAGGTCAAAGTGCAGTAATAATCATAGATGGATTCTAAACTGGAAACTGAGGATTTTATTTTTGAAGCTTGGTGGCTCAGGCGTGAGAAAATGTGCTGTTACAGAATTTCCAAGACAGTTATTTTACTGTTCTGGTGTGTGTAAGTGTGTGTGTGTGTGTGTGTGTGTGTGTGTATAGTGGAGTGAGAGCAGCTACAGGTGCCTGTGTTTAAAGTGTGAAAAAAGGTGAACATTTGTTCCCTAGCACCTGTGTAGCGAACAGCGTCACTGCGGTCTGAAGGCCCTGAAGGCCTCAGATTGAGAGGCTGTCGCCCATTCATAAGCCCACATGTGACTGAGTGTGAAAGTGAGACAGAGGCTCAGAGAGACTGTGGAGAGGCCTCAGAGAGGAAGGAAGCTGACGGTTACAAAGTAGTAATGAGGGGAAACTTCCTTCAGAGAACAGGCCAACATCAAGTCAGAGTGAAACCTGATGAGATGTTTCAGTCTGAGTCTGCAGCTCATTGAACAGTGACTGACGATGAGGAGCGTTTTCAATTTCTAACGAGGCCACAACTTATTTAACCTTTGAGGGTTTGACTTTAAATGCAGCAAATCTGTTGATTACAAGAAACAAATCATTTTTTTCATATATTTTTTGTTAACAGAAAAATGCTCAAAAGAAAGGAACGGGAGATTCTTCATCGTTTGTTTGAAAACAAAGTTTGTGAAAGTTAAATTTAATCCCGACGCAGCATCGATAAGAGCTGATGCAATATCATCGCCCTATTTCAGAGCGTGTGCGTGTGTGTGTGTGTCTTTCTGTGCACAACACGGCACTCCCACCAGCAGGTGTGAGGAGGGCACTTTCCAGCTGCAGCGCCTGGCATCTTTACAAGGACACCGATCATGGCACCCATCAGCACCTTCACCCAGCAACAAGGCCTTTTTTACTCCCCATGAGCCTTGGTGTGTAAAGAAAGCAGGAGCTGTGTGTGTGTGTGTGTGGATGTATTCCTAAATTTTGATTCCTCATGGATCGTTTTTTATGCTCTCACCAGCTTCATGAACTCAGCCCGTGTCTGACTTCTTCACAGTTAAAAAGTCTAATTCATGCACAGCCCTGACTCTTCTCGTGGTGTAAACAAATACTGACGCAGAAAAGTTTCCTTTGTGAAATCTCCCTCACCAGAAATTTAATCTTCCCTATTTCTTTCCTCCTAAAATTTTCCAGCCTGATAAACATCAGCACGCCCAGCCTGAGAGGCCTGACACCTGAAGGCCTCGTCTTATCCAAATGATAGGAAGCTGGAGTTTGGCTGGCGCTCCTCGTGAGATCAGGTGTGTAATAAACGCTTGGATAGAAGGGGGTGACAACCAAGAGGAGGTTTCTCTGATAGACAAGAGTTCATTCTGCCCTGTGAAGCAGCCAGAACATGTTCATGCCCATAGTCATCCAGTGGAAAAATCCAAGACATTAATCACCACGAGAGACTAGAAGAGCAGAGCCAGGAGCCAGCAGAGGAACAGAAAGTGACAAAACTTCTGTTTCAGGGTCTTTTTCAGGCCACAAATCATCTTCAAACATCAGCACGTTGGACTCAACGTCTCCTCTGACTCTGTGTTAACTTTAGCACAGTCACAGTTACAGGGGGAGGGACACTTCACCCCAATGGACATAAATTACCTGAATGCATCATCACCACCCAAAGGCCCCTCAACCGTCAAGTTCTGCTTTAACCCTTTGATGTGTGAGAGCTGTACACCCCCAAGGTACACACACTAACACTTTGACACACAAACACACGCACTCACACACCCATCTGAGGCTTACTCACCCGATGAGGGAGACCATCTGCTCCACTATGTGCCTGCTGAAGGTGACGATCACAAACAGTTTCTGGATGACAAAGAAACACACACACACACACAGAAAGAAAGAAAGAGCGAGTCAGTAACTGAAGCAGGAGGTCACTGCTGGGGTTCAGATCCACGCAGTACGTGCATCATAGTTTGATCAGTAATTCCTTAACACCCACACACTCACACACACACCCTGTCAATTATGCCCATGCATTACACCAGCTGGGCGTTTTGATCTAAAAGCAGCTTTTGTCATGAAGGGCAAGAAATGAAAGACCTGGGCTTGATGACACACGACCAACAAAGTGCACGAGGTCAGCGTTTCACACTGCCTCCATGTGTGTGTGTGTGTGTGTGGGTGTGTGGGAATCTAAGAAGATGTGTCACTGCTGTGTAGGGGGTCCACAGGCTGGCTCCTGTCCAACCTTGTTCCTGCTTAGTCACCAAACCAGAAGGGACAGATAGGCGACTGGCAGCCATTTTGGATCACATCTGCACCGTGTCTTCAAACGAGAAACCAAAAACTCACCAGATTCTGCCTTTGCTTCGCTTCGCTTGCCCTTTGCGGTGTTTGAACATCGCTGTGCTCCTCTAAACATGCGTCTATTTTAGCCGCTTTAAACGCAGTTTGACCAAGTAACATCCAGCTGACCTTCAACATGGCATCAAGAAAGAGCTGCTCAGACCAGGATGTTAGCAGGGACCGTCATTACTGGTCCATGTTGTGTAGAACAGGATTATTTGAACCCACAAAGCCTTTTTTTCTAAACTCAAACCCAGATGCAACAGTTTCCAAACATCCTAAATATATACTGCTGAAATTACAGGGAAACGTGTATGAAGTTATACATGAGAGTTTTCCTTTTTGTGTAATGACGGAGCGATACACAAATGTCACCCAGGATCTGGATATTTGTCTTAATTTAAACACTGAGCTCATAAAAGGTGTTTCTATCATAGCTGAGTGTGTTTCACTCTGACAGCAGGTGGTCAAAAGATCTGACGTTTCTATTTCTGCTGAGGAGCTGAAAACAAAGTGGCTATTGTCAGATTTCTCAGAAGTTGATAACTGTTTCACATAAACTGCTGATTACTGACAGGTTGAGTTTTTTATATATCTGAAGCATAAAAAAGTGTTGTTTTTTTTATAAACTAGCAGAATATTAAGTGTCAGTGTCCTTGTCATCAATGTCTGCACTGCTCAGATGATCTGATACCACACATGAGCTGCAGGGTACGGCAACATAACAGACCACAGTTGCACTGTTACTCCAGTTTCTGCTTTTCCAACACAAACTTCGGAACAATTAGAAAAATATTCTATGAAAACATGCAGCATGTATCATTGAGCATACATGCAGCATGTATCATTGAGCATATTTTACGTCTAGGTGTGTGTAGTTGCCTTTACACCATGTGATGCAGGGGTGAAGCTCAAGTCAGCTGCTCTGCAAAAAACTGAAACTTATCAAGTGTTTTTTTTCTTTTATTTCAAGTAAAAACTGTCTTGCTAGACTAAATATGAGCCACATTCAACTGGTCAGTCCAGGAAAACGTCTTGCTTCAAGTAAAAAAAATCTGCCAATAGAACAAGAGAAATGTGCTCGAAAATGTGCTTAAAACTAGTATAATGTCTTAATTCAAGTAACTTTTCTCTTGGTCCAGTGACAGTTTTTTTACTCATTACAAGCAATTCAGAGCTCATTTATCTCTTTGAAGAACTTGAAATATGACATTTTTCTGGACTGCTCAGGTGAATTTAGCACGTTAGGTCTAAAAAGTTATTTTCTGCTGAAAGTAAGACAAAAACACTTGAAAATATTTCTTTTTTTTCATTGTACCCTCAAATTTTCAGTTGCCAATTTTCGATCAATCAATCAAAAGCACTTTTCATGCACAATGATAGCCACACAAAGTGCTTAACAATTTAAAACAAAACAAAGCCAACAACAACAACAACAACAACAACAACAACAACAACAACAACAACAACAAAAACACATCAATGTACAACCCTCCACCTCAAACCCACCAACCCACAATCCTAGTGCACAAGGTGAACACAGTTGATTCAAATCCCTGCAGATGACCTGAGGAACTGAGGAAACGCTATCAGGAGACCTTCATGAGGAAACACTAAAGGTAAGTAAAAGTAAAATGTTAAACTCACAGTAAGGAAATAAAACAACCAAGCTAAAAGAAACAAATAAGATAATAAAAGATTAAAAGATTAAAGCTGTAAAAAATGAAATGATGAAGAACTAAAACTTGAAGATACAAAATTAAAAAGCTGAAAGTATTTTGTGGTGATAAAAAAATGTTTTTTGATGTTATTTAAGATTTAGGAGAGACATGTATCCACGGGTTACAACATGAAACACAGCAGGCAAAGACGTTGACAAATGACAACTACTGCGGCGCCAAAACAAAATTCACCATCACTGTGTCTTTTAACCAACACGCTGCACACTGAAGCGGCATTATACAGCTGTCTCAGTGTATGATTTCACACCCTGACAGCACTGTAGGGACACAAAAGAGAGTTTTTATACACATACAGTAGCTCTGCCCCCACTCTCCCCTGTAGCTCTCTGCTACACACGGTCACTGTGGATGGAGGATTAAAGGTGGAACAACTCTGTCCCACCATAACACTTCTGTACTTTACACATAGCAGGAAAAGTTAGTTTCCTTCCTTGAAATGTCAATATGACAACAGAAGTTATAAGCTGAAGCTACAATGCATTCTTTCATATTTGTGTGATGAGGTGCTTTACAGACTATTATTTTAACACTGATTCATGTAAGCACAGAGTTTGGCTCTGTGCTGAAAGTTTCATATACAAAGACACAGTCAAATCAGCATTTTTTATTAAAACTAGGAGTGCACTGATCACAGTTTTCTGACCGATCATCGATCTTTAAAAAGCTTGACCTGCCGATACTGATTTTTATGTTTTATAACTGACAGTGTATACCTTCAATGTTCCAGTCTTATTTTATTGAAAACCATTGAACAATACCTGTGAAACAATAAAATCTTTATGGTTTAACTTAAAAAAAATAATAAAGTGTCCTGTGTTTTAGCTCTCAGAGCAAAAAGCAACAATGACTGGCTGTCAGACCTTCCCAGAGGTATATACGGTCAGTTTTATATGTAAGGATGGGCCGATTACCCCAAAATTAAGGAAATTGATGCATGTCTAATGAAAACATACACACTAAAATCTTAAAATTATTACTCTAACAACTCTGAATCTGAAAAAATCAGCTGTCTTAAAGATTGTCAAAACTGTAGTCCTGACTAATGACACACTAATGAATATTTGGGTAAGAGGTTTTAATTTACAAATGCAGCAGACAGGGAGGATGTGAGCAACAGGTAAGACTGTAAAAACTCCCAACACCACAAAAAAACAAGTGAAGTGTAGATTTGTTAAAGCTAAAGTGAATAATCAGAGTGAAACACACCACGCTTGGTTTGAATGAGTGAAAATAACTGTGCCTCCACGACACCTCCCCATGACTACACTGAAGATAGCTCCGCACCAAGACACCTCAAACACTGATAATCACATGTGACAGCGCTCTTTGTTACAGTGCTCATTGTAAAGTTGCATAACATGTCATCTAGGTCATACATGCATTGTCAACTGGAAGTCTCCCAATAATTACTTCTCCAAACTGGGTCTTAAAGCCTCAGAGCCTCACTGAGGGTTAGACACAATGAGGAGAAAGACACGCAGTCACAGTGTTGTCGTAAAAATAACCAAACTTATAATTGACATGTGCAACCTTCAAAAAAAAAAGTTTGACATTTGCAGTCCGACTATTTCTGTGCCTCTCAGAAAATAAACACAAGGCGGTACTGTAAGTAAATCCCCCACGGCGACATTTAAACGGCAACTTGAGAAACAAGTTTTGGAGCGATGCACTTGAACGTGAATTTGGAGCACCCACATCTTCTAAACAGACTCTGACAAGAGATCTGTCATCCTGCAGAAAAAAGGAAGGGACAGCAAGATGTCTGACACAGGAAAGCTGACTCAGAAAGATGAAGTGTGTCTGCTGGGAAACGGACGGTGACATGATAATGACTGGCTGATTTCAGATAGCTGGTAGTGCTGATAAAAGCACAAAACGACGCACACTTACAGGAGGAAAGCATGACATCAGATCCTCAGAGATCAGTTACGAGAACCTGAAGAGGACTGAAGGTACGAGGGAAGTGAGAGCATCCTACTTTTAACGAGTGAGAGCTCATCCTCCACCACACCTCACAGCTCCTCTGTCCTCTCCAGCCTTTCTCACATGTGTCTGCATGACACCAACCCTCATTCTCTGGTGACCCGCTGCGTCACAAAGGCCCTGACATTCACCATTCAGCGGCTTACATTAAAGCATGACGCTAAGCGAGCATGAAAGGAAGCAGGAAAGAGAAGCCTCTCCTCTGAGACTGCTGCTGAGGACACACCTGAAGCGCAGGTATGAGTGTGGATCAAAAAGCAGCTTTCAAACACGTACAAGAGAAGACTGAGGTTCCTCTTTTGTTGCCTGTCGGGCCATGAGGGAGGACGTCACCTGCTCTTCAAAACTTCTCCGTCTCTGCCCACACACTGAATAATGACTGAATCATTTGCATTTAAAGCTTGAGGAGAATGAAACCAAGCAGCTACACCGGGGGGACCAGGGGCCCCCAAACATGCCAGAGAGCCCAGTGAAGTCTTTCTTTCTGCAAGACAGAGAGGGACACACCTCTGTCAGTGGGGGCCCCTGGGACCCCTGGGTGTAATCTGCTCCTATGTGTGTGATTGTGCCTGCCATGCATGCAACCCCCACCCGTCCCTCTCACTTTTCCCTCTTCTCTTTCTCCATCACCTCCCACAGACAATGTTTATCTGCTTTGCCTCTTACTCTCTACTTCCAACCCACCCAGGACCACCACCTTTTTTTTTTTTTTCCCCTCTCAAGACCGCTGCAGGACAAAGCTCTGGACGTACGATAAGGAGTGAGGCACTGTGAAAAAATGTTTGCTTTTAACCCTTTGTCTTTGAGTCACAATGAGAAAATTCCTGCGTTTGCTCTGAGAACAGAAAGTCGAGCCCTGGCGGTAATCACACACATACTGCAAATTCCTGGACGCAAATTGAGGATTTTCCAGGATTAGAAAAAACATTCGTGAAGCCAAGTCTCCTAACAGCATTTTCCTATTCAGGGGTTAGGATGTATTTTTCCTATAAATTCTCAATCTGCTGCAGTCTGGCTTCTCTACTGTACACTGGAGCTACTGGGGGTGCTGCAGCTGCAATCACAAAATGGTTGACTGCCCCTACTTTGGCTGCACAAAATGGCCTCCTCACTACCAGCTGAGGACAGAGCTGCAGAAGAGCCTGTGCATTACTCAAACCATTATCTATCACACTTCTTCCTCCTTCAGCTGATGCATGCAAATCTGAATCTTTGGCTCATTAAAGATCAGCTGTTTGTCTGTTTGCAGAATATGAAATGTAAAAGATGAGAGCAGCACACTCAGACACACAGCACAGCACTGAGTAAAGCGTCATCTATTATGAATGAATGTGATTAAACCTGCGCTCACCTGAATGTGCATTTTGATGACTGCTTTCCCGATGAGTGTTGCGCCAAAAAACGTCCAAAAAGGAACCAAAAAATGTCCACATGTGATCCCTGCCAGGTCAAACAAGGGGTTTGGAATCTGGAGGAACACAACAGGAGTGATGAGACTTTAATTGTTGTGAGTTTAAATCAAGAAGTACAAATAGAACATGAAAAAATAATATTCAAATACATTTTCACAAAGATTTGCTTCATTTTCACCAATTTAACATCTGTTTTTAACACTTTCACCTGTGGAGTGTGGCTCAATTAAATTGTCCAATTTACATTTTTTACTCATTTTCTTTCACATTCAGAATAAAATGACTGTTTTCTTAAACAGCTGATGAGCCACACACTCTGTGATGATTTTTTGTGCATGATTTAAAAAGTAATATGTGATCTGACTCACAGAAGCGCAGGCTAAAATCCCAAAGAAGCCGACCCTCTGGATGAGTTTCTGCACGGCTACTTTTGCTCGGGTGGCAAAGTCCTAAAATGGGAGAAGAAGAAGTTAAAAAAATATGAGATTAAATATTGACTCAGGACTTGATGATGCTCAGCTGATGCACACAGTGTGAATAATACAGATGTCACAGCAGTCACAGGAGACGTCTCAGAGCGGCCTAACGGATTTTTCTTACAACATGCAAAACTGCAAAAACAACAAATAACTCCTGGGGATGTTGTTTCTAAAGTCTCAGACAGAAAAATATGAAGCTGTCCTTCTAAACACTGAGTTTTACCTCAACCGTTTCATGTTTTCTTAACTTTTTGACATTATTTGGGGTTTTAAAATTAATTTCAGGTCAATTTTAAATTAATACATTTCTTAAAGGTTAAAGCAAATAATCCAAGACTGATAAAGTTTCTGCATCAAATTAAACTGTTTGGTCTTTTTCCTGAGTATTCATGCTGCTGGGGGAAAATCAAAGGTGTGATGAGTAAGTGTGTATAGCCAGCTGCAACAGTTTTAAAGTGTTTCATCTAATAAATTACTTTTAATATTTTCAGATGCATCAGAAACATTTTTAGAATTTCAGATCAAATCTTGATTTAAGAGGAAATCTCATAATTAGAGATCTGCTTACACAACTCCTCTGACACATCTCAGCGATGGTGTTTCAGCTTCATCACAAATTTTCTGTCAGTTTACAAACTTTTAAAATTTTCATTTCACTTCTAAAAACATGTTTGTGTCCAGATGAAACGAAAAATCAGCAAAAAAGCTGAATTTGAAATGTGAGATGGTTTTTAAATGAAGTTTAGAAAAGCAGCAGCTGTTAGTTTCTGGCTCCTGTGGTTTTGTCCTCAACTTTAGACTTTTATTAATTTCTGATTTGAGTTTAATCTGACAAACAGAATCATAAAATCTTCAGAAATCAGACGTACAGCTGTGTGAACTGTTATTATTTTGAAGTTACACATATTTTAACAAACTTTAAACCAGGATGATTTTCCTCCCTGAAACTGGAGTTTAAGTCTTCAAACTCTTCTCCTTTTTTCCTACTTTGTTTTTAACATAAAAACTCTTTAAAATCTAACACACATGCTTATTATTCTCAAAATATTTCTGCTGTTTTTATTCTATTTTATACAGATTTGGAGATTTTCACATGAAAAGCAGAGGTGATCAGAAGTCTTAGTTGGGAAATGCTGCCTCTGAATTTTCAACATCAGATAGATTTTCTCATCCTTAAAAAAAACTTTTTTTTAATATAACAAATATTTTTTATGAGACTGTTTTAATATAAAATGAGGGCTCAGCAGTTTAATTAAGCTGGGAGTTATATTTCTGAACATCTTGTTGGCATATTCATCTTGTGAAATCTCGGAGTCACCTGCTGCATTTTCTCAAACAATTAAAAGTCTTATCTCTTAAAAAATTATTTTTCTTGACAGAAGATTCCTGATCTGGTTTAAATCAGCTTTTATTAACCTCCAGAGCTCGTTTTTTGACTCCTTTGTCAGGGGGAACGTGAGAAGAAGACAACAGACTTTGGTCATTCCAATGACTCACATATTCTAACTTTTCTGCCCCTCTCGCCCTATTCCTCCTGACAGCTCAACAAAAGCCTCTTTTCACAGCAGTGACACACATTTTTCCCTAATATACCTTTTCTGGGAAGAGGAGCCTCAATCTGTTTGGATTTTAACCTAAACTAGTTCTGGGAACACAGTGGGGCTGCAAACCTGAGCTCTGATCTTGGACCTTTTTACTGGTTTGGACACACTGAGTATCTGGGTAATTATAAAATGATTAGTTTAAACTGTGTGTCTCATTGTTTGATCAAAATTAATTATTCTTTTGTTATGAAATGATTTTTCTTTGCAAAAATTTAAATTTTGACAAAAATTACAATTAAAAAAAACAAAGAAAATGTTGTTCCCTAATTGATTTGATAAGAGATGTTTTATTTTGAAGGCCTTAGTGTGCTCAGATTGTGATCTGCAGTTAAATTATGTTGATCTAAAAAAAAAAACAAAGTGATTTTTGTTCTTTTTATTTTTATTTTTGTTGATATAATTTAACTTGTTTTAAATTGTTTCACTTTTATCAAAAAGATAATCTTTGAGTGGAAACTTCATGTAATTCTAATCTTTTTAAAGCTCTTGTTTCATTTAATTTTCAAGTTTTCCGTTTTACAGAAAATCTTCCACAGTTATATTTCATTAGATGAAATATTTGTGCAGATTAAACAGGAGTAAATGTGTTTTTTAACTCATTTTATATAATAATCACTTTCCTAACATCTTCAATTTAATCATACACAAAAATATGCTCTAAAAATCAGACTTTTAATGCTTTAATTCACATCCATGTTGCACTGTAACAATTACATGGATTCAAGTTTGCAGAAGTTATTTAAAGAGCTAAAGGAGTTTCTTTTTAAATGCTTCTTTCTGTGTTTTTCAGAATGATAAGTCTTTTTATTAAATGTTTGTTACAGTTGCAAATGTTAAAACTTTGCTGTGAGTGTTAGTTACGAAATGACACACCCTTCATTAAATAAAATCACACTTTCATAATGATGGATAAAACTGACTCACACGTCTGTTATAATTCACTTTCATCACTTTATGAAACTTTTTGGAAGTTTTTCATCCAAAGAAGATGTTTTCTAATTCTTTATGATGTTTTCATGATGCAAAATGTTACCAAATAATTAATTTGAAAGAAAAACCTTCAAGAAGTGAGTCATTCAGGTTCTGGTTTCTTCATTTGAGCAAAAAAAATGTTTAACAAATGTGGCTAACATGGAAAGAGGATTTTACTTTTTAAGAATATTTTTTTCCTGTAAATACATCAGATGAAATCATAGAAAACAAAACATCAAATGATTTTATCAAGAAAAGAGTGAAAAATTGTTTTCTGCTAAATCTTAGGCCTCTGTTTCTTTTAGCATTGTGTAAATTTAAAAATCTGAGGCTTGGTGGGGGCTGGCAGATCATGATCATACCTAATATGGTCAACAAAACCAGTACAGTGCTGATGACATTCTCTACGGGGTGCAACCGAGCGGTCAGGAAATTTGAGAGACATGGGAGGTCGCCTAATAAGGCGCTGGTGGGGGGAGCGAAGGGACATGCAATCTGATTGGTTCACGGTTTGAATTTCTGCCTCCACCGAGGTCCAATCAGGACGGTTTCTTCTTGGACTAGTCTGCAGTTTTAATTCTAGCCTGTCCCCATGTGTGCAATTGTGTGCGTGTGCGTGTGTGCGCTGCTCAGCTGGTGGGAGACAGGGAGAGGAGGAATGTGTATGGTTGGTTTACAGCTGAACCACTGAGGACTGGTTCTGGACCAGAGACACCTGACCAGTGTGGGTGCTGCTGTAGTGCGGACAGACCCGAGCGTTCCCATGGAGAGCGCCTGTGAATCCCCTTCGTTTTATGACATCATGACACGTGCGTTGTTTACATTAGAGCTGCTGTATCTGAGCTGGAGGCTCATGCAGTGAGCAAGCATGGAAATATCACCACAGCAGTGAACAAAGGGTCCCAGAGGAGGTGAGGGGAGGGTGTGTTCATGCCTGTGTGTGTGTGTGTGTGTGTGTGAACTTGTGACACTGTGATTTACTATAGTTGAACTCTGTACTTGGATTCTCTCTCTGTTCTGCATTTCTGGACCCAGGAAGCATCTATCTTGGATGGCTGGGGTTCAGACATCCAGACTCTGTTGTTGACGGCTTATGGAAAATCACCATCTTTGCCAGGCAGCTTGCCAAGTGCTGCCTGCCGATCCCCCCCTCCTCCTCCTCCCTCATCCTCCTCCTCCTCCTCTTCCACCACCCCTGTCACCACCGGCCCGCAGGGCTGGGCTTAGCAGCAATTACATTTGGTAAGATCTTGTCAAGGGTGCAGCGTCATTAAAACCATGGCAGTTCTTTTGGTTCCAGGTTTGGATGCTTGGCACAAATGCTTTACTCAGCAGTTTACAGAGAGTCACCCCACATGGAGCCGACCTCAGCGCAGAATAATCACATATGATCTGCTGTTTATAGGTTCAAAAAGGAACACTTTACAGGTCTGGAGTCCTGCTTTTTACAGCATGTTTCTGACCTGTCTGACATGAAAACAGAGACCTGTTAAAGTGAGAGCTTACGCTGCTTATCGAGGTAAAAACGGTTTAATTGATGTAACAAATAAGGCGATTAATGAAATTATGTCATGGGACAATTTACTGAAATGAAATAAAATTCTGCTCAGAGAAGAATGACTCAGTGACATGACCAGACTTGAATTTTATTGAATCAGGGAGAACTTTTCTCTCTAACAAGATAGTTTTAATGTCTGGTTACTGTAAGGCGCTGACAGAAGTTTGGACATTTTTTTTAAACCAACGTTTCTTCCAGATTTTTTTTGTTGTTGTTGTTGGAGGGGATGGTATGGGATTTCTTTTTTTAGTTTCAACTTCTGATAAGATTTTTCCTCTTGTTGCATGTTATGAATCTAAACTTGCATCCCTGCTGGATTAGATATTTCTTTATCTGAAGGTGCCGAGAGGTTTCCCCCTCTCAGACACAGAGGAGAATCTTTCGGAGAGATCTGCAGAGCAGCTTTCCTCAGCCGTGATGATGGGGTACAGAGTTCAAACACAGACAAAAAGCAGGCAGCGACAAGGCGCTCTGCTCCATGTGGAAACTCAAAGTGTCTGACAAGGAAAAATCTATGCATAGCCTATACACAAGTCAACACCCACGCACATTTTTTCTCTCCCGCGCTCTCTCTTCCTCTCTGTTTTCCTTTTTTTTTCTCAATGAAAGTCTTTCACGCAGAAGACACACATCTCCGGAGCGGTCGAGAGCCCCCCGACACGATGACGGCTAAAGTTCATCTCATTAACTCCAACAAGTCTGCGCCTGCTCGCCCAGGCACAGGAAGAGGAGTGATTAAGGAGTCCTGACGCAACGTTAAGCTACAGTCCCCCTTTCAAGAGGAAATAAAAAGAAGAGCTGTACATTGAAACCTATATGGACACACACAGTCTTTCATGCGCACACACAGACACACATAAAAAATGCACCCCTGAGTCCACGTTGACAAATTCTTTAACAAGCTGTGGTTAAAGGGAAGCTGGTTTTACTCTGACTCACCCCCCTCCTTTCAAACAGTTTACTGGAAATAAAGAGGGAGGAGGAGGGAGGGGGCACTTTCAGAGAAGTCACGTGACGGGGCCGGGCAAACCACAGCACAGAGAGTCTTTGAGTTTAGTAGGCCAGGGGGGAAGGCAGGCATACGCCCAGCGCAGATGGCCCTGATTTGAGTTACAGGAGATATGATACTGGGAGCTGGCAATCAAGAATTCACAGACTGTTAACCCCTTCCGTGCCGGATGAAAGAAAAACACACAGGGCAGGAAATATCTTCATTATCAGGTTACGAGCAGTCATGAACCGGATCCATGCAGGCAGGATCCTCGGAGGCGGTCTGAGGATTCCTCCTCAGTACACGAGCGCTACGAGCTAAAGATTTAAGAGGGGGAAAAAAAAGAAGCTGATGTTCATGACATCAGCGTCTGGAGCTGTTAGAAAAAGCATGACTTCATTATTCTTGAATAGCTCTGTTGAATGAATGAGAAAAAAAATTTCCTGAGTGCTGTGCTGCTGCTGAGCATCACGTGCACTTGTGGCAGGAAGTTGGCACGTGCTGGTTTGGAGAAATACCACTGGGTTTAAGTCAAGCTGCTGGCACCGACAGTCCTCTGTGACTGGAGTGTAGGGGACAAAGTCAGCATCTTAATCCAGCTGCTGCCACAGGGTGTGTGTGGGAGAGATCTGAGCGTGAGTGCGTGTGGAGGGGTTTCACGTCCATGAGGACAAAATTTAACCACTGCCTGTCTGATACACAGAGATCAAATGATACCAAAGCTCCACGTATCCAACACCGGTGGAGTCTGTTTCCACTTGGGCCTACAATCCGCTAATTAACAAACTGCAACGGACACAAATCCAGAGCGGATGAATTCTTCTGTCCATCTTTTAAAAAAAGTTAAAGCGGAAAAGCAGGAAAAAAAAACTAAGACGCGGAATCTCCTCGAGCAAAAGAGGGAACCCTGAGAACATCCGAGCAGCGGTGAAAGCCCTGGCGAGAGAAAAAAATGTTTCCGTATGTTGCAGGTCCTCGCTGGTGCATGCAACCTGCCTCCAGATGCTGTCCAATCACGCGAAGGCACATTATATACATACACACAGCTGCCACATATCATCAGAGAGGGAGGGAGAGAGAGAGGAAGGGACAGAGAGTGTGCAATGCACAGCGGGAGTTGAACGGTGCGTGAGAAAGAAGAAGAACAGAGGAAGAAACAATATTTCAGAGAGAAGAGAGAAGAGAGGAGAAGGCAACAGCTGCTGCGTCGACTCTAATCTGCCTCCGTATCATGGATGCGAGGCAAACAGGCGATGCTCCTCCTGCAGCGCTCTCTTAGTTTGTTTGCGAAAAAACAGACACGGGAGCTCCTCAGCGCTGAGAGCATCATTAAGACAAACCCTCCTGTTCCCCGTGTTGTCCGTTTTGTGTCGTCCACTGTCTCTGCGCTTTCCTCACCGTTTGAGTGGGAAGCAGCACTTTATCAGTAAGTGATGTCAGAGTTCCACTCACACATGTGGTCTGATGCTGGTGCCAACCTATCCAGCTGTCCACAGCATCAGGCAGCTAGAGTGGACCCTACAGCGACTCGGCTCTCTGTGAAGCTGCAGCACGTACTCTTCTCACCGCGCTTTTCTTACTTCCTTGTGTCTGTTTCAGTATTAGTGTCTTTGGTTGGTGTGCGGTGCAGAGTGTGATGCTGAGAGAGAAAATAAAAGCTGTTGATGCACTGTTTCACAAGAGCAATACCTAATGAAGACATACTGTGTGCAGCACGGCTTCATATCCCGACATAACATTTATGAGCATTTTGCGATTGTATATCGTTGTATACTTTCATAAAAATCAACAGAGGAATGATCAACAAAATCAAAACCTAGGCGAGGCAATGAATCACATGTTGCTGCTGCGGAATATAAAGTTTTATTTGCGTCATATGACCCAGCCAGAGGGAAAAAACCTGCCTCAACATCCTCAGAGCTGATGAAAGACACTTTGAAACAAAATTAGAATATCTTTAGTTTGCTAAACAGGAACAACATGATTTTTAACAAGGATGCTGTTAACTCCTCCCTTCACTCTTGCATCTTTGCACAAACTTAGATCAAGGTGACGCTGTTAAGTTCTTGTTTACATAATAAGAGGCTGTTCTGCATGCTTACCTATGCAGCCAGGAAGAAGATTTTACTGCAGTGGATCAATAAAAAGTATCAACTGTTGAAGGCTGGGAAACAGTGGTGCTTGATCTGCTGCCATTAGAGTACCTTACATGAATACGAGGGAGGGCTGAAAAGTTTATAGCCTGACCAGGAAGGAGTTATGACATGAAACTTGGCATGCATTTTCTTGGGTTGTTTTCTTGAGTTGTTGCTGTGGCAGGACGTTCGGACCTTGGGTCACCTTCAAGACTCCCCCAACCCCTCTTAAATTCAGCTGCTCACTTTCTACCAGTTGATAAAGCTGGAGCATCATCCCCTGATGTAGCAACCATGTCGGCGTGAATGTCCTTGGGGGTTAACCCCTTTTTCTGCAGATATTTGAAAACAGCACAGTGCCAAATTTTATACATATTCACAAAATATCTCTGGTTCTACTTTTCAAAGTCCTTCAACACCAAATCAGCATCAGTCAATCTGAAAATAATCCATGCCGTAAGTGTCAGAAAATGTTGAATTGAATGCACATCAAGTTACATCACTACGGCATAACTCCTCCCCAAACTTTTCATCCCTCCCTCGGACTGCATTTAAAAACAGACCAATCCTATAAAGTTTGCGATCCCTCTTTTGAGCCTGATGTATGGGGTTATATTTGTGCCATCAGAAACTGAATTTGAATTAAAATATTGCATTTGAAAAGCATGTGTACTGAAAATTAATGTTTAGAAAATGAATTTAGTTTTTTAATTGAATTAATTTCTTTAATTGAACTTGAATTTGTATTTTGCCCATGAAAATTCAACTCTTTTTATACTTTGATTCAACTTTTTTTTAAACTTAAAATTCAAAAACACGGAATTCAATTTCAATTCACAAAAAGCAGATTCAGTTTTAAAATTCATTTTCAATTCAAAGCAGCACGACCGTCACGTCATCTTGTGCCTCTAAGGAGACTAATTGAGCAGATTCACAGACACCCTCTACACATCCCCGTACTCTCCTGTGTTGTGTCTAGCTGTACCACTCCTCCCCTGAGCAGGACGATCGTCAGTTCAACAATGGCTGAAGACCAGCGGTTGAATAATCAAGTTTAAAATCACATAATACACATGGTTGTCTGTCCACTGTTACCCTGCGATCGACTGGTGACTGGTACCACCTCTCGCCCAGTGACAGCTGTACCCGCCCCGCAACCCTAAAAGGGACAGCCGGTATAGAAATGAATTAAATCACATACACGCCCCTCACCACCCAAGAGTTGACAATCAAAGATGGCTGCTCCCCATTCTAAACAGTTATCAAGCTCCTGTAATAATCAGTTCATTGGCACTTCTGACAAATGTTTGTAACACTAAATCAGCCGTTTCCATAGTATTGTTCAACTTATATTTGTAGAAATGCTGCCACAGTGTTATTTACGTCCCTCGTGTGGTATTTGTGAACTTAACGCAGGGCGTGCTAACAACAGCTAACTCAACAGCCCTGGTGTGTCAGCACAGTTAGCGGACGTGTAGAGGGGTCAGTGAATCTGCTTGATTAGTCTCCCCAACGGGCACAAGATGACGTAATGGTCGTGCCACTCTGAATTGAAATTGAATTTTAAACCTGAATCTGCTTTTTGTGAATTGAAATTGAATTCTGTGTTTTTGAATTTTAAATAAATAAAAAAAGTTGAATTCAAGTATAAAAAGAGTTTAATTTTCATAGGCAAAATACAAATTCAAATTCAATTTAAAAAATTAATTCAATTTAGAAAAAATCATTTTCAAAACATTAAACTTGATTACACATCATGCTTTTTCAAATTCAATATTTTAATTCAAATTCAGTTTCTGATGGCACAAATTTAACCTCATACTGATGCCTCTAATATCATGATGCAGGGATTTTTTGACTGCTTACACTGAATATTATTACAGTAACCCTGAATATCATGTATCGTATTGTTCTGTTTGCTTGCGTGTTCATTTGTTTTTACATTCTGCTGACCAAATTTTGGATTTATCCTTTACTTATAAAAAGTTAAAAAAATATATTATAGAAATTGTTTAAAAAGCCAACATGGTAGCATTTTCATATAAAATAAACACATTCTCTTGAAATTTAGCATCTGAAATCAGAGAAATCAAGATGGGTACCTTTCACATTTGAAACGATACGGTGCTCATGACCTAGCAATCGATACCAGTACTCAACAATTTTCTGTACTTTTTTGTGTTTATGTGGTAAAATATATCAATTTCTTTAATAATGAAATATAAATACATAACCTTGAAATGCTGTGTTCATGTCCAGCATGGAAAATCGCCTACTCTTCCTCTCCCTCACAGTCACAAGGATGCATTTAGGTACCTAAACATGGTACCTTTTGATTTTACATGAATCAGTACCTAGTTTGGTACCCATCCCTAAACACACACATCTCCAGATACAAGGTTATGATGTGAGGAGGATTTGTGCTTACTTTGGAATGAATCAGATTAAAGACTTGTTAGAAAGGCATGATCTAACTCCAGTTTCCTGCTTTTGACAAATGCAGCATGCCTGAGTAATGCTCTGTTAACACTGAATTATTAGATTATTTCCAGCTTTTTACTTTCTGCTGTAGTTTATCTGAATAATGAGAGCGTGAGTGACTCTGTAGTAAAGCTGAAACCATTGATGGATTCACTTATCCTGCTGCACTTGACCTGTCTGGCTGCTTGACCCACGTGCTGCTCAGAAAGAAGCATTCCTGGGGATGAAAACTGTGTCAGGGCAAACGGGTCTGACGAAAGCCTTTAGTAGAACACACGCAAGTTCCCCCTCATTCCTCCTCCTTCACCATTCATAATCACCAGTCACCAGAGGTTACAAAATAAATATTTACAGTGAGATCTTTGGCGCTGTTGAAACATTTTCTGGGATGTTTGATATGAGGACATTTTTTTCCTTTTTTCTTTTTATCAGGAAATTTTTCAAACGAAGAAGGGCTGGTGATGGTGGGAACATTTTACTCTAGTACACAGTTGCTGTTACATTAGTCATGTCATTGTGAAAGCACTTGATTCCTGTTGCACTGTTGAGAAACAGGGGCGGGGCTTGGTCACACACATGCATCAACACACGGGGAACAAACAATACGATAAATGAGGAACAATAGAGTTCACCTCAGTGAGAGCGATTTGGAAAAATACTACAACTGAGGGAAAAAAAGCATGGTTAGGAAGAAAAGGTTTGTGAAAGTTAAAAGTGATAAAGACTAATAGAGGTGCAAGACAGCTGAAGAGGTGAGAGATTACAGAGGTTATAATTTAACTCAATGAGTGTTGTAAGGATAAGAGGACTGGGGGAGGGGTTAGTAAATCAAAGTGTGAGCTGAGGATGATGGGAGGACATGCAGGGAGTCACCTGAGCAGACTGGCTCTCATCCAGCATCTCCTCAAACCTCTGGTAGTCCTCGTCATCAGGGTCAGCTCCGGACAGCCGCGCAGCCCGAGCCATGAAGTAAGGAGGGAGCTCTCCTATAGCTGTGCCTGCACCCTGCTCTCACACACACACACACACACACACACACACACACACACACACACACACACACACACACACACACACACACACACACACACACACACACACACACACACACACACACACACACACACAGTCTGTTATAGTTTTGTATTACTATGTGGGGTGAAACAAACAAAACTACATTTCCACGCGTCTATCTAAGGAGCTGCAAAACCCAAATACTGGGACAAAATTCAAACATCTAAAACACATCATCCAAGAAAACATGATTTTTATGTAAATCAGTTTATAATAATATGATATAATAATAATAATGATAGTTAAAATGAGGGCAAAAGAATGAAACAGAAATTCAGATTTGTTTTAGTATCTTTACTTTTTTCCTGTGAAAAATAAAAAGTTATGACAGAAAAAAGATTCTCAAACTGCGGGAAGGCCTAGGGTGATAGTCAATAAATCAAGTAATCATACAACAAATGACATGAACTCAATACTTTGTTGGCCTCAATAAATCGCCTGTTTGCTTCCAATCAGGCTGGGTACTAATAATAATAATAACTTTATTTCAAGGTGCCTTTAAAGACACCCAAGGACGCCGTACAAAACATAGTTTAAAAACACTTCAACAAAAGTTCGAAAAGAAAAATGGATATATAAAAGTTTAAAACAGATTTAAAAGGTAAGATAGATGACAGTCAGATTGCGGAGGCCAGGCGGAATAGATGGTTTTGAGGTGGGATTTGAAAATAGTCAATGAGTCAATGTCACAGATCCAGTGGGAGGGAGTTCCAGAGACGGGGAGCAGGGGAGCAGAGCGACTGAAGGCTCTAGACCCCAGAAATGACAAGAGGGTTCATTTTGTGCATCTCTCTCAGCACCTGGGTGCGTTTGTTCTACTAATACCCATGAGAAATAACATTTGATTGTATTTTAAAGGGTGGGCTGCATAATTATGATATATCATTTTCACATCAGTGGCTAATTTGGTCCCATAAAATACTGGAGTGATTCTATAATTAGGGGTCCATTTCATGTCCATGGGATATGCTTATAATTTTACTAAATATTCATTTAAAGCAATGACCAATTTTACAGTGGGTCATTTGGATGACATTTCACTTTCTTTTAATACAGAAAGTGAACAGGTTCCATCATTTATTTAGCTAAAAATGCAAATCATGTTTTGGAATTTGCAGTTTTTGTGTTGTCCAATACCTCAGATGTCAAGTTTGTTCTTCAAAATTAACACTAGAATAGAGAATATAATTAATACAACTTACAGTATTATTTGTTCAAAGTAATTATTTAAGTATGACAAAGGTGTTTCAAAACTATTTTAATAATTTATATGGATAAAATAATTCACTTTGTGTGTGTCCGAGAAATCTGCATCAATCGTGTTACACATTGAAAAAAACCCTATAAATCAGTAATGGTTTGCTCCAAAGTCACATGACTTAAATCAACTGAAGTCACATCCTTTTTGGTGAGAACCATGAAGAAAGTGTTACATATTTTTAATCCTCCTCATCAATACTGCATCAGAATGACTGTCTGTACATGGGGCGCATTAATTGTTCGTCAACTGTGTTACCAACATTCTTGGTGTCCTTACTGTAAATGTAAAAACAAAGAAAAACTGTGAGGAAAATGCACAGAAATATAAAGTGATTGAGGTCAGATGGTGCCATGTTCAAGGTGTGCAGTTGGCTCAGGTTTGTCCAGTCAACTGTGTTACCATGTTTTGTCAACGGTGTTACATGTGAATTTTGTGCCATAATTCTTTTAAATTTAGGCTAACCTGTGATACAAATGATGAGGGACATCTCTAGGGAGTGTAGTCTTGCATAGAAATGTTGAATAACTCTTAATTAGGGATGGGTACCAAATTAGGTACTTTTATAGGTACCGACCAAATTCTGTCAAAAGTACTGGGTACAGATTCATGTAAATGTGGACATGAACACAGCGTTACATGGTTGCATATTGAAGAATAAATATGTCAAATCTAAAAAAATATATATTTTTTATTATAAAACAAATAGGTATTTTTTACCACATAAACACAAAAAAGTACCGAAAAATTGGTACCTTTGAGTACCAGTGCCGATTGCCAGATACCTGGCATCGGTACTGTGTTGTTAAAAATGTGAAAGGCACCCATCTCTACTCTTATTTCAGTTTAATATGGCTTCATGTTGAAAAAGTAGTCACAACTTTCGTCCTTAACACGGTTGACAAAAATATGCTCCAACATTTTTTAAAAATCTAAACATGAAAGAATTCAAGCTTGCCAACTAATGAATTAAGTACATGCCAGGTGTATCATTTGCAATCAAACAGATTATTAAACAAAAAAGCACAGATTTTTCACTTTTTTGTATTCCTGAAATGTTCCCCTAATCATAGAATCACTCATTGATAATTGTGGGACAATGAATCATCCAGCAAAGTTTGTTATCAGCCCAGGCCTAGCTGTGAGAACAAGCAGAAAGAAGTATCAGCAGTGCCTATGAAGTATTTATTCACACTGTGCAGCAATGTGAGCGTTCAGATACTTGTCTCTCAGGCAGACTGAGCACACAACACTTAGAGCGTCTCCACTCCAAATGAAATCAGCTGCGTTTGGAACAATAAGTCATTTTGACTAAAATGAATGACAGTGTGATAAAAACTACAATTACTGCTGCTGCTCATCTGAGAGAAAGCATTACTTTTTATTTCTTTCCATTTTACTGACATGTATTCAAATGCCGTGGCTGCTGTTATTACTTCATACTCTTTTTTTGTTTTTTTGCCCTGTGCTGTTGTAAAATCATTCTTTTTATCTTTATAACAGTCTTATTTTCACTAAAAGCCTGTTACTGTGGTTCCAGGAGGGTTAATGTTGCAAAAATATCAATATCCACTACCCAAAGGAGCTTGCACAGCTTGACGTCTGGGATTGTGTGATCAGAATGCTTAATAGGAATAAAACGGAAAGGATTTATGAGAACGAAAATCCCAGATTATTAAACGATAATGGACACATAAAAACACAGGTCCAAGGAAGGTGAAAAACCAGATGCCACCTCCAAACAGCAGATCAACACGCCGCGCTGCAGCGTACTCTGGACGTGTGGAATGCAGCGTTTCTGGAAAATTTAAGAAGTGCGAACAAGCCCAGGAGGTCTGCAGGAAACCATGATATCGATATCTCACAGCCAAAAGGAGCTTGTAGTTATAAAACGGTCGGGCTTAATGGGGAGAAAGCGGAAGTGATTTGAGGGAAATAAATCCTCAGCTCTTCGTCGGTTCACCAAGTTCGTACCGCCAAAACGTGAGGACAAGGAGGGGGAGTAAAGGGTGAGGGAGTGAGGGTTACAGTCTTAATTAACACAATGAAAACAGCCGCCAAGAAATGCAGTGTTTTTGGAGTAACTCACTGCTCATTACTCTAATGTTTCCAGGCACAGGAGGGGAAACAGGGGCTGCACGGGGGGATGAGAGAAGATGCTCAGGATAGAGTCAGTGTGAGTTACAGTTACAGATCATTTCAGGCCCAAACACATCCCTGACATCCTACGATGCACAGCAGGGAAACGACAAGTACAATTCACCCTAGCATACACACAGTCACACACAGTCACACACACACTGGAGCACAATCTACGCTTCATTCAGTCCAGCAGAACAGCATAACTAACTAATCACCACCACATTACTTGTCTGGAGCTCCATGGCAGAGCCAGAGGATGATTAGTGGGTAGTTAGAAACCATGGCAGCGACAACAAGCCAAAACAATCATTCTCGGGCAGCAGTGCTACTCCAAAAGAAACTGGCAGACTGCATCTTTAATCTAGACACCCTGTTCTCTTGTTAACATTGCAGCCTTTGATGAAATCTGCCAGTTTTCTCTCATAATGGAGACATGCCCTAATCTCCCTGGCAGCTGCTCCATTCAGCAGCTCTGCCTCTGTTTGTAAGCGTGCATGTGGCTCTGCCTGTGTGTGTGCTCGCCTGTGTGTGTGTGTGTGTGTGTGTGTGCGCTTGTCAAGGGGGCAATGAAAAACGTCCACCTGCACAGTGGTGGTGTTTGAAGTGGAGCACTTAAGGGTGCTGCAGCGGAGGACAGAGAGGCCTCAAGAGGGAACAAACCAGGCACCAAAAAAAAAGAAAAGTGGGAAGAGAAAGGAGAGAGGAGGAGAAGAAGAGGTATTGGTGCTGGAGAGGGGAGTGTCTCCTGTGTCATAATCAGTGAATCCACACGATGAAGTCCTGGCAGGAGGAGGAGGAGGAGGAGAAGGAGGAGGAGGGGGATCACTTGGCGTGGGTGCTTTGTAACCGTGGGCACAACAGGTGTCTCCAACTGTAAAGCTGACAAGCCGAGACCGGGGTCATGCCAGGCTAGGCTTACAGGGGGGTGTGGCAGGGACTGGGTGGGGGCAAATCCAAAGGGATTGGGTGGCACACACAACCACAAACATGAAGGACTATATGACACCAGGGAGCTCAAAGAAAACTTGACACGAGTTTGATGCCAGAAAAGCTGTAACACCTCCACAGTAAATCAAAGATACTGACTTTTTAAAATCATACACACCAGCAGAATGTCATACATCAAGACGGGTCGTGTATCAAATAACTTCAATGGAGAGAGTTACAGGCTTAAACTGCTGGAGGAATGAAAATCACCCGATTATATACAGTAATTCTGTCTTTTATTGCATGTCACTAAATCTTTATCAACTTTTTTTTAGTGCTGTATCGACCCCTTGTTGCTTTTCATAATCTTTCACTTGTTGTAACTTGTTTTAACTGACAGTCTAATTATCCCTGTTGTTATAAATGGGAATGATGTTATTAGTCTGCAATTTTTCATCATTATCGTGTTTATTGTTCCTCTAAGTCCATCTGTCTCTGTCTGTGTGCCTGCCCATCTGTCAGTCTGACTCTCCTTCTCTCTCAACTCCATTGGCCTGAACTGAATTTATTTCAAATACTGGCACCAAGGTTTCTGAAACCATTGAGCCAATTATTAGAAAATATATTTGAAAATATGCAAAATCTAAAATATTTGAATAACCATTACCGTCCCTCACGCGCTGACTTGCTCTGTGCAAAATGACACCCCCTCCCATTAGACCCCTGCTGGTTTGCACTCACACTGCTTCGGCTCCAACTGAGCCCGAGCACGCTCACCTCCTCTACATATGTCATCACATCACAGTAACACAAACACATGGCTTTACGTCATCGTGTTGCGCTCTTAAGTTAAGTCAGTTGAGTCAGCCCAATGGACAACAACAGAGAAAACTCACATCTACCCAAACTCCAGGTGATTTGTGGAAACTCTCAACATCTACATTACACCAGTGGGGATGTTTTGTCACCAGGATTAGAAAAACTATAGCTACATGTCATGTCCAGGCTTCACAAGAAACTGGACCAGGCCAGAGCCCTAGTTCTTCCACTGTGCCAAGGCCAAGGTAGTGCGTCATGACTTTAGGTATGAAACATGTGAGTACATCCTTGCTCCCTTTCCTTGGCTCCTTCTCTCTTGACTTTAGTAATTGAATTTTTGTTTTGCTCAATGTTTCTGCCTCTTTTAAGAAAGATTTTTGTATAAGTTTTTATTAGTTGTTAAAGTTTTGTCCCTCTGTAGTTATATAACAGTCCTTCTAAACCTACACTATAATCTGTGAGAGGATGGGTTTTGTTTCACGTCACCAGTAGGCCTTATGCACAGTTAAAAATAAGGTGGCATGTAAACTTTCGGTTACCATGGAGTGCTACCAAATGATAATATTGAATGTTTATAGTCAAATCATCCAAAACGGTGCATTTTCGTTGTTGCTGTATGGTTAATATTAACAGCTATGTTGATGTTTTTAGTTGTGGCCTGATTTTTAACTGGCTGAAGGAAATTACATGTGATCGTACATACGTGTCCTTTCCAAGACGGGATGATTCTTTCAGCCATCTCCAAACCACTGTTGTGTGCTGTAGTATAGATATAACATGCTGAATGAACTGAAAATTAATCTCTTGTGAGGAAGTTATTTATATTCATTTACGTGTTCAGTGAGGAAAGGTGATATTCTGCTGGAAAAACAAAGTTTTATCAATGAATGCTAACCGTTTGCATAGTAATGCAATTTACAATGTACGTTAGTACCAAGCTAGCGCCAAGTGCTCTGTAGCGTTTTTGTAGATTTAGAGCTATAGAACATGTTGAATGGATTCAAAATGAGTCTCTTGTGCGAGAATATTACATTTGTTTCTATGTTCAGTGATGAAAGTTTAAATTTTGCTGAAAGATGAATTTTTATGGTTGTATGCTAACCACTAGCATATATCTTGTAGGAGAGTTATGTATCAGTGGGCTCTCAGGAAGACCTCTTGTAGCCCCGTTTTTACATTATGCTTTAATAAAAGTACAAACACATGAAGTGAGAGGTATATACACATAATTGAACTTACTTTAATATATGATTGACCTGAAGCTCATAACTTGTAAAGTAAGTCTTCTAGCTTAGGTTAGCTAGTGTTAGCAAATTACCTTCTAAACTCCAAACAAATAAAAACATGTACAGTTTAATGCCTTTATACAACTTGCTACATGGTGTTGTACGAGATACCTGGACAGATACCTACACTTTAGGCAACTCCAGCTAACACCTTATATATTTTATCCCTGCCATCATAACACTGTTTACGTCACTTTCTACTTTTCTTTAGTAACCAGAAATGCCCAAGCCACTGCACGCCAATTAATAAGCGCTCTGTGCATAGTGTTTATTACTAATAATTGAATTTTAATTTGTAATTGTGGTTTAATACAAGTTTTAGTTCCATTACTTTGCTTTTCAAAAAAAATTTGAAGTTCAAAATAACAGCAGGTAATATGCAGGGGTGTCTTGTCATGAACAATAATTTCCCAGTGGATTCAGTGGTTCTTTAAATTAGGAAATGCACAATCAGAAAAATTCCAATGGTTTGTGAAAGCTAAAATTTTGCTCTTTCAGCCAATATGTGGTTATTACTTTCATTTCGCTCAGGCATTAAATGAAGCTTGGAATTTACACAGCGTACAGAGCAGATGGATGAAAGGAGAGCACAGAAAAACTGAACCAGGTTTGTTAAAAAATGCCAAAAAGAAGATCCTGAATTCAGGACAAATGAAGCTCTCTTCATCTAGTTTTTACTCTGTATATGTTACTGCACAGGTAGCTTGACATGCACAAAGTCTTGTCTTGTCTGTACCGTGTGTAATTCAATGTTGACGATGTGAAGTAATCTTCTTAAAACAGAGTACTATGCTGTGTATGTTCCTTGTATGTGTACATGTCAAAACGGATATTTTGTGTTATTTTAGGACCGTGTACAAAGTCTTCTTTGTACTGTGTGTGTGATGATTTGAGGCTTGTATTGTGTGCTAACTTTAGTAAAACAATGTGCCATGCCTTGTTTGTCCTACACAGTATGAGTGATGTCTTTCTCCACTACTTTCAGTTCGTCTGGTGATGAGGAGCAGCCATCCTCAAGTGGCTTGTGTGCTAGGAAAGGGAGAGGCCGTGGGGATGCTGAGGTTCTGGTGATGCTCTCATCTTTTTTTTTTTTTTTTTTTTTTTTTTTTTTTTACAAAATAAGAGACAAAGACTCAAGAATCTTTTTGTACATGTTTTATTATTTTTTTCTTTTTGTTATTTATGATTGAGTACAGTGTTTCTTTCTTCACTAAGCCTTCAAAATTAAACTCCATTTATGTGTTATTTTTAATTTTATACTGTTTTAATTTCATGTAACATGCAGTAAATTGTAAAAAACTTCCAGATAGTGAATTTTTAGAAGAATTCCAAAAAAATGGGCCAAAGCTTTTACTCACAGGACGT
The DNA here is from genome assembly GCF_033239565.1 of Halichoeres trimaculatus. Taxonomy (NCBI): domain Eukaryota; kingdom Metazoa; phylum Chordata; class Actinopteri; order Labriformes; family Labridae; genus Halichoeres; species Halichoeres trimaculatus. The sequence continues at coordinate 31,256,920 of NW_027437184.1, forward strand.
GATTTGACTTTTTATAGTCAAAATAAGCAAACGAGGCCAGGCAGATGTTCTGAGGCTCAGTGTTAAAGGGTTAAACACAGACCAGAGTCACTGTTTTTCATCATGTGGGTGGCAGGAAGCAGGAAGATGCTGCAGCAGCTTCATTTTAATGTGCTTTGGTGTGTTCTGATGTTTATGTATTACATAAATCAAACGCAGCCTTTTGGTTCTAGTTTCGCAGTATGTGGTGTGTGTGTATGTGTGTGATAAGTTAATGAGTTACAAAGAACGAGGAAGCTTGAAGGCAACTTCCAGGTTTTGGAAATTCTGCCTGGTTCCTGTTAAGTTCTCAGCAGTGAAGAAGTAGCTCAGGATCTGTGTTTCCCCCTAACCTCATCTTCTTCCACAATGTGCTGTTCAGGGAAATAAGTATCAATGAGTGGTAAAGTTCAGATCAAGTGTCAGTGACCAAGTTCTCTTTTCTGAATGCTCAACAGTTCTGCCTCGCTTGAGACAGAACAGGAACTGACAGAAGTGATGCTGTAGGTACGAAGCAGGGTAACTGGATGTCAAAGCAGGTTGCTCTTGTTTTATAAGGTTCACTATGTTCTTATTGCAACATATTCTTATCTAAAACATTTCTACCCCTGAACCAAAGTCTGCAAATAGGACATGTTTCTCAGCAGCCACAAAGCTGGTTTGAGGTGTGAAACCACCGCTGCTGCATGAGGGAAATTCACGGTAAGCTGGGGTTTTCCGAAAAAAAAAAAAAAAAAAAGTTATCAATGAATACATTTGCTCCCACAATGAACGCAATACACGCTGTTTAAAGTTGAGGCCTGTACAGAAGAAGTGCCAGAAATATAAAAGTTATCAGTAACCCCATGTGACGGTAATTCTGGAATTCAATAGATTAACTCAGATGACATTCTAAAATTAGATCAAAAGAATTTTTGAGTGCTAATATTTTTATTTTTCATAAGTCTGATGCCAGATAAGTCATATGGCAAAAAAATGTTCAAAAGCAAGAACAACATGCTCTGTATTCTTCATTTGTGGGGGGTGGTAGGCTTACACAAGATGTCACATGTCAACATTCCTGTGATAACTGATCTATTTTGAGACAATAATTAAACATTAAATTCAGATATCAGATTGACTGTAGGAAACAAAAAGTACTGAGAGGTAAGGAGCAGGGTTTCTGTCAGTAGTGCCACCATGAGGACCCAAGAAGTACTGATGTGGTGAGCTGATTTAAGAAGATTCTCTACCCATACATAAAGTTATACTGCCAACAAAGATTGGTATTTTGCAGAGGGACAGACATTTCTAGCAGAGGAGGGTTATTCATATGTAACACTTTCTGTAGTCTCCAGCAATAACCCTGTTAGCGCAACTGATTTCACACAAACTGGACATCTAAATATGTTTCAACAGTCACAACTTCAGGTGAAAAAGTCCACCTGTTTAACTTTGTGATGCATCCACTGAGCTCTTGATGGTGGTTTCATGTCCTCTGAGCTCAAAGTAACTGTTTTACAGGAAATCACTCTGTTACTTACTAAAATATAAGGATTTGATGACTGTGACATGTTATTTGTGTCCAGATTATCAGAAAGATAAAGTTCCACATCAATACATTGTCACTCTGTTATTTTCAATAAAGAAGGCAGAGGCATGGGGTGCAAAAAAACATACATTAAAACTGAGACAAAAACTTATTTCTCAGTTTGTATAAATCTAAATTAAAATGCAAACATTCATTTTTTATTGCATTCATTCTGTTTACACCCCCCCCCAGATAATGGGGCTGTATCAGTCAGTGTTGCCACAGTTATTCTGAAAAAGTAATCCGATTACTGATTACTTCTTTTAAAAAGTAACTTAGTTACTTTACTGACTACTTGATTTTAAAGTGACTAAGTTAGATTACAAGTTACTTTCTTAGTTACAGCTGCCGACAACACCTGCATGTGACACTGCTACATGTTTTGTTCTAAAGGAACATGCAGACAGTGGTAGTTGTAAAACGTGTACTTTACAACTAAAAACAAAAATATTCATTTTATACATTTTGAATTTCAAAATACTACTAAAGAAAGCTTTTACAGTATTATTTTTGGTGCACTACAGCAATGTTTAGTTGGATTTTAGATTTAAACATTATTTTTTTTTAATGCTTTGTTTTAGTCCAGTTTGTTTTTCATCAGTTTCATTTTTTATTAAAGCTCTAGTCTGTTGATCCTGTATTTGTAAAACAAAAAGCAAAAATAAATGTTGCTGAAGTGTGGGCTCACATAACCCTCAGTACTCTGCTTGGGGCACCCCGGTCTAAAAAGTCTGGGCACGCCCCTGCTTCCCATCGTTGTAGCCTACATTATGTTGCTCTGCTGCTCAACGGATGGATTTGTGCTAAATAGAGGGTTCAGCTCTTGGAATAGAGGGAGTTACAGCAAAAGACAGGACTCACCTTTCCCCCAGGTAAAAGTCAAACAACTTCTCAAGCATTTATGGTCACAGTGTGCTGATCTCTCTCTGATTGATTCTTAAATGTTTCAAAGATCTTAAGCAAACTGCCAGCACAGACTGAACGATGAACTGTAATACTGTCATCCTTTAGCTGACAAACTCAAAACAGTGACTGTGTTTTCAGCTAGAAAACGCACATCTCTCCTCTCCTCCTCTGTTTACCTTTGTGTGCTAACTGCTGTTACACGTGAGTTGTTCACATGCTGAAAACGTGATGAACACGTGACTCCTGTCACTCCCCGAGACGCAAAGAAAAAGCATACAGATTTTTTTTACAAGAAAAATGAAAGATTACTTGTTCCTGGCAAAAGTGGTCAAATCAGAGTGAAGCGTGTTAAGCTAGGCTGTACAGCTTTGCTACAGCATCCTGTTTGCTTTGACTAAATGTTTAGATTTCCGCTGTTGAATATATGTTGATGAGCTCTGTGGACCGTCAAAACTGTGTTCTTTTTTACATCCCATTGAAATCTTTCTTTCATTGTATGGCTCTCTCTGATTGGGTGTGCGATTGATGTATCATTTGTTCCATTTTTTTTCTTTTTTACTTCCTGATAAAAGTTTTACAGGCTTGTTTTACTCTTGCTTTGGATATAAGTTTGCATTGCTCCATTCTACCTCTTGGGATTTGGTCTTCACCTGAAACACAACAGTTTTCAAAGCCCAAAGTGAGATTTCTAGTTAATGTTGTGTCAAAGGTTCAAGATCCCTGCAGACAAAACTGAGCCATGACAAACATTTATAAAACTGCCCTCTGTCTCTGTCTCTGTTCTGTGTTTCAGAAGCACTCACCCACATGCAAGCCTCCAAGCGGACTTTTGAAATGATGGTCCACAGAGAGATGCCTCCCTGGACAGCTGCTGCACCCACCAAGAGGTCCGCCCCTGCTGCCTCCACGCCCACGTGCTCAGCATCAGGGCCAGGTGCCCGAGCCTCCTGCTGGGGACAGACTATTTGGTCTGGATAGGGTGGCTCGGGGAAATCCACAGAGCCACATTCATAGGCTGCCAAGGTCACCGATGCGATGTGTGGTCCCTGAGAAACAGAGAGAGAAAGACAGAGATGGAAAGGGTAAATAAAAAGAAGTGAGAAACAGAGTGGGAGTGAGTCTACCTGTTGGAAGTTGTTCTGAGTCAGGGGAAGACCCCCTTGTTTTGATCAAGTGAGAAAGTGACAGCATGAATCAAATCCTAAATGACATTCAGACTGTTATGTCTCCTTTAGTTCAAACATCAGAAAAAGTGTTCCTCTGCTTTTTACTGTGAGCTGTAGGAGTGAACACTCCCTCTGATTTCCTTTTTAATGAGTCTAACAGACCATTGAGAAATAAAAAAAAACACAATTAGTATCAAGAGAGACCATTCTGCTGAAAGGGGGCTTGTTTACTAACCTACACAAGACGACTGAACAAATCAGTCATTCCACTAAGCGATGGATGTAGGGCTGGTGTTGATTTACAGGCACATTTTATTAAAAAAAAACGCACAAAAATATTAACTTTTCACTGGTAAACTTCATTTATTAAGCCACACACATGCACTTACAAATAAGCACACACCTTACTCTCTTGCAGCATGTGTGCCCACAGGACGGTGACAATAAGAAGTAATAATAAAGGAAAAGTAAGGAAAAGAAGTCTGTTTTCAATATGGGCTGACTTCAGACAGGATTTATTGATGTTTGACCGCTCCTGTTTTAACAACGACACATTAGCATACTTAAGAACCCTCCGTCTTTGATAAGGCCCGCTCCGGTTTAGATTTCAGCCTCTTGTTTATTTACCCGTTTCAATGAGACTTCCAGTGAGAAAGCAGAGAAATCAAAGGACGGCAGAGAGAGGCAGGTTGGATTTTGGGTGTGTTGAAAGTTCAGTGTGCCGCCAGCTTTGTGTTTTTCACTTGGCAAACCCTAAAACAAGTTATCACAATATCCACAATGACGCGGAGTATAACACCCCAAAGGCCACACACACTCTACAAAATTAAACTGCCTGAAAAAGAAACACCAGAAAGAACACTTTAAGTGATAATATCTACATTTCAACATTATGAGGTAAAAGTACCAGCACAGGTGGTTCCAATGTTCTTTCTGTGATTCCAACACTGCATCTCACAAAATAGTTCAAATAAGTCATTTAATGGTTGTATTTCACTCCAAACACCTGTATTAAAAGTCATTTTGTGTAATTTCAGGAGTAATTTAACACTTTATTAAGTCAAAATGAAAGTACGATTGCTTCACAGGGAACAGCAGAGTGTCATGCTCTCTGAGCACTTTCTCCAAACACGCAGGGGATGAGGCCTTGTATCTTGCATCACACAGGAATTTTTTTGGTTGTTTGTTTTTTCACTCTGGGGGTGGGCATTTAAAGCAAAAATATCATTAGATAGTCAATGACATAGTAATAAAACCAGGTTCTGACAAAAACAATGAAAAACTGTAATTTTCAACAGAGATAATAAACATTTAAGGTTCAATGAAGTAATAAGAAATTAGCTTTAAAGAATTTTTTTAAAAAAAGCATAAAAAGACCCTAACCCTAACCAAAATCATAAACCACATAATTATTTCTGCACCTAATCATAGAAATTAAAATCAAGAGACCTCACACCTACAAGAGATGAACTTCAGTTTTCACTGAATAAAAATAATAAAATGATAAAATAAAAAAGAATTAATTAAAAAAAAATTAATAAATGAGTAATGATACTTTTTTTTTCCTTTGACACTGTAGGAGTCTGTCATGTGGTCATGTGGTTCCTTTCAGCTGAGTATCCTTTTGGTCAATATTAAAAAAATTAAAGAGGGCCCAGGGGAAAAAAAATATTTGGTACAAAAACAAAAATAAGTGGAGAACTAATAATAAAAGTAGTAAAATAATACTGAATATTTGAAAAATAAAAAATAAAAAAATATATATATTAAAAAAAAAATTAAGAATCATAAATGAGAAAACTAATATACATATGTATATCCATAGACAGATTTTTTTTTAATAAAGTGAAAAACAGTTCCTGAAGTAATGTCTAAATCGTGATGACATTTATCACAATAACACTTGCAATATTAAAAATAAAGCATAGGATAACAATATGAGTAACAATAACAATTTGAACTCTTTAGCCTGAACCAAGGGGATGACAACCAACCTTTGCGTATCAAAATGCAACTTAGCTGTCTTTGAGTACTCTATTTTTGCCAGAGTCCTTTGATTTTATCCAGATCTAATCTGAGCAAATACCTCATTTTTCCCATGCTATAAATTCTTTACACCACTTCAACCCAGTCCTTGACCTTAGGTATCTCTGTAGTACGCCATTTTTGTGTTATGGCTTTTTTCCTGGATATTAATTTTATCATAAACATATATTTTGGTGACACACCGATCACAGTTCTCTGGCCGATCACCGATCTTCATTAGCCTGACCTGCCGATATCGATTTGGGCTGATACCGATTTTTAATCTTTATTTTTTACAACTGACAAGATATGCCTTCAATGTTCCAATCTTATTTTACTGAATATCATTGAACAATACCTGTGAAACAATAAAATCCTAAGTTTTAGGTCTCAGAGCAAAAAGCAACAATGTCTGGCTGTCAGACCTTCCCAGAGGTATATAAGATCTGTTTCATATGTAAGGATGGGACGATCACCGATTTCTGATCTCTGATCACTGATCCCCCAAAATTAAGGAAATCAGCACTGATCGATCGGTGCATGTATTATATATTTCTTCACAAATTCTGTAATTTCCACTGTGATTTTGTGATGAAAGTGGAAGTGTAGCTCTCATAATGGTCTCCATACTCTTCTGGATCCCAAGGCAGAATGATTTTACTAAGGAACAGTCCAAAAGACATGATAGTGATTGGCTCTCCCCTCTCCACCACCTTTGTATTTTTGTATTTTTGTTGTTTTTTGTTATTTCTCACAAATGTGGATTCTTGTCATTTTTCCTTTTTTGTTCAGGAGTTTTTTTTGGGTTCAATCTTGGTGGTGATGGTCACAGCATCCTTACACACAGCCACTTTCTTCCGCGCAGAGCTGCAGGTGTCAGGAAGTCTTATCTGTGCTGCATTCATGCATGCACCAAAGTTTGCTGCCTTCAAAGAGCGTCATCTTGTTGTATTAATGGCGGTTTGTCATTCCACAATGAGTCATCGCTGAGATAAAGATCTCAATCATTTCTGTGAGCTCTGTGTGTGTAAATACGTTTACAGCTGAACCGGATGCAGTAAGGAGGGACAAAGGTCAGGTTGCTTTTCCTTTGTGTTGATACACACTGAACAAAGACCTACATAGATCTGAAATAACAGATGATCAAACAAGTCAGCAAAACAAGTGTGATCCCTGCAAATAAAGGAGAGTCTGTGTGAGTGTGGCCCTGTGTCTGTTTGTTCCCCGTGTTTACACTCATGCGTATGTCGGCGTAGGAGGGGTGCTCCCATTGACGCACAGGGGGGCAGTTTGGCATTATGCAACGTAACGCAACAGTGACTTAGCAAAGCTGGGGTGGGGCCAGAACTTCCGGGGCTGCATGGGACATGGCAGGACAGGACGGGGCGTGGGAGGGCAGGACAGTGGCGTGTGAGGCAACAGGAAACAGCCATGACTTCTGAACGGTGCACTCCCTTGTATGACACAGATTAGTCTCTAAACACACAGTGCTATTAGGTAGGTGCAGTCACATTTGCATAATAATGTAGGACAACACTCCCCGGATGTGCAGAGAAAACATGACAGCACACACACACACACACACACTCAGAGGAGAAATAGGAAAGTCATGTGTGACCCAGAGGGAGAAGTCAACAAACTCCCAGCACTTTCCCAGTCCAGCTGGATTCTCCACGGACTCATGTACTCTTTAGTGTCTCTTTAGTAGCACACACTCGCACACACACTTGACGCCAACAATTCGCCCAAGCAGAAAGTTTGTGTGGCCGAGGTAGATTAAGTTCCTTCCAGCTCTGTCTCAGGTAATGTGTGTTTAGTAAACACACACAGACAGCCTGCCAACGGAGAGCGTTGTGTGACTTCAGGTACATGTTCTCCCTCTAACGCTGTGTCACTGCCTCTCACCTTACACAGAGCCCCGTCATCTCGTGCTGTTCAGGTGACTCACCCATCATCAGAGGCCCTGCCCACTACCTGTATCCACAGAGCTGCTGTCGCTGACACACACAGACTCACGCAGAGTCAGAATCACATTTCATCATTTAGTTAAGACTAGAGGATTAATTTCTGACAGGAAGATGTGAAATAAAAAGTCCAGGAAGTATTCTGTCTCTCTGAGAGTATCCTTTGTTTCACCTCACACACTGTGTTTACTTTAAATAAAGCTGTGGTAAGGGGATATGTCTGTGTGTTGAAATTACAGTTCAACCTCCCGTCTGGGTCTCCCTTTGAATTTGTGCGATGACTCTATAACAGCCACTAAAATATACATCAGCAGTGACAGAGGGACTAAAAACCTCTCTCCAGCTCCATGGGATTTACAATAGAGGCGACATTTCTGTCATTCCTGTGGGGACCTGCAGAAACCAACGCTAAGTCTCCAAAACAAGTGGGATCCCCACTTCTGGTTCTGTGTGCACCCACAGAGAATTACAAGAGACGCACACAGTTTGAATATAGTGTATGCCATAATATGAGCTATTTAAAGGAGTGTCATGAAACTGAAACTGAAAGCATTAGTTTATTTTTGTTTATAAACATAAAGTTGTATATTTTCTTTCAAGTGGAGTTATGCACTTGTTAATTTCAAAACAGCAACAAAGCACCATCCTACGGAAGCGTATTGCATTTACTTGAAGAAAAAAAAAACTCAGGTTATTCAGAGTAATTAATTCTTCGGTTTGTTTTTTGTGGTAATTAATTTTGTTTTTCTGATTAATATAATTTTTATTGGTTTGTTTTTTGTCATAATTATTTCTGGTTTTATGAGTATTTCTGTTTTCAGATTACTTTTTTCTTGTTTTTTGGAGTAAATTTTTTTCTGAAGTATTGAGATACTTAGAAATCCCGGGAATACCTCCAACCTGCTGTTTTTCATGGTATTTTTTTCCTCCTGTTTTTAGGAGTAATTTTTCTTCCTGAAGTATCGGGCTGAGAACCTCCAACCTGCAGACGACTCCCGTGGATGGAGGTTCTTGCGGGATTTTGAAGTAGCTTGATACTTCAGGAAAAAAAATTACTCCTAAAAACAGGAGGAAAAAAGTACCACGAAAAACCGCAGGTTGAGGTTCTCGAGGGATGTCTTAGTATCTCGATACTTCAGGAAAAAAATTACTCCAAAAAACAGGAAAAATGTAATCTGAAAACAGAAAAAAAAATTACTCAAAAAAACAGAAATAATTATACTAAAAAACAAACCAATATAAAAAATATTAATCAGAAAAACAAAATTCATTACCACAAGAATATTACTTATAAAAAAAGAAATAATTATAACAAAAAACAAACCAATAAAAAAATTTAATCAGAAAACAAAATTTATTACCACAAAAAACAAAACGAAGAATAAATTACTCTGAAAACCCTGAGTATCTTTTTTTTTTTCAAGTGAATGCAATACGCTTCTGTACCATCCCATTTTTTTAGCTGAAAACTTTTTCAAGTGAGGATACAGTCTTGTCAGTCATGTCTACTATCTAAGTTCTTGATAAGACATCTTGATTCTGAAAGCTTTAAAATTCCTAAATTTGTGATAAAAAATATTTACAGCTGCTACCTTCTAAATGTCAACCTCACCAAGCTTTGAAGAGGAGAGCTAACCGTGGCTAATGTTGGCTAGCAGATAAACAATCCATTTACCTGCTCCAAGCACATTTACAAGCCTAAAAGCAGCAGGTGTTGATATTTACTCATTATCATCTCTCTCTGGTAATTAATGGTACAATAAAATAAAACAAAATAAAATAAAATAAAATAATTAAACTAAACTAAATTAAACTAAACTAAAATAACTTAAATAAAATAAAATAAAATAAAATAAAATAAAATAAAATAACTAAACTAAACTAAACTAAACTAAACTAAAATAAAATAAAATAAAATAAAATAAAATAACTAAAATGAAATAAAATAAAATAAAATAACTAAAATAAAAAATTTGGAGCTCCTGGGGTCTGTTGAAAAAGTGGCTGGAAAACCCAATACGGAAGTAAAGCTGCTGTAGACAGCATCCACACAATATTTACAAAACCAAACAGACTCTAACCTTAGTGCTGCTCTCAGTGTAGGTGTGCAATCTTTTTGGAACATTTTCAGAGCTACACTTTGCTCTCAGAAAGTCATTTCTGAATTTATTCCTAGAGCTGGTCCATTTTCATACAGCACACAGCTTTCATCTTACAGTGTATTGATTTTGGCACTAAAATGAGTCATGTTCTATATTAAGTGTACATTTGCATTTTCTGTCAAGTGCACAAACCAAAGTCTTCCTAGTAAGGTCTCACTAAACTATATTTGGAGGCAGCTTGTATAAAGCTAAAGCTCTGCACATACTGCAGAAACTTAACTCTTACAGCTGACGTCTTTAGATTAATGTTTTTATCATGATGTGAAAATGCGAGAATTCAAAAAACACATTAGAGGACATAGGCCTTGATTAAAGGTATAAAATGGTACATGAAAGACAAAAAATGTGTATAAAACTTTTACAAAATCCAGGGTAAGAAATGTTTGGGTCTAAAAATGTTGTTTGCAAGTCAAAATAGTCTCAATATGAAAAGTAATTTGAAATAAATCAGATCCTGATCCTGACATAATAAATCCTGACATATTTTCCTCATATCGCCCCCTAATGGAGAACATTTACCTAGTTCAGAAGCAGAGTTTACTGACGTTAACGCAGCAGGTAACACTGCGGAAAACTAACCACTGATCACCTGGGATCGAGAGACACGTGAGGGACAGGTAAAGTTTAAAGGATATGTCTACACGAGGGAACAAAATGTTTGAGCAAATGTTTAGTGACTGATTATCACAGCAATTACTAAAAGAAAGAGTTAAATGGAACATTCACTTAATAAATGTGTCAGTAAGAGCTGCTGGCCTTAGGTCATTTTCACAAAATCCAATGTGGACCTCTTTGAAAAAGTTCAGACCCCCTAACTTACACCAAAAAAGGTGCTTTGGATGGAGTTTGTTCCAATTCCCCACATCGACCTGTCTGCAGCTGTTGGACGCTTAGCTTCTGCTCCACTTCTGTGGCTGCTTTCTCAACAAAGAGGCTGAGCTGACTGGCACCCCTGTGACTACTTTTGCCAAGTACTTCATACTCCCACTTCAAACAAACCAGGCTTTTCATTAAAGTCAAACTGCCGTCTTAAATTGTCCCTGCGAGAAAAATTCAGACCATATTTTTTTCTGAGAGAATTCAGAAAATCTAACAAGCGTAGTTTACTGATTTTAATGTTGTCCATAGTCTGCGTAATCTTTCCCTTCTTACATAACATCAATTACACCCTCATTACCATCTGTTTTTTAGTGAACTTGCTAGTTCTCCTCTTTTTATCTATTTTATTTTTTTTTTACATAGAAAAGTCACTTATCCTGTTGTCATTTATCATTTTTTTGGTTTCTCTTAACATAATCAGTTTAATTTAGCATCAATACTCTTGCTACATACTGGGACGTGTCATTTTTAGAATGGTAAGCTGTCCATTAAGGCCCCATGAGGCCATTAAGGTTGTGACATTAGACCCCGGCCAGGTGATAAGGAATCAGTGGCTGTGAGCCGAGCAGTTGGTTAAATCACATGAACGGAAGGGAGCTTCCTCTCAGCCACTGCAGGAACAAACTGTGCCTGCTGAAGGAGGATGTGAAAGCTGGTTGGCAAATAGCTGCTGCTGAGGTGAGCCAGTGGCACGCTACTTGATGACTGTTGGTGACCCTTTTTGGTCAACAACATGATCTGCAACAGCAGCACAAATATTTTCATCACAGTCTTAAACTGTTTAGTGTAGCTTGAGCTGGTCGATGAGCTTGAAAAGTCACTCTTCACCGTCACACCTACACATTCACAAAAAGAGAATAGCAGCTGAAAGGTTTCATATAGAAACATAGATAAAAACTAAGGTACTGTAAATGAGACGGAAATTAACAGTTGTGGAAAATGAACATCATACACTTAACTCTTTAACAGAAAATAATATTACAATACACTACAGAGTACTCTACGAATTAAAAGAAAAAATAAATAATTGAAATTAACTCAAGTAATAATAATAATCTTAAATAATAATTCAGGTTAAAATATGGAGCTCATTTGAGTCTTCTCTTTCTCTTTGAAACTTTTTAAAGACAGAAAATAAAAGCATTTAAAATCTTAAGTCCAGTTTGGTGGGGAAAAAAACAGTAATTTCACCACACTTAACCTCTTAATCTGTAAATGATAATTTTCCACCCTGACACAGTGACAGTTGGTAAAAGAAAAGTCCAGTTCACAGTGTGCCGTGTAGGTGTGATGACTGAATCATAACTCATGAGAGGAGGGGACTTTTCACTTTGACAGATTATTAATATCTGTTAATGATGTATGCTGAAAAAAGGTGAAGTGGTGTAGTTGGCCAGTACGAAACAAAACTGTTTTCAATTTCAAAATCGAGGTGAAGATGTATCTTAAGTATTTAAGAATGCACAGAACTCACGTTAAAGTCAATTTCTGCTCTCCTACAAGTTTTTCACAATGCCTTTTTTTGAAGCATGTCTGGAATTGAAAATAAACCCACACCAAATATTTCCACCACTTAACTAGCATCAGCTGATCTGAGCGTAGCTAACAGCTAACAAGCTAAAGCTTTAACTGGCTCTTTGTTGAAATAATGTGAAAGAAGGGTCAGTTTATCCCCCCATTTAAAAGTGAAATATATGATTGCCTTTTGAAAAGCATTGTTTATAAATTATATGAAAATGCAGTTTTTATCAGCTAACGTTTAGGCCTGTCACCATAATCAATAAATCAAATAACTGAATGAAAAATAAAAACGTCCTCGGTAAGTTTGCCAGCCTTGATAAACTGACACGTGCATGCATGTTTGTTTTCCTCCTCTCTTTCGACCAAAGAGGCTGAATGAGAAGATGGCTCACTACGTCTATCTTTCCTAACATCGGGGTGCATAGGTTCTATAGCGGATTAAGCGTATTAATAGCGGAGTGAGCGTCTGTCAAAAATGCGATCTTTGGGGTTAAGACGGGGCTGCTCGCGCATACACACGGAGAGAGCTGAAGTGAGCGTCCTGAGGGGTAAGGAGGAAACACACGCTAATATGAGTGATGGCACAAAAGATATGGTTCTTAAGCCGCCTGCCACAGTACCAGTGTGGGAATATTTTGTTTTTTATAAGAATGAACAAAGTGTGAGCTCATGAACACCAACGAGCTGATATGTCACATTTGTTTGAAAATAGTGGCGACGAAGAAGAAGAAGAAGGGGAGGTGTAGCGGAGAGTTGTTCTTTGACAATCCGCTCTTACTGAGGCTTTTGGTCGGCAAAGTAAATAGAACTAAAAGCACCAAATGATGGGTGCTCAAAGACAGCTACATTGCCAAAGAAATGCAGGCCTTCAATACGGTTGAAAGCCAGAAATGTTCAAAATGTTTGACAGACAGTACGGAATGACTGGGAAAAAGTACATGTTACAAACTATTCAGGAACTCTATAAACTCCCTTTTATTTAGGCAATAGTTTTTATTGTTGGTTTTTTTTTTTTTTTGGAGTTTCGTTTTTTCTTTAGAGACAGGGTCTATGTTTTATTGTTTTTGATTAGTATTAATTATTTTCATTGACATGTATTTTTTTCTAAGAGAGTCCATTTCATTTTTATTGTTATTTTTTTCTTTCTTGTTTGTTAAATTTATTATATTTTTTGTTTAATTTAATTCATTTAAAAGATCCTGACCTTTTAATTACAGTTGAATACTAGAGGTGTCCCAGTCCAATATTGATATCGGATATCGGTCTGATATCAACAAAAAAAACAAATATCAGTATCGTATCGGAATGCATCTAAAATCTCCGATATAAGCAGTCCATTCCAGACCCCACTCCTGCTGTTTTTGTTTGATTTATTTAGGTTATTTTCTGGGTGTTCTAATTTATTCTTTATTTTATTCAATTACTAGTATATTCTTATACTAAATGTTAAAATTTCTGTTACCCATTGGTTAATAATAAATGGGTCCGTTTTTCCTCATACCTACTGTTGCTGACTACTGTTCTTTGTTTGAATAATATCACTTAATCAAGCCTTTTCTAACATGACAGACATACTACAAAATAAGTAATAAAAGTATGCATGTTTAATGCTGATATCGTATCGGATTAATACCGGTATCGGCCAATACTCAACGCTGCAGTATCGGTATCGTATCGGAAGTGAAAATGTAATATCGGGACATCCCTATTAAATACTCTTAAGAAATTAAAGTTTCTTGCTTTTGATATGGTGTACTCACTTTATTATCCCATTTATCATAATTACATCAATGAAAAAATGGAAAAAAAATCAAAATAACATTGACAATAATATCGTTTATCGGCAATAATATTTGGGAAAATTATCGTCTAGCAAAATTTGTTATCGTGACAGGCCTATATGGTCTGCTGTCTCGCATGCCCTCTCAATCTAAATGCTTTGCACCAGATCAAAGACACAAAAATCATGTAGGATAATTGAATGATCTCTTATTTACTGTTTTCAATCATGAGACCCTGCCAGACACAGCCCACAACCATCACAGCCACCACTCATGGTGTGGACTCCTCTTGTTAGTCCATGGCGGCAAATGCAGCCCAAAACCAGACATTAATGGGTGACCATAAACTGACCAGTTCTCAGGGACCACGACCACAGGACGCTCCAGTCATTAACAGGTCGCTGTGGTTGTCAAGGACCATTTAAGCGCATTAGACACGGTCAGGCTAGCATAACCTGTTAACCGCTTCTTACAGTGGGAGACTGCTGCAGGCGGAGCAGGACAAACATTAGAGGTTAGTTTGTTATGAAGAAGCCCTGGTCAGGATCTCTGAGGGAGGTAAGAGAGCGCTGAGCTGAGGCCAGTGATGGAGCAGAGACAGAGAGGAGGGGCCGGGGCTGTTTAGAAGTGGGTGGTAAACACACACACACACACACACACACACACACACACACACACACACACACACACACACACACACACACACACACACACACACACACACACACACACACACACACACACACACACACACAGACTGAGAAATGGTGGAGGTTTTAGGGGCTGGTCCCAGTGATTTATCCATGTGGTTTCACCAAATGACTTTATGTTCAGAGACTTCTCCCTGACTAGCAGACAGACACTGTGACCCCCCACTGAGTGATTATACATCTACAAGAAGACACTTTCATTACCATCCAAATGATTCGAAACAAACTTCAGATTTGGAGAACTTGTTCAGTAACTTTCAGCGAATTACCTCACGCTGCAAACATTCTTGGGAAAATTGAGTGTAAATTGAATTTAAACATGTTGTGTACTTAAGCAATAACTCTGCTTAGCATGGTTGAACATTTGAGCCTTTTATGAATTATAACTACAGATTCATGCGTTCTGCTGGTAGCTCACAGAAAAACATATTTTTCAAGTGAGTTTCATTTTGTTCCTGCCAAACATAACTGTTCAGGGACATTTCAGTAAAAAAGTGTGGGTGGGAGTTTTTTTTTAAATCTGACCAAACCAAAAATTGTTTTCAGCTTTTCAGCTTTGGATTCTATAAAGACACGTTTGTGTGGTGAAGGAATAATAATCTATGTTTTTTTGAAGTATAGATATTGTAACATATCCTCCTGACTACCAGTAGTTCAATTTTTTCCTCTGTGGAGGACATTTGTAAACCTAAATATCTTCCACTTACTTCACACTACTGAATAAACTCCTCATGCCATCTACAGAGGACCAAATGTGAAGGGGTGGGGCTTTGGTACCTTTCTCTTTTTCATTAAGGAAAATGGCATCCATCAGTGGAAGAGGAAAAGTAAGTGTATAAAACTTTTTAATAAGCAAATTTTGGCTTGAAATTTTGGTGGCATATTTTATATGGGACTCTTAACAACACATTTGAACATGGTCTGAATAATTTTTACTGTATTTTAGGTATTTTAGGTTTTTTCAAAAAAAAAATGTGTTCAGTATTCTAATAACCTCACAAAGATTGGGGAATCTTAAAATCTTTGTGATTGGACAATATTTTTTTTCCTGGTAGTCAGGAGGATTTAGTATTTAATTTTGCACGTACACTTTAACAATAAATAAAAGGAAATCTTGTTGTTGTAACACTTTTTTTTCATTTTCTTATAGTTTAAAGCCATCAATGAATTTGGTGGAATTGCTTTAAAGCTAGAAAAACAAAAACCTACCTTTTCAATTTAGATACAACTGACTGCACCTGTCTTGATTTTCAGAGGTTTAGTATTGTTGAGAATTGTGTAAATGAAAAATGTTTCCTCTTGTGGAAGCTTCCTGTTTGAGTCTTGTATAAATCATACTTTTTGTATTTTTGGTTTTAAACAGATATTTTCTGCATGAGCAATTCTACAAAACACAAAAAATGTAAATGTTATGCCTGGGATTAATAGACTTTATTTTTGAACTCAGTATAAACAGAGAAAATACTAAGATGACAGTTAAAAATGAAAAAACTGTAACCTAATCCTATGAATCACAAAAAAAAATAAAAAAAATCCCCTTTCTAATTCTGATAAAACCTTTCTTCTTCAAAGTGTACGATGCACCAAATGATGATAGAGTATGTATCATTTTAATATTGAAGAGCCTTGGTTGTACATTCCTTCCTTGAGTAACTTTGATGCCAAACCAAACCACTGCAGGGAAACAAAAGGTCTGACCCCGTAATAATTTCAGCAGGATCATCTGCAGGCTGACGCAGTGACCGCACACACACACAAACTCTCACACACACACACGTGGACCCACCTGAGGGTGAGTGATTTAACCTTTGTGGAAATTTTCTGAACAAAAATATGCTTCAAATATCCTAAATACCTGCAGAGTGCCAGCAGGGCTCTGGTTTGGTCTGGTCAGGTTTGGCTTGTTCTGGCAGCGGGGTTGGTTTCATTCCAGACTGGCTACACACTAAGCTCACTTTGGCCCGAGATCTGCTTCCTGTGGGCACCGTGTGTGTGAGTGTGTGTGTGTGTGTATTTGAATAGTTATTGTACTTGGTATTAACAGGACTCCCTGGGCCTTCAAGACACAGACAGACAGACGCATGCTTTGGATGGCTGAAGTGTGACAGTGAAGACTGAGATACCATTAAGCCTCTGTTAACACATCTCTCTGGTATTCAGCTTTAAAGGAGATGATGAAGATAAGGCTAAAGATGAGTGAGTGTACATCAAGTCTGGTGAGGAAGTACCTTAGACTGAAGTTCTTCTGTGTTTTCTTTTAATTCTTTGCACTAAATGCTCTTTAATGAAACTCAAATTCAAACCTAAAGTCAGAAAATTCCCCTCAGAAGCAGCTGTACATCCACAGCTCACCCGTGTGAAATTCCCATCCACTACATCTTCACAGTTTGTAAGTAACACCGCCTTTTCTGCAGCGTGGGGATCAAATCTGTGGGATTAAGTTCTGACACTCTATCTAGATGCAGTTAAAAATTGATGGCTTCAAATTAAGTTTAAGAGGAGTTAGAGTTAAAGCCAGAGATCTGTTACTGCCAGCCATCGGTGAGTCAAGAGTAGCTTTTCACCTTTTCAAAGAGCTACTGAACTTGATCTCGATGTGTCACCCACGTTACGGGTAACATGCATGTGAGGTATCAATTCTCACTTTGGTGAAAAGAGGAGCGTTTGTGCTGTGTCCAGTCATGTCTGACACAGAAGGTATGTTCAGTGAAAGCAAAAAAGCTGTGAAGCGGTAACCTGCAACGTTCTTTTATGCTGTTAAGTCCAACAGAGTTATTCTTTAAATAGAGTTATGAGTTTGCTTTAGAAAGGGCTGTGAATCATACCTTTTCATAAGCATTAAATATCAGTACAATACTCCAGACAACAGCTAAACTATGGCCTGCTGTTGCCATGACAAATTCTTAGTCTTTATGAAAATCTAGGGTCAGACAGATCTATTTAAATCCATCTAGAATAATAAGTAATGCTTATAATGTCTTAATTTAGTGAACTGAAGACTGAAATCTCAATATTGAGGAAACAAAAATCTTTAATGAAAGCAAAAATAAATAAATAAATAAATAAATAAGGTAACTCAAAGAAAAAAAAGAAAATAGAAACATTGTGATTATTTATTTATAGAAAAAACTATCTTAGAAAAAATAGTGAAATATTAAACCACAATTATCCTTTAAAAATCAAAATCATTTCATTAGAGGATGTAGAAATTATTTTATTCCACATTTATGTGCACCAATGTAAGATAAAAACACATCTACACTGAGTCTACACTCTTTACAATGAGCCAGTTTCTCTAGCCTCTTGTTAGATCATTGCACAAACAATTTTACATTCAAAAAATTGGTCAATTGATGAAAAAACTACAAAAAAGCTACTCAAGACTGGTGGGAATCCAGTCAGGGCAAAGAGACAAGGAGTGTGTGAGTCAGAGCTCAAGAAAAGCCGCCAAGTTTCTGTCCATGAGAACACGAACGTGCTCCATTGTTCGCTTCCAGGATGTAGCAAAGCTCATCAATGTGATGCCAGGCAATGGTCAAGGTGAGTAAGGGATAGGGCACACACACACACACACATATGAGAAAGAAACACACACAAGCACACACACTCTCACACACATACACTCCACTCCTTTGTAGGACGCCCTGGCACGCTGTGACTGAGTTTCCCTCACCAACATTAGCCTGTCAGACTGTAAATGTGTGGGCAGAGTGCACTGCACTGTACGACGACATACGAGCAGAAAACTTGCAGATTGTGAACAGCAGCGTGTGTATGTGTGTGTGTGTGTGTGTGAGAATTAAGACTGCAGGCACATCCAGTGTGTGGAAGCCATTCTCTCAGACCTGCTCAGCACTCAGAGCAATAGTTGGCGCTAATTAAGGCTGTACTCCTGGTAATTGCCAACAGCCAAAACTTAATTTCAGGGGGTTTGCTGGGGAAACTCTGTATATTCTACACAAACCTCTTGTGGAACATGTAATTTAGTGGTCCTAAAAGAAACTCGATATAGAAAGCAACAAAATTTGCCTTTATTTAGATGAGCTCTTGGTTTGTTTTCTAAAGACAAGGGACTGTAAATCATGAGTCATGTGGTGCAGCAAACACGGTTAAACGTTGGATGTTATGTTTTCCCAAAGCTGCTGACAGTCATGCACCTCAAATGATAAAACACGCTCACCTCTTTCTCTCGTGAAACATCTCAAAGCCAAGAGGAAAAAGGAAAAAAGACTTCCCTCGTTGCTATTATGTAAACAGCAACGTGCACGGCTTCAATTATAATGACTTTAATTCTTTGTTGCTGTTGATTTAACGTCAAGCACAACAATTTTCATGCTGCCCATAATGACTTAATGGCAACAGCCATTACTGAAAGTAATTTAATGGTGAATGACTCAGATGAGCTCTCTTCTAAAATATTTACAGCATTCCCAAGCTTTTGAGAGTCATCGCTAACCCCTTCTCAGTTAAAAGAGGATTTATGGAGGGCAGTGACACTAGTTGTCGCTGGAAAACAAACACTTAAAACATAAGTGGGAGATGAAAGCGAGTCCCACTCATAATTGTGATCCTCATCACAATTATGAGGAATAGATGTGCAGGTGCAGGACTTTCAGAGTGTGTATGTGTGCGCCTATCCTCGCCTCCACAGCCCCTGCCGAAATGAGATCTCTCCAGTGTTCCTGTCTGATTTTATTGTTTTCATGGCCTGTATTATAAGCACCCACCCACCACCTCCTCCCTCAGAGCAGCTGGATAAAATACACTTGATGGTGTGCCAAGAAGTGTGCTTTTTTCTTCCTGTACGCTTGAGTTGCGGGGTTTTATCTTTCCCTAATAACCAGTCCTGTCTGGGTACAATGATCTCCCGCAGTCTCAGCGGGATGCAAACACAGAGCAGAGACACAGGGCACCAATTGCCCATGTCAGGGAACAGGAGAGCTGCCACTTCTGCTCTGGTTTCATTGACTGGGATGGTTTGCGTGTTACTGGCCGTGTATCCCCCTCTACTGGTGGCTCTGCTGTACTCAAAGAAGTGTTAACCAAATGTTAACCAAATTTTAAACTGTTGATTCAAATATGTTTTCACTCGTTTATTACAAGATGTTTCTCAGAGGGATGGCAGAATTTTAAACACGGGCCAAAATGGCAACCAATTCCCCAAAAGATGGTGGCCAAGTTATAAATTTGGTTGCCCAAAAAGTAAACAAATGTTTCAACAATTCAGAAAGAGTGATTAACTCAAAATTAGCATGGACCCTTTTAATTGTGGTTAATTTAACAAAAACCATACCTTCACAAACAACATAACTTCTTTCTAAGTTACTTGGAGTGTTTCATTGGCTTTATGGGATCAAACAGCTGTTGAGAGACAGAAAACATGGGAACTAGAGAGTGGGTTAAAACATGGAGCAAAGGCAGGAAGTCAAACCAGTAAATACTATGTTGATGACTGTAGCCTCTGTATATGGGGTGCGCCAAAGCTGATACATAAACTGGTGCAAAATGTTTAAAACTTGTTTACAACTATACTTTTATTGTATTTTAATGTACGAT
Organism: Halichoeres trimaculatus; assembly: GCF_033239565.1. Lineage (NCBI taxonomy): Eukaryota > Metazoa > Chordata > Actinopteri > Labriformes > Labridae > Halichoeres > Halichoeres trimaculatus. Next base: position 31,277,178 of record NW_027437184.1, read on the forward strand.
AGTCTTTTAATACACTTTGGTTTCTCTTGTTTTGCTTCATTTTCACTTATGCTCTATTGTTGTGTGTTGTTTTATATGATGCTCCTTTTAACCTCTGTAAAGTGTGTTTTGGTTTCTAAGAAGCGCTTCATAAATAAAATATTATTATTATTATTATTGTTATTATGATTATTATTATTAAAGTCATATCCTGGTTACACAATTCTTGTCTATGTCCAAAAATGTCACCACCACATGTCAGCGTGTTTGAATTGGGTTCACCTGAAGTGCTAATGGAAACAATTAATACACATTAGAGCTGAAAGCATTCCTCGAATGATTCGAGGTACTCGATTATAAAAAATACTCGAGTAATTTTCTCCGCGTCGAGGAATCGTTTAATTTTAAAAAAGATCAAAGAGTGGTATTTCAAATAGAGCTGAGGCCATATTAAGAGAGTTATCAGTTTTCAAGCTACCCCTTATACAAAATAGCAACTAGCAAAAATTCTAGCTTCTCTTCTGGAGTTTGGAGACTAATGGGTCATTCTAAGAAACGGGTTCGCAACATTTGATGAGATGTACAAGGCACAAAAATGTGTCAAAGTGTGTTTACAAATTTCCGAGCTACCAAGGCAAGTGCTCTTATTGACATGCTGTATCAGAAAATTCTATTTCTTAAAGAAAAAAAAAATCATTTGAAAAATAACTGCTCTTTAACTAAACAAAAATGTATTTTATCCGATTACTCGATTAATCGATGGGATTTTCAGTAGAACACTCGAATACTAAAATATTCGATAGCTACAGCCCTAATACACATTGAAGAATCTTTCGTTTTTTAAGCTCCAAACCCCCAAAACACAGGTACAACAGAAACAAAACAAGCAGACATGTTTCACATTTTTTGTAGGATTGGGATCTTTGGCGACTGGAGCACTTTCTTTGGTGACTGCCCTCACTTGTGGCACCATGAGGCGATCTAGATGTCTGTGGAACTGCAACACTTTGCGGTGGCAGGCTAAACGTCAAACTGTTCTGTTTCTGATGACAGATGACACTGATTTGATTTTGATATGAAGAGCTCACAGTCTCTGGCTACAAATATTATTCTCAATGTCTGTTCCAAAGATGAGCTACACTGAGAGAAAATGTTGAAGTTTTCTGCGTGTGAAACCCAACAAGGAACATAAAATGTATATAGTTTCACAAACTGTTGAATATGATTTAAATAACTTGAAAATAGATCAATCTAAAAGGGGAATGTTCCACTGTGTGTAACTGAGGCTGATCTGTCACATGTCCCATTTTACAAGCTATTTTTATGTACTTTAAATGGGAATGTTGGATTACATTTTTTGTTTATGGCAGCTAACTGTGGAAGAAAAACTGCTGCTTTCTGTCTCAGCCAGGACACTAATTCAAATAAAAGTCAAATCAAAATAACAAAAAAATAAAAGTTATTGGTTGATTTTTCTGTACTCAAACAGTAGCCTAAATAACAAGTCAGTCTTCCACTGTGGGGAAGTAATGGCTGCCACTGGCAATGAATGTTGAATAAAATCAGGAAGAAGAGCTATTTTTAGATAATTAAGCACATGGCATGAGAACATGGTGCCAGCAATTAGAGAGCAGACTGACCAATGGCTGGTGTGTAATGCCAACATCTAATTTTTGTTGGTGGTTGTTTGCATTTGGCAAAATACTGCAACATGATATTAACAATATTCCTCATCCATGCACATTATAATCTAGGAAAGGTAAATTCAAACTATTTATAAGGTCAGGCGCCCAGTAACAAGAGGGAAAAACTTTATCATTGATCTTTGGGTTAGCAGAATGGGGGTTAAAGTTGGTCACTTGTGGCGGCCCCCTTTTGGCATCAGCAGGGTCGCTGGATGTTTCCATAGGCTAAACTTTAACATCAAGCTAAAAATGACAAATGAAGAGGTTTGTCAACAATCTTTCCATGCTGTGTTGTGGCAGATAAAACAGTTACCACAAACACATTCTTTCTGGAGTAAATGGCAGAATTAACTCCAAATAAACAAGTTCAGTCCATTAAAGGAGAAAAAAGCAAGGCTGAAAAATATTAACGGCAGGAATGGTGAGAAAAGTCTTATGACATCACAGGGTCACATGTAATATCACGTGAAGGGTGGGTAAAGAGCTGCTGGTATGCTTGTCTTTTCAATGCTACAATAATCAAAGAACTTTAGATGAAACGAGAGAACAGCTACTAAAACAAATGATTGTTAAGTGGGTATAAGATGACGTGATGCTATTCAAAGTTTGTTTTAAGACATGCTGTGGAGTCTTTATTTGAAATTGGCCCAAAGGTATTAAAGCTGCAACACTCTCTTGTGTTTTCAGGTCTTAACTGTGCAGAGAGAGCTAAAGAATCAAACAAAAACTTTTAATAAAATATGAGTATTTATACTTTTTATCAGTTTAACAGGATGATACATTAAAATGTGTTACTGTAGTGATCATCACTGCTTTTTTAGTTCGTCAACATCCTAAGACCACTGGCTCCCTCTGCTGTTAGTTTGTAGCTATGACTTGGGTCAACTATATACGGTATGTGTTATATTTTCAAATTATCACTGAAGTCTAATTTAAAAATAATCCCAAATGAATGTACGTTACATTTCTTTCAACACGCCTCGACTGGAGTAGAAGGATAATTGTGATCGATTATGTTTTTGTAACCATTTTGTAGCCACTGGTTGTTGAACTTTCTCCAGAAGGAGATTTTCTCTACTGCCTTCTGACTCAGTATCTAACTTGTGATGGTTATAATGCGTTGGTTGTAGCAACTTTAAATCTCAGGTCAACATTGATAAAACCAACTTGGTTGTAAGCAAAGTCCCCAGGCTAACATCTTTTCAGATAAACATGACTGATCGACCATCATCACTGACTGATGGAGCAAAATTGCCCTTAAAGAAAACTAAGATGATAAGCTCAATATCGTTACTAAATCCACAACTTCCTGTTAGGTAATGAAAACAAACAAAGGGGTTTATATTTACATGAGCTGTGTCAAAAATACCATAGCAACATTGCCACAACAAACTAGAAGCTGGTTTGAAGAACAAAACATTCAGTGATTAAACCCAATTTAGCATGAGCATGTTATTGAATTAATCATCCCTCCTGCACCATTCATCATTGCTGTACTACTTTAAGCATGGACTTATAAAGCTATAGAACCAGACTGGTGTACATCTCTTGTGGTGCACTTGCAAACAACTCACAAAGTCACTTTTTTTTCCTTAATGTTGAGCTGTGAGTAAATAAAACTCAAATTAACACCCAGGCCCACTCAATTTCCCATGGCATCAGGATATTATTAACTGTTATGGTTGGGAAAGAAACTGTTTAAAAAAGTAAGGCTGAAATAACACTTATAACCATCTTAGCCAGAGTTCTGAAATTGTGACCTATTTATAAACATTGACCCAGTCTAGAAACAGGACAACATGTCCTCTGGCAGTGTGCACTGTTCAGGCACTACAGCATATCTTCTACAGAAACTCAGTAAACATCTCCATCAGGGTTCTGAAATTTGCAAAATCAACTTCATGGCTCCTTTAAAAAGGTCCTTCACAGACAAGAAGGTGAAGGATTGTGACTCTCTGAGCTTGGTTTTTGAGGTTTGAGCTCACAGCTGAAGGGAGGAAGCGGAGGGTTACCTTGATAAACAAACGATGTTGCTCTAGTTATTTAGGCCAGTGTTATGTAACATTCATTAAATGTGAAACAGTTAACTGAGAGCATTTACCTTTAAAGTATCAGATAATCCTCACTTGACTGCTAAATGTTTTTAGAAATCTGTGCCTCCTCAGTGAAATGATTTAAATGGGTTAAATAACAGAGCAATGACAGGATCAGGTGTGTCCCTGCAATGTGTGATTTTAATACAGATTCATGCAGGGTGAATTGTTTCATGAATATCTTTTGAAACACCTAAACAACAACAGTACTCAACAACAAAAAAAATCTGCACCAGTATCAGCTTTTCAGCATCAGTCAAAGTCTATAAAAATGCACCACAGCAGCTCTAGCAAAGAGCACCAAGGTCTCACATGAACTCAGTGACACCAAATCCTGCAGTAGCAATTACGCAACACTAGATGGTGATATCTCACCAATCCTGCTGAAAAACTAAGCTGGGCCACGAAAGAGGAGTCAAGTTACATTTGGGAGCGCCAGAGTTTGGCTTTTAAAAACAGCAGAATGGAGGACACGCACTTCAAAGTTTCCAGTTCAGCTCCACTGGGCAAGGGCACATGAGTGCAACAGCGGACACCCTGATGACAGATGGACTCAGAACACTGAAGACAAGCAGATGTTTAGGGACCCTGATCTGATCAGCAGAGGAGACCCAACACCTCCTCGTGCTCAAAACAGAGCAGAAACACCCAGAGATGGAGAGAGTTGCGGTGAAAAAAACAGAATGAAAGAAGAGGGGAGAAGGAAAGGGGGGAGAAAAGGCAGAGAAGAGACATAAAAAGGAGAACGAGTGAGGGGAGGGAGATTCACAGTGGGGAGCGCGGAGAGCGCGGAGAAAGGAAAGAGAAAGAACTCTAAGAGTGGGAGGGAGAATGTTTTTATCCTCATGTGCACTCAGTTAGAGGGGTCAGTGAGTGCGATTGTTCCTGGACTGCCTGTCAAAACAGTGCGGCTACCACAGCGCCTATTCATCTCCGCCCCACTTTGAAATGCACGCACGCACAAACCCTATACCAACGCACTCATGTATGCATGTGCAAATGTATGAGGTTCATCCAAAAGCTTTTAATACTCTTATTAAAGCCTTAGCAACAACCCAATAACAGCATCAAAACAGCCTTTTTCAGAGCTGCGTCACTGCACCACCAACACTATCCACTGACTGTGTTTGAGTTTCAGAAGCATGCACAGGCAAGTGAATAACTGCAGTGTGCAAAAAGTGGCAGGCAACTTGTCGTGGTCACGGGAAAAAGACTTCTTACCAGGTAGAGGAGGAAGGTGTGCAGGCCAGTGCCAAGACCCACTGAGGAGAGGATGCCCAGACCGACCCAGTAGGCGCACCACAGCGTCTTCTTCTCCATGTAGTGCACATACTGCAGAGGCCAGAGAGAGGGACGGTGAACCACATGGCAGAGACACATGCACAGAGTGTGAGGAAAACAAGAAGGGGGTGGGAGGAAGGGGTTTACAGAGGAAGGGAGGGAGAGAGACAGGCTGAGAGAAGGTACGAGAGTGAAAGTGTGCAAAACAGAGGGCACTTTAAAGGGTGGGAGAGGGCAAGTGAGCGGTGGAGGAGGAGAGGGGGACAGACCTTTAGAGAGACAGAGGTTGTTGTTGAGTGTAGAGGACAGAGCCGTAGGGTAGGAGTGTTCAGCACACTGACAGAAGAACAGAACTATTATTCTTATTGGTGGCAGCCAGCTCTTACACAACGAGTTAAGCAAAGCAAGCCAAGAACTCTTTTATCTCTCTTTCTCTTCCTCCTGTTCATCCACCGCTCTGTTTACACCTCCTCCCTCCAGCCAGGGCAGGTTGTTTTCAGGAGGAAGCGTGGAGTGTGTAGATTACGGGAAGAAGGGAGGGGACAGAGGATTGGAAGGAGGTGGGGGACCAAAGACTTCATTTCCCAGGAAACCCAGCAAAACAAAAACACCACAAACTGCTTCTGTCTTTGCTGGCAGGATTCTGGGAAACGCAGTGCCAGCCATGGGCAATTGTTACGTGAAGTTACTGAGAAGTGATTACACAACTCCCAAGTCACGGCATTAAAAAAAAAAAAAAAAAAAAGTTTAATGGAAGTGGGTTTCAAAATACTACAGGAAAATAAAATAATAATAAAGTAAAAAGGAAGAAACGGGCTTAGTGAAACCACAGTACGGTTTACTTCCATATACATTAACAGCTCTGTTGTTTGAACTGTGGACATAAGAGATTAGCAGCTCAAACAGAGCTTTGTGTGAGGTTAATAATTTAACCAAAGTCAAAGACACTGGCACAAGCACGCACTTGTTAGAGGTAATGTTCGCGCAGGTACCCTGTCATAAGAACTGTTCAGTTCCTGAGGCACAGATCGTAACACCGACAAGGCTTTCACATCATGAACAAACCCTCTTTTGTTGGTAGATATTGCAACACCTTTATGACTTATGATAAATGAACAAATATCAAAGTCTGCAAGTTAGCTATGAAATCATTTTGGTGATGTGTTTCAACTGTTTTTCATGTAAAACAGTTCACTGTGATATATTTCTGATAATTATTTAAAGGGGACATATCATGTTTGTTTCTCCTTTTTACTATGCCAGACTAGGATGCCTGTAAAGCATTTCTGCCCTCAGTACAAATCATTTAGTTCCTTCATTGCCCCACAATAGCGTTCTCAATATCCTCATTTTAGGCCATTCTGAAGATCTCGTTGAAACGCTCCGTTTGGAGAATGACCTCCAGTAACCTCGCAACGTCACAGCCCTTTGTGCTCTGATTGGTCAGTTCTATCAGAGGGGTGGGGGGGTAGAGCCAGGGGGCGGTTTTTGCAGCATGGCAGTATTTACAAAATCGCCATATTAAATGGAGCAGTCCGAGCAAGTTTGCTGTTTGCCAAGACTTCTCCGTAAGGCATTGATAGCACTAATAAAATGGCAGAGTGTAGGGTACGTCCTTTTGTATTGGACCCTGAGTCAGACCCGGACGGTTCTGCAGCTCAGGAGGAAGAAAATCCACCTCGACAAAGATCATCTCAGGACGCTTCAGTGTGGTGAGTCAAACCGGTACTGTAACATGTATAGTTTATATGTGGGAATATAGGCAGACTTCACCAATAAACTATTTCTATAACAGGGCTCCATCCTGCTCCTTCACTTTTCTCTGTCTGTTTTATCCATCATGCTGAAAGTGTAGTCCAAAGATCGCCTCTACCGTCAGTTCGTCACTATGTTATTACCGCAGCATTATTGTGGTCCAGGTTCACAGTGCATGTCAGAACAAGCATGCAAATATCACAGTCTCACAAGTATTACGACGTCTGCTAAAACTACAGTGTTTTAACTGCTAATTCACCATGTAAACCCGAGCTGCTCAGCAGAGCAGAGTCCCTGCATCCAGCACTCAGTCAGTCGGCTCTTGGTGGGTGTATCCCTCGGTGGCGGTTGTGTGAGTAACTGACATCACAGAGGAGGAGCTGCTTTATCAGATTACTCCAATAAAAAGAAAGGATCCTCGTATCGTCACGAAGTTCGAAATCTCGCCGCCAAATGGCAATGACCTATTTTCAGAGGCATCAAATCTCGTTCTAGGATATCAGAAAAAATACAATATCTCATTTTTTGAAAATTCAGGGGGTGAAAGGTCTTGTTTTCAAATTTATTATATGTAAGTATCAAATCAGGGATCAGCATGATATGTCCCCTTTAAAAGCAAGCAACTGATACTGGAAGAGATATAAAGGTAAACAATGTTGTTTGTTATGAGTACTTGAAACTGCAGTAATGGGATTCTGACTGTCAGCTCTATCATACTCAGCAGGATCAGTGTAGAAAAGACAATAGAGAGTACTTTTTACTATTTTTAACTATTAAGATTAACAGGGAGTAAAAGTAATGTAGAATGTGTTCATGCTGTTAATGGTGTTAAAGTGGCATCCAGTCACCTTCTGATGCGTTCCTTCAACACGGTAGGCAATGGAGAGGAGGACAAGCAGCATCAGCAGGCCAAACACAGTCTGTCTTTGCTGCCAGAGCCTATATGAAGATGAAACAGAGAACGAAGATGGAACATGATTGATGCAAGAGTGTAAAGAAGAAGATGTCACATTACTTAAGAGGAGGATAAAGAACATGATACGGCAGTAAAAGTGCTGAAGCAGGTTAAAAAGATAATGAATCAAAGCATGATGAGGCAGTATTAGTGAAGCCAACGGATGCCACTCTCTGGCACAAGAGGAGGTTCTTTTCATTTCTTCATAGGGAGAGAGGGACATCTGCTGGGAACTATTCAAACCACCGCAATTATAGTGTTAAGCAACAGGAATGGCATGTTCTCAGTAGGATAACAGTGTTGTGTTATACACAGAACACAAATGCATTTCTCTGTTCCTGTGCTTATCAGGTTCACTTGACCCTAAAGGAGTGTTGATGCTGGCTTAGCAATTTGTATACACAACTATTATGAGACTAAAGGGGACACAAATAAATTAAATCAGTCTCTAATTTTTAAGACTACAGCACAAATAGTTTTCCTGGATTGACTACTTATGCCAGCAATGACCAAAACCTTAAGAATATTTTAAACTTAACATAAAAATCATAAAATGAAAACAATGAGACACATGTTGGAGATACAATAAGACTGGTGTCTCCATCTTTCATATACTGTGGACGTGCTCTGTGCTCAAAGACAGTGGAAAAACATTTAACATGTTCTTTAAGAGGACCTAAAAAAATAAAATTCAAGTATATGCAAAGTTGACTGTTCTAGACTCTACTTTTGAGCCCAGAGATTCAGACTTGTCTCATTAGGAAAAACCATGGATAACCCTGGCTTCATTAACATCCCAACAGATATTACTGAAGTACTAGAGAAGAAAAGAAACATCCCAAGGAGAGGGGGCATCAACCATGGCTCAAGTTGCTGCAAATGAAAGAGTGACATATAGCTCACTTGTCAAGCTTTTTGTCACTTCCTCTATTAAAAATCAGTTAAACTGTTCGACACAAAAAGTGACAACACTGAACTTTTTTGCACAAGATAAAATACTGACAAATATATGTGATTTTTATACTTTGTTTATTAATTTAAGATAGCTTTATGAAGCATGAAATGTACGTAAGTTAACGTTTAACTAGCTTTTCTATAAATAATAATTTCAAACATTTGTGACTTCACACGAGGCCTTGTTTAAAACATGCTGAACTCGAGAAGCAGTGCTAATTGTAGCATCAATGACGTTATTTCGGCTAACTATTGTTAGCATTAGCTTACTGTGATTAATTCTTCGTCAAAGTTAGTTTGACCGGCCTAGGTGGAAATGTTAACGATTTCTCGGTTAAACTTGTTGAATACATTAACTCACCGGCGTCAACGATGGTTTACCTGCGTTCCTGAGAAATTACGACAAAAAACACTCGACTAGACGAGTTGAGGTGACTCCCCCTTTCCTCAATTACCTGCCTGGTTATCGCGAGCTCAACCAACCGCTAACAAGAAGTGAGACGACGGTTAGTTTACGGGCTGTGTACTACGCAGGGACTGTTAATCCTTCATTTAACAGGAAACTAAATTAACGCAGCCTACAATAAGATTACACCTCCATTATAATATGCGCAATTGTTCTTTTAAACTGTCACTCAAAAAAATAAATTAAATAAAATAAAGACGTGCGGTTTATAAAACTGGTTTGACTAAATCAGATATAACGTGGACGCTCTGGAGCCCAAAAATATCTCAATGTGATTGAGTGTCAAAATAAGAATTATAGTTACTGACAGATGGATAAACTTTATTAACTAACTAACTTTACAACAGAAATTGGATATTAAGAATATGGTGCCCCTGAAAGGTCATAATGAAATAAAAAATATTTTTTCCAAGGGGACACATCCGGTTTCAAAATACAAGACAATGTGGAAATGCTAAAATCTAGTTTCTGGAGTGTCCGCTTGAGGCTGGCTCCAGAAGTCACATACACACAAAGCCAAAAAATGATATTTCACAGCAGAGATAAACATATTTAAAGCCTGATACAAAGAACATCTCTGTTCTTAATCACTAGTTCCACTATCTGCTCACACTGTACAGGGGTAAACTTTCTAACTCTGCAGTTTATAAGATATTAAGATTGCGAGTTTGCCCAGTCTGAGGCACAGTAGGAATGGGTACCTTTCACATTTGAACTGATACAGTACCGATGCCCAGTACCTGGCAATAGGGTCACCAGGTGTCCCACTTTGTGCACAGCATTTTAATCACTTTTCCCACATCCCACAGATTGAGACGATGACCCATGTTTGATCACCTCTTGCTTTCCAAAGTGGGGCAGTCTTCTTGATGACAATATGGCTTTCATCCAGTAGCTTAAAGAGGGCCATCACTATTGCATGTGTCTATTGTCAGTTAATATCAGTGTGCATGTGGCATTTGTGTAACATACATGAGTTCATCAACCTGTCACCTGCCTCTTTCTTACCTCCACCTGCTAACACGAAAATCAAAGGCAAATACCACAGACAACAGGATGCAGATTTTGGTGGAAAAAACTTTAAATTCCTCTGCTGGGAGCTGAGAACATGTTTATTTAAAGTCGAAACCAGTGCAGGGCAATTTACAGCGAGTGTTTTGGGAACCTGATTAAATATTTCCACCACGCATGGAGGTGAGTATGATGTGAAGCAACAGGTGTCATGGTGTAAAACCTACAAGAAACAGCTCATGCAGAATGTTAAAATGTTGTCATTTGTGCCTTTTTGTCTTATTGCGAACATAAAAACAGCCGGTACTCTAAATGTATACAATCACAATATTTCACAAGCTCTGGTTTCTTTTTTTGAATTTTTATAAGTAGATTTTTACTAAGTTTTTATGAGTATTATTGTCCTGTGACAAATGCATTTCCTTGTCTTTTGAATTGGAAAAATTCCATAAGATGAAAAAAATGAAAATAATAAGCACAAATGTGCACACTGTGTGCACCAAATCAAATTGTTGTCATTAATATAAGCTCAGTCTCAATACAGATGTTTATGTTTGAGGGTTAGATGGACTTTATTTAAAGTGTTTGCTTTTGTTTCACCATTGTTGAAATGTGTCCCACACAAACACACTCCTTGTCCCACATGTGGCTTTTAAGCACCTGGTCACCCTACCTGGCAACTGGTACTGGTACTCAATGGTACCAATTTTCGCTAATTTTGTTTGTCTATGTGGTTACATATGTGGTTTATTCTTCAGTACGTGACCGTGTAATGCTATGTTCATGTCCAGTATGGAAAATCGCCTACTCTTCCACTCTCTCACAGTGTTAAGGTATCTAGAGATGGTACCTTTTAATTTTATGTGACTCAGTACTTAGTACTACAGACGGACTTATTGAAGTACCTAATTCGGTACCCATCTCTCCTGACATATGTAGCTGTTCGTGTGGGGACTCAAAGACCGCATCACTGCCAATAAGGTCGCACCAGACAATTTGCTTCAAAAATCCATTTCAATAAACGGACGAGTGGTGTAAGGGATCCATTTATTATACAGTCTATAATTTCTTCCAAATTCTGGAAAAAAAGTGTTGTAATGTTGGGTGGTAGCCTCAGGCTGTGAGAAATGAAGCTCATGCAGAATCGCTAAAAATCGCTCTTGTTTCTTAGAGTCCACTAAAGAGGGGCTGCATATCGAAGACTGTTTGATAAATGGACGTAGTATCTGTAATGTTTGCCCATCTTTTTCTAACATAAAGACTATTTCTTAAATTGCATACATCTGCACTCACACTTACTATTTTGGGTGCATAAATGCATTTGAGTGATGGTTGCCATTCAGGAATAACACCTGTGAACAGTTGTGCAATGCGCTCATCATTTCCAGTTAAGTGCGAAGCCATAGCATTTGATTTAAGATAACACTATTCTGTGAACACTTCTACACTACACTAGGAAGTAAAAAGTGTGCAGTTTACCTCATGTAAGTGTACTAATGGATTTATCTCATTTGAGACACAGCAAGAGTTTTGAAGCAAATCATCAGCAGGAACTGTATTTAAAATAGGGCGGGCTTTGGGTCTTCTCACTAACAGGTGGAGGATAACCTCCATGTCAGTCTTGTGAGCTGTACCTCTGAGAAAATCTGTGATCTTAGTATCTCCTAAACTGCTGAGTTATACGAAAATCCAGCCCCATGCAGTGTTTGCTGATAGAGAAATTGGCGATTCAGGCTGAATTCAGTTTTTGCACCAGACAGTGAACTTGTTTATTTCTGCTGTGAGAATCGTCTTTCTTCGCTTGGTGTGCACTCAGTTTCATGTACTCCTGGAGCCAGCCTTAAGCGGACACTCCACAAACTGCAGTTTTAGCACTTATGGATTGTCTGGGTTTCTCACAGCCAGGGGTTGTATATTTTTACAACATGTTTTTTCCAAGTTATAAAATCTACAAGTTTCACCCATATAAGGGCATTGGTGGTGGGCATGGTGGGCACCCTGTAGTTGTCTACAAAGAGGCCAAAGACCCGCCTCTTTACCTCATCCTAACTTGAACAAAGCTGGGTTGAGTTTAGCATATCCAATATGAAGGGCTTAGAGACTCTGTATCAGAAACAAATGAGTGATGTCATAGACACAACTTCTATATATCATACAGTTTGTGGTTAATTTCAGTTATTTTCTTGAGATCTTGAGAAATATAGCAGCTTAATTTGGCTTGTTATCTTGAGAAAACAAGGCTTGTTTTGCTGATGTAATAATAAAATCAGCAAAGGAAGTATTTTTTAGTGCTTTTTGTTAGGTAGCAAGGCAGCTTGGAATGCCATCTTCTGGCTATTGATAGCAACCTACTGATTGGTTTTTATATCAACAGATATTGATCTTGTCAGTTTGAGAAACCAAATAATGAGGAAAATAAGACAAGACCTGAAGAAAACAATTGAAATTGAGTTGTTATCTCACGAAAAAAAAAAGTGAATAAGATTTATTTTATCATTAATTTTTAGGATTTCCTCACATTCTTTTTCTTACGTTTCCTTACTTTGAGCTAATTTTATTTCACAGTTGTCCTATGTTTCTGACCTGTAACTTGAGTTCCCTTAAAGACATTGTTGGTACATCCCCAAGTTCATCAGGTCATTCAGGTTAAAAAGCAAACAAACCAAAAAAGCTGTATTGCTTTTCTGTGTAACTCCTCAATTAGAGACTAATAATTAAAGGATGCTGGGTAATTAAATTATTATTAGTATAGTCATGGCTGGTTGTTATCTAGCCTATCCCAGCCACCAGCCTGTTGTCTTAAAAGATCACCAGAAAATTGTTCCACTATCAACAAGCTTTGTGATCTCGACATAATGAGATTACTATGTCTGTGAGAGAACCAGAATTTGTTTTATAAGATAATCAGAAAAACAAATCAAGATCATGAGAAAACAACTGAAGTAAACTTGTTCTCAAAGGAAAACTCTACTTTCTCATCTCAGCAACAGGAAATCACAAGTCATTGTGGGAAAAGGGACAAAATAAAACATATGGAAGCATCTAGTCCTTAAGACTTTAACATAGGTTATTATTTTATCTAATTGATACACAGGGACTCATTTAAAGAGAGACCTGTCTCAGAAGGACGTCTTTTTTCATTTGTCTCTTATTAGACCAGAATTTAGTTTTTGCAAAGTTGCACAACATTGAAATAAGTTCTGCACGCTACACATCCTCTTTTCGATTCACGCCCAATACCCTCATTTACATTTGGAGCCAAACAAGTGCAGAGCCACAACACTGAGCAGCAAGTTGCCTCGAGGACTCCCTGCACATGTGCTATAAATTACCAGCCACTTCTATCAACATTCAGGATAAACGTCTCTGCACGCTTGTGGACTAACTTGTAACATCTTTGCGTGTATTCCCCTGCAGCCGTTACAGCACCATGTGTTTTTCAGCGTTGGAGAGCAGCAGCCTCTCGCAGTCAGAACGCTGCTCGTGGTGCTTGCGGCTCACCACATCCTCTTGTAGTTTAGAAAATAAACACGTTGTCCTCACACACTTAACCACAATGGCCTCCCTGAGTGAACACGCTGACCTTGTTTTGGGCCCTCGATGTCAACAAAGATTATTAGGTGTGTAAGAAGATGTTCAGAAGGGGAATGTGACGTAGCGTTGTCGGATGTAGTTGTTTTGTTGGCTGAGGAGGAAACTGCAGCTCAGTTTTTGAGCTTTGTTCGCAGAGAGAATGAGAAGGAAAGAAACCTTTCTTGTGATGTCTGTTTTGTTTTGCGTTACAGATTTCATTGTGCTTCTGACTGAAGACTAAACGATGAGGGAGAAGCCTGCTGGGGTGATAACACAGAGACGGTCAAGGTCATGTCACGTCTAGCTCTATGTGTGTTTTTGTTTTTGTGCTGCTGTGGGGGAGCACGCCGTGTACGCTGGGTTATTTTTCACTACCGTTGTGTTCTCTTTTAGCCTGAGATTTAAAAGCAGCGTTTGAAGCTTTCTAATAAAACTGTCATTTTAAAACTTTGCTGAGCTAATGCAGCGCTAGTGCAATGAGATCAGAAACAACTTCTGTTTTCCACACTCACTCTGCAGCCATTTACCTCGTGCTTAGAGAGGGAAGCTAAAAACCTAATATCATGTTTCAAATTGTTTTCTGTTATTGTTCATAAAACTACTTCAAGCATACACCCTTGCATCTCTACTTCTAAGGTCTTCTCTGTGTTCTCTTCCTGTCCCCACATGATGATTTTGAGGAACTAGAGGCTGATATCTGAGTCACAAGAGGGTTAGGACAGGAAACAAGGAGGCACAAGAGCCTTCAGTCTCACCTCCATATCCACTCTTTAAGCATGATGAGCAGCTCCAGACTGAAGTAGTACAACGTTAGAAAAGGATTCTTCCACAAAACCAGACTCTCTCGCTCCTCTCGGTCCCTCTGTTTCCTCTCCTCCACGACCAGCTCAGAGTCTGTAGCAGAAAAATAAACAAACATAAAAACACACACATGCACACAAAGCAACAAAACTGAGATTACTTAGAAAAACAGTGATTTTAAAATACAAATGAATAATAAATAAAAAAAATTATAAGGAATTGGTCAGAGGAATATATAAAACAAAGTGTCTGTGACATTGTTATAAAATCACTCACTAGTTCAGCACAAACTGATATACGCATACCATTCATCATCTGGTAAATGCTGTCAGTTTAAGAATGTCTGGAGTCCAGCACCCTTACTTGTGTGACCAAATTCTGTAATTTTTTTTAGCATTAACAAGTTTAACACTATGATAATTATTTAAAGTCATTTTCTCCTAAATGGAATGGTCTCAGTGTGAAACTGCCAATTAGCCTGTCGAGTGCTCTCTGCTGCTCCTCTCCCATGAGCTTCATTCAGTGGTCAGTTGTTGTAACTGCAAGTGAATTTTTTCTGAATCTAGGATTAACCCCTGACAGACACATTTGTGGACCCCTGCTTGAATATTTCATCAGTCTTTCTATTTCAAAAGAACGCTGAGGGCATACGAAGTATGACGATATACAGTATCTTCAAAGTAATAAGATTATCCTCTCACAAGTGGAAACCAATTATATTTCAAAGTCGAAAGTCATCATAAAGTCAAAATGTGTAAAATTTGTTAAAATGTTTTGTAAAACATTAAAAAAAATATTCATTAAACAACCACACATAAATAAATAAATGAAAAGCTACGAAGGAGAAAGAAAAAAAATCATTTTCAAACTAATCTCTAATGTTTTATGTTGAATGCTCCTGCACATGTAGTCCACTGGAGTGAATATTTCTAACTTTATGGAAAAATCAAATATTCAAAAAAAAAAAAAAGAAAGAAAGAAAGAAAGAAAGAAAGAAAGAAAGAAAGAAAGAAAGAAAGAAAGAAAGAAAGAAAGAAAAAGAAAAAGTGTAGTAGAGTTGTAGTACATAGCTTTGTTCTCCATATTTATAAATTAAAAAATAAAGAAAATAAAATGAGCTGTGAAACAAAAAAGGCTTGATTCATTGCAGTAAAAACAACAAAGACAAAATATAATAATAAATAAATGGAAAATGAAATTAAGTTGTGTTAAAGGGTTTTTTTAGAGCTTGAGAACAGAACTGAGCCTGTGTGATGGGATTATTTGCAAATTTCTAAACCTTACTAATTTTCATACCTTTCTTTGTTTTATGTATAACTATTCTTTCCAGCCTTGACAATCTTTCATCTTTCCTTTTCTGGTATTAACAGCTAATGTTTGAATCTAGTTCTTTTAGTTTTAGGCCAGCTCTTACTAATGGCCTTCTGTCTAGCTGTGAGGAAGATTTTGACCAGGTCATGGTTTCCTGTATGTACAGTTCTTTCCAAATGTCTAAGGCAGAATACACAAGGTAAAGAAGGTTTTATATTTCAGTTAATGTGTGCATGATGTAGTTCCGGGTGGTTATCAATTTGTGAATTCTTGTTTTTTACTGTGATAAAATATCTGAGTTGATTCTTCTCCATCTCAGTGACTTTGTCATAGTTTGGTGTATTTTCCAGGTATTAGTCTGCACCTTCTTTGTGATTTTTTCACCCAGATCTCTTTCCCATTTATCTTTAATATACGACATAAATCCTTTATTAAAGCCAAAGTGACAGCTCTTGGGATACAATTGCTGGACACTAGAACAAAAACTTTTATGATAGGGTATATATCATCCTCATTTGTTTAATATTTTAATCATAATCATCAACCCCTCATTTGCAGGTTTCTGAGGAATTGACGACAGAGGACTATGGCCAATAGAATAAATAAGTATATAAATAGATAAATGCAATTTTTGAAAGAATTTTTTTCTGAGAAAAACTTGGAATTCTGATTTTAATCTCAGAGTTCTGAGATTAAAGTCATTATTCTGATTTTTTTTCTCAGAAAACAGTCAAAATTTTGACTTTCATCTAAGAGTTCTGGGAAAAAAAAGTCCAAATTTCTAAGATTAAAGTTAGAATTCTGATTGTTTTTCGAGAAAAAAAAAGTCAGAATAAAGACTTTAACCTCAGAAGTTTGAGATTGATATCAGAATTCTGAGTTTTTTTTCTCAGATAAAATAGTTATAAGAAATGTACTTTTGTGAGTGGCCCTGATCCTCTTCCATAGAAAGTCCTGTTTTTTTTTAGATCATGTTTTTTCTAGGTTTAACACTGTTTTTAATTTTTATTAGCAAAGTGACTAAAATAATGTCTTACACTGTTTGTTTATTGATATGTTATCATGTATCATATATAGCACAAATCAATACTCTCATATAATGAGAGTATTGATTTGTGAAGGCATATCAGTGTCCTTCTTTTATAAATCCAGTGAAACATTAGAGAAGGGCTTGGCCTCAACACCTTGATTGTTTTCATATCTGCATATCTGCACAAGTTAAAGTCATACAAACACACACATACACACCTGTAAGCTGTAAAATACATAAAAATAAAAGAAAAAAATGTTTGTCACAGAGTTTGTGTCTTTCTAAAGGTATTTATTACATAACATTTGGGTTAAAAGTATCTCTGAGGTCTGGATGTGTTCTCCTGTTACCTGCCAGCTCTCCATTTTCCTCTTCCTTCACACCAGCTCGTCTTCGAGGTAGCTCAGTCATTGCACCGCTCACTGCTGTCTCGTTCCCAAGGCAGGCGTCCTGCTGAGACATGATACAGACGTTCGGACAATTATCACACTCTCCACTCTGGCCAAATCTGACACCCAAACAAAGACACGCACACAGAGGCACCCCTCAACACTTTTTACACTCCAACATGTCTGTGTGCGCTCTCACTCAGCAGCTGAGCAGCCGGTGTTTTCCTGCTCCTGCAGATTACTGGTAACCCAATCAGGTCTGTTCATGACCTGATGAGTACTTTAATGAGCACTAATGTGGACACCAGGAGACCTTCTCGGTGTTTACACTTGATTATAAGTACACCTCTCCTGCTGATCAAGGACCGGTGATATGTGAGTGAAAGACCAGAGACATTTTTTTCTGCGTTTCAGCCACACACACCGACACACGTGCTCCAAGCACATAGTCTCACTACACGGCTTCAAGTCTCTCAGGAATCTATCAGTGAGCAGTGAGATGGGGACTCTGACATGGAGGTATGCAGCGTACCATCTGGTGGAATTGTCAGTGTGCCTCTCTCACACAAACACACACTCTCTCAAGGCTAAATCCCTCCATCCTGTGCCCGAGGTCTGGGCCTCTGGCTCCTGTTTCCATGTATTCGCACTCACTACAGACGTTAAACTGGTGTTACAGCAGGCTGTGGTGCCTCTTCAGGAGCTGCAGGAGTATGATTGATGAATTCAGGTCAAATAAAAATCATTCTGAAAACACTTTTAGAGCAGTATGTGCTGACTACAGTGCTCTCTGGCTTTGAAAGGAAGCACGTTTCCTCATACACAAGGAGATTTCTACAAAACTGTGTATCTAAAATCTAAAATAACAAAAAACAAGCGTACTCAGTCTGTTCAAGAGTCAGAGGAAGTGGTTTATGTGTCAGAACTTTTGTCTTTTAGTCATAGATAACTGAAGCATTAGTAATGTTGAACGTTATGACATCCTCAGGACACAAAAACAACTTGAAACCCACTCGAAAAAGAGCTGACGTTTTTAGTCAAGGCCATTTTCTTGTTTCTTGTTCCGAGGCGTAATTAAAACAATATGAGCTGACCGAAGTCTGTAGACGGAGTCAAAAAAGATATTTCAGTTAACAGGGAGTGAAAATTATGCCAAGCACAAATCAAAAGGGAAACATAAAAACTAATAAAACTAAACTTTACTTGTGTGGTAACAGCAATGAAAGAATGACTGTTGAAAACATCGTCTTTGCTGCTGCCAGTCTCGGCCAGGACACTCCGCAAACTCTTCGAACAGATGAAATTTATTGAGCTTTTCCCAGTCAAATAAAAATGAACTGAGGGTTAAATGATCAAAATGAAAAGAGGTTTATGAAACTTTTTTTTCACAGCATCAGTGACTTTCCAACATCCCAACCCTGAAAGACTCTTGAAACCCACTTTGGTAGGTCTGGCATGCCTTCATTTTGAGTGTTATCTTCAAGGATAAACACAAACACCCAAACAAACTTTTTCAGGACCAGGAACAATGACGCTGCGCATATTTTGCAGCAACTGAAGCATCACAGAGAGGGAAGTAAGAATCTTCTCAGATGATTAGACTGTGAGGCATGTGGAGAGCTCCTTTTGGCCTTCTTAGGGAACCACGAACAAAAGCTTTTCATTACAACCCTTAAACACACACACACTTGAAGCCCTGAGCCAGTGCTTCATGGCACAATAGCACTTAATGCACCCTATCATTTCTCCCCCTGCACTGAAGAGAACAATACAATGTCCAACACGGGAGCTCAACAAAGTGCGTCAATCTGTGATATCCTGTTAGCAAGATCTCTAATAATAGAAGATGGAGCCAAAGAAGGTCACTTTCAAAGAAACGTGCAACTCTGCTGCAAGACAGCAAAATGCAATTCCTTCTAAATATGAGTTAATTTCATTTTTCACACATGCACATTCAGTGCTGAGGAAACAGTTTGAGACTCTCCCCACAGCACCACTGCAAAACACAGTAGCACAGCGCTGTTCCAGCACTCGATTGCGCAATCGCTTCTACCAAAACAACCCGGACCTGTTGAGTAACTTCTTGTGTGAGAGACAATGAGAAACTGAAAACAGAGCACATGCACCTCAGGATGAGAAATCTGAGAAGTGGCAATCAAGTGTTCACATTTCAAAACAGAGAAAAACAGCATGTCCTGCTCTGGAGAGGCATTATTAGTTAAAAACAGGGTAAACAGAGACAGGATTAAAGACAGAACAGCTTTTTTCATGCTCTAAAAGCAGAGAAGGTACACTCACCGTTTAGCAGATGTTCAGTCCACAGTAAACTCTGTGCACAACAAACTCTGCAGCTCAGCCCCAATGGCAATGTAGGGCAGAAGTACGCTACCCATGCACTGCATCATAACTTGAGTGCAGGGTGTGGTGATGGAGGGGGCCAGGGAGGGATAGAGGACTGATACAGAGTGCCGGGGGAGGGGAGCAGGAGCAGGCTGACAGGAGGGAAAGACACACAGAGAGGGCAGGAGAGATTTCATCTCTTGCCTGGTAGAACCTCCAGAGAGCCAGTCTAATTAAAGGTCTATAAATAAGTGGATCACTTTCCTGGAGCGCACTTCTAACACTTCTCAGTCCTCGGTAGGTTTCACACACCGTGAATGAATGGCATGTGGGCAAAGAGAGCTCAGCGAAGTCCCAAAATGAAAGAAAAAAAAACACACCTCAGGACATCACGTTTTTCAGGTCATAACTAGAGACAGACGGCCTCCACTGTGTCACTATCTTTGAGTGATGGCGCCATCGTGTTTGTCAGAGTGATGAATGTTATAAGGACGGCTGAACAATCCACTGACCAGGTGATTGATTTCTTTTGTAGATCACGACACGGCCTAAAATCAATTACATCAATATTTTTAAGCTTTAATTTGATATAGGATACATACATCTCGATTTCTTCTCTAAATCACTATAACAATTTTAAATTCACCCCTTTGGTGCAAAAAATGACACTGGTACAACAGTTCAAGCAGACTCCTGAGTTGGATTTTTAGAATTTGCATTTGCAACTAACAAGATCTGTAAGCAACCTTTTTCCCTCCTCTCAAATTACAAAAACACACATGCACAGGAGAGTTTTCTGGGTGGGCAGGGGATTGAGCTGCTGGCTGTGACAGGAGCACCAGCAGGAAGTGAAGGAAGTGAAACTCCAAAGAGAGTTACAGACTGACGTCCTAAAACATTTATGGAACAACTTGTACTTAGTTACGATATCGTCATTTTATACATCTTACATGCAACAACCTGCAATACATCAAGCACATGCAATATATCCCCCACCTCTACCTGTGACAATGATTAAACAAGCTCTGTTATATTAAGATAACTCAGTTCATTATTGTCAAATTCAAAGGTAAACTGAGTTAACAGGGTGTCTGGAAGCATGGCCACCTGGGGCTTCCATACAGTTGAGAGATGTTGAAGGAATACGTATCTAGACCTTTTTATGAAGATGCTGTGAGACTGAATTTTATGGGACAACAAACTTAGAACTTTTGTATATGGATACAAACCTTTAGATTAACAATCTTAAACTGTTAAAATTGTCAGGGGTCAGCTTTAGTTTTCTGGCTGTTGCTCAGTAACACTCTGACACCTGGATGTAAACAAACCTGACAGGTCAAATTCTAATGCGTAACCTGCATAGGTACATGGACTGTATATAGAGTGGACAGCGTGGCTCCACCATTTACTGTTGTACAGTTTTGAAGCCAAAATACCCTTGATACAGGCGCAGCATTGGCAGCAGGTGTGCAGCCAGAGTTTGTGCAGTTGAGACTGTGAGGGATTCTGGGGGAATCTGAGTGGAGCGGGGGGCAAAAATAATATACATTTTTTTCTTTCAAGAGTCTAATCACTTCTTCACTCTACCTCCTAACATATTTCAGTGTCCCAGAAAAAAATACTCAAGAACGTCAGCTGTCAATCATCGTTAAACCTGACGTAAAACCTCATTTTCAACTTCCTTATAACTAATGAAAACGAAACTTTTCAGGAAAATGATATCTTCAAACCACCACGACAATCAGACGTGAAACATTTCTACAAGGTGTATTAATTTTTTTAAATTGACTATCTGGAATGACTGGAGAGACGGATTTTTTGACCTATACTGCAGCCAGTCACCAGGGGGAGCAGTTTTTGTGGGGACCTCACTTTGAGCCAAGCAAGATGACCTCCATTTTTTTTACAGTCTATGCCTAGATGAACTGACCTCAGAGGCTCTGTAAGGACTATACATTTGGCTTTGACTGCAATGACTTCTGCTGTGCCTCTGACTGGACAAGCTCGTGAACCTAATATCTTCTAAACCGCTGAGTTAAAAAATAGCATAACTGGTGTTTGAAACCTCTGTCAATTTTTGAACCAGCCTGTAGATATGTTTTTCAATACCAAACAAGTCAGGTTTTATGGCTCGGTGTGTATGTGGTTTCTGGTCTTTCTGCAGCCAGCTTCAAGCAGATTCTCGATGAACAGCGACTTTAAGCACTTCCTCATAGGCTTCATTATTCTAAACCCGGATTTCACGCCTTGGTTTTAGCCTTTAGCTTGTGTTTTAGCCTTTGGCCCACGCTCTATCCCTCCTCTGTTTGGCTTTCTGCTCTAAAAATTTGTTTTCCTTTTTAAAGTCCAGTTCCAGTGTCTTACAGCATAAAACAAATCCAAATAAACGTTTCCTTCAAGAAAAAGGGGCAGATCTTGCCTCTCACTGTTAAACTCTCCTGGCCAGCATAGCGTCACTAGGGGTGTACCGATCACAATTTTCTGGCCGATCACTGATCTTTGAAAAGCCTGACCTACCAATACCAATTTTTATTTTTTGTAACTGACAGCAAATACCTTCAATGTTCCAATCTTATTTTATTGAAAATCACTGAACAATACCTGTGAAACAATAAAATCTTTATGTTTTATCTTAATCAACCAATAAAGTGTCCTGAGTTTTAGGACTCAGAGCAAAAAGCAACAATGGCTGGCTGTCAGACCTTCCTGGAGGTATATAAGATCAGTTTCATATGTAAGGATGGGCCGATCACTGATCTCTGATCATCGATCCCCCAAAATTAAGGAAATTGGCACCAATTGATTGGTGCATGTCTTCACGTCAAAGGGATTTTCAGTCAATGTGCTGTAAATGGATTTGTGTTGTATCTGGAAAACTGTACCCAACCACTGAAACTGAGAAATAACATTTAGAAACAACTGATTTTGGTGCTGATAACCTCATTTTAAATCTTGAATTATGAACAGGCAAATAAACAGAAGTGAGACTTTCTAAATATCAGTCATCACGGTACCTATGACCCGTAAAACAGAGTGTCAGTCAACTCATAACCCTTATACTGATAGGAAACAAAAGTATTAGCTTACATAATTGATTGTTTTAATGATTTGTATCAAAACTGATGACCTTTCCTTCCACAGGGTATCTTACTACATCCTTTTTCACTCCTATAACAACTGTTTTGTGTCATTATATTCTACAGTTGTACATTTGTTATGTCATAAGCCAAGAAGAGCTTTGTGCACTGGTGGAAGGTCAGGTGAAACAGTCAAATCATGTTTCCGAATTAAAAAGAAACACTCTGAATATAGACAAGTATGGACTTCATTAGTCTAAAGAGCAGTGGATATAATTCTCTTATTTCTTTCGATGATGTTTAAAGATGGGTTGTTGTTTGCCCCACGCTGGGTGCCAACTGTTGCAAACATGTCTGTTTTCTAAATTCTTAATATTATTCTATTTATGCTTTCTGCTTTTTTAAAAAAAAAAAAAAAAATATTCACACCAACAGACCAATACAAATTCATTGTAATGTAAAAAACTGGTAATAAATATAATTCTGATTGTCTCATCGGGTGATTCCTCCTTTGTGCAACAGAGGGCAGTGTTTGCCTATAAGACTGTGTTACACATGTCCTCTGGAAGGGGGTACTACTAAATTAGTTCCTGCTTAATGCTGCCTAGTTCTAAGGTAATCAATATGGCCATAAACTCCAAACAGACGACTTAATCTGAACACCTCAGTTCATGGTGACAGCCCTCCAGTTTCTCATAGATAATAAGGGATGTGGGTGGATGACAGGTGGATGCAACAAAGGCCTACAGTCCACCTTAACTTCACCTCTTGATGGGTTTCTAAGACTGACTGAAAGTTAGGAGGAGTGTTTTCAGGGAGGTGACTGGCTTAGATTATGGATGCTGAACAATAACTTATACAATAACACTGGTCAGTATTTGTGCTGATGATTTTAATTGTTTTTTTTGGGTCATAATGAGGCAGGCTCATTGTCATGACAACCCAAAAACTTCACACAAACTTTGGGTAATGGTAAGATGCCAGTCAATTGATTTAATAATTAATAATCAATACACTTTGTTTACAATACTCTAAAAATGAAAATCAAAGCGTGTGTGTGTGTTCCACAGCTTTCCATTCTAGAACCCTCACCGCTGTGACATGTGCCTTCAGAAAACTTGTGTTTACACATTTATCTATTCAATACATGAATACTTTTTTATTCTGTTGATGTTTTTCAGCCTTATTTGGAAAAAATAAATGTAATAACAAATATTTTGGTTTACTTTGGTGTTCAGGTTTCAAGGTCAGGTGGCAAATATCAGAAAAAAGCACAGCGAGGAGGAAGAGTATATTTACATTAGGGAGTTGGTAAGTTCAATGCTATGGTCATGATTTTAGATTTATTACATGAGAAAATCAAAGACGAAGGTATGAATATTAGAATAACAACTGGAAACAAAACAAAGATAGAAAATTCAGATTATAAGACACATCTGATAACCTTTACCTGATAAATTGTTATTTATTGTTAGTAAGTCTGGAGAGCTAAGTATGGTTAAACTTAAAAACACATTTCTGCTTGTGAACTACGTAGACTTATTCACAGCACAGCAGTGAGATGTTTGCTCTGACATCTTTGCTCTTTGTTTGTGTACAGGAGAAATGGATACAGATGCTCAGGAAGAAAAACGATGATTTGAAAGCAGAAGTAAGACCTGTTATCATCGTCATATTGTGATATTAACTTTTTGATTAATTATAAATTCATTACAAGAGAAAGTCTTAAACCCAGCTCTCACTTTGTTCTTGCTCTTTTACAGTTGGACGATCTCTCTCAGCATAAATATTATGGACATCAAATGCAGAATCTAAGACTAACTGAGCAGGAGTTAAAAGTAAATACTGCTTTTCTTATCTAATACATAAACATATTACTTACCTTGTCGTTCCTTTACATCGTGGTGCGACAGATGGTGGTTGAATTGTTGTGTTTGTTTTGCAGGTGAAACTGAGAGAGACTCAGAAAGCCCTACAGAGAAAAGATGAGGAGATACATAAGGTATGATGAATATAACAACCTGCAGGAAAAAATGTAGTTTTCTTTTTATTTTCCATCAGAATTTCTGAAAAATGATTTTCTTTGTATCTTTTCTCTGACAGAAATGTGAGACTTTAACTGAAAAAATGAAGGCGATAGAGGAGCTCTTCCACGTAATACAGGTATGTGACAAACAAAGCAATCTGTGGGCCATCAAACATTCACACATGTTTTAACAGCAAGTCTTAGGTCATATCTAGTTATCATGATCACAGATGTGGGAACACAATACCAGCACAGTCTTCTTTCTTTCTTTTTCTACTTTTTCTTTGGCGAGAAAAGTTTCCATTGCTCACTTTGAGGCATCTCTGAACCTTCTTGTCGAAAAAACATAGCCATAAAACATTTGAGTTATAACTTTTAGGTACTACTGCGATATTATCTTGAAGAAATACCATCTAAATGGTAACACCATCAGGTTGATGGTGTTACCATTTTTTTTGGTCTATTGAAAACTAGCCAAATTAGCCTCACACTGCAAAATACTGAAATCTTATTAAGTTATTTTGTCTCATTTCCTGTAGAAAACGTATTTTTAGACTTCATATGAACCACATTCATCTGACTAGTCCAGAAAAATGTCTTATTTCAAGTTATTTGAAGTCAAAAATGAGGTCTGACTCATTTGTATCAGGTGAAAAAAAAAATCTGCAAATGGAACAAGAAAAAAGTTACTTGTATTAAGACATTGTTCTAGTTTCAAGAAAATGTTCTGGTAAATTTTTCTTATTCCATTGGCAGATTTTTTTTTTTTACTTGCAACTCAAGCAATCAAGACCTCATTTTTGTCTTCAAACAACTTAAACATGAGATTTTTCTGGACTAATAAGTTGAATTGGGTTCACATCATACAAGTATAATAAGACAATTTTTACTTAAAATAAGACAAAACAATTGATAAGATTCCAGTTTTTTGCAGTGTAGCCTGTTTGATATCCAGGGGTTCCCAAACTTTTAAGCCAGTGGCTCCCAAAAACAGCTGGACACAGGTGACCTGCTGTGGGAAAAAACTAGGCTCATTCAAAAACAGACAAAAAAGGGGAAAAAGACTTGGATACTTATTTTTAGCTTGTTAGAAAATCAGACTCCCATGTGGCTGTGTTTTCTGAATTGATCTGCCTCTACTGATGCCGTCGTTAACCTTGTTTGGTCACCTCAGGGGGTCTCCTAGCAACAAAAACTGTAGAAAGCAGATCAAACATTTTCTGTATGCAAAGTTTTATGTTAACATTTAAGCTTGATTTTTGGTTATGATTTTAAAATTATGGCACAAATGTACAATTTTAAATAGTTTTTGATTTTGGAAGTCATTTCCAAAGCCCCCAAAGGTCCAAACCTCCACTATGGGAACCATTGCTTTATTCAATCAGCTTCAACCCTCAAACAAAGTCCTACCGATTTTAACATCTGAAGACTCTGAGGAACTAATCCAAACTTAGATCTTATCTTATCTAATCTTAGCTGGAAAAGTACAGAAAAGTACTGCCAGATTTGTAACCTATATATGAACACGGATTTACATCACCTCTACCTCCCTGTCAATTTTAATTATTTTTTTTTTTTTTGTTATGTGATTTTATGACTTGTTTTAAGTCCGTGTTAGAACTTTTATCTCCTACATCCTAGCATGACCACTCAGACCCTCTTTCTCTGGTCTTCTCTCAAACTCAGACTCAGGGGTGAATGTGTCTTTTTATTCACTTCTCCTCTATCTAGCCTTTGAATGAGTTCATAACACTTAGTAGCATGCGTATGGGTTTATGTGCAACCATGTTTGCCAGTGATCACAAACTTTCATGTCCATGAAAAAGTTTATTTAGCCCAGTTTGTTCAGTTTTTAGGAGCTACAATATACCTCAAAGACATGTTCTGAAGCTGTTTGTTTTCTATACAGGACGGAGAACAAGACGAGAGACCTCTGGAGACCAAAAGTGCCTCTAGCTGGTGGGATTGTGGTAAGTACTTGTGGAGGGGAGTTAAGGTCGCAGGGGTCCTCGCTCTTACTGTTCTCCTTCCTGTGGGAATCATGGCCTCCATGGCCCCTGCTTGTGACTGTCCTGATCCTGAATGTAACCTGTGGAGCATCGTGTACAACCAGCTGGATTCCTATGTGCAGCTCCAGCACAAATATCCTTCACTTTTTTAACTTTAACAAGAATCACACGGAAAGTTAAACACGTGACCAGAGACCTGAAGTAGACAACAGAAACAACAAATACCGTGAGACTTAGATTATCTAACATGGCATTATTTAGAGGGTTAAGCACTGAAAACTGGCCTATGATCAGAGTTAGATGTATTTACTGAGGTTAACTCTTTGCACTCATCAGCCCAGGAAGGGGGCTCCCTCATTTGTGGTCCTTCTTGAGGTTTCTTCCATTTTTTTTCCCTTTAAAGGTTTTTTTGAGGGAGATTTTCCTTGCTCTTTTGAGGGGGGTGCTAATGTAAAAGTAGTCATTTAGTTTATCAGTATAAAGAACAGTATGCGGATTGTATTGAAACTTTTTGTTAGTCCTGATGAATGTTTAAAAATCCTTTAATGGGTTAGTGCTGCAGGCTCACAGCCAGAAGGTCACTGGTTCAGTTCCCAGCTGGGCTGGTGGGCCTTTCTGTGTGGACTTTGCATGTTCTACCTGTGTGTGGGTTCTCTCCGGGTACTCCGGCTTCCTCCCACGGTCTCAAAAAAAGTATACTCATCAGGTTAAATGGTCACTCTAAGTTGTCTGTAGGTGTGAGTGTGTGATTCATATAAAAAAAACAATCTCCTCATGGGTGTGGCAGACCACTAGGTGGCGCTGTCGAACAATAGTTTTAGAAACACTGTTGTAGGGTATGTTCAGTATTACTGTGCAGTTATTTAATCCTCACTATTTCTGTCATTGTCAACGGAGGATTTAACTGTGTGTTTGATAGTTGATACTTTTTGTGTGTAAATAATTTTTCATGTAACATTAAATGTATCTTAAATAAATAAATGAATGTAAATATCCAACTTGATTCTCCCCTTTCCTCTTGGTATCAATGTCTTTCTCTGATTTTCTACCAACATCACTGATCCAGCTCTCTGTTTAAGGAGTCTGATCTTCATTCTTAGTGTGGCTAAACAGTTAAAGGAGTATTAACTGCAGAGATGGCAAAAGTACCTGGATTTCTTACTTGAGTAGAAGTAAAATACCTACAGTGGGGAAAATAAGTATTGAACATGTCAACTTTTTTCTCATCACATTTATTTCCAAAGATGCAATTGAAACGAAATTTCTACCAGACATTGGAATTAACTCAAATAACCCACACATGAAAAGAAATCACAACGTTCAGGTCCTTAAATAATGATAATGTGGAATTAAGTGTGATGACACAGGAGTAAAGTATTGAACACTCTAACTGAGACTCATCTAATACTTAGTGGAGAAGCCTTTGTTTGCAATGACAGCTTCCAGACGCTTCTTGTATGTTTTAACTAATGGCCCACACTGCTCAGGTGTGATTTTGGCCCATTCCTCTGCACATTGTCTTTAAATCTTGAATATTCTTTGGTGCCCTCTGGTGAACCCTTTTCTTTAATCCTTTCCACAAATGTTCAACTGGATTTAGGTCAGGTGATTGACTACGCCATTCTAACAGATTGATTTTCTTTTTTTGAAACCATTTGAGAGTCAATGTTGCTGTGTGCTTTGGATCGTTGTCCTGCTGGAAGGTCCAGCCATGTCTCATCTTCATCATCCTGGTGGATGGCAGCAGATTCATATCAAGAATTTCCCCATACATGGCTCCATTCATTGCTCCACCAATAATATGAAGTTTGCCAATACCATGAGATGAGAAACAACCCCATGCCATGATGCTTCCACCTCCAAACTTCACTGTTGGTGTAGTGTTTTTTGGGTGATGTGCAGTGCCAATTCTCCTCCAAACATGGTCTGTAGTATGACAGCCCAAAAATTCAATTTTGGTCTCATCTAACAGGACAACATTCTCCCAGTATCCTACAGGCTTGTCAAGATAGTGTTTAGCAAACTTTAAACGTGCTTCATCATGCTTTTTCTTAAGGAATGGAGGCTTGCAGGCTGAGTTTCCATAGAGGCCATGGTGGTGGAGTGCATTGCCTATTGTTTTCTCTGTAACAATTGTACCTGCTGCCTCCAAGTCTTTCTGGAGCATTTTCAGGGTGGTCCTTGGCTCGTTGAGTACTCTTCTGACTATCTTTCTGACTCCCTGGTCAGAAATCTTGTAAGGAGCTCCTGTGCGTGGCCTGTTGATGGTAAGGTGGTGCTTCTTCCACTTGCGAATAATGGCCCCAGCGGTGCTGACTGGAATATTCAGGTGCTTTGATATAAGTCTGTAACCAGTTCCATTCTGATGATGAGCAACAATCAGGTTGTGAATGTCTTCAGAGAGCTCTTTGCCTTTACCCATCATGAGGTGTGTGGTATCTGCTTGGTGAAAAAAACGCCTTTTTTATAGGACCATCAATTTGCTCTAGCCCAGCTGATGTTGGTTTGCACTAATAATTCAAGTAATAATTACTGACAGATTTCAGGTGGTATGGTGCATTTCCTTGCCAAAGTATACAGCCTTTCCATGGTGAGTTCAATACTTTTTTCCTGTGTTATCGTACTTAATTCCGCATAATCATTATTTATGGACCTGAATGACATGATTTACTTTCATGTGTGGATTATTTGAGTTAATACCAATGTCTGGTAGAAATTTCGTTTGAATTGCAGTTTTGGAAATAAATGTACTGAGAAAAAAGTTGACGCGTTCAATACCTATTTTCCCCACTGTATGTTAATAGAGTAAAAGTAAAAAGTACAGGCTCTGAAATATACTCAAAGTACTTTTAAAAGTAAAAAGTGTTCCTATTGCACAATTCACTGACTACAAACAAACAGGATAATTTATATGAAATCTACTTTAGCTATGTTATTTTTTGAACAAACACTACCTGTCTAGTGTCCTAATGTACTTGATGGACTGTTCTTGAACGCCAATACTTCCTGGAGTTTTGGTTTGCACAAGATGCAAAGCAAATGCCAGGAGTTGTTTTAAGCACTAACAAACTCAAAAAGCTCTTTAAATAAGGCCATGGCTAGCTCCTGTGACTGTGTGGGACCCTCACTGTTGTCCATTTTGTGCAGCTGCTCGAATGCTAGCGGTTTAACAGGTGTGGGTGGAGTGGCAAACCTGCTCCGACATTGATGTTGCGGAGCCAAAAAACAAAAAATATAGAGTAACGAGCCTAATGGGGAAATGTAAGGAGTAGAAGGTACTGATATTTATGTTGAAAATGTAACTGAGTACAAGTAAGAACCTCACTGCAGCCTTTGACACTATCAGCCTCCTCTCCCGCCTTCAATCCTCACTGAACATTACTGTCACCGCCCTCTCATGGCTCAGCTCATATCTCTCCAACTGCCATCAGTTCATCAGTATCAACAACTGCACCTCTTCCACTGCCCCTCTCCTGCAAGGTGTCCCACAGGGCTCAGTTCTCGGACCCCTCCTCTTCATATTCTATGTGATCCCCTTGGAAACATCATCCGCCGCCATAACCTCAACTTCCACTGTTACACCGATGATGTCCAGCTTTATATCACGACAACATCCGTCACCACTGCCACCACCTCCACACTCACCCACAGCCTCACCGAGCTCAAATCATGGATGCAGCAAAGCTTCCTCCAGTTAAATAGGGAAAAGACAAACATGCTCATCATCGGCCCCAAACACCTCACCAGCTCCTACCACAACTTTCACCTGACCTTCAACAACTTCACTCTGCTCCCCTCCTCCAGTGCCCGCAACCTTGGTGTCATGTTTGACAGCCACCTCTCCCTCCAGCAACACGTCAGCCACCTCACAAAAACAGCCTTCTTCCACCTGAAGAACATAGGCCGCATCCGTCCATCCCTCTCCCTCTCTGCTGCTGAAACACTCATCCCCGCATTCATCACCTCCAGACTGGATTACTGCAACAGCATCCTCTACAGCCTACCATCCACACTCATCCATAAACTTCAGTATATCCAGAACTCTGCCCGCCTGCTCACCAGAACCAGCACCCATGACCACATCACCCCAGTCCTCCAACACCTCCACTGGCTCCCCGTCCCTCAGCGTATCCAATTCAAAATTCTCCTCCTCACCCATAAAGCCCTCCTTAACCAGGCCCCCACCACCTCACAAATCTGCTTCACCCCCCCCGTTCTATCAACACAAACCTCCTGTCCCCACCCCCTGCACCAAGTACCGGACCTGGGGAGACCACGCTTTTTCCACTGCTGCCCCCACCCTCTGGAACTCCCTCCCCATGCACATCCAGATCTGCACTGACCCCGCTAAATTCGAAACCCTCCTCAAAACACACTTGTACAGACTTGCTTTTAACTTGTAAACAATTCTTGCCCCTGTTTTTATTTTCTTTTAACTTAATTATAAACCTGCTTTTATTTACTTATTTTTGTGTGTAAAGTGTCTTTGAGTTTTATGAAAAGTGCTCTATAAATAAAATGTATTATTATTATTATTATTATTATTATTATTATTATTATTATTATTATAAAAAGTTGACAGAGAAATAAATACTTCTAAAAGTACAAAGTACCTAAAAAATCTACTTAAGTACAGTAACAAAGTAATTTGTACTTAAGTAGAATGCCTTCTCTGCTTAACTGAGGACTGCAAGAGGTTAGGAATCACATATAGATTTAAAATGTTTACATTTAGACACATACCCCACTTAGTTCGACACTAAGAGAAAAGCCCTTGTATTTATTGGCAGTATCAGTCACATCTATTTACAGCATCTCTCCCAGTAATGACTTTTACACTTAACGGCTCGGTAAAACTCAGTGACAGGGATTTCTAAGTCCAAGGGATACTTTGAGTTACAAAAGCTGGAGCAAACTTATAAGAACTTTTAGAAACACACGGCAGAGTGTGTTTGACAGTCCGTTCTTGAAAATGAAAGTACAGTCCTCTCAACTTGAACACTTTGATTTTTTTCTTTCTTTCTTCTTTTCCAGCGATTCGAGAATTGCGAAGCAGGCATAAATTGTCATTTTTTTCCTCTTTTGTTTATAAAATCTATTTTACACTCGGCTTTGTTTCTAAAACGTCGTTGATAATTTTAAAGAATTATAAATATGTGTTTTTTAATTTTGAGAAGTGCGCACATATTGACGTCATCACTAAGCGCCTAAATAACAGGTGGAAGTAGCTTCATTCATGCTGACAAGACGACGAGCAAACCGACAGGTACGAAAAATAACAAACATAAACAGCAGTTATCCACTACACTGTCGTGTTTTAGACTCTTCGCCACCAACACAGTGGAAATACGGCTTTATTTGTCCATAAACGAACTATTTCACTGAGGTTGGTCTTTTATACTTCTTGTCGGGAAGCTAACGTTAGCTGGGCTAGCTCTACATGAAGTTTGGGGACACGTTGGTAAATGAAAAAGTGGGGTCAAACCTTTTAAACTACTTTTAAATAAATGTTTCAGTGACGAATTCAGCAGGGACGAGCGTATAATTCAGCTGAGTGTCTTCAAACCAGTGTTAAGACGTGAAGCAAACTTAAGAGTCTCTACGAAACAACCAGGTCAGGACTGAGCTGTACATCTCTCCACAACGTATAACAGAACCACAGGGGAAATGCTCACCTCAACAGACTCTTCTCACATCTCTGCAGGTGTAGCAGTATGGATGTGCTCTTTGGTCCCCTGGGTGTGGGTGCCGCCGCAGGACTGGGCTGTGGACTCCTCCTTGGATGGCACCTCCGGTCTCGCTTCCTCCCGGCATCCAAAACCCTGATGGCAGCGATGGGGAACGGTGGAGCTGAAGCGAGTGTGATGGGCGAGGGAGGCGAGTTTAAGATGGTCCTCGTGGTCAGAAATGACCTGAAGATGGGCAAAGGGAAGGTGGCCGCCCAGTGCTCCCACGCTGCAGTGTCAGCTTACAAACAGGTCCTGCGCAGGAACCCAGAGCTGCTCAAACAGTGGGAGTACTGCGGACAGCCCAAGGTGGTGGTGAAGGCCCCAGACGAGGACACTCTGATTGATCTGCTGGGTCACGCCAAAGAAGTGGGGCTTCCTGTAAGCCTGATCCAGGACGCAGGGAGGACTCAGATTGCACCAGGATCACGCACAGTGCTGGGGATCGGTCCAGGTCCTGCTGATCTGGTCGATGAGGTCACAGGAGACTTGAAGCTTTACTAGAGCTCCTGCTCTCGTCTGAAGGACTTCCTCATAGTTTCTTGATTGATAAATCTATTGTAAACAAAGTTTACAGTGTCTATATTTTTACACCACAGAATCAATAACGTTAGGATTTTTTGAAAACACTTTTTTGGTGTTTTTGAACTTATTTCCATCAAACTAATCCTCCAGATATCTCCATGGATAAACAGTTATCACAGCTTGATGAGTTCTACTTCTGAGACAATCACAAATCACCAATGCCTTTACATCTGCTCAGAGCTGCTGTGTCTGATCTCATAATGGTCAGAGGAAACAGATTACAGATGTTTATTGTAGATCTCCTGAGAACTACGGTATGGATTATAACATCAGACCTACTACAGAATAGATGTTTGACTAACCATGGCAAATCATCCAAGATGTGTTTAAAAGCCTAAAATAAACAATTTTGATCCAACATTAGCCTGTTATGAATTGGCATTAACTCATTATAATTTATGATGAAGCCTCAGTTTCATTTGTAAAAGGAAATTACTATCAGCTATAAAAGAGAATATTTTATGTGCTCAAGTTTTTTCCTTTGGATGCTGCTAGCTGTTTCTCTAAAACAAAAGGATTTATATTTTACATAAAAAGACCTCGTGTGAGCTTTCCTGGCAACCTTTGTCCATCAGTTGTGTGGAAAGCTTCATTTGTGCAATACAACACACACACACACACACCTGCAAAGGTACTGATTTAAGATCAGAGCAGACTGCACTTGGTCCACAGGAGCTGACAATATCGTTGCAAAGTGGATGTTTGCACGCTGCTTTAAGTGTTCAGTGAAGGTGAAGAGGTTTGCAAGATTTTCAAACTAATTTCTCCTGATGATTCAAATTCAGTTCATCAATTCATGTTTAGTGTCTGAAACCATATAAAATCACAGAGACCATGCAGAGATCACTTTAATTTAATTTTGATGTAGCAGTGCTGCAAAAGAGCTGATTACACGGCTGTAACAATATTAAAATGCAAAGGGAAATATTATTGTATCTATATGTAAAGCAAAAATGAATAATTCATTTTTTTCCTGGATTTAAATGCTGTGCAGAATAGTTAAGATACAGTTAAAGCCTGAACTGAAGCCTCCTAAGAATCACTCATCATATCCATGGAGGACACCAGTGACTGGAGGTACCCACTCAATAACCCTGTGATATTCTGGCTTTTGGTGCCATCTGTCTTGAGGGTTTGGAGTTTTAGGACTTGTGGCTCTGGGTCTATGGTGACCCAGTAGTCTTCACTGAACTCTTCTAAAAGCACAAGTTTGTGTTCAGCTCAAATTCTAGATGGACTTGGAGATCCTAATTTTTGTCTGTTAGTTAAAGCGCCCTGCAGTATGGTAACAGCTACTTCACTTGTTACTAATTCACTTCATTTTACTAAACGTCACAAAGGTACAAAGTGCAGGTCATTAACATTAACCATCAAAATCAGAAGAAGCCTGTCAGAATTATGTAATGTATATTTCATGTTTTGGCATATGCCACAGCTGACTTTGACAAACATCCTGTTCAGTGTTCAGCTTGGGCAAACATTTGTGAAGAAGTTATATTTGAAGAGGTGCAACCTCACTGAAACTCCACAGAAACAAGTGGACATACGTCCATACATAACGTTAAACTTTAACGACTGAAAATAAGACCCACCCCTTATCATGGGGGGGGGGGGGGGGGGGGGGGGGGGGGGGGGGTTGTTGATGCGTGTCACAGAAAACAAGCAATCTCACAAGCTGGGGATCCTGAGGCTCATCTTCCTGGGCGTTTCTCATTGACAGGCCTGTTTTTTCTTTGATCTCGCAGAGGACGCTGAATAAAGCAGGTTTCATTCGGTGACAGTTGAGTGCATGTTTCTTTGCCTGTGCATTGTCCAAACTTTGGTCGGTGATGGTCATTATTTGCTGCAGTATATCGCCAACATCTCTGCGGGTTTCATGTCCGTTTTCTGTGTTGATGCAAAGGGCTTCCATAGAAAACATACCCCAGTGTTTCTGATGTGTATCTCTCAGCTCACTGCTGCTTGGCTCAGTTTTTTTTAACTTGAGTCAGAACTTTTCTGCACATTTGGTCCAAAAAGGGAAGTAAATACTGCAGTGGTTCTCAAACTTTTTCAATGATGTACCCACTGCGACATGTTTTTTTTTCTGCTAAGTGCCACCGAACAAGTGCAAAGCAGTTGTGTTTGGGGGAAAAAGACATGGAACAGAGCGCTGTATGATTAGAGTCTGATTTATGAAATATTCTTCTAAACAATAACATTGTTAACCCTGAAAACTGTGACTGGATAGGCACAAATATTATAACTTCATTAAGTAAAACAAAAAATAACTAGAGACGGGTTAAAACAGAAACATAAGTCAACTTAAAGTGACCTCTTTTGGTATGAATATAAAAGGCTGTTCTAAAATCAAAATTATTAACTTAACAATAGACAAACCTTTTTCGCATCGCTGTTACCATCACAAAGCTATTTGTGTCGTTATCCTGATTTGAGGGAGACTCATTTTTGGGAGGATGAAGTAGAATTGAATAATCTATGGCAGTCATTCCCAAAGCATGGGTCCTGACCCACAGGAGGGTCGCCAGAGATTTTTTATGGGTTGCCAAATTAGTTTCCAGATTATTTACTTGAAATCCATGCTTTCCTTAACCAGAGATTTCCAGAAACATCATTAAAGAACCTTATCTTTTATTTTTGCACATTAATCATGTCAATAGATTTACAGATTGGATTTATTTTGGATTGGGTCGCCTTGGCTTGTTCCTCCAAAAAGTGGGTCACCTGAAAAAAAGTTTGGGAAACACTGATCTATGGGATATTTATCAACTTAAACTTTTATTTGATTCAAACACTGATTGAATGAAAAGCGTTAAAGGAATTTTGCTCTGTTTCGAGTTTTGAGTGTACATTTTTTGAATCCTGAGT
Source organism: Halichoeres trimaculatus (assembly GCF_033239565.1). Classification (NCBI taxonomy): domain Eukaryota; kingdom Metazoa; phylum Chordata; class Actinopteri; order Labriformes; family Labridae; genus Halichoeres; species Halichoeres trimaculatus. The sequence continues at coordinate 31,313,092 of NW_027437184.1, forward strand.
ACCCCCTGGAGTGCCCTCGCGTACCCCCTGGGGTTACGTTTATCTCCATTTGAGATCTACTGCTGTACGGTATTGATGTTCACAACAAAGACACACACCAGACAGGATTTGACAAACAAGAAGCCTTTATTTTTTTAAGTGGAAAACAAAACTGTTGTTTCATTCATTATAATCCAGATTATGCACAATCAAGTTTTTTAAGTGCACAATTTAAATCTAAGGTAATTTAGATAAGAATATAAGTTCAAAGGAGTTAATGATTGAATTCCTGTATACACGCAAGCCTTTGATAAAAACTTCAAAATTACCACTAGTCCTGTGTTTCTGAAGGGCATGAGCGGGTCAACTGAACAGGGTTAAACGATGTCTTTTAACAGGACACAAAGGAGGAGAAGTAAGCTTGAAAAAAATCCCTCCTGCGTTTGAAAGAACAGCGACCAAACAGCAGAAACAAACGGCGGGATGAAGGAGGAGCAGGCGGGGGGATGTTAGTCAAACACAAACAGGTCTGCAGTCCCTCTGAGGTGACATGGTCCCACGTTAGAGCCATATTTAAAGCATCTGGAAATGTCAGGAAGGGGGGTTTGTTTGGAGAGTCCTGCATAGGTTTTGCTGGAAAGACTCAAACATTCCTGTAAGTCGTATGTAAAATACTCTGATCTACTTCAAACAGCCCTGAAAGTGTGTGTCTGTGTGTGGGGACGTTACAGGTTTGTAGACGTAGTGTTCTCAGGATCGTGGTCATGGAGGCGGCAGTCTCATGTTCAAATATAGAGGAACATATTAGCAATAATTCTGTGTCTGAATATACAATAATTAAATGCATTTTACAGTCGGACAGAGGAAGCTGCTCACACACATCAAAAAGGAAAACAAAAGGTTCTACATTAATTCTTCTCACTACAGAGTGCAAATCAGATGCTTCACAACAGACCTTGTAATTTTTTAAACCGGGAGGAGGACTAGCTCTTCCCACAAAAGCCCCCCATTGTACATAAACCATTTACCATTCAAATAAAATAATAAGACAAAAAGAAAATTAATCTAGTCAATACGGAATGTGAGAAAACTAATCTTTGCGGTGCTTTTTCTTTGACAACAAAAAGAAAAACTGAGTCCTTCATGACAGTTTAAAAAGAGGAAAAATAAAGTTAAAAAACAAAAGATAAAAGGTTTGTCTGTTTGACCCTCTGCCGCCAGCAGGGGGCAGACAGAGACAATAACAATGGTCTGGTGAAGGACTGTGGGAGATGGATGGATGGTAGCTCCAGCCTGCGTGTGCAGAGAAAAAGAGAGGATGAGGGAGGTGGGGATCTTTACATGCCGTAGCCAAAGCCTGGCTGAGCTGCTGGCTGACTGAATCCTGCAGGCGCCTGGTAGCCGTAGCCGTAGGCTTGCTGAGGGGCCACGGGTACGCTGGGGCCCGCTGTCAGCATCAGCTGGGGTGCGCCTGGAGAAAACACACATGGAGGAGAGGCTGTTAGCAGTCAGTTTTACTCCAACCACACGTTCAATACAACGAAAGGATTTGGTTGTTTTTTGGCTTCACAGAGCCGTCATGAAGTTAAAGCTGCCTCATTTTCACCTGAGGAAAAAAATGTAGTGGTTACCAAACCTCCCCTGCTTGCTCCAGTTTGGGTCATCTAATTTCATCATAAAGCAAAGCTCTGAGTATTTCACTTAAACCCTGCCCCCTCAGAGCTGTGTGGGGATCCTTCTTTGGACAGATCTCATTAAATACTGAAAGTTTAAAAGCAGACGTTCAAGCGAAGACATCCCTCCCTTTCCTGTACGCTTACTTCCTGTATTAATTAAATCTTAATGATCTCAATCAACCTGTGGATCTTCAAACAGCTGTGACTAACTTCAAGAAAAAGTTTAAGAAACACGTCCTTTACTTGAAGGAAAAGTGAAGAGTCCTCCTATGAGGGAGGACACTTTGCAGAGCTACTCTGTACACACACACACACACTCACACACACACAGAGGGAGGCTGTGATTTCAAGACTACTATTGTTGTTATAATAGTAATTTCATCCCTCCCTCTGAGAAACCTGTAGATGTCTTTTTGTTTACACAGCTGCATGATTAAAGAGGGGGTATTGTGCTTTTCTTAGGCCGTATTCTGTCCCTCTGGTTTGACCCTGTAGTATCTTTACATGATTCACTTCTCAAATAAATCTCTATTTTTCCTCACATTGCTGTTTTCCAAAGCCCTTATTTCAACCTCTGTCTGAAAAATGTTGGTCTAGCTGCTGTCTCTTTAAGGCTTCCTGCTCCTCAAACCCCCTTCCCTCTGATTGGTCAGCCCTCTGAAGGCTGGTCAGGAGCAGGGCTATGGGCAGACCTTGGTGTTTGAGGCCCGCCCTGCCAAAGTGTCATGAACCAGTTAGGACATCTGTATGAGATGACCCCATCATTTCAGGAAGTCTTATTAAGACCTCGTTATTATTTGATCAGTTCAGAGACAGATTCAGGGATTTATATAACATATAAATATGAAGCAGTTTGACAATCTGCACATTTAGTCTGAACGTCCAGCACTATTACTGTATATCCATGTTTAAAATATGGGAAGAACAGGATACCCAGTTCTTTAACTATGTGTAGCATGTTTCTGTTCTCGTCATGCCTGCTGTCACAGACAGAGGGCAGCAGCAGATGCTGATGTGTTGTCACAGTAATGAGGGATATGTAAGAGTTGTGGCGGACACAAACTGGTCACTGGGCTCATCTGTACCTTCCAGCCCCAGAGAGAAAGAACAACCCTGAAGTTTTTGCTTCTCTTCACTTTTTAACTCATAAACCTTGTGTCTCTGTAAGGCTGTGAGGCTAGCTCCCTCACCGACCACATCCTGACTCACTTCTTTCATTCCTCTCCTGTGGCTGGAAAACTCCTTCAGAGGTTCATCTGCTAACTTTTACAGGAGACAGCAGCCCATCATTATGTGTGCAGAATCAGACTGATCTTCAGAGAACTCACCCGCTGACACAAACATGTCTCTTTTCTTCACTTCCTTCCTGAGCTGTTTGAAATTCATCTACTTTACTTCATTTTCTGTCTGTTTCTGTGTATTTTCTTCTTCTTCTTTTTTTAAATCAACCATTGGCTCTTTTTGTGTTTGTGTTCCTTTGTCTGTTTTCTCTCTTTCTCCCAGCACATCTGATAAAAAAAAAAGAATTTTTGGAAAACAGATCTGTAACAGGTCCAAGACATCTGTTCAACATTGTTTTCCAATAAAAACATAATCCAGGGGAAAAAAGTAAAAAAAGCTCCAAAGTTGTAGTCTCAATCAACTTATGTCTCTGTATCTCCCATATTTCATTTTCAGTCAAATCTGGGGATGTTTTTCTTTTTTTTTTTTTTCTAGGAACAAAAAGTTTTAAAACACCTGCTGATCACTAACTATTCAGCCCCACTCAGTAGACAGCAGTTAAACTTTAACATTGGTTATAACAGAGGATTTACAGCAGGTGTAGCGACTAAAGACTAGGGCAGGGAAAATATGCTATCCTTGCGATTTTGATTCTATTACAATATTTGGGGTGTCGCTTTATTTTAATTGCGATTATTCAATATTTACTATTTTTGCGATATTTAGTTAGTTTTATTAACACCAGACCATGTGAAAAAGTTACATGATGATGGTAATGTCTACAGACTATATCAGGAGCCATATTTTCCCATATAATGCACATTACCCAAGCCAGAGAGAAACATTTCACCCCCTGCTGGTGAAAAGTGGTAACTTTTTTCAGTCCAGTTTATAAACAAGGACTGAAATTAAGAATATGAATTTGAAAAAAAAATGTTTTAAAGAATTTTGATTTTGATATTGTCAAACAAAAAATCAGGGTATATCAATTTTAATTTTCTTCCACCCTCTAGTGAATACGACATGATTTGATGACACTTAATCTCTGCTTATCCAGAGCGGGTAGGAAAGAGCTTACTGCTGGTTTATCTTCTGAAGATGATAGAAAAAAAAAACAGTAATATTGAAAGTCTGTGACCTGAAAGGATCCTGGTTTATCTCTGGACTAACAGCTCCACATGAGAATGAAGGACAAACAGCGGTGTTATGAAAAGGATTGTTACCGTAGACGATGGGTTGTGTCTCTGTCGCCTGCTCCTCCTCTTTCCTTAGGGACTCTGAGGTTTCTAGTTTGTCTACCTGTAAGGCAGAGAAACAAAAGCATTTAGAGCATTTAGAGCACTGGCCACTCTATGGAGGTTTAGCTTCAAACTGTTAGCAACAAAAGACAAAATCAGGTGATGCAAAACAAATGTCTGCAAAAGCTTTTCTCATTTAAGACAATTAATGTTTTTTTTTTACTCATTACAATAAAAAACAGCAGATACATCAGGTTAGGTAAAGAAGCTGAAGTCATAACAGTCAGAAAGAAAAATGTACACCAGGTGTTCTGGTTCAGAGCAGCAGCACCTGGATGAGGGTTAGACCTGGAGTTAAAAACACAGACATGCTGAGCGATGCATCTCTTCGTCTTCAGTCAGAACATTTCTCACATCATGCACCTTCAGACAGACGACAGCTCTCTGAAATCAAACTCCCTGCTCTGTCTCCACCGAGCTGAAACTCTAAACAGACACAGTCCTCATGCTCTGTGTGAGGCTCTCCTGGCAGTGAGGGGCAGGCTGCAGGACTGGGATGCAGTTTGGGGAGAAGGAGGAGGAGGAGGAGGAGGAAGGGTGTGACTCTCAGACAAGGTGCTCCCAAAATTGATCTCACATAAAGCCAGGCACAACGACAGCCTGCTGCCAAATATCAGCCAGCACTGTTTACACTCATGCTTTGACGTAACGACCAGAGAAAACCTAAAACACGACAAACGGACTTTTCATTCAGCTTCGTAATGAGCAGAGTGTCAGATCTGTGAGTGTCTGTGAGGAAATGCTCTGAAGAGGTCGAGTTGCTGAGAATGTACTTCACTTTAAGGCCTCTCTTTGAGACTAACAGCAAGAAGACTGAATGTTCCTGTGTGAGTAACACCTCAGTGTTCTGTTTCATGTAAGAATTGTGTGACATAAACTCAGCTGAAGTGATTTCAGGCACAAATATCTTCATAAATGTTGTTTTGCTGTAGCTGTTAGTGAGTGAAAAATCACTAATACTGGTCTAAGTCTGTTTCGGAATCCAAAATATAATCTTGTCCTGAAACTTGTTCAATATGCTTCTGTTAATGAGACTAAAACACTGGATCATGTTATCCAATCAAAACAGACCTTTTACAAGCAGTGGTTTAAGTCTGTGTGTGTCTGATTTCCTGTCATTTTTAAAAGCTACAGGTTAATTCTATCATTAAAATAATCTCAGTGCTTGTGTCTGAGTGCAGCTGAACCATGCACACTCAAGGCTGCAGTCGTTCAGGCTAAATGCTTTCAGGTTAAAACCAGTGCTTTCAGCTTTCACCTGTTCCTGAATTGCATCAACCTGGAGGAGAAGAGGTGCAGCGTGGGAGAAAAACATTGAGAGATTTCTCTGTTAAGGCTATTTTAAAAGCTTCTGAGTGCATGAGCCATGTCATTTTATTTCCTAGTCACAAAAGTAAAGACGTAATAAGAGATGAGTGATCGTGACATCGATCAAGCCACCCACCTTGCTGAGGTACTCCCTCATGACCTGAATGAAGTATGGCATGGAAAAGTCCATGATGTTGTGCCTCCAGGCCGTCTCCAGCACCACGTCGGGCCGCAGGAGGTCGTAGCAGGTGAACAAGCAGGCGGCGAAACACTCCTTCTTGTCCTCCTGCAGGAACCAGGCCAGAAGCTCCTCCGCCAGCTCTGTGTCCTTTGACTCTGACGCGTACTGCATGGCGTCCTGCAGGGGGCGCACAGAGCAGAACAGACAGGTTCAGAGAAGGTCTGAGTTAATCTTAGTGGAAATATGGTCAACCTCAGAACCCATCCACTGTCTTCCTGTGAATACGTGGGCCTCTGGGAACTAAGACTGACTTTTACAGGCAGGGGTCGGATAAACCAAAGCATGATTCCTTTTTCATATTTGGCACAGTTTACAGTTTCTTTACCAATTAAAGATGCTGATGTGTGTTTGATTAAAAGGGAAACAAAAATCCATGAAATCTGCAAAATCAACACTTGGTTCCCTGGATTTCATCTGTTCTTGTGAGTCTCAGTTTCACTGTTAATACTAAGTTGCACACAGGCTTCACTCAGACTAACGTCAACAGATTGAACGTCAGAAGGAAACTTCTCTCCCCTGACACATTTGCAACACTGGTTCAAAATGCTAAAAAACTAAAATCATGATTCAGATTTGAAAAACATTAAAATTCAAGTTCTGTCAGGTCTGTCCTTAGAGGCAAAGACAGTTTTTTTTTGTTACTTTCTTTACCGTTTCTGTAGCTGATGTTTGTTGTTGATGTTTTGGTGAGAACAGTTACCTTGTACAGCTTGTCCTTCTTGCACAGCTCAACGCTCTGTTTCCAGCGGTTGTTGCCCTTAAAGAGGTACGCAGCGATTCTCCTGAACTCGATCAGCTCGTGTTTTTCCAAACGCTGCGCCAGTGAGATGTTGTCAAAGTTGTCGTAGGCATCTATTGATGTCCTCAGTGCCTGAGCAGAGTAAAAAGAGCAAACATTAAACCAAGGAGTGATAAGAAGCTGAAAATAAAGAGTTTAACAATGTGAGAAGCTGACTGACCTGATAGTCCTCCTCTGTGATGAAGAGGTTGTTAAGTGCTTCATTGACTGATTTGTTGTTGTGGTTCTGTACTGACCGAAGGTAGGGTTTGACCAGAGGCAGCTGTTTCACCTGTGGACACACACATGCAAACAGAGGGGTGAGAACATCTGAAATACAGGCAAATATATAAAGCTAACATCCACTGCTGTTACATCAAGGAGATGGCTGCAACGCAAAACCTCTAATCTGCAAAAATCACTTTTTTGAGAGAACAAAAAAAATATGCTGTTTTCTTGCAGAATGCTATTTGTTAAGGATACTCGATGCATGACACACTGATTTCAGAATATGTTACAATATCAATTGCAGACTGAGTATGAGCAGCATTCCTTCTTCTCATCATCCAGAGTGAAATCAGCTTATCATAAAATTTTGCAGATAGGAGGTTTTGTGTTTCAGCTATCGAAGAGTGGGACGTGGTGTGTGTTTGTTTCAGGCATCATTTTGGGGAACAGGTAATTTTTAGTCCACACAGGACAGCAGCTCCCTTCTTATCGATGAGACTCTGAGCTTCACAATCACAATGATTAATTCCCTCTGTTTCATTTTCTTTGGACAACAACTAAACACAAGTAGCTGAACAGAGGCAGATGCAAACAAACTGTTATCTGATGAGACAGCGGACAGAGACTTGAAAGAGTACCTTGCTGAAGAAGTTGACAGCACGGGAGTGGTCCAGTCTGGGTGAAAGCACTATCAGCAGATCATTCAGTAACAAAGGCTTGAACTCCAGGTAGAACTGGACGGCTTTGTAGTACAGCTCCACATTGGCCACCTGCACAGGAACGAGACGGAGACAGAAACAATCATTTAGGAAGTCTGAACACCCAGTCAGAGGATAAACTGCAATTTGAGGCATGAGGGCAAAGATAATTTCAGCATACTCCTCCCATTCACCACAAGTGATCTTCTTTATGTTTCTTTCCATAAACAGCAAAACCAACACCTCAGGAAACTTTTAATGACTTTAAGAAAATAAAAAACGCCTGAGCCGTACCTTGGTGATGATGTCTTTGAACTGTCCCTCCTTCCAGGCGTCTGTGGGGTGGTTCATCATGGTGATGATGGCGTTGTCATACTCCTCGTACTTGTCGTACAGGAAGACGAGCTCAGCCCACAGGTGCGCCTGCTCTGCTGCTCTCAGCACTTTGGGGATGTTGACTCTGGACCAGAAGAGCTCCAGATGCTCCCTCATCTTCTGCGGCTTGAACTTGGAGTAGAGGATGGCCAGCTCGGTGAACATTCCCATGTGGGCGCGCTCCAGACCCAGAGCGGCCTCCAGCATGGTGATCAGCTCCTCGAAGTAACCGCGGTCCTGTGAAACAGAGGGAGAGGATGGAGTGTTTGTTTATTTCAGGTGGTTTAGGAGCTGTGTCTTTAAATGAAATACATCATGCTGTCCATCTGACCTGGTAGTAGTTGATCAGCTCCTCCAGCTCATCTGCGTGCACCACGATGTGAAGGCCGCACATCTGGGCCAGTCTGAACTCCTTTCCGTCCACGCAGGCGAAGCACACCTCCTTCCAGGTGCGGGTGCTGTTGGCTTTGCGGGCTCCGTCCACAGCGGCCTGATACTCTCCCAGGTGCACCAGAGTGGAGGCCAGACGACCAAAGTTGGAGACGTTGTTGTAGAGCAGCTTAGCAGCGTCGTACATTTTCTCGTCATAGCAGCGGTCACCGACCTGAGTTTGTTGACACAAAAAAGTTAAATTCATCATAAATTTGTCTGTACAGAAGCTTCACAGAGAGCTTTATGGGAGCCAGACTGACCTGTTGGATGTGAGCGTTGTTTGGTCCGTTAATAAACTCCTCCAGTTCAGCAAGGCGGTTGGTTTTAGCCAAAGCAAAGATGAGCTCGGTCTCCACGTAGGACTCGCGGGCCTTCTTACGAGCCATCTGCAAAAACTTCACCAGGTCCTCCCAGTTACCTGGAACAAAGGACACAAAGGTCAAGATGCTATGGTACAAAAACACTCCTTTATATGGTAGACAGAAAACCGTCTAAACTTGTATGTACTGTGTAATTATTAATGATCTATTATCAGCAAGGCAAGAAGAAAACACCTGAAAGATGCTTTATCACCTTTTTCATTCAAACACTTCAAAAAGTGTAACAGGCCAACAGCTCAGAATAAGAAGAGGTATTCCGTCATAAACAGAAAGATCTACAGATGAAAACTGTCAAATCTTCGAATTGTTTTTTGTGGTGTGATAACAAAAAACAGCTGTTTCTAATACTGGGCAAATTATTAAGTTACAATTCTCACAGGAAAGAAATAGAGAGGAAATAATAATCTGCCAGAAACATTAGCATATGGGGCACCAGTATGGCTGAGCTGTGAAGCTGTGTGCCATAAGACTCAGCCTGTTTCCCGCTCTGCTTCCAATGCTCTTTCCTCTCTGATTAAAAGCATCAAAACTGAGGAAAAAATCAGGTGGTTGAAAACAGAACCTCCCTCATATAACACATGGATTCAGAAGATTTGGGATATTTATCAAATGAAGCAGATCACTTTTTCATTAAGGCTTCAAAGAGCAACTTTTACTAAAAGATGGAAACCAATGATTCCTCTATTGCTGCAATAATATGTACAGTAATACATGCAATAATCCTGTTCTATACCCCTGCATTGTATGCAAAATGTTGTCATCCTGATACTGATAATGATATGGGCCTGTGATGTCATAATTTTGAGTGGACATAATTTCTATTTCTATGTGACTGCTATTATTGTTTATTATTATTATTGTTTTTTTAATTTATTTATTTATTTTCTTTCTTTCATTACCATCATAGTGTGCACATGGCAATATGTAATGAATACAAATACAGCTAGAGAAGAAAAAGGAGGAAAAAAACAACGGAAAAACAAAGGAAAAGAAATTCATTGAATTGTTTTGAAATGTATACAGTATATTGTACTGATGAAGAAAAATTTTGATAAAAATTAAGTTAAAAAGGAAAAAAAAAAACGGAGAAAAAAATGACTTTAAAGGAACAGAAAATCATCATAAGTGATACTTTCCAGCAGAGAGCTCTTACTACTGTGTAAGAGTTCTTTGATTGATGTATTACTGCACCAAATGAAACTGTTCCCTGCAGGTTTAAACTGTATCGGCTCTCAAACAAAGCTCATGTGCTGAGTATTGATCACTTCTGGTCAAATGTGAACGTGAAAACAGCTCACAGCTTTCTGTTCAGAGATTAATTATCTCACAATGAGTCGGGTAGAACTGAGTCCTCTCTGTGCTTTTGTTTTCTTATCAGCCCGATGAAACACTGCTATGCACACTTGACATAGAGGAATGAAACCCAGAAGAACACCCTCTGAGTCAAAATGTCTCCAGGACTTACAGACGTGGTCATTAAAGAAGTAAAACACTGAGTTATGTCACTGAAAATTAAAGGTCAGTGTTTCTATGACAGTCTCTGTTGGCCACAATACGTCAAGGAGCTGTTGTCATCCTTGCTGGTGCTGAAGTTTGTTTTAAAGTTATGTTTCCTGAGTAACTAAGATTCCCTCCTCCCAAACAAACCAGATTAAAAAAAACTGTTTATTGTTTCTAACTAATTTAAGTGTTTTCTGAAACTCTTCTGCTGGATTAAAAGGTTTGTGAGCAAAGTCAGCACAAAAAAGATCCTTAAAGAAGACTAATGTTGGCTGGTTGATTAGATTGGTGTTGTGCTGAGCTGAAACTGATCCACAAAGCCTCAGCCAGGTTTCCTGCTTATTTTCCATCCATCTTTCCTTTACAAATGTTCTCCTTACCGCTCTTATCAGCAGCCTGCACCACCTCCATGTAAGCAGAGGGGTCGTCAGCTTTGATGTAGGAGTCAATGGCCTCTTTGACCAGCTCCTTCTGCAGCTGAGCCTTGGCCAGCTGGCTCCACACCGCCGGCTCATTGCAGCGCTCTGCAAACTCATAGGCCCGGTCCAGGTTTCCAATGTGCTCGATCAGCACCTTAGGGGAGGAGAAAGGATGAGGATCAACTCTTCTTCAGTGCGTTAAGTATTTGTCGAGCTGTTCAGGAGGTGATGACTGACCTGCACTGCAGAGGTGTTGACGTCAAACTTCTTGAAGATAGCGAAGGCCTCCTCGAAGAGCTCGTTGCTGATGGCGATGTTGGCGATGTCAGGAGCGTCGTAGTTGTCCAGTCTGCTGATGTACTCCATCACACGGGTGCGGTCGGCTTTGATGGCTGTGAGGATGAGCAGGTTCTGCAGATTTCTGAGACACAGAGGAAGAGACGGGTTACTCAGCACTTTCTGACTCATGAGAGGACAGAAAACATCCACAACATTCCAGGTACACACCTGTGCTCGCTGAAGACAGAGTTATCCAAAACAATCTTCTCCAGCAGCTCGATGAGCTCGTTGGGCAGGTCTGCGGTCATGAAGGCTTTGACTGTGACGGACACCTCCTCTGGGTCCTGGGTCTCTGACAGGGCGGTCTGAACCACCTGGGGACAAAGAAGGAGAAGGTTAGAGGAGATCAGAGAAGCAGGAGGCGTGTATGAGAGGAAATCAGACTTGTGTCGTTCTGTACCTGGTCGATGAGTGGTCGTCTGAAGGGGTTGCTCTCAAGCAGCACGCTGGCCCACAGATCAGGGTCTTTGCGGCGGACCAGGTAGCGAGACAAGCTCTTGAACAGGGAGTTCTCATTGCAAACCTTAAAGAAAAAAAAACACACATTAAACCTCTTCCTGCTCCAGTTTAACATACGGTTGATGATGCTCAGCTGAAAAGTCCTCCTCACATTGATGAGCTCCTGGTCACACTGTCCTCTTTCATAGGCCACACAGGCCAGGTGAGGGTCTCTCTTCTCGCAGTATTTTCCCACCACACGGCTGTCATAGTACGGGTTCTCCCTCAGGAAGCGCTCAGGGTTGTTGTTGCTGTCGATGTAGATCTTGGCCAGAGCATTGTGGGTAGCGGGCTCCTCACAGCCTTCATGGATACGAGACTCGAGCCAGGGCAGCAGCAGCTTGAGTCTGTGAGGAAAACAATCAATATGGTGTGAGAACGCTTCCTAAAACGCGCAACACAGACTGTATGATTGAGACATGGCTGCTCCTCAAAAGTAAAACCTAAAGCTTAAGAGGCCCTCGGCTGATCGGCTGCAGCTTAGGTCATAAAGTCAGCTTCCTCTAGATCAGACTAGACTGACTCAGCTGGATTTAATATTAGAAGCATTGTATCGACTTCAAAAGGTGAAGCACCTGTTCCTCTTTTCCACCTCAGCAACGAGTTCATCAGTAGAGAACTGTCCTCTGACAACCAGGATCAGGCTTTTGATGACGTCCTCAGAGCAGTCCACATCCAGAAGACCACCAACCACCACAGGCAGACGGCTCGGGTTCACCTGAAACACACATTTTAATCAAACACCTGATCAGAGTAGCTCTTTGAAACATAGTCAGAGAAGAAACGTCGTCTCTCCATGAAGCCTCACCTTCTGGACGTAGATCTCAATGTACTTCTGCAGGTTGTTGCGGTACAGGTAGAGCACCAGGTCATGGACAAAGTCGAAGCGGTCGCAGACGATGATGAGAGGGAGCTGGTCGGTGAGTTTGGCTTCCTGTCGGTCACACACAGTGGGAGGACAGAGGAGAAATTGAGCAAGACATAAGACACAATAAATCCTGATACAAGCCACAAAACATCAACCAACAATATCAGGCCTCTGGGTGGAGCTCATACCTCTGCATGTGTTTATTTACTCTGATGCAGGTATGGTTGTATTGTTGAGAGGGGTGTCAGGGTTTTCCAAAATCACAGCTAGATTCTTTACTAGAAATTATGTTTTTTTTTCTTTTCCGCAGATATATGATTAAAAAAACCCTCACACTGCCAGTGTCATGTGAATCACTGAAAACAGGGGTCTAAGGCCATGTCCACATGTAGCCGGGTATTTGGGAAACTGCACATACATCCACATGAAACCACAGCTTTATGTCACGGAAAACAATGTTTTCTGAAAACTCAACAAAGTGAAGAGTTTGGAAAACTTCAGTTTCATGGTTTTGTGTAGATGCACATAAACAGAGTTTCTGGTTCTCAAACGTCACAGCTGAATGACGAGGGCTCATTCTGACTAGCTGGCACAGGTTTTACATCGGAAAAGACTGCCCATTACAGGTTTAGCATGCGTCGAGCCGCACTCACCGGCAAATTTGCCCACTGTGTGTAAGTGTAAGTGTTTTTAAAAACGTATGAGGGGGGATATTTAATTTTGAAAATACCCAGCTACGTGTGTACAAGGCCTAAATCTGGACCTGATGAAAGCCTTTCATTATTTTGCTTTAAGATTAACTCTTGGTACATGTATAGAGCGCACCTGAGATCTTACCAGGCTTTTTTTTTTTTAAACCTACCGGCCTTTTGCAAGTTCATAATAAGCTCTTTGAAGGTGGCTCCATGTTAAGCAATCAACAGGCAAAACTAGAATAACACACATGTGTTAGGGCTGCACAATTAATCATTTCAGTATTCAACTGTATTGTCATTGCAGTGTGCCCAATATTTATATCAAAGGTTTATGTGATATGAAGAAAAAAAATCCTTCTGGAGCCAAAAAATATAATTGAGTCCTTTAGTTATTCGAGTCATATGTGTATCTCTCTCTCTCTCTCTCTCTCTCTCTCTCTCTCTCTCTCTCTCTCTCTCTCTCTCTCTCTCTATATATATATATATATATATATATATATATATATATATACATACAAAAATTTATGAAACTACATGCAACAACTGGAACAGTGAGTGCGCCTTCTCTGTGTTGTCATCTCGCCTGCTGTTATCGTTGTCGGGCTGGGCAATGTGTGACGCGAGCTATCAAGTCACCGAGAGCACAGCAGGGATTTTGACAATGTGAAAGTTTGTTGATGGTTAATACCACATAGGATGCTATATCTAACACTTAAAGATTAAAGGCAGTGGCTAATTTTGTCTTCACTCAGAACCAGTTCTGGGTCCCTCACACGGCTTATGATTCTATGAGCTGATATGACAGCGATTATGTGAGGGTCTGTTATCATTTCAGGAAGAACTCAACTGAACAGAGGGAAGCAGAAACTTTAGAAAATATTGAAATACATATTGAATACATATCGCATGAAACCAAAAGTATTGCAACATAATTTTTTCCCAGTACCGTGCAGCCCTAACGTGTGTAATATCACAATCTTTACAGTGTTGCAGGTAAATTAGCGAGCGTTGCACATGAAGTTATAGCATCCGGGGTTAGGTTTCCAAGCCTTCTTTAACTGATTACTTGATTTTGGAATTAAAATACTGACACCCCTAACTGTTGATGTTTGGTGAGCTGTGTACAAATGTTGAATATTCAGAATATTTTATGAAAACCTCATCTTCAATCTGCACAGTCAACCTGTCCAAAAGATCTCAAGGTTAATACAAAAAGAAGAGGGGAAGAATAAAAGGTTTGTCACTAAAGCGATGATATCACTTAGAGTTATTCTCGGTGGTATCCTCTAAGAAAGTAACTTTTCTACCTAGTGACGACAGTCGGGTGAACCCTGGACAGCACTGTTCACTACGTCTTTCACCACAATGATTAACACTGGTGCCATCAGACAGGATTATCAAACTGGGATTGTGCACCTCATTAGTGACACTCAAAAACATGCTGCACTGGCTACAGACTCCTAACATGGGACTACACACTGAGCACACAAACACCTTTGATGTCCTGAAAATATAAAATACAACACCTCAAATTATTCACCATTAACTGCATTTACACACAAAACATCCACTGAATGACTAATGCTACTGTACGCTCAGAGAGCACAGGTGGCACCCCAGTGGGTGTATGGATCGTGGTATATAAGGTTATACACCTCCATACAAATCCCAGTTTCAATCCTGGGCCTTCAGTTAAAGGGGGGAGGGTGAGAGTCAGAAGAGGAGGAGAAATCCTGCACTGTGGGAAACGACAAATTTACCTGATACATGTCCTGCCATTCCAAAGACAAAAGAGGAAAAGCACAAAAGATAGTGGACTGCCATCAGGACAGTTGTTTTGAACATTTAAAACCAGAACAGTTAAATTAATTGGGATTGACGGGGGAAAAGTGAAGTTTTACAAGTTATAAATGGGTCAAAATCTTTTCAACTCATTGAATATTGATATGAATGAAATAATTAAGAGTGTGACTCTTGAATGCTTTGCTGGAGATGATAACAAAGAGTAGATCAGGAGCAGAGTTTATGAAGAGGAGACAGAGAGAAAAGAAAGGAGCAGAAACAAAAAGTTTGAGCTGTGAGTGTTTGATCTCCGACTGTTTATCCGGCTTCACCTTGAGGAAGTTCTTGACGCGCTCGGGGTCGTAGCAGTTGCTCTCTCTGCAGATCCTCTCCACCTCTTTGATCTGACCGGTCTTACAGGCGGCCTGGATGTATTTGAAGTGAACTTCAGGGTCCTGACTGAAGTTGACGATAGAGCCCAAGAAGTAGAACAGACCTGAGGGACACAAAGAAAGAGTTGGTTAAACTGGACAGACACGTTGTGAATCCAGTGATTTGTTCCAGTGAAAAAACACACAACTGCTCGTGATCTAGTGATAGTAGCTGAACTCGGTCCCCTCCAGGCCATCCTCTGCTGTTTATCGATCACCCTGCCTCAACTCTGGCCTACTTGCCTGACTGACTGAAGAGACATTTATCTGAGGTCACTGGCCGAGGGTGTGTTTATATGTATGTGTGTATGGGAGGAGGTTAGAAGCCATATAATCAAAACTAAGGGCCAACCTGAGACACAACTCTAATCTGTAACCTGGACTCAGAAATAATCTGGGAAATTACCCACGAAGAAATCGATGACCTTGTGAACAATAGTCTGGTTACTTTTCAAATCTTTGTGTTATAGAGTTCAGCAGGTCTGAAAACTGTTATGATTAGTGCCTGTAAGATTCATTAGTCTAGGAATGAACATTACTATTTCAACAAGACTGCAGGCATCTAAAACTAAGGGCCAAAATAAAACCATGAAATTAGTAATACAAAACAACTCAATCACTCAAAGCCTGTTTGAGCTTCAGCAAATGAAAAAATGTAAGACTACAAAAACATTCAACTGATTGATAATTAAAACTCAAACTATTTGTAGCCTGAATTCTGTTTACACTGATACACTAAGCGGACTGATACACTAAGTGGCGAGCGCCTCGTAGCCAGCTGTGGCTCTGCAGCGGAGGTAGCGCCGTTTTACGACTTTAGGGCTAATTTATGCTAATTTGTGCGGACGAATGACGTCATTTTCACACCTACGCTCCCTTGTGCGGTCCCTATCACGCCAAAAATTTCTGCCCCGTGCACAATGAAAATTTCTAACCTGCTGGACGGAAACGCACAGACAATAAATCACGGCATGAAACTGCCGCCACTCTCGGCAGAAAAGAGAAATGGCTTAAAAGAACCTGGAAACGGGACAGATATGTCATGTTGTAAACAAAGGCAAACTTCTCTGACTCTTGTTTAGTACTCTGGTAGACGTACATTTGTGATACACTGCCCCCTGCAGTTTGGGAATTCACATCAACGGACGCCGTACGTGGTGTTAAAAAGCATAAAAGCCTCACGTGTTCTCTTGTGTGTCTGGTTTTCACGTGTCACATTTGCGCAGAAAGCATAACACAGCCTTAACAGGTACTAGAGCAGTCCAGTGGCCGGCCTACAATGGTAACCAACTTTAGTGCATAAGAATTGGATTGTATTCCAAAGTTTAACGTTGTCATGGCCATGTTTTTTTTTTATGTGTGCGTGTGTGTGTGTGTGTGTATGTGTTTGTGTGTGTGAGAGTGTGTGTGTGTGTGTGTGTAGTTGTTGGCGTTGGGAGTGAACAGTCTGTGTCTGTTGAGGATCTGTGTGATGCTAGTGTTTTAGAAACTGTTTTTACTGTTTGCACAGGCTGCAGTTTCTGTCAGACTCTGTCTCTGGATGATAATATTTCATTCATCACAAACATTCAGCTGTATCCGACATTGTGACCTCACCTTCAAAGCTCTTGAAGGACTCAAAGAGCTCAGTGAGAGCCTGTGTGGTGAGCTGTTCATGATACTTGGAGGCCACCTGGACACAGATCTGCAGGTTCTGGCGGATGTTGGCCGACAGCATGGCTCTGAGGCACTCCAGAGAGTCCTCCACGGACAGAGAGCCGAAGAAGTTCACCAGCCACTGGAGGGGGAGGAGGAGAGAAATGTGTTAGTCAGCAGAAAACTAAAACAATGAAAAGTGATGAGAAAGACACTTCATGTGACTACATAGGGAGTGAAGACCCACCTCTGGGTTGAGCAGGTGTGTGTGCACAACAGCGCGCTTGATGTCATACAGGTCGGTGTAGTGCTCCAGGGCTCTTTGCAGGAGTCCAGCCTTCTCACACAGCTGGGCAATGTGGGCGCGGTCGTAGTTGGTGAACATTTGGTTTCCCAGGATAGCATCAGCAACCTGCAGCCACGACAGAAAACAAATACTTAGGTAAAATCAGCTTTAATGACTGGATCCACTTTAGCTCACTGACGGTGAGTTTACCTGTGGGGCATGCATGAGGTTCATCTCCAGCAGGCGAGTCTGCAGTGGACCCTCTGAGGGTCTGTTGTTCTTCAGGGCGTCCAGGAGGAATGAGGTGCACTGCTGGATCAGGTTGTACTCCATGAACACATCCACAATCTGCAGAAACACAAGGCCACAAAGTTTAGAGTCAAGACAGAAAGAAAAGAAACCTTTACCTTAACTTCTGAACAAAATTAAGTAACACTTTACTGACACTACATAAATTAATAAAACATCCTTCGTTCAACCATTTCTCAACCAGAGATGAGACTTAATTCTGGCTGAAAAAACTAATCTTTTATTTACAAAGATGTAAAACTCCTCTGATGCAAATCAACTCTTGTTCTCAGCAAGTGAAGCATTTTCAGCAGCACAGAAAGCTGCGTCAGCATTGGGCAGTGCAGAGTGTCTGCAGAGGCAGGAAGCAGAGGAAGAACTAGATTTCCTCTACACTACAGGAAAGCTGAGGCTCACACATGTCGGTCTGTCATGTGACTCAGTCAAATTTCAAGGAAAGTTTGTGGCTGACTTGTTGATCGTGTATGAGTAAGGCACAAAGTTTTAATGATTTTAGACTGTTAAGTGCCTTCAGTCAGAAAGTAGGACAAAGGATAAAGAAAGTGTAGTGAGAGACATGTGGCAACAGGCTGAGAGTCAGTTTAAACCTAAACTCACTGCTTTGAGGTCCACGGTAATTGTAGGCATGATTAACCAAAGAGCTCAACATGTGCACCATGAGGTGTTAAGTTTGGCTGCTGAGCAAAACAAATTTAACTTTTAAACCAACTTAAAAAAAACTCAACATTACAACTGGATTGAATCTGTACCGCAGAGCAGCTCAAGTTTGTTTCATGTTTTTAAAGCCTGCATCAGAAACCACTCTCTGTTCCTACTGGATGCCTGAGAGTCCTGTTCCCTCCTCGTACCTGTGTGATGTCAGCCAGTGGCTCCTCATCCTGCACCAACATCTGAGCAAACTGCAGGCCTTGTTCTGGGTTGATCCGCATCACATTCCTGAGCAAAAAGATCCAGTCTGGAGTGTAGCCCACCTGGAAACACGAATGGGAAAGCTATCAAGTTTAAAGCCTGTAGTTAAGAATAAGTGCTTCCTTTCTGAAGGTCATGACGGGTGGAAACGGATCGCCAGGCGCTAAACGTCAGCATGTCAGACGTACCTTCTTGGCGTACAGGACGATCTTGGGGAACTGACCGGTCTCAGCAAAGCACTGAATCACTTTATTGGGAACATTTGCCCTCAGGTAGACGCTCAGAGCCAAGGTGGGGTCCACTGCCTTCACCAGGTCACCCAGCTCCTCTGAACACTCCAACTGGAAGGAACAGAGATTAAAGTCAGCACTCAGAGCATTTCAGAGCAGAAGAAGACACGAGAATATGACTTTATTTTACATAACTTTTGTTTTTTTCTGCCTTTGTTGTTTCTCTAAACTCTCTTACTTCTTGAATTTAATCTTGTTTGATCTAATCACAAGACATTGGAAAAAGTAGGGAACAATAATGCTGAATTCAGCTGGGAAATCAGATTAAAAAGGAAAGGAGAGCTTTATGGAGTAAAACAATGCCAACAGGAAGAAGAGAAAAGCTTGCTTTAAAATAATTCAACACTCCAGCACTGCAGCAGCTTTGAACCACCCAAAAGAACATTCTCCATGAGAAACGTCACAAATTCCTTGCATAACTGCTGCTTTCACATGATCCAGGGAAACAGGCGGGACGTGTAAACAAACAGGCAGATCAGGAAGAGTCACTTCCTGTCCGTGAATGCAGAGATGGAGATCTTAAATACCTTATCTTCCTTTAGCCACTTCTCCAAAAGCTGCTTTCTTCCCTGCTGGAGAACCGGCCTGCAGAGCTCCAGGGACTCAAACTTGTTGAGCTGGCCCTGGTCCAACAGGATACCGAAGTACTGCAGCAGGGGGGAGGTCTGGCCGGCCTGAGTGGGAACGCTCTGGAAGCGGCGGATGGTGTCTGGAGTTCTCAGGATACCCTGAGTGCGATACGAGAGAGCAGGAGGATAGCTTAACAACTGATAAATTCAAAATAAACAGACTCCAACACGTATCATCATTTGTATCCAAATCCTCTTAAACTGGTTGGGGCGAGCAGGATGAGTACCTTTGGTGCATTAGCAGCAACCTTCGCAGCCTCAGAATAGTTCCCAGCAGCAAACAGGTTGTTGAACTTGCGAGCAAAGAGCTCTTCACCACCTGCGAGGTTGTTGCGCACAGCTAAGCGGAGAGCCAGGTCTGGGTTCTGCAGCACGTTGGTGATGTAGGGGATGATGTTTTCCTCTTCCACGCAGACTGACAGCACCTGTGGATAAGCACAGACACAACCTTTAAAATCACTGGAGGCTCTACTGAGGAGAACTGGGGGTAGCGCTGAGTCATAATATATCTTTAAAATTGTGAAATTTTATATCCATTCATGAAGTCCAAGGATCGGTCTTTTAACTAAAAAAAATTATCCTCCTTCTCATCAGTTTGTGGAATAGCTACTGTGGACGAATGCTGTTTTCACAAAGGAGAGAATTGCATTATGTTTTTTGCTGTAATACAATAAATTTAGTATAAATCCTACAGCTGCTATTACTCTTAGTTTTAAAGAAAATGATACCAGTTTTGTTGGCAAGTCATAAGAATCAGTTCTTTGAAAAAGTAAAGAAAAGATAAACATCTGGGTAAAAAAATTGCTGTTTTTTTTTAAAACGAGAATCCTCTCTGTGAAATTGTAAATAAATGTGCTGTTAAACACAACCCTGGTAGCAGGGGATGACAGGTAGGGCTGAACAATTAATTGAATTTTAATCGCAAAGGCTGCAATTTGAAAAACAACAACAACAACAAAAAATTAAAGTGCATTTACTTTAGTTTGTGTTTTGTTACTGATGAAATATCAGTAAGATTTTTTATACAATTAATTTTTAAATTTATGTTCACACAGTCTTTCTTTTTCATTTTATAAAAAAGTGCCTTCCACATGTTGACATATTTCAGTGATTGAGCCAGAGGTTTGGTCTTATTTACAATTCTTCACTGTATTTTATGTGAGATCCATAGACGAGAGGATTCATATTTAGTTTTTATTTTATTGTTCATAACAGGCCTGTTGTTCTGCAGTGCTTTGTTCCTTTCTCTGATTTTATTTAAGGTAATTAATGATAATTTTATTACAGGTATATGAGGCCTAAAGTTGAATCAATCAGTCAATATTCTACTGGGATTGTAATTGTTAAATAAAGTATATGTTATATGTAAACATGACATGTAGGCCTGGCATACAGGAAAAAAACTGTTTGTATGTTACACAATGCTTTGTTGTGTTGGTCATATGATAGAACGGTTTATTGCTTGTGTTAAGTAAATAATGTAGAAGATAAATACCCTCCACCCACCCATTTTTTGAACAGTTATTCAAATAAAGTAGACATCAGGCACTATTTCTTTCAGTAAAAAATAGAAGCAATATTGAAACTTCATTAATACTAAATAAATCAAATCGAATCGGATCGTGAATAGAATCGAATCGGGAGCTTGTGGATTGGAATCGATTCAGAAAGTCAGTGGTGAAACCCAGCCCCACCTGGGAGACTTAACCGTTTAATCATTTTGTTTGGGCTTATCTGATGTAGACAGAGTTTAAAAACAACGTGTCTGTGAGAAATAAATTGAGTTTTAAAACAAGTGTGACTGGCCTGAACAGAAATTGAGTGTACAGAAAGCTGTTGAGCCGCAGCTGATGCAGTTTTCATCCTGACAGTCAGATGAAAGGTAGCTATTAACCTCAAATCTGTGCTGCCTCAAGTTGTTTTAATAGTTTCTTTTTTTGACTCTTATCTGTCATTCTTTCTCTGGTCATTAAAGATATTGATTGGATAATTCATAAATACTCCAGAGGAAAACAGACTCCATGAGCTGTGAGATTAGGACAAAGTGGAAAGTCTCATTTGTGTGTACCTGTGAGTCTGTGTGCAGGGACTGGGAAACCCACAGACATGATATGAGACATGAGTCTATTTATTTGTGTTTTTTTTAGTTCTCCCTTTTGTTCCATGACAATAAACAGGCCGACTACACACTCTGATCTGTAACTGATTATTTGCATAGTTGTCATGTAGACTCATGAGCTGGGTTCAGTTTGACCTGACTTGACTGAGGCAAAAAGTTTGGTTCAGTGAAAATAGTCAACAGTCATAAAATGCACATGCTCCAGACTAAACAGAAAGCAAATCACTGGATAGAGTACAGGAACTTTGTTTGAGGTGATGAGTCGTGATGTGGCAGAAATCTGCAGTAAAGCAGGAAAAGTCTAAAGCTCTCAAAATAGAAAATGTTACTAGCTTCTAATGCTACTAAAAACTAACAGCAGACATTTCACACAAAGAGCAAGTTTTATTTATAGGTTGTTTTGACTTTTTCAAGTCTTTTCAAACATTTTAAAACTATTACTTTAACCGAGGGGAATCAATCTGCAGTCAAACAAACTCCAATAAGCCATGGGGCTCTTTGATCCATTGTGTTTGTTTGTAAACATTCTGTAAACAGCTCCATTCGCAGGCTCATAATTGCCACAAAGCGTCCTGTGAGTTGTGAAATGAACTCAGATGCCCCCATCCTGGCCCCAGCGTTTGGGAGGGCTCTGAATTAAAACGAGACCAATAAACCAACAACTGATGAATGGCCTGTTGTTCCGTAACTAATCTTAAACACGGCTAGATGACACAGCCATAAATCAACAAATTCTTTATTCGTGTCCCGAGCCAGAATTCAGCAGAGTGAACACGCTCAGCAGAATCTGACTGCGTGCAGCAGCAGAGGCATTACACTCCATTAAAGCCTGTCTGGCTCTGGATGGAGGCTGCTGAATGCAAATGTATTATTAGTGGGTCAGTGTAACGCACAGCTTTTGTGAGTGGTCTGGCTGCAGAGGGAGAGGAGACTGAGCTGAATGAAAAGAGCAGGATGAAGGAGCGAGAAGGAGGGGGGTGGAGGAGAAAGACGGCCAATGTTCGCCCCT
Organism: Halichoeres trimaculatus; assembly: GCF_033239565.1. Lineage (NCBI taxonomy): Eukaryota > Metazoa > Chordata > Actinopteri > Labriformes > Labridae > Halichoeres > Halichoeres trimaculatus. The sequence continues at coordinate 31,335,424 of NW_027437184.1, forward strand.
CTGCAAACAAGACCAGCAGGTCAGCGCCCCGGCTTTTAGCATGGCTGACTAAACCTCATTCTTCCTGCCACCAACGTGGAGTCACTCATTCAGGACAATGTGGGCGGACTAATGTGAGGCTCTTAAATAAAAGAGGGATAAAAGAAGTGGTAATAAAAGGTTTCTTACTGTAAACTAAGTATGGAGGTGAGATCAGGGAGAGGCTAATATCAAAGTCAGACAGAGCTGAATCAAACGTGGCACAGCCTGATGGAAAAAAAAAACCCAGACCAAGTTGCCAGAAGAACTCTTCTCAGCTGCAGCACCGAGCATCACTTGACACATGAGCTTTCGTATCAAGTTATACACCAGCTTCTCCACATGTACAGACACCTGCTGAATTAAATGTGCAGACATCAGATGTCTCTGCCATGCTGGTGACGTGGATGATGAGGTGGAGGCTGTGATTGGATGAGAGGACCAGGACTAAGAGGATTTAGGGCGCCAGGCTGTGCCTCTCACCTCACATCATGTGGTGGAGGGTCGGCACTTATTTCCCCTCCACTCTTTCTGTCCCTCACTGTCTCTCTTTGTGAGTGTGTGTGTGTGTGTGTGTGTGTGCAGCGTCAACATAGATATCAGTGTTTAGCCAGGCCTGGTAAATACACACTCAGCCTGAGTCATGGTTTGACAGATCCTGATGCTGAGCTTAAAGGAGGGATGCACAATTTGGGGCAAAATAGTATTGATGCTTACTTTGTGGTGTCTAATATTGATCTGTTGTGTCACATCAATTTACCGACAGAGAGCTGATGGCCCCATGTTTCAGCTAACTGTAAGACTTTTAATTTTGATTAAAAAAAAAAAAAAAAAACTGACAATATATAAAAAAAAAAATCTCAAAAGCTAACAGGTAGCATTAGACCTAAAACCAATATCTCAATATTTTTAAGCTATATCACGATACACAATATACTTCTGGATATTATGATTTCCCCTTTGAATCAATTTATGAATTTTAAATCAAACCCTTTGGTTAGAGATAGACCGATATGGATTTTTCCAGGCCGATACTGATTATTTGAATTCAAGGAGGCCTATAACTGGTATTTGAAGCTGATATTAATTTGCAGTCAAAGTGCAAATATTGATGTCAAAATTTTGAGCAATACAAACTCCAACACTTAACTTCATTCAAATACCTTTAAGCATGAGTTTATTTAACAGCTCACAGACTCAGCAGCATGTTTCATAAAGTTAAATGAAAACTTAAAAAATAAGTCGCTAAAGTTTTCTACAGTAAATAAAGTTTCCCAAAATTTCAATGTAACTGCAATAACTGTAATAACTGCACTGCTGATTGGCTGTTTCCCAAGCCATGGCTCTGCTTGTAACCAATCAGATGGTGCAGTGGGTGGGACAGTGCTGGGGACTGAGCAGTGACTGCAGACAGCAGCAGCATCAACAAGGCAGTTTTGAATTTGTTTCTTATTGGCCATCGAATTTTTAAAAAAAAGGGCTGATGCCGATGAAAAAACGTTCATTTGCAACCCCCAAACTTGCAACTGCCGAGATCTGTAAGCCACTTTTTTCCCTTCTCTCCAAACTAGGGATGTCCCAATATTACATTTTCACCTCCGATACGATACCGACACTGCAGCATTGAGTATTGGCCCATACCGATATTAATCCGATACAATATCAGCATTAAACATGGATACTTTTATTACTTATTTTGTAGTATGTCTGTCATGTTAGAAAAGGTTTGATTAAGTGATAATATTCAAACAAAGAACAGTAATCAGCAACAGTAAGTACGAGGAAAAACGGACCCATTTATTATTAACCAATGGGTAACAGAAACTGCTTATATCAGAGATTTTAGATGCATTCCGATACGATACCTATACTTGTTTTTCTGCTGACATCAGACCAATATCCGATATCAATATTGGACTGGGACACCTCTACTCCAAACACAAAAAAATGCATGCACAGGAGAGTTTTCTGGGTGGTGTGCTGTTGGCTGTGACAGAAGCACCAGCAGAAAGTGAAGAAAGTGAATATCAATAGAGAATTTACATCCAAACGTCTTAAAACATTTACGTGAAAATTTGTACCTGACAGTCGGGTTAAAGTCATTTTATACATCTAACATGCAAGTGGTTCTCAAAGTTTGTCGTGTTGCTGAGCACAGCACACAGAAGTATCACCATTTCTGTATTTTAGCTTGTCTTTCTTCACATTTGTTTCCATTCAAATTCATAACAACAGGAAATGATGTGTTAGGAGAAGAAAGCTGTTCTCTCATTCATTCATTTAGTCTTTTCTTCCTTAAGCAGCTCTGTTATATTTCCTGGTTAATATACATAATTCACGCTTCTCTCCTCTGGGATGACAGCTCTCAAACGCGAGCGCCTAACATTTCAGGAGAACTGGCTGATTGATTAGAAAATGCTTGATTTGACATACTGTGGAGCACTTATTATCAATGAAAGATTTTTACATCCTAAAGTATCAGTGTCATATTCATATAATTACTGTAATGCAAAAAACCATGAGACTGCTGATTAAACAAAGTGGAAATGAGCAGTTTAGACTGAGTGTCTAACTTGATGTGGATTGAAAGCACTACCATGTTTAAACAAATTACAACCAGGCGGCTTTTGTCTGTTTTACTACCTTTCCTTTTCATGTCTATCAACACCGTTTCACTCTTTGCACCTCACCTTACAGTCGGGTTGTAGGAGTATTGATTTAGTCTTATCTGTCTCTGACACAACAGCTGGTCTCTGAGGTTAACATCCACACAGGACAGTGAAGCAAAAGGAGAAACTGATTTTTTCATTGCATTTTGTTCGCTACTTATCATGTTTTTTATCAAACTTATGTAAAACTAGAACTTACATATTTCACTCCAACGTCTAAGTACCTAATTATCTTGCATATTTTTCCGGCAATGACACATGAACATGCAGGCATGAACTATTCTTTAAACCCTGACTGATCTGCTTGTTGAGTCCAATCAATATACATCTCAAACTTTTATTCTCAAATCCTCCTTGTCTTTTCTTTTAACGAGTCTCTCTCTGCCGTTCGATGGACAAACACAACCAGAGACAGAGAAATTTATGGAGAAACCACTGTATTACTGTATAACTTTGCATCATATTACCAATACTGCAACAAACCTACTCATGTGGAGGCACCACAGAGTAGAGACAGTGGCCTATTATCTCTGAGATCACTGTGTGTGTGAGTGTGTGTGTGAGTGTGTGCATATGACATGAACACACACATACGCACTTCACTGCCCCTGCGTACAACGCGATCCGTCACAGCCCCAGATCAGCTTTCCTCTCTCTGCTCAATTATTCATGTGGTGTGTGGCCTGGCTGGAACATTATTCATCAGCTGGCTGGATCCAGTTCTCCTCTCTGGTTCATCTTCACAAAAGAAAACAACCTGCTCCCCGCCTCCCTCCAGGAGGAACTCTACACCCAGGGTAGTTTAGACTGCCTGTTGGCAGCATCTAAGCTCAACGACAGCAGCAGACAAACAGGCTGTTGTTATAACCCTGAAGTTGATGTTTTCTTTGTTTACATATATTAATCTGCTTTGGGTTGACATGAGGAGTAAAACACCAGGATCAAGTTCTGTTGTGTCTCTCTGACAGAGCTTTGGGAAAAACATTTGGTTTCATCAGCACAAACCTGCTCCATCCCTGACCTGTCACGATGAACATGCCTGAGCACTGCTCGACATTCTTACCTGTCCCTTCCTGTTGACCCCGATGATGCCTGCGGTGGCCTCGTGTGGAGCCGTGACGAAGATGGTCTCTCCGCTAATGCGGTTCATGTAGATGCAGGTGCCCGTCTCCAGGTCATAGAGGTGAATGTAGCCGTATTTGGTAATAAGGAAAACCACATCTTGCTTGGAGCTTATCTGTCGAAAACAAACACAAAACAGAATGTCTATAAACGTGATAGAGAACACAAGCCTGTGATCTAGTGTTTTACTTAATGTAGAGGCTTTACTCTTGATTTCACTTGGCCTGAACGAGGGATGAACCTTTAGGGTCAAATTTACTTTGAACGCATAGGATTGGATTTTTAAATTATTTGTTCATTACTCATAAGTAGGTTTAAACAGGTCGAATTTATGATTTTTTATAAAACTAAAATGAATAAAATTTAAGACCCATTTCCCATCCATACAAGCAAAAAAGTACAAAAGACATGAAAGAAAATTGGAGGCACACCCCATTCACAGTAGAATGCAAAATGGTAGACCAGACTAAAAACACTATAACCCTCTCTATTGTGAACCATATCAGCAAAGACACAAGTGTAGTCACTTAATCCAACAGGGGTGCTACAATCAACTTAAACAGAACTACTTACACGTGCTTTAGGCCAGAGACCTCTTTTAACATCACTTTCCCCTACTTATTTGATATTCAAACCACACTAAGTCTAAGTCAAACATTTTTCAGACTTTTCAGAGTCGTATTCAAGATGTGTTTATGAGATTTTAAGAGAATTTTAGACTTTTTGAGGCCTTAAATTTAAATTATTGGATTTAAGACATTTTAAGACTTTTTAAGACCCTGAGGATACCCTGACATTTCTGACTGACCTCAGCTTTATTTACAAACACTGACCAGTGACCTAACTTTTTAAGGTTTCTGGGCTATAACAATGTCTCTGACCTCTGACCCTGTATGTTCCTGTCCTTTCAGACCAGATGGATTTCTTGCACCTACTTCTTGCCTAATCTGTCCCCACTTTTAAATCTTCTCTGGGGATTTTTCTTCTAGGTACATTTTTACTTTGGTTTATCTTTTTTGATTCACCACAATTGTGTGTTTTCTTTTTATAATTTGCTGTTTATTCTAAGCTGTTGTGACTGATAGTAACTTTGTCCAGAAAACGCTACAAAATTAGCTTGTGTCATTATTTTTTAAGTATCAGCTGAGCAAAGTGTTAGTAAAGTGTTATTTTGGGTTGTAGACTGTACATAAAATCAGAAACAAAGCTTTCTGAGAGCAGCTGCAAACACTCATAATCTTAGAGCTCTGCGAACACAGGCAACACAAACTGAAAATGAAGTTACAGCCTGATATGACTGCCAACATTAGATTTAAAAACTCCAAAACCTCCTGCAGATGTTTCTAATAGGACCAGGATGAATAAGAAAAGCAGATTTTGGTTTTTAGGAAATACAAAAGAGCTGAGACCATGACATAAAACCCCAGAATAAACATCAATCCCAAAGCATACCATGCATTTTTCAGACCCAACATGTGACATCAGGTACAGTTCACATGTTGTACCATCAAATTTATGGAGAATAAATATTAATTTATAGCAAAGTGATGAGTTTTGGATTTGTGCTCCACACCTGCATGGCCACAGGGAAGTCATTCTGGGCTTCTGGAGGGAAGAACACATCCACTGCTTTCTTTGGAAACGGCTGGTTGCCAGTTGGTGGCGTCCCGACTTCAATTATGTGCAACTAGACAAAGACGAGGGGAAAGAAAACATTTAAGAAACAGATTCAAGATGCTGGTAAAAATATCAAGGATGTTGAAGCCTGCTTTCTCCTTCAGTGTCTTTGAACGCCTGAGGTACCTTTCCTCCAGCCTGCCCTCTGACAGCGAAGCAGAACAAAGTGGACTCCTCTGTGTTGCCCTCCATCTTGAACTGAGCGAAGCTCGCAGCGTGGCCTTCGATCGGCTGGGAAACCTTTCTGTCAACTGAGTAGAGCTGCATGGCTCCCACCACACGGTTTTGCTGAGAAAGGAAACACAACCACAGATTAACATGTGTAGAGAAGCAGTAACAGTGAAGCTGCAGTTTATCTGGGAGCAGTCGGGGACTGTGTTGTGTTTGTGATGAGCCCTCTAAGCCCTGGGCTGAGTCAGACATTCATCAGAGCAGACAGAGCGGCAGATCACCTGGGCCGAGATGCCGATGAGCAGGAGCCACTTCTGCTTGGCGTCCGTGCGGTAGTTGATGATCTGGCATCCTGCCAGGCTGGAGTGGCGGTCAAAGACTTTGACGGGCTGCGAGTCGCCCTCCATGCTCCAATGGTAGACGGCAGTGTCAGTCACAAGTGCAACTGTGTTCAGGGAGATCCACTTCCAGAAGGTGACGTCGTCCGTCATGGTGTGAGCCTTCATCTTGCTCTTCATCTCAATGTTGAAGATCTGAAGAGTTTTGGCGGCTAGATGAGGAGAGAGATGAGCAAAGCAGACATTATATTCATGAAGGCGGTGTGTCCGTATGGGACATGTACACAGGAAAAGAAACACCAAATTTCAACAGAAGGATTCAAATTTGAAATATTGGTAGTCATGGCACAGAGTTCATCAAGCAAGGACGCCATGACGGAAAGAGAGGGGGTGCCATACATGCTGTAGTCGGAGGTTGTGGCGAATTTGGAGTGTGGTGAGACAATCAGGACAGAAATAATGGAACGAGTGCATTACACTGGACTTCTGAGAGGCTGAACCCGGTGTCGTTACACATTTATGTGCACCTAAAATATCCTTCTATAAGACTTTAATGATACATTTAATGCCAACATTTCAGTGGTTGGCCAAAAGTTTTCTTCATTTAAATGAGGCCGAGACCGAATGTATTGTCACTGCGATGTATGGCTTTGGCACCTTGTCTGCAAAGCTTAGTCCAACTGTCAAAAATCTAGGTTTTATTTTTTGTCTGTTATATGAAACTCAATAAGCAAATCAATGATGTTGTCAAGACTAGCTTTTTTCCAATTATGTCTTCTGGCCAGAGTAAAAACGTTTTTAAGCCATCATGACCTCGAGAAAGTCATCCATGCTCCTATTAGTTTGAGACTGGACTACTGCAATGCACTGTATGTTGGTGTCTCTCAATCTGCACTTAGTCGCCTCCGACTTGTAAAAGACGCTGCTGCCTGGTTTTCAACCTACACTAAGAGACGAGAAACTTTAAACTTTTAATGTTTTTTTTAAAGCTCTGAATGGTTTGGCCCAAACTTATTTATTAGAGCTTTTAACTGTCCACGTACATGGAAAAGCGTTGATATCGTCAAACCAACTTTTATTAGAAGTGCCCAGGTCAAGATGCAAACACTGGGGTGACCGAGCTTTTTCAGCTGCAGCACCCAGGCTCTGGAACAAGCTCCCCACAGAAATGCGTCTCATCTTTGACCTGGGCCTTTTTAAATCTGAACTGAACAGAAGAAAACAAAAACTCCAAATCACTGGCCAACTTCCAGAGAAAAAATACTTCTCTGCTTCGCTTCTCTGCACATAAGAGGTATAGTTTTAACTTTTATACTCTTCCATGCAGAGAAGACATTGGTTGAAGCCACACAGCCACTCCTAATTTCCATTTTCTTTAAATTTGGACTCTATTGTCTTCATCCAACGCACCTGCCCAAGGAGTAGATGTGCGAAGATCTGTGCTGTTTCAAATCTAAACTGTAAACATATTTATTTAGGATGGCTTGTGATACCCAGTAGCGTGATGACACTTTTATTCTATTTTTTTTAATTTTATTGCTTTTATTCTTGTTATAGTTCATGTTTTTACTTATTGGTTTTTATTTTTCTTATATATTATCTATTGTAAAGCACTTTGGTTTACCTGTGGGTGATTGTAAAGGGTTGTATAAAGAAAGCACATTTACATTTGATATCAGCAGCCCATTAATAATTGAGTAGTACATGATTTTACCAAAGAAAGTGTTGATGAGGATTTAAAAAAATGCAGATTAAGCCAAAGAGACAGTCATAGGTGCATCTCATGAGGGGTTAAAAAAATTAAGTGAACAAAAAGTCTCATAAATTGCTCCCCTTCATTTTGCCCTTTTATTTTATTTTATTTTAATTTTTATTTTATTTATCATATATTTATAAGCGTCTTAAAGATTTTTCATTGGTCATATTTCTTGAAAACGCAAACATCCAACCTGTTAAATATTTGTCTCTTCACAAATACTTGTCTCTTTTAAAAATCAAGTGCTAAAGAGCTGATAAAACCCTTATTTTTGTGCCATTTCAGTGGCTCTTTGTACTTTTTATCGATCATCTGTCTACAGTATTGCTGCATATATTTTTCTTTCCTTTCAAATTAGGGATGCACCAATACCGATCCAGGTATCGAGTATCAGTGCCCCTCAACGCTGGATTGGTATTGGTGGAAAAGGGCCAATCCATGGTGCCGATCCAGGCAAACAGCTCTATGCCATTTTTTTTTTTTTATCAGCGCTCTCGACTACTTAAATTGGAATTTTACCTCTGATACACTTTCTTTGTTTTTTGCTGCATCACCAGTCTACAGAGTACACAAGTTTACAATGACTATTAACTTCTGTCCTGCTAAAGCTTATTTTGCTAGTAAACATTTAAAAATTTCATTGTTTAATTCATTTAATACTGACTTAAGTAATTTCATCAATTCATTTTTTGCCTTTTACCCAAAACAATAGGGTATGCAGGTTATGATTTAACACTGGTATTGGGTCAGTATTGGTCGATGCCTAAAGCCCAGGTATCATTACCGGTATCTGAAGCAGAAAAGTTGGATCGGAGCATCACTATTTCAAATTCATCTGTTTTTCAATTTTCACGGTGCTTTGCCTTTAAAGCTAAATCAACTAAAGTTGGAAACAAAAACTTCCCAGGTGCTTTTTGTGGTCTCTGTGGCAGCAAATGACTGAACACACACAAACCCGCTAATCATTTTTCATCCAAAAGACTTAAACTGAAGTTTTAAGTATGCATGTTGTGTGTTTGATACTGTCCGACTACTTGGCCCGCCCCATCAATAAACAGCCTTCATTGAGAGAATTGAAGCAGACAGAGGGTAGAGACAACAAACAACCCACAAAAAAGGCAAACACATCTGCATCTGAGTCAAATACACGACAGTGGAATACAACAGGAACACAGCGGCACAATTAATGTGAGGAGGATTAAACAATTAAGACTTTTAGAGGAGAGGGGAGAAAAGTTTCCAATGATGATTGTGTTTGAGTGTCTTCAGTTAAGTAAGTTTTATGATCTTTGTGGAGGAGATCGGATGTTTAATAAATAATTTACTCACCTGGATTTGTGTGAATAAGTTAGTGTTAATTCAAAGAGCTAAAGCTTTGTTTAGAAGCAGTGTGACTTCCTTGTTTGCTAATTATTTAGTTCTCATCATAAAGCAAGAAAAAAACAAAAAAGCAAAGATCAATGCATCAGCATGACCGTGGAGGTCATGTTGCCATCACTGAGCCATGGGACCAGAATAACAAGGTGGTGTGGTGAATGACCACTCAAAGCAGCAGCCAAATCTCAAACAGCAAAGCAGAGGGAGTTTTTATTATTCATGATTGTCATGATCAGAGGTTGTGACGGTTTTTGAGGCGGTTCTTCAGAGATGGTTACATGGAAAGGTTAAGACTTGATACTGTGTCACATGACAAGGCCGGCTGAGTAGGATCATCATGGTCGACTGAGCAGGGAAGGCGGAGGGGGTGGAGGAGGGAGGAAAGGTTTACGATGATCCTACGCTGCATTCATAGAGAGCCAAAGATCAGGGCTGCGACTTCAGACAGATCTCAAAACTCTGCTGTGTTGCTTTCTACATCATTACAGCGTGCACTCTGCATTTCTAGGTTATTATGACATTTAAATAATCTCCCTTTTCCCCTCTCATTGATATATGTAGTGCATTTTGAGCTGTCCTAAACTTCTGTCAATAAACCACAAACATACTTTTAAATATCTGATTGAAAAAGTTAAAGCTGAGAGTAAAAATGCTTAGAAAATAAATCCGCTTGTTTGCAGATGACAAGGCGCGTGGGTCTGCTGTGTAAAATTTAACCATGCAGAGATAGTGCTATTGTAATGTGTCTATCAGTCACATGATTGTCAGCAATGAGCTCTATAAAAGTTCAGCACACTACTTTTTCTAAATGCACATTGAACCACGTCCTGTGCAGAGGACATTATGTGAACAAGGTTGTTTAACTTATCAAAACAAATACATCTAAAGGGAGGAGGCCCTGGCCACCTTAACATGTCAATCCAGCAATAATTCATGTCATTAATTCAATTCAATTAAAAGTGACTGGAAAATTCTGGCTTTAAACACTTTGAGTGTCTGAGAATTTTATTTCATTTTTTGGGATAATATGAAAAAGCTGATTTATGAAGAAATGTATTGTTTGAATGGCAATAAATTGATATTTTACCAGCCGTTTCTATGTCAAACCATCTGATGCGTTTGCCTGAAATCACTTCATCCAACCCTGATAAAAATTTTATGATTCTCATAACTGAAGAAACCAGTTTTGAAACAAACTGTCTTAGACATTTCTTGGAAGAGTTTTGCTACAAATCTTAAGATGCAAGCTGCTTGGCTCACAAAATGTTGTGATAGGTGGATAAAGCAGAGCTGAACCCAGACAGATGGACGCACAGGATTGTTTGGCTCTTAGATCTGCTGGACAGCTTAACTTTACTTTTCACACCCTGACATGTGAGCTTCACAGGCCAAAGTCTGTCCCTGCTGCTGCTAAGTCCTCATCTGGGACTACTTATGATCGAACAAGGCCTCATTAAAAAACAGTGCAGCTTCAGATACGAGGAGACCTTCCAAACGGGGAATAAGTCGTCACGTCTACAGTCTCTGGTAGTCGGAGCAGACACTAAACTTGGTGTAGAGAACAATGAAAGTGTCAAAAGTTGCTAAATGAACTGACAAATATTAGACACAGCTGGAGAACACATGAAACAGCAGGTGTGGGTAATTATCACTTCACACAGATGAGAGGAGACATGAATTTCAAATGAAAATTAAGAAGAAATGTGAATTAAAATGAAATCATTTTGACCCACAGTATTACCACACGTAAAACAGCTTCTAAATCACTTGTACATGTAACAAAAATGATGAAATGCCAGCAAGCTAAAAGGCTGTGAAAGCTCAATCCTGTTTATGAAGATGTTTATGCTTTGAGGATTTCTCAAAAGAAATGTCACACAATTAAAACTAGGCCTCTGCCTGATTAAAATGTATAGTGTCTTGAAAACAGGATTTCACTTCCACAAATGTAGTAGTTAAATTTCAACTCACCGTCTGCAAACACATAAGAAAGCAGTAAAGAAAAAAAAAACATAGAAAAGACAAAAACAAAAACAACAAAAAAGTCAAAGCAATCATGGATGCTGGACAAAATGAATAAAAATAAGCTATACTGAATATTTACAGGACAAATGTTTGTTGAAAGCATACATGCTGGTCAATAAAAACTACCTCACAGTGGAGAAATAAAGTAGCTGGATGTGTATGGACATAAACAGATGAAAATAATCTCTAAATACTCTAATTAACAAACTCATAAAGTTACTGAAGTAAAACAAATGTCTGAATCTCATGCTGTAGATCTCTGAGTATGGAGTTACATCAAGTAGAAGCGTGGTGTGTTTTTAAGAGCTCTCTGGATATTCCTGCACTGATTCAGACAAACAAGGCCTGTGTTATGGTGTACCTTTAAGTGCGATGACTTTGCTGGCTGGATTCATGATGGCGCTGTCTGCTGAGATGGGCCGGCGGATGGGTGTGTTTGGGTCGGCCATGTCGATGATCACCACCTGAGTCTGCTCGCCAACCTTCTCCCGGATACAGATGAATTTATCCGACTCCATGGTGAGGGTGCTGAAGCCTATGTTGGCCGGGTTGATCCCTAAGTTTTGGAGCTGAGAGAAGGAGGAAAGAAAAATTAACAGGGGAGCACCGATCACAATTTTCTGATCTTTAAAAAGCCTGACCTGCTGATACAGATTTGGGCTGACACAGATTTTTTTTTTCTAATAACTGACAGCATGTACCTTTAATTTACCAATCTTATTTTATTGAAAGTCAATGAACAATACCTGTGAAACAATAAAATCTTTATGTTTTAACTTAAACAACCAATAAAGTGTCCTGAGTTTTAGGTCTCAGAGCAAGAAGCAACAATGGCTGGCTGTCAGACCTTCCCGGGGGTATATAAGATCAGTATCATATGTGAGGATGGACCGATCACTTATATCCCAAAATTAAGGAAACCGGCACTGAGCAATTGGTGCATGCCTAAAATTTTGTGTCAGGATTGTCAATAAACAGCCTGTCACAGGTTACCAAACTGATAAGCTCCTCTGTGTGATCCTGAGCCATTACTGCAGTGTTGGTGAAAGTTACTCCACACTTGAAACCTCGACTGAATTTAGACCAGCAAAATATAGGACTGCCGGCTAAGAGTTGGTGAAAGACAGAGGGACAACAACTAGTCAAAAAAAACTCAATGACAACAAATTTAATAGCTGATAAATTGATCCTATCACTGTAGCTTTGTTGACATTTATAAAATTGTTATATTTTAGGTGATAATGGAAGAGTGACCTCTCTTATTCCTACTCCCTTTGCTGAGAGCAGCACTAGCAAAACAGAGACTATGAAGTAACAGCTAAACAAACTAAAGCAAAATAAATTACTGAGGAGTGAGACACCTTAAATCCTTACCATCTCTGCTAAGCAAGGCACATGCATTTCAGTAACCAGCTTGGCAGAAACATCTTTGTGTTAAAGGAGGCATACCATGCTTGCTTCTCCTTTTCACTATGCCAGACTAGGATGCCTGTAAAGCATTTCTGCTCTCAGTACAAGTCATTTAGTTCCTTCATTGCCCCACAATAGCGTTCTCAATATCCTCAGTTTATGCCATTCTGAAGATCTCGTTGAAACGCTCCGTTTCCAGAAATGACCTCCAGTAACCTCGCAACGTCACAGCCCTTTGTGCTCTGATTGGTCAGTTCTATCAGAGGGGCGGAGGGGGTAGAGCCAGGGGGCGGTTTTTGCAGCATGGCAGTATTTACAAAATCGCCACATTGAATGGGGCAGACCGAGCGAGTTTGCTGTTTGCCAAAACTTCACCGTAAGGCATTGATAGCAGTAATAAAATGGCAGAGTGTAGGATACGTCCTTTTGTATTGGACTCCGAGTCAGACCCGGACGGTTCTGCAGCTCAGGAGGAAGAAAATCCACGTGGACACAGATCATCTCAGGACGCTTCAGTGTGGTGAGTCAAACCGGTACTGTAACATGTATAGTTTATACGTTTATACTCGGCTCTTGGTGGGTGTATCCCTCGGTGGCGGTTGTGTGACTAACTGACATCACAGAGGAGGAGTTGCTTTATCAGATTACTCCAATAAAAAGAAAGGATCCTCGCGTTGTCACGAAGGTCGAAATCTCGCGGCCAAATGGCAATGACCTATTTTCAGAGGCATCAAATCTCGTTCTAGGGTATCAGAAAAAATACAATATCTAATTTTTTTTTAAATTCAGGGGGTGAAAGGTCTTGTTTTCAATTTTATTATTTTATATGTAAGTATTAAATCAGGCATCAGCATGATATGTCCCCTTTAAGGTTTGCGGAGTAACAATAAGTGAATAGTTGAAATAATCAAAATGCCGACTGCAAACAAACAACAACAGAGTCTAATAAGAGGGCTTTGAGGCTCTACTCAGCTGCTTGGCTCAGCTACAGCCAGAGGATGAGGTCACTGAGGCCGACTCTGAGCAGCAGCTCTTTGGGACACATGGAGCTGTGGAGCTGTGGTCACCACGCTGCAGAGCTGGGCTGGGTGGAGAACTGTTCCAACGCCAAGCTCCAAAAGTGAAGGCCAGAGAGGAAACTACAATAACATTACACAACACTACAGTCTGAGGAACAGCAGCTTTTCAAGGTCTGACTTCTTGTACCAGATTAAGATTCTTAGAGGAGCTGAATGAAGACGATTTCTGCTGGATCCCTGTGCTGACAGACAGACAATCACTTGGAGTTAACTTATATTAAACTCTGATTTGATCCAGGAGGGAGCGTCATGTTCTTCTACTTTCCTCATGTCTGAACAAAACAAGGAATGTGATTAAAGGAAAAAGTAGTTTTAACTTGTACAAAATCAGAATCTGGTTGATGTTTGCAAACGACGCTGCAGAATATAACAGCAGTCAGCTCTGCAGCACAGATATCTGCCAAGGCTGGAAACAGGGCATCCTGCCGGCCTCACACAAACCCTGACACAGCAATACCTACCAAGGACAGTGCCAAAACAGCCCCAGGCAGGAATGTCAACACACTGGTACAAGCACAAACCATGTATCATTGTTACAGTTACAAACTGAGCCACTGCAGGCCGGGCAGCGGCTATAAAAGAGGACATGGCAAAATATAAAAGGAGACAATTACACAAACACAACCTCCAGCTGTTCCCTCAAACACACTGCAAATGTGAGTGTGAAGGAAATGAAACTGCAAAATTCATTTCTATAGGCCGGGTTTTAGTGTCGCAACTTCCTCTTCTTTCACAACTTAACAGCTATAAACCACAATCCTTCAAATGTTATATAATTTACCTGCAGATTTCTGCAGCATGATTTCCTGAGCTGACTTCAGTCTCTGAAGCTGTTTGCATGGATCTTTGGAGACTTTTTTTTCTTTAAAGGAAAGAACAAACTTTTTCCATCTATTCTAATTTGGCAAAGAGATAAGCAGATTGAACATGGGATCACACGTAGGGCTGGGATGATATGCTGTTCTGGGGTGCCGATTGGATTTAAGTTGCAGTTCTTCGATATTTATGATTTTTGTGATTTTTAGTTTGCTTGTTTAACACCAGACCATGTGAAAAAGTGAAATGATGATGATCATGTCTACAGACTTTATCAGGAGCTATATTTTCCCATAAACATCACCTGAGTCAGAGAGAAACATCTCACCCTCTGCTGAGAAAAGTGGTAACTTTTTTCTAACCCAGTTTATAAACAAAGACTGAAACGAAGAATCCCAATTTTGATATTGTCAAACAAAAACTCCTGTATATTAGGGGTGTAATGATCCATCGATATAGATCGATACATCGATTGGTTAAGCAATGATCCAATCACATCGATGGAAAGTCGTAACATCAATCAACATCGTGATCTTTAATGTAGGCCTTTATTTTGAAATCCCGACCAGACACGCATGTCCGTCTCCGTCCAACCGCGAGTCGTTCTGAAGTTTCCTCTCAAGCCTCATGCACTCAGCGTATGAGACACACATTTGAACCTTTTCCTGCTCTGACACACCACGCCTGATATTTCTCCTGCTGTAAAATGTTCTGTTTAGCGCCCACCAAGTCACAACGCTGTAGACGAACGTGTAGCAAAAAAAAGTTAAATTTAAAAAGTTAAAGTCAAAAAGTAAAACGATGAGAGCTTAGTGTCATTCCTCCTCCACATCGACTATTACACAGTGAAATAAAGTCTGATCACACTGACATACAAACTGTGGTTATCAGGCATCACAGTGAAAAAAACTATCAATGTCAAGTTAAGTTGATAGTTCTAATTTTAAACAATAGAAATTTTGGGGTTTAATTAAAATCAAAGCTTCACATTTTTGGTTTGATAGAAAATGGTCAAATGTTGGAGGTCAATAATAAAGTTTATGTAATCAGTAATTTTTAATTATAGTGTTGCATCATTACTTGATACAATAAACAAATATAGTATAACAGTAAGGGCATAAAAAGCACCTTACCTGACTTTAACCAGTTTAAATTTTAAAACATAATTAGATCATACAGATGGCTATAATCCTCTACAAACTGTCATACCTAAAGGTCAGCACATCATTCCACATTTCAGTAATAAAACTATCAAAATTGTTTTGTATTTCTTTCTTGCCTCAGGTGAAATGTTGCTGATTGTGTTCAGTGAGGACATAATATCGTCTTAAATCGATCAAAGGCCCCTGAATCGTATCGTATCGTCTCGTATCGTATCGTATCGTATCGTATCGTCTCGTATCGCATTGTCTCGCCTCGTATCGTGACAGACTTTGTGATATCTGCAAAAATATTGTTGTCCAAAGAATCGATATCGTATCGTATTGTCATGAAACTGGTGATTTACACCCCTACTGTATATATCGTATATCAATTTTTTCTCCCACCCCCAATCACATGCAAACAAAACTAATAATAGCACAGCAATATGAACTTTAAATTACATTTAATTTGCAGCATCCAGTGTTAAAATCACAACATTTAGGAAGATTGTTTGTACCGTTTTGGGTTGTTAATAGATCTAGCCACTGAAAAAAACTGGAATATCTAAAACCTGTTCTCTGTTTCAAAATGTGACAACCTCTTTTAAACACACAATGTTACCCCTTGGGCATCAATAACTGTTAAATCTGATAAAATTACATTATGACCATTGAACCATAGCGACTGATGATGAGAACATTTCTTTCCCAGCCATAGATGTGAGCAAATCTTATTTGTTGTGCTTAATTTCAATCTCCAAATGTCAGAGCAGTTTCAGGACCACAAATTAGATTCCTCCTGGGTTTGTCACCTCCAGCTGTAGATGACACCCCTCCCTGTGTAGTTTCATTCAAGACCCAGTGATGGTTCAAATTGCCAGAGCCAAGTCCTAATCAGCAAACGCAAACCACAGTTCCAGGAACTGCTCAACGAAACGGGAACACCTTTTATCAATGACAGGACACGCCCTCCCTCCTCTCCCCTCGCAGGCTTGTCCCACCCACATTCTTCACTTGTGTGTAACCTGGTTCCCTCTCCATGACACGGCGATCACTAACCTTAAAGGAAGTGCCACACTCTGCCCAGGCAAGGATGTGAAAACCAGTCTGTGTCAAACATGGGTCTTAGTACTTTGTGTTTGTTTTTGTTTTTTTATTGCTGTGAGGAAGGTGACATCATGCTGAAATGTCACTGCAGCTTTCACATCTCTTATCGCAGCCATTGTCAAAGCCGGAAGCCATGTTTGCAGCGGCGACATTCATTCAAACACCAGACAAAGTGAAAGAGGCTTCACAGGAGTTACACTCTGAGAAACTTCTCAGTAACAGCTTTGTAATTAAACTGGTCAGAAAACTACACAGACTGAAATCCTCTTTTGTAACGGAGAGATAAAACCAGTGTCTTCTTTTTTAAGACCAAACAGGAAACATCTCTGAGATCTGAGAGTGTGTGAATTAACTGTGAGTTGCTTTAAATCATCGCTCCTTGGCTGATGAGTGTATTTGTTAAACACAGGAGGAAGGTTTTCCTCTATTACCATTTCCAGACAGATTTGCATGCCCACTCTCTTACACACACACACACACGCTCTCCACCATCTATTTTAGGACCTGCAGGAAGCCCTTTCATTCACAATGAACAGCCAGTCATAAAACAGGAAAGAGACGGATGGCCTGATTACAATGAAAAAAAAAAGGTAGCCCGTCCCTTGAAATGAGGGAAAACAAACAGACAGATGCTGTGACTTCACCACGGTGAGGTCTGTCGGACTGGTTTTCAGTGGAAACCTCGTAGTGAAACAGAGCTGTGGGCTAAAGCCAGTGTGACTTCAGTGAGCTGGAATTTGAGTGAAAGCAGGTCAAACCAGTGGAGCTACAAACAACGCTGAAACTTATATGGTGATCTATTTCAGCCTGTCTGAGCCAGTGCTGCTGCTTTTAGCTTAGCTGGAGGATTTGGCTGGTGAATGCCAAGAGCACAAAACCTTTCAATAGACGTAAGCTACTTCATAACAAAGGCAGGAAGATAGGGCATCGAAGCAGCCCTTTAGTTTCAGCCTGTCTTAAAGCTCTGTGTTACTTCTTTCTTGAAGGTAACTGTAAGTACGGCTGTCAAAGTTGAAACACATTCATGTTTATCACTGCCTGCATAATAATGATACAATATCCATTACTGTAATGTTTGAATGGTATCAAAACAATGGATTTTCTTATGATTGTTGATGGCAGTAATGCTCCACACATTCTCACAGCCCTGTGGAAAGTTACAGGTTTGTTTGTTTGCTGGTGGGATTTTTTCAGCCTTTTGTGTGTCTTTCTGCTCTGCTCTCCATCACAGACACTGCTCACTCTCTTCATTCACAGGTTGATGAACATAGATGTTTTTAGGCCTGTCACAATTTTGCTAGACGATCATTTTCCAAAATATTATTGCAGATAAACAATATTATTGTCAATATTATTTTGATTTTTTTTTTTCCATTTTTTCATTGATATAATTATGATAAATGGGATAATAAAGTGAGTACACCATATCAAAAGCAAGAAACTTTAATTTCTTAAGAGTATTTAACTGTAATTAAAAAGTCAGGATCTTTTAAATAAAATAAATTAAACAAAAAATATAATAAATTTAAGAAACAAGAAAGAGAAAAAAATACAATGAAAATGAAATGGACTCTCTTTTAGAAAAAAATACATGTCAATGAAAATAATTCATACTAATCAAAAACAATAAAACATTTTGGTCGAAAGAGAGGAGGAAAACAAACATGCATGCACGTGTCAGTTTATCGAGGCTGGCAAACTTACCAAGGACGTTTTTATTTATCGTTAGGTTAATGGATTTATTGATTATCGTGACAGGCCTACTTGTGGGCGTCTTTCTGCTCTGCTCTCCATCACAGACACTGCTCACTCTCTTCATTCACAGGTTTTCACACAGACGTTCTCTTCTGTCTTCTTAAAGTAATCAAAAATGCTTTAAATACCAAGTTTAACCTGGCTGTCACAACCTGTTGGCTCTTGCTGGACGCCAAAACTCAAACAGAGGCTTGCCAGTGCCAGCTCTAGATAAGTCTATGACTGTATATTCTGTTTGCATTAGTACCTGATTCTCAACCATTACTGAACACCATCTCCAACACATGTTCTGCTTGGGTACCATTCTTGATTTAATTTTAGGGTACATTAATTGAATGTGAAGTGAGGAATCATTAAAACTTCAAATTCTGATCAATAAAATTCTCTGGAAATGATTAAGACAACCAGAACTCTAAAATATACATTCAAAGGTCAATGAAAGTGCGTAGTAAAGAAGCATGATCTTGGAAAGAAATGCTCACTGAACAGAGGGAGTTAATTTACATGAGCAGCTGATGCACTCTGGGTGTAATTGCCAAGACTCTGGCAGCTCTCCAGTGAAGTGGCAGCATCAGAAATACCAGCAAAAGGTGGTGACTCACAGTTACATTCTGCATCACTATCATTAGTCCCCTGACAAACCATTAATGTTACTCTGCTGTAATAGCTTCCTGTGCAAAATGCTCAGTGACATGACCTCATTGCATAAACGTCTCTGATAAGTGATCCTACAAGACCAGAATTCAGTACAACTATAAAGAAAATAGGCAGAAAATGTGGCTCATTAGAGATTATTTTTGTTTATATCGATTTTAAATTTCAAAACATATATCAGTTTAAAAAACGGTTACACAGGTTTTTAAAACTGTTCTTCTCTTACATTTGAACGCATCATTATGGAAATTTATTGACCTTTTTCCAAGAGTCATTTTGAGTGACTCAACTGAACAAATCACATTATAACGCTACCCTTGATTAATTTGCTAAACAGCCTTTAAAGAGTTTGGTCATGAGTTTGGGTGTAATCACCACGCCTGCTTTAAGTAGAGGAGGAGGAGGAGGGTGGATTCAACCATCTTCACAAACAACTGACACCCACATTTATTTTCTGTGCAGTCTGGTCACTGTTGGCTGGGAGTTGAGTTTTATTTAAACCTTATTGGATAAGTGATTAACGTTTGTGAATGAATGATCTGACTAAGCAGACAAGCATCAACTCAAGATCTCACGTTACATCGACAAGACTCAATGGCAGAATTTCTGAGCTGAATTTTTTTTTAGGTTTAAAAAATGTTATAAAATGTGGAATTGGGTCCTTAATAGTACTGTGTTCATGATACACTATTTCTCTGGGACAAAGCAGAAGCTCTGATAAAGGAGCAGAACCCTCTATTTACACCAACCCCACTCAGTGCAAGAGCACTGAAAAAATGAGCCACAGCAAACCACCTCAAAAGAAAACAAATCCCATAATTTCACCAAGGAATGAGGGGAAATTAGGCATAGCATATTCCCACATTATTTTACTCAGTGGGGCCATGAGATTACATCAGTATATATAGTAAATACAAATTAAAATTGGTTTCACCAAAGTACTACACTGTTTTTTTATTCATGTTATGACAACAATCCTTTTTTTTCTGAACTGTAACACACAGTCTGAAGCCACAGAGCCTTCATCATTAGCTTGTTGTTTTTCTCATAAGCATATGACAGCCTTTAAGTAATACTCCGGGATGGAACAAGTTGGGTCCTATCACAAAGTTTAGGGCAGAAATTACCCCTACAGCAGTGTTTGGGTGCAGCAGAAGCCCAGAGCGCTCACACCAAACACCCCCTCCCTGCTCCTCTGCCGGTTTCCTCTGCACTCAGACAGGGTCATTTTTTACTTGACCAAAAACACAAATAAATGGACTCCCCCCCCTGCATTCACGCTTTATTCAGAGAATTGTCAGCGCGTTACGTTCACACAAAAACACCGCTAAATAAGGCTCTAGTTCTCATCATGGTGTAAAATGGTGCTACCTCCGCTGCAGAGCCACAGCTGGCTACGAGGCGCTCTCAGCTTAGTGTATCAGTCCGTGCGTGCGGCGTGCCATATATAAACAAACACAGGTAGTCTGCCAGGACAAAGAGACACGATGAGAACTAGCGCCTTATGTAGCGGTGTTTTTGTGTGAAAGTAACGCGCTGAAAATTCTCTAAATAAAGCATGAATGCAGACCGATATCAGATTTTTTCGGTTGGAGTCCGTTTATTTGTGTTTTTGGTCAAGTAAAAAATGACCCTGTCTGAGTGCAGAGGAAACCGACTGAAGAGCAAGGAGGGGGTCTTTGGTGCGTGCGCCCTGGGCTTCTGCTGCACAAAAACACTGCTGTAGGGGTAATTTCTGCCCTAAACCTTGTGATACGACCCAACTTGTTCCATCCTAGAGTATCACTTTAAGGCACCCAATGCAACATACAAAATAAGTAACCAATTACTGACATAGTTTCCTCATCCTCGCCTCGTGCAAATAACTGATTCATCATGCAGCTCTCCATAGAGTAAATTCTCATTAAAAGCCGTTAAATTGAGCTGACGGCTGCAACTGACTTGAAAAGATAAGCAGTCACTCAGCACATTCGAACCATTCCTGATGACCTAGAGGGAGTCCCATCTGTGGATTTAACCTGAATGCTCTTCCTTCAAAGGAAAGCAGCATCTTGCTCAGCAGAAAGAAGACCTATGCATGCCCGGTACATGTAAAGTTCAATGCGGGCCAAGGAAGGATGTGCGCTGCAATGTGCTGAGGCTTGCAGCACTTCACTACAGCACTCCACAACAGGAAACCAGGGAGCCATTGTCTACCAGGACTGAAACAACAGGCCTGCCCAGTGCTGCCTCCTCCACAACCATGTGACACAGGAGGGGGACATGTGACCAGCCCAGGGGTGAGGAGCCTTCACTGTTAGATAAGGCGTAAGGGGGAAGGAGGACTGCATGTGTTCCTGGACCCTGTTCATCTTCACTCACTCTCTCTAGTTCTGCTGAGGTGGTTTTAGGACTGCAGTTTCCTTTTTCTTCCAAATGCACCGTTTATCTCCCATTCAGACAGATCTGCAGAATGTCAAGTGTTCAGCAGATCTGTATCCTCAGCAGCCTGTCACGAGATATCAGCTGGGCAGTTACTAGCACAGATCAAAGTGCAGCGTGCGAACTTGTAAGGTGATGTTTAAAGAGCATGGCACAATAAACTACCGCCGCTCCCACAGAGGGAACAGCTGAGAAATAACTACTGCAAATAAATCTTAATTACCACATTTACTGAAAGATCAAAAGGCCCATGTTCTCATTAATCCAGAAAAATAAATCTTATTTAGACCACATAAATAAAATTTCCAACTGCCTTTCTTATCTGAACACTTCTCACCCTCAAATTACCATTACTACTAAACAAATTTTTCTCTATCCAATGTGGCCTTCAGGAACCTTTAATAAAAAACATCTTGAAGTGGAGTCTTTTTTATTCCATGACTTAAGCAATGAAAGTATCTGGATCATAAAAATAATGCACAAGGTGCTTCTTATAATTGTGAACCCTGAACAGTGAATGCTAAATGTTTTTGTTGTTTTAACAATGATGACCTCAAATCTGAAATGAGAGTTTTCAGTCAAGACAAATTTTCATTAAAGCTCCAGTGAAGAACTTTTATATGAAATGATTCTGGTGCCCCCTACAGACAAGGTGGCACTGCTTTTATTTTTCAACATAAAAATCTGATCCTTCATTCTACAACCTGTCAAACATATCACTCACTTACAGGTTATGAAGAGGTATCATCAGTATGATTTTAAGTCTTTTTTGCAACAAGAGAAAATCTTCTCACAAGACTTTGAGTTTGTATTTGGTTTTTAAATTCAGGATGTTGTCTGTTCAAAAGTCCAAACGAGTCTACGTCAGCACCAGAATTACTAGACTTTTGAAACTATTCTCAGTATTTATCTATTTATTTATTTATTGGGCCCACATTATCAATCAGATGTTGCATCTGAGCTGTACCACCACCGACCACGAGCTAAGCCTGTTGCTATTACCATGATGTCACAATGCTCTACCACCCAGGTGTAAACAAGCACAGATGCATTGTGTCAGTATTTTACGCCAGAAAATGGAGATAAAGTTATAAAGCTGTGTCTGGTTTATCTGGCATAAATCCTCAAGGTGGAGAATTGGAGGATGGTGATGCTAGCTCTGCTAACCAGTAATCCTATCCACTCTGTGAACCCTGATCAGCTGCGTTAGAAAAATTGCACTCAGTTTTAAACATTTTGTTTGTTATCCTGGCTCTAGACTAATCGGTAAATTTGAATACAACTTTCTGTTCAAATGACATGATTTTTTTTGGGGACATCTCTAATTTAAAAGGGACTCTTGTCAACATAATGTAAACTAAATATGTAATTTGCTGTTTTTTCTTCTCTGGCTTTTGTATAGAGTAAATGGATACCACTTTCTTGCAAAACATTCTTTATGTGTAAAGAAAATAGGATGAGAAAGAGAAAGCTAGGTTCCTATAGAGTTGCATGAAAACTGTGTCATGACCGGCTCTGGTTCATGAGGTTATGCCTGTGCTTTTCCCCTCCACAAATTATCCATATTTCTTTTTTTTTGGCACTGGGAAGAAGTCCTGTCTTGTCAGACCCTGTTAACTAGACGTTTGCATAACGATCCTTTGTCAACAACTAACAAGCAGCATGTTTCCATAACAAATATGGGATTCACTTTAAGTGATTGGGTAAAGGGGGAAGGGGTTGACTCCCAGGTATAAGGAAGAGTCCCGTTTTATGGCAACTTCGTCAATGCTACGTTAAAAATGAGAATACTGAGCTGCCTGTATCTTTTAGAATCCGTTTTAAGGTTCTTTTATTAGTTTTTAAATCTCTTAACGGTCTTGCTCCTGCATATTTATCAGATTTGCTTTTACCATATGAACCATGTAGAGCCCTCAGGTCATATTTTTAAAGGCAGACTCAAGACCTACCTCTTTGATTTCGCTTTAAGCTGATTGTATTTAATATTATTTTATGTTACATGTAACTTATTTTAACCCTTTTATTTTTTTATTATTACATTTCAGTCAGATTTTTATTTTATTTTATGTATTATTTATTTATTTTTTTTTTATTTTTACTTGGAATTTTATTTTTTTGTTAAATGCTTCTCCAATTTTAGCTGAATTTATTTACACACCTGATGTTACCCAATCTCATTTTACAATATTATTTATCTAACTTTTATTCTATACTGTTATATTATTTTATTTTATTATTTATTTACTCATTTATTTATCTTACCCTCTAGCATTTTCCAGTATTTTTAAGTATCATATTACTTTTAGCTCCTGTGTTTCCTCATTTTTAATACAAGATGACGTTTCCTCAGTCCTCTTATTCTGCTCTCTGTCAGAATTTCCTTTTCATGTCTTCATGTGTTTGAGTAAGTGAGTGTGTATGTTGAATATGGTTTGGGGGTGGGGGGGATTATGGGGGTCTTATGTTTTCATTTCATGTAATTATGCAATCTCTGCATTTTGTTCCACTTATTACTTTATTTTATCTTTTTCTCATGTGAAGCACTTTGTATTACAAAATCCTGTATGAAAAGTGCTATACGAATTAAGTTTTATTGATTGTTTGATTGATACTAGATCTTTTGAAATTAAAATGCTTAAAAACCTTCTGTTTACATGTAATGATCCTAAAACAAATCAAATCATTTCTTTCATATTTAACTTAGAGTCTTTTAATGATAACCTTATTTTTCTGTGGTGCTTATGTCTGTGTAAGATAAGTGATGCCAGAAGTTACAGGGATGTTTCTTGACACCTGATAAATCAAAGTTCTTCTAACTCGAGTCCACACTACTCTATATAAATGAGTGACATATAAATCTGCAAGCTATGCAAGTTGACCGGATGACTGAGGACACACATGCATAAACTTTGAGGAAGAGAGGGAGGTAAAAGGACTGAGAGAGTGAATGCAGATGGAAGTCACTTTCTTTTAAGCAACATCCGTCTCTGCATGAGCTCCCTACATTTGATCGAGCAGACTTTAAATCCTGGTACAATCAGCACGCTGAGTGCCATGTGTTCACATCACAGACTGTAGACAACAAGATACCTTTCAGTTGTATCTTTAAGTTCTGGTTAAAATGAATCAAAACAAGCTAAATGGTGCTTCTCATGCTAATTGCCTGAGGAAAAAAAACAAAGCCTTCACTATAAATGTTTTAACTCAGTAAGGCTAGTGTTGCTAATTTATCACATCTCCTTTAAAGGGTTTTTAGTTTCTTACAGTGAATGTTTTTTGTTTGGAAATGAAAAATAAATACTTATTCTCAAGTGATTGTGTAGTTAAGATGATTACATGCTCATGTCACATCTGCAGGCAGTATGGTGGTGCGCTTAAAGCCACAGTCATTAATCAAGATTAACTTTAAGATGAAAAGTAAACTTGGCTATCTTAAAACAGGTCTGCTGGGCCTTTATGCTGCAACAGCTGTGTGGAAAATCATGACAGCACCAAAGCAGAACCAGAGCTTAAGTCTGGTCTCTCTAGGATCCAGTGTCTCCACTGTTCATAAAGTAGCCTAAGCACTCCCTGCTCACTTATTGCATCACATACGAGCTGA
Organism: Halichoeres trimaculatus; assembly: GCF_033239565.1. Classification (NCBI taxonomy): domain Eukaryota; kingdom Metazoa; phylum Chordata; class Actinopteri; order Labriformes; family Labridae; genus Halichoeres; species Halichoeres trimaculatus. Next base: position 31,360,562 of record NW_027437184.1, read on the forward strand.
CAAACTGGCAGCCCAACTCCTCAGGACAAACTGTCAGAGCTGATTGGGAAACACTTCTAAACGCTGAGGTAACTGTGGCAAATAATCTGCCCATGGATGTTAATATTCTGCATGATTTGCTGAAGTGATGCATGCTGTGAAACATGCATGAAACAGCATATGCAGGTCATGCATTAGTGATAGTAGCTGGAGATCCTTTGGGAGATCCTTCGTCACACAAAATGACCTTGTGAAGTGGAATTGACACACATGAGGAGGAGCAAAAGTCAGTCACTGGCAGCTTATGTCACTGACAACAGATTGCATTACTACAAGAAACATGAATGAAACAAGCTGTTTCAATCGACTGCAGAAATGAATTTAGAAATCTGAGTTATACCACTATAGCTCTCTTAACTTGAAAATAAATATCAGTTAAATATAAACCATAGAGAAGACAGTTAATCACCTCCTCTGTTCTGCTCTCTTTATATTCCTACTCCTACAATCCAGAGCACTACATAAAAGAAGCAAAACTCATTCCACTATCATTTGTGACTATCTGCAGAGAAGAGCTTTGTGTGGCTCTGTTGTGCAGCTCAGTCACCATATAATAAATTATGATAGGCCTGTATAAACTCCTCAACCTGTCACATGGTAAAGGCCTCAGAGGTGACTTTTCCTCGTAGCAGGAAGATATAATTAAAACCTGGAGGCCTCAGCTCAAACATTTACTCTGCCATCGAAGGTCACAATCATCTACAACAATGGAGCTGTCCGTGACCTCTGACCTCTTTCCAGAGATCAATGTCAAAGCACTGGTTTGAGTGAGAAGTCAGTTTTGAGCAGACAGACAGCCTCTGGGAAATTTAGTAAACCCCGGTTAAAGACAAGAACAGCCTGTGTCACAAGCAGGGAATTAAATAAACACCTGCCACCACCTGCCAAACGCAGGATGAATGTTGACTGTGGCAGGTGAGACATTCAGGTCACCTGTGAGGATGTCAGACGGGTTTGTCTTGCATGAGTGATTTTTAGGGATATTGTTGTGTAACATGCTCCACATGTGTTCTGTGTTTCTACAGGTGTCTCTAACCTTGGGTTTTTATCCATTCTTCATACTTTTCCACTGAGTGTTTCAGACATGCCTGATAAAAGACTGGGAGAGCAGTTGAAACATTTTACAACCTAACAAAGAGGAATGAGAGGATTGTTCCAAACTGTGGTAGTTTGTCTCATGGATACATACAGGCCAAAAGCAATCAGTAAGTTCATGAAACCTCAAATCTTCTGCCAGTCAAGGCAACATGACAAAAACAACAGGACTATACATGTGATCCTCTTTAAGTCCCCTGGCACACAGATCACATTTCTCGTTTGAAGCTATGCAGCAGCACCAAAAGTCGCAATAATTTATTCATTACATCCTGAAAGTTAGCACTACAGAGTCGGTCCATAAGCTTAGAGAGTTTCCACTTCCTCAATGTGGCCAAGCAGCAGTTTAACTGAGGTGATAGCAAAGGTGTGGCCCTTTCAACTAAGCAGAAAGTCCAGCTAGAACACCTGATCATTCAATATTGTTTTCAGATTTGTAACACCAGCTTTACTTCAGCCATATCAAAGCCAGGGTTTGCCTCACAGACAGGATCAGAAGTCTTTTCTCTCTCAGTGCATTTTTGAGCTCCAGCCAAGTTTTACAAAGTCACTGTACAAGCCAACACACCACATGACTACTACAACCAGCCAGTGTGATATCCTGCTGAGCTTGGGTAATCATAGTCAAATTGTTGGGCTATGTTTCTTTCTAGAAGCCCCATGTGGGCATACATCTTTCTGGTAATGTCCACTGTTTTTCCAGTATTCTGGTTCTATTTATTGTGGCATCTTGTGTCCCCTCTCCTCTGCATAGTAATGAGTCAAAAAATAGCTTGTTCGATTTGAGAAAATGGGTTATGGTAATCTTATGTTTAATCGACATCTTGGGAAAATCTCTGAAACTAACTTATTATCACTTGGCTTAAGCATGAGAAAAAGTTCAAACTCAGAACAGGTTCTTTGTTTCTGAGATTCAAGGATTAGATGATGATTCAACAAGAATTTTGGTTCTGCTGTTATGTATATAACAGCAATCTAAATCTTTAAAGATTAACCATAGTGAAAGTTTTGCAGCTCACAAAAGTTGAACTCGCAATTGAACACCTACAGACATAATGTAACATTACTTGTGATGTTGCCATCAACAAAGGTAAAGGATCATAGAAGGCTGTAGCAATCAGTCCACTAACAAACAAGGTGAAGGGACCGTGATTTAGTAAAGTGCAACATGTGCAACAAGGACTTTGCATGCAAATCAGTCACTATGAATCATGTGTTTCAAACTTATTGTTAGATTCAAGTTCAGAGAGCACTTCTTAGTGCAAGGTTTGTGGGGTTTTTTGCCTTTATATCACTGTCAAAGAAATTAAGATTAATTTTCAAAAATGCAGAAATAAAAAGAGAAATATTTTCAGAGATTATAGTTCAATCTTAAAGAGCATAGATCGATCAACAGCAAAGGTAGGCTAATTCCTGCTCTTAAAATATCAATTAGAAAAAAGAAGGAAAAAGAAAAAATAACTCTTTAAACACACGAGTCTGAATCAAGTATCAGTAAGATCCAAAATCAATAAGCTGAATCGAAAAGTCTGGTATATTACCAAACCCCATGTCAACGTCAATCGTGCAGGTTATAATGAATTAAATATTAAACACGTCATCTGTTTTCCTGTAACCTTCACTCTGCAATTCCTCTGTGATAGGACGGGAGTTCACCACGTAAAGATATACAATAGTTCTTAATAACAAATCAATTGACAGTTACCCATATCGCAATATGAGCAGCAACCATCCCTACTGAAACTTAGCGTTAGCTGTGTGTAAGCACTACGGGAAAACTACTTTTTTCTTCGTCAATATACAGAACAAGTTAACAAGTGAACTACTGACAGAACAAAACTACAGAGAAATATGAGTTTGAGTTTACTTTAGGGCTTAAAATGAGTATTTTCCAAATTTATTTAACGAACGAGTGTGGGTGGCCAAACAGTTAGCAAGAATGCTAGATGCTAACTAAGATAAACGTCATCCGCCCTGTCAAGCTAGTTAGCATAGCTCGCAAAAGCTAACTTAGCTTGCTAGCAACTTGGGTTTTCAAAGTGTCTGTAGCCGCTGAAAATCTCGAAGTTATTGGGACTGGAATACAAACTTAGGGCAGGAATATAGACATTCATTCATCCATTTACCTGCAGGTGCTCCTGAAAGCGAATAGGCAGGATCTGAGCCATGGCGGTTCCTCTCTCTCTCTCCTCCGGTTTCTTCTAATGCTAACAAACTACGGCTTCTTCTTTCAGATCCTAGCCGGACAGCCAGGGAGCCTCTACTCTAAAGTCCAAGTTAATTAATTCAAAGGCTTCCGAAAAAACGTCTTGTCGGTGTGATGGTACTTTTCAATTCGTCCCAAAGCTGTTTACTTGCTGTCGTCCCCTGGCTAACGACCGACCGACTGACACTACACCGACTCCCCGGACCTGCAATGGCGGAGGAGCTTGGTCAGCGGAGAAACATCCCGGAAATGGAAGTTCACTCAATGAGGCGGATGAATACGCAATCACACTTTTAATAAAACAGCAGGACGGTGTATGAATTTAAGTATCAGCTTTGATATTCATTTCAGCCAATATTTTCTTGACAATGCATAACCGTTACACAATAATTTAAACTAAAACTGTAGAAAGGCAATTATAACACTGGAACTACTTCTTTCTGTTCGCCCTTTGATTTTTGCCACATCATTCGTCTTAGCAAATTGACGTCATTCAACGTGTTGTACACTTGTTCCTTTCAGCCAATCAGAGCGTCCTGATTCCAGAAACCTAGAAATTCAACTTAATTTCTGAAGCATGAGTTGTACCAGCAACAAATGCCCACGAGATATATGATATACCCATCATTAATAGACAGGAGCTTTTAAGTATTACCTTACTGTAACTGTACCCTAAGTGAGCTGAAAAGCACAATTTTTAAATTTTCCATACAATTGTTGGTCAGCATATTTACCTGAGTAGCCAATGTTGATGATGGTATGCAATACTGATGCTGCACAATATCACTTAATCATTCCTGATGATTTGCTCACTTTGTGCCCTGTGCTTTATTGGGAGAAAAAAGACATTTTTTTGTGCACAGTGATCAAACAATTAACATCAAAATACTTTTTCCAAGTTGGTATTCTCGACAACGACCTTATAATATCAATGTAAAAACTTACATCATAGTTTATAAAAGCAAGGTTTACCTTAAAGAATGGAATTTTACCTCCAACTCTTATCATTTGGACCTTTATTTATTATTTTGTGTGTGAGTGGCACATCTTTTGTTAGCATAAGCATTTGCAAGGAGTAGACTACATGTGATTAAGCTGCCTGCTGCCTGCAAATCATTTAGGGATGTGATTACATTGCGGTATATTTTTTCTAATCACTCCTTTTCCCATTTATCTTTTCTATTTTTTTGTTTGTGCATTAATTTTATTTAAATATAACCAAATCATTATAAAAATTGTGCTAAAACCCCTCTCATAACAAAATGGCAATATGAATAAATGGAGAAGCACACCATTTATTATTATTGCAACACACTCAGGCTACACCAATAATTAAACCATGGTTAAAGTCTGCATGCAACACTATATATGACAAAGACATTTTTGAAGAAACCAAACCTCTGACCTCAGCATTTTCACTCAAATAAGTATCTTTTTCTGTCCTTTTCTTTTGAAAATCTGAAAGAGAAAAAAACAACTTGTAGGCTAAAGAGAAAGGTACATTTTATGTGCATTGGTCCAAAACATCCAAATATCTGTTGGGTGGAGTGTGCACTCAAGTGATCATTTCCCTTTTTTACATCCACAACTTCTGTTGGCAAAGGATGTTAACTTATTGCTCAATGTAAAACAGAGTGCTGGGAAAGCTGTTCCTCAAACAAGCTGACCCTCAGCAGAGATGTCATCCTGCTGAGCCAGCACGAACTGCTTCTGAAGAAATGAATGGTCGCAGGATGTGAGTACATACTATTTGTCAATCTCACGTCAAGATGTCCGAGGAATGCAGAAAGATGCAAAAAATGTTTGCGTGCAAGAGCATGGGGACACTGGAGAAAAGAGCAGCTACTAATGTTGTTTTGATAGTTAGAAATAAATCTAAGTAGAAACAAATATTTGAATAGAGAGAGAGAGGCAGCCAAATAAAATGATGTGCTTCAATATCTGCACTTCCCTTAACTGTGAGCTTTAACTCCAAAGTAATATGTTTTGAATTATAAAACATAAGTGGTTTAATTTTGGAGTAGGCAATCATTAAGCAAGGACTAAAAGATCATTTCAGGATTGCATAGAGCTCAAACAGAAACTTTGGAAATGTTCTTTTCCAGAGGAGCTTAATTGATGGGATTTGATTTCCACCTGTGGCCATGTCTGATAAACCTTGACTGAGTAATTTGTTTACTGATCTGAGAGGCCGGGAGCGTAATGGAGGCCATCCTGAATAGACCATTCAAGAAGCTGTTGCCATGGATTCATAGAGCGAGCAGGACACACAGGAAACAGACACACAGAGGAGCCATGTGTGTCACGCTAAAAGAGCAGCCTCTGCACTCTCTGCATGGATGTCACATATGCAGGCCCTCTAGTAGCTCTGAGGCATCTGTCCTTGCCTTACAGTCTCTTTGACACAGTGTCCCCGTCTCTGTCTGGTGTCTTTCACCTCCTGCAGCCTAAGCGGGAGTCAGCTGAGTCCACAGAAGAGCAAACATGTCAGGTCCTGAGCTGTGTGTGGAAAACAGGATCAACCACACAAAAGGTAACTGTAGTGTCTCCTTTACAGATAGTTGACCGTTAGTGCACTGCAGCTCTTTGGCAGGGACATGAGCACAGATGGGAGCTCTGTGTCTTCCTGTGGCTGGGAGGATCCCACCAGGGATGACTGAGCAGGACTGACACTTGGATCACAACCAGTACTGAGAAGTCCCATAGACACCCTACTGGCTCTTTCTGCCTCCATGTGTCTTTCTCAATTATCCTCCCTGCTGTACTGAAACACAGAAGAGGTTGGGGAAGGTCACACAAACATACTAACCACACATACTCTCTCTTATAGATTTATGGAGCACGGTTATGGAAATTTAGACTTTTACAAAACACAGCTGTTTTCATAACACCTGGCATCTGTCCACCAGAGACAGGATGACTTAACAACTCAACAGTGTGCATATTTTGTGTTGTTCTTCTGAGATTATTTATTTAAAGGGGGATATTGGGCTTTTCTTACAGGTTTATACTGACTCTCTGGTACCCTTGTATCGTGATTTACCCCCTATTTTTCTTATCCTTACCCCTATTCCAGCCTCGGTCTGCAACCCTTTGTTTCAGATGCTGTCTCTTTAAGCCCCTGCTGCTTCACAACCCCCCCTCCCCTCTCTTTGGCCCACCCTCCTGGAGGCCTTCAGGGGCAGAGCAATGGGCAGACCTTGGTGTTTGAGGCCCACCCCTCCAACTTGTGATGAACCACTTAAGAGATCCTTGTAGTTTCAGTCTTGAAGAGCTCATGCTATTTCTTTTAGGATAGAGTGTGTTGATGTGTTTACAGACAGATTCAGAGATTCCTACAACATATAAATACGCAGAGGTTTGTAAATCAGAAACTGTTTAGTACGAACATTAAGCATTATCATTTATCCACTCTTCTCTGTCTTTTGCTCATCTCAAAGGGCAATACTGACAAAAGATGCTGCAAAATTACGTACCAATGACACCCTGGAAATCTGAGAAATCACCTCTTATGGTCTCCTGCCTGTTACATTGTAACAACTATAAGGAAAATGCTTGTACATAATTTGGGGGGTCTTTTTACTGACAGACAGATCGACTACACTTTTGCTATTGAGCTGCGTTCTTAAACAAAGTTCAAGTTCAGTTGAGAAAGGAATCCTTCTTTTGACTCAAAGAAATAAACACAGATTGAATTGGAAGAATTCTTAAGTGAGTCACACTTTCTTTTGTAAGAAGAAAGTGAAAAACACAGTTTACAAATGTTTTGGTGCACTAATAGTACAAAAAGTTGTTTAATTTTGATGCTTACAAGTTGGCCACTTTTTCTCCTTGAACCCAGATCTCACATTCTTTATTTATTTATTTATTTATTTATTTATTTATTTATTTATTTACAAGTGTCATTGAAGTAATTTATGTGCATACACAGAAGATTAAAGCACAGCTCAACCTTTGGACGTCACTTGAGATGAAGTTACTAATTGACTGCGAGCAGGCCTTTGCACCTTACATGTGAGAGGAAGAAGAGTGTTTCACCAGTTATTGCTGGCAGTACAAGGAGACACCAATGAAGTAAGATGACTGTAAATTAAAAAACTGGTTTAACTCCTACTCAGAGTTTGGGTCTACTTGTGATACTAGAGGAATGGATTCAAACGTGTAGCCTGATGTAACTTTTCTGTGGCTCGAAAACAAATAACGACTGTAATGTCTTGTTATAAAAATGCTTTTAACATGTACTATTAACTCTTTGAGTCAACCCCCCCAAAACTCTTCACACTGCATTTCCACTTGAGACTACTCATCATTTCATCACATGGTGTCAAATGTGAAGACAGATAATTGGATTTTGTCGCCATCTAGTGGACTCTTGACTTCAGGATATGTGTTGTGGTAGTTTCAAATGAGTAGAGAGGGATTAAGGATTCTCATGTTCTTATAGCCAAACAACAAAATTATAACTTCTGTTATGGCAGCCATGAGACATAAACACATGTGAAGGTTTCAGTTTTTTCTTTTGGTCCAGCTCCTGGTATCATTATTGCAAGGAGCCCCTCATGACTTCTGTCTATTGGGGCAGTGGAGCATCCAGGAAATACTACAGTCTTCTTTTGATTCATTTCTATCACTTTAAATTCCAGATTAGTAAATAATGTTAACATCATTTTCTGCCCAAACCTAGAACAATCCTATACCCCACCTCACCGATTCCCTTCTCAAGGCCACCATAGATCAGGGTTAGAAGAACTCCCTCTTGGATTAAACTGTAGCCTGTATCCTATGCTCAGGGAGTCTTAAGGCTGGATGAATGCTTTTCTGAATGCAACTCTCTATTTGGAATATCTCCATGAAGGAGTTACCCCATTGTTACCAAACCAGGGAGTGTGTTTCCATCTCAAGGTTAGTTTTTTCCTGGCAGCAGCCTTTATGTCATGTTTCTGTTACAGTCAGGTCAAAAAGGAGTAATCATTGAGCAAAGCAGAGCGTTGGATCCTAACTCTGAGTATGTTGCTCACTGTGAAAGACATGTACTTCTAATATTTCACCACACCTGGGCCTTGCCAATACACACTCCTAGACGAGGAATCAAGTAAAGCAAGGTCATAACTGGGGGAAGAGATAAACACGATAGAATGACATTTTACTGTGGAATTACTAAATGAGCCAGTAGTCCACTTTAATGAGAGGCTAAATACAGGCCATATAACCCTGGTGAAATAGCCCTCACGAAAATGCAATTTTTACAAAAATCGGATCCCAGACCCGGTTCTGAGAAAACCCACTGGGGACGACCCTAGGGACCTGACTGACGCACCCTAGAAGTTTTGGAGCCCTCCAACTACGTTTCTTGGAGTTACAGCCACTTTAATGAGAGGCTAAATACAGGCCTTATAACCCTGGTGAAATAGCCCTCACGAAAATGCAATTTTTACAAAAATCCGACCCCAAACCCAGTTCTGAGAAAACCCACTGGGGACGACCCTAGGGACCTGACGGACGCACCCTAGAAGTTTTGGAGCCCTCTGACTACGTTTCTTGGAGTTACAGCCACTTTAATGAGAGGCTAAATACAGGCCTTATAACCCTGGTGAAATAGCCCTCAGGAAAATGCAATTTTTACAAAAAACGGACCCCAAACCCGGTTCTGAGAAAACCCACTGGGGACGACCCCAAGGACCTGACGGACGAACCCTAGAAGTTTTGGAGCCCTCCGACTACGTTTCTTGGAGTTACAGCCACTTTAATGAGAGGCTAAATACAGGCCTTATAACCCTGGTGAAATAGCCCTCACGAAAATGCAATTTTTACAAAACTCTCATCCCAAACCCGGTTCTGAGAAAACCCACTGGGGACAACCCCAAGGACCTGACAAACGAACCCTAGAAGTTTTGGAGCCCTCCGACTACATTTCTTGGAGTTACGGCCCCTTTAATGAGAGGCTAAATACAGGCCTTATAACCCTGGTGAAATAGCCCTCACGAAAATGCAATTTTTACAAAAATCGGATCCCAAACCTGGTTCTGAGAAAGCCCACTGGGGACGACCCCAGGGACCTGACGGACGCACCCTAGAAGTTTTGGAGCTCTCCGACTACGTTTCTTGGAGTTACGGCCCCTTTAATGAGAGGCTAAATACAGGCCTTATAACCCTGGTGAAATAGCCCTCACGAAAATGCAATTTTTACAAAAATCGGATCCCAAACCCGGTTCTGAGAAAACCCACTGGGGACGACCCTAGGGACCTGACGGACGAACCCTAGAAGTTTTGGAGCCCTCCGACTACGTTTCTTGGAGTTACAGCCGCTTTAATTAGAGGCTAAATACAGGCCTTATAACCCTGGTGAAATAGCCCTCACGAAAATGCAATTTTTACAAAAATCGGATCCCAAACCCGGTTCTGAGAAAACCCACTGGGGACGACCCTAGGGACCTGACGGACGCACCCTAGAAGTTTTGGAGCCCTCTGACTACGTTTCTTGGAGTTACGGCCCCTTTAATGAGAGGCTAAATACAGGCCTTATAACCCTGGTGAAATAGCCCTCACAAAAATGCAATTTTTACAAAAATCGGATCCCAAACCTGGTTCTGAGAAAACCCACTGGGGACGACCCTAGGGATCTGACGGACGCACCCTAGAAGTTTTGGAGCCCTCCGACTACGTTTCTTGGAGTTACAGCCACTTTAATGAGAGGCTAAATACAGGCCATATAACCCTGGTGAATAACCCTCACGAAAATGCAATTTTTTACAAAAATCGGATCCCAAACCCGGTTGTGAGAAAGCCCACTGGGGACGACCCTAGGGACCTGACGGACGCACCCTAGAAGTTTTGGAGCCCTCCGACTACGTTTCTTGGAGTTACAGCCACTTTAATGAGAGGCTAAATACAGGCCTTATAACCCTGGTGAAATAGCCCTCTTGAAAATGCAGTTTTTACAAAACTCGGATCCCAAACCCGGTTCTGAGAAAACCCACTGGGGACGACCCCAAGGACCTGACGGACGAACCCTAGAAGTTTTGGAGCCCTCCGACTACGTTTCTTGGAGTTACAGCCACTTTAATGAGAGGCTAAATACAGGCCTTATTACCCTGGTGAAATAGCCCTCACGAAAATGCAATTTTTACAAAACTCTCATCCCAAACCCGGTTCTGAGAAAACCCACTGGGGACGACCCTAGGGACCTGACGGACGCACCCTAGAAGTTTTGGAGCCCTCTGACTACGTTTCTTGGAGTTACGGCCCCTTTAATGAGAGGCTAAATACAGGCCTTATAACCCTGGTGAAATAGCCCTCACGAAAATGCAATTTTTACAAAAATCGGATCCCAAACCTGGTTCTGAGAAAACCCACTGGGGACGACCCTAGGGACCTGACGGACGCACCCTAAAAGTTTTGGAGCCCTCTGACTACGTTTCTTGGAGTTACAGCCACTTTAATGAGAGGCTAAATACAGGCCTTATAACCCTGGTGAAATAGCCCTCACAAAAATGCAATTTTTACAAAAATCGGATCCCAAACCCGGTTCAGAGAAAACCCACTGGGGACGACCCTAGGGACCTGACGGACGCACCCTAGAAGTTTTGGAACCCTCTGACTACGTTTCTTGGAGTTACAGCCACTTTAATGAGAGGCTAAATACAGGCCTTATAACCCTGGTGAAATAGCCCTCACAAAAATGCAATTTTTACAAAAATCGGATCCCAAACCCGGTTCTGAGAAAACCCACTGGGGACGACCCTAGGGACCTGACGGATGCACCCTAGAAGTTTTGGAGCCCTCTGACTACGTTTCTTGGAGTTACAGCCACTTTAATGAGAGGCTAAATACAGGCCATATAACCCTGGTGAAATAGCCCTCACGAAAATGCAATTTTTACAAAAATCGAATCCCAAACCCGGTTCTGAGAAAACCCACTGGGGACGACCCTAGGGACCTGACGGACGCACCCTAGAAGTTTTGGAGCCCTCTGACTACGTTTCTTGGAGTTACAGCCACTTTAATGAGAGGCTAAATACAGGCCACATAACCCTGGTGAAATAGCCCTCACGAAAATGCAATTTTTACAAAAATCGAATCCCAAACCCGGTTCTGAGAAAACCCACTGGGGACGACCCTAGGGACTTGACGGACGCACCCTAGAAGTTTTGGAGCCCTCTGACTACGTTTCTTGGAGTTACAGCCACTTTAATGAGAGGCTAAATACAGGCCATATAACCCTGGTGAAATAGCCCTCACAAAAATGCAATTTTTACAAAAATAGGATCCCAAACCCGGTTCTGAGAAAACCCACTGGAGACGACCCTAGGGACCTGACGGACGCACCCTAGAAGTTTTGGAGCCCTCTGACTACGTTTCTTGGAGTTACGGCCCCTTTAATGAGAGGCTAAATACAGGCCTTATAACCCTGGTGAAATAGCCCTCACAAAAATGCAATTTTTACAAAAATCAGATCCCAAACCCGGTTGTGAGAAAACCCACTGGGGACGACCCCAGAGACCTGACGGATGCACCCTAGAAGTTTTGGAGCCCTCCGACTACGTTTCTTTGAGTTACGGCCCCTTTAATGAGAGGCTAAATACAGGCCTTATAACCCTGGTGAAATAGCCCTCATGAAAATGCAATTTTTACAAAAATCGGATCCCAAACCCGGTTGTGAGAAAACCTACTGGGGACGACCCTAGGGACCTGACGGACGCACCCTAGAAGTTTTGGAGCCCTCTGACTACGTTTCTTGGAGTTACAGCCGCTTTAATGAGAGGCTAAATACAGGCCTTATATCCCTGGTGAAATAGCCCTCACAAAAATGCAATTTTTACAAAAATCGGATCCCAAACCCGGTTCTGAGAAAACCCACTGGGGACGACCCTAGGGACCTGACGGACGCACCCTAGAAGTTCTGGAGCCCTCCGACTACGTTTCTTGGAGTTACAGCCACTTTAATGAGAGGCTAAATACAGGCCTTATAACCCTGGTGAAATAGCCCTCACGAAAATGCAATTTTTACAAAAATCGGATCCCAAACCCGGTTCTGAGAAAACCCACTGGGGACGACCCCAGGGACCTGACGGACGAACCCTAGAAGTTTTGGAGCCCTCTGACTACGTTTCTTGGAGTTACGGCCCCTTTAATGAGAGGCTAAATACAGGCCTTATAACCCTGGTGAAATAGCCCTCACGAAAATGCAATTTTTACAAAAATCGGATCCCAAACCCGGTTCTGAGAAAACCCACTGGGGACGACCCCAGGGACCTGACGGACGCACCCTAGAAGTTTTGGAGCTCTCTGACTACGTTTCTTGGAGTTACGGCCCCTTTAATGAGAGGCTAAATACAGGCCTTATAACCCTGGTGAAATAGCCCTCACAAAAATGCAATTTTTACAAAAATCGGATCCCAAACCTGGTTCTGAGAAAACCCACTGGGGACGACCCTAGGGATCTGACGGACGCACCCTAGAAGTTTTGGAGCCCTCCGACTACGTTTCTTGGAGTTACAGCCACTTTAATGAGAGGCTAAATACTGGCCTTATAACCCTGGTGAAATAGCCCTCACAAAAATGCAATTTTTACAAAAATCGGATCCCAAACCCGGTTCTGAGAAAACCCACTGGGGACGACCCTAGGGACCTGACGGATGCACCCTAGAAGTTTTGGAGCCCTCTGACTACGTTTCTTGGAGTTACAGCCACTTTAATGAGAGGCTAAATACAGGCCATATAACCCTGGTGAAATAGCCCTCACGAAAATGCAATTTTTACAAAAATCGGATCCCAAACCTGGTTCTGAGAAAACCCACTGGGGACGACCCTAGGGACCTGACGGACGCACCCTAGAAGTTTTGGAGCCCTCTGACTACGTTTCTTGGAGTTACAGCCACTTTAATGAGAGGCTAAATACAGGCCTTATAACCCTGGTGAAATAGCCCTCACGAAAATGCAATTTTTACAAAAATCGGATCCCAAACCCGGTTGTGAGAAAACCTACTGGGGACGACCCTAGGGACCTGACGGACGCACCCTAGAAGTTTTGGAGCCCTCCGACTACGTTTCTTGGAGTTACAGCCGCTTTAATTAGAGGCTAAATACAGGCCTTATAACCCTGGTGAAATAGCCCTCACGAAAATGCAATTTTTTTCAAAAATCGGATCCCAAACCCGGTTCTGAGAAAACCCACTGGGGACGACCCTAGGGACCTGACGGACGCACCCTAGAAGTTTTGGAACCCTCTGACTACGTTTCTTGGAGTTACAGCCACTTTAATGAGAGGCTAAATACTGGCCTTATAACCCTGGTGAAATAGCCCTCACGAAAATGCAATTTTTACAAAAATCGGATCCCAAACCCGGTTCTGAGAAAACCCACTGGGGACGACCCTAGGGACCTGACGGACGCACCCTAGAAGTTTTGGAGCCCTCTGACTACGTTTCTTGGAGTTACAGCCACTTTAATGAGAGGCTAAATACAGGCCTTATAACCCTGGTGAAATAGCCCTCACGAAAATGCAATTTTTACAAAAAACAGACCCCAAACCCGGTTCTGAGAAAACCCACTGGGGACGACCTTAGGGACCTGACGGACGAACCCTAGAAGTTTTGGAGCCCTCTGACTACGTTTCTTGGAGTTACAGCCACTTTAATGAGAGGCTAAATACAGGCCACATAACCCTGGTGAAATAGCCCTCACGAAAATGCAATTTTTACAAAAATCGGATCCCAAACCCGGTTCTGAGAAAACCTACTGGGGACGACCCTAGGGACTTGACGGACGCACCCTAGAAGTTTTGGAGCCCTCCGACTACGTTTCTTGGAGTTACAGCCACTTTAATGAGAGGCTAAATACAGGCCATATAACCCTGGTGAAATAGCCCTCACAAAAATGCAATTTTTACAAAAATCGGATCCCAAACCCGGTTCAGAGAAAACCCACTGGGGACGACCCTAGGGACCTGACGGACGCACCCTAGAAGTTTTGGAGCTCTCCGACTACGTTTCTTGGAGTTACGGCCCCTTTAATGAGAGGCTAAATACAGGCCTTATAACCCTGGTGAAATAGCCCTCACGAAAATGCAATTTTTACAAAAAACGGACCCCAAACCCGGTTCTGAGAAAACCCACTGGGGACGACCCCAAGGACCTGACGGACGAACCCTAGAAGTTTTGGAGCCCTCTGACTACGTTTCTTGGAGTTACAGCCACTTTAATGAGAGGCTAAATACAGGCCTTATAACCCTGGTGAAATAGCCCTCACGAAAATGCAATTTTTACAAAACTCTCATCCCAAACCCGGTTCTGAGAAAACCCACTGGGGACAACCCCAAGGACCTGACGGACGAACCCTAGAAGTTTTGGAGCCCTCCGACTACGTTTCTTGGAGTTACGGCCCCTTTAATGAGAGGCTAAATACTGGCCTTATAACCCTGGTGAAATAGCCCTCACGAAAATGCAATTTTTACAAAAATCGGATCCCAAACCTGGTTCTGAGAAAGCCCACTGGGGACGACCCCAGGGACCTGACGGACGCACCCTAGAAGTTTTGGAGCTCTCCGACTACGTTTCTTGGAGTTACGGCCCCTTTAATGAGAGGCTAAATACAGGCCTTATAACCCTGGTGAAATAGCCCTCACGAAAATGCAATTTTTACAAAAATCGGATCCCAAACCCGGTTGTGAGAAAACCTACTGGGGACAACCCTAGGGACCTGACGGACGCACCCTAGAAGTTTTGGAGCCCTCCGACTACGTTTCTTGGAGTTACAGCCGCTTTAATGAGAGGCTAAATACAGGCCTTATAACCCTGGTGAAATAGCCCTCACGAAAATGCAATTTTTACAAAAATCGGATCCCAAACCCGGTTCTGAGAAAACCCACTGGGGACGACCCTAGGGACCTGACGGACGCACCCTAGAAGTTTTGGAACCCTCTGACTACGTTTCTTGGAGTTACGGCCCCTTTAATGAGAGGCTAAATACAGGCCTTATAACCCTGGTGAAATAGCCCTCACGAAAATGCAATTTTTACAAAAATCGGATCCCAAACCCGGTTCTGAGAAAACCCACTGGGGACGACCCTAGGGATCTGACGGACGCACCCTAGAAGTTTTGGAGCCCTCCGACTACGTTTCTTGGAGTTACAGCCACTTTAATGAGAGGCTAAATACAGGCCATATAACCCTGGTGAAATAGCCCTCACCAAAATGCAATTTTTACAAAAATCGGATCCCAAACCCGGTTGTGAGAAAGCCCACTGGGGACGACCCTAGGGACCTGACGGACGCACCCTAGAAGTTTTGGAGCCCTCCGACTACGTTTCTTGGAGTTACAGCCTTTTTAATGAGAGGCTAAATACAGACCTTATAACCCTGGTGAAATAGCCCTCTTGAAAATGCAGTTTTTACAAAACTCGGATCCCAAACCCGGTTCTGAGAAAACCCACTGGGGACGACCCCAAGGACCTGACGGACGAACCCTAGAAGTTTTGGAGCCCTCCGACTACGTTTCTTGGAGTTACAGCCACTTTAATGAGAGGCTAAATACAGGCCTTATTACCCTGGTGAAATAGCCCTCACGAAAATGCAATTTTTACAAAAATCGGATCCCAAACCCGGTTCTGAGAAAACCCACTGGGGACGACCCTAGGGACCTGACGGACGCACCCTAGAAGTTTTGGAGCCCTCCGACTACGTTTCTTGGAGTTACAGCCACTTAAATGAGAGGCTAAATACAGGCCTTATAACCCTGGTGAAATAGCCCTCACGAAAATGCAATTTTTACAAAACTCTCATCCCAAACCCGGTTCTGAGAAAACCCACTGGGGACGACCCTAGGGACCTGACGGACGCACCATAGAAGTTTTGGAGCCCTCCGACTACGTTTCTTGGAGTTACAGCCACTTTAATGAGAGGCTAAATACAGGCCTTATAACCCTGGTGAAATAGCCCTCACAAAAATGCAATTTTTACAAAAATCGGATCCCAAACCCGGTTCTGAGAAAACCCACTGGGGACGACCCCAGGGACCTGACGGACGCACCCTAGAAGTTTTGGAGCCCTCCGACTACGTTTCTTGGAGTTACAGCCACTTAAATGAGAGGCTAAATACAGGCCTTATAACCCTGGTGAAATAGCCCTCACATAAATGCAATTTTTACAAAAATCGGATCCCAAACCCGGTTGTGAGAAAACCTACTGGGGACGACCCTAGGGACCTGACGGACGCACCCTAGAAGTTTTGGAGCCCTCCGACTACGTTTCTTGGAGTTACAGCCACTTTAATGAGAGGCTAAATACAGGCCTTATAACCCTGGTGAAATAGCCCTCACAAAAATGCAGTTTTTACAAAAATCGGATCCCTAACCCGGTTCTGAGAAAACCCATTGGGGACGACCCTAGGGACCTGACGGATGCACCCTAGAGGTTTTGGAGCCCTCCGACTACGTTTCTTGGAGTTACAGCCACTTTAATGAGAGGCTAAATACAGGCCTTATAACCCTGGTGAAATAGCCCTCACGAAAATGCAATTTTTACAAAAATCGGATCCCAAACCCGGTTCTGAGAAAACCCACTGGGGACGACCCCAGGGACCTGACGGACGAACCCTAGAAGTTTTGGAGCCCTCCGACTACGTTTCTTGGAGTTACAGCCACTTTAATGAGAGGCTAAATACAGGCCTTAGAACCCTGGTGAAATAGCCCTCACAAAAATGCAATTTTTACAAAAATCGGATCCCAAACCCGGTTCAGAGAAAACCCACTGGGGACGACCCTAGGGACCTGACGGACGCACCCTAGAAGTTTTGGAACCCTCTGACTACGTTTCTTGGAGTTACAGCCACTTTAATGAGAGGCTAAATACAGGCCTTATAACCCTGGTGAAATAGCCCTCACAAAAATGCAATTTTTACAAAAATCGGATCCCAAACCCGGTTCTGAGAAAACCCACTGGGGACAACCCTAGGGACCTGACGGATGCACCCTAGAAGTTTTGGAGCCCTCTGACTACGTTTCTTGGAGTTACAGCCACTTTAATGAGAGGCTAAATACAGGCCACATAACCCTGGTGAAATAGCCCTCACGAAAATGCAATTTTTACAAAAATCGAATCCCAAACCCGGTTCTGAGAAAACCCACTGGGGACGACCCTAGGGACTTGACGGACGCACCCTAGAAGTTTTGGAGCCCTCTGACTACGTTTCTTGGAGTTACAGCCACTTTAATGAGAGGCTAAATACAGGCCATATAACCCTGGTGAAATAGCCCTCACGAAAATGCAATTTTTACAAAAATCGAATCCCAAACCCGGTTCTGAGAAAACCCACTGGGGACGACCCTAGGGACCTGACGGACGCACCCTAGAAGTTTTGGAGCCCTCTGACTACGTTTCTTGGAGTTACAGCCACTTTAATGAGAGGCTAAATACAGGCCACATAACCCTGGTGAAATAGCCCTCACGAAAATGCAATTTTTACAAAAATCGAATCCCAAACCCGGTTCTGAGAAAACCCACTGGGGACGACCCTAGGGACTTGACGGACGCACCCTAGAAGTTTTGGAGCCCTCTGACTACGTTTCTTGGAGTTACAGCCACTTTAATGAGAGGCTAAATACAGGCCATATAACCCTGGTGAAATAGCCCTCACAAAAATGCAATTTTTACAAAAATAGGATCCCAAACCCGGTTCTGAGAAAACCCACTGGAGACGACCCTAGGGACCTGACGGACGCACCCTAGAAGTTTTGGAGCCCTCTGACTAAGTTTCTTGGAGTTACGGCCCCTTTAATGAGAGGCTAAATACAGGCCTTATAACCCTGGTGAAATAGCCCTCACAAAAATGCAATTTTTACAAAAATCAGATCCCAAACCCGGTTGTGAGAAAACCCACTGGGGACGACCCCAGAGACCTGACGGATGCACCCTAGAAGTTTTGGAGCCCTCCGACTACGTTTCTTCGAGTTACGGCCCCTTTAATGAGAGGCTGAATACAGGCCTTATAACCCTGGTGAAATAGCCCTCATGAAAATGCAATTTTTACAAAAATCGGATCCCAAACCCGGTTGTGAGAAAACCTACTGGGGACGACCCTAGGGACCTGACGGACGCACCCTAGAAGTTTTGGAGCCCTCTGACTACGTTTCTTGGAGTTACAGCCGCTTTAATGAGAGGCTAAATACAGGCCTTATATCCCTGGTGAAATAGCCCTCACAAAAATGCAATTTTTAGAAAAATCGGATCCCAAACCCGGTTCTGAGAAAACCCACTGGGGACGACCCTAGGGACCTGACGGACGCACCCTAGAAGTTCTGGAGCCCTCCGACTACGTTTCTTGGAGTTACAGCCACTTTAATGAGAGGCTAAATACAGGCCTTATAACCCTGGTGAAATAGCCCTCACGAAAATGCAATTTTTACAAAAATCGGATCCCAAACCTGGTTCTGAGAAAACCCACTGGGGACGACCCCAGGGACCTGACGGACGAACCCTAGAAGTTTTGGAGCCCTCTGACTACGTTTCTTGGAGTTACGGCCCCTTTAATGAGAGGCTAAATACAGGCCTTATAACCCTGGTGAAATAGCCCTCACGAAAATGCAATTTTTACAAAAATCGGATCCCAAACCCGGTTCTGAGAAAACCCACTGGGGACGACCCCAGGGACCTGACGGACGCACCCTAGAAGTTTTGGAGCTCTCTGACTACGTTTCTTGGAGTTACGGCCCCTTTAATGAGAGGCTAAATACAGGCCTTATAACCCTGGTGAAATAGCCCTCACAAAAATGCAATTTTTACAAAAATCGGATCCCAAACCTGGTTCTGAGAAAACCCACTGGGGACGACCCTAGGGATCTGACGGACGCACCCTAGAAGTTTTGGAGCCCTCCGACTACGTTTCTTGGAGTTACAGCCACTTTAATGAGAGGCTAAATACAGGCCATATAACCCTGGTGAAATAGCCCTCACGAAAATGCAATTTTTACAAAAATCGGATCCCAAACCCGGTTCTGAGAAAACCCACTGGGGACAACCCCAGGGACCTGACGGACTCACCCTAGAAGTTTTGGAGCCCTCTGACTAAGTTTCTTGGAGTGACGGCCCCTTTAATGAGGGGCTAAATACAGGCCTTATAACCCTGGTGAAATAGCCCTCACGAAAATGCAATTTTTACAAAAATCGGACCCCAAACCCGGTTCTGAGAAAACCCACTGGGGACGACCCCAGGGACCTGACGGACGCACCCTAGAAGTTTTGGAGCCCTCTGACTACGTTTCTTGGAGTTACGGCCCCTTTAATGAGAGGCTGAATACAGGCCTTATAACCCTGGTGAAATAGCCCTCACAAAAATGCAATTTTTACAAAAATCGGATCCCAAACCCAGTTGTGAGAAAACCCACTGGGGACAACCCTAGGGACCTGACGGACGCACCCTAGAAGTTTTGGAGCCCTCTGACTACGTTTCTTGGAGTTACAGCCACTTTAATGAGAGGCTAAATACAGGCCATATAACCTGGTGAAATAGCCCTCACGAAAATGCAATTTTTACAAAAATCGGATCCCAAACCCGGTTCTGAGAAAACCCACTGGGGACAACCCCAGGGACCTGACGGACGCACCCTAGAAGTTTTGGAGCCCTCTGACTACGTTTCTTGGAGTTACGGCCCCTTTAATGAGAGGCTAAATACAGGCCTTATAACCCTGGTGAAATAGCCCTCACAAAAATGCAATTTTTACAAAATTCGGACCCCAAACCCGGTTCTGAGAAAACCCACTGGGGACGACCCCAGGGACCTGACGGACGCACCCTAGAAGTTTTGGAGCCCTCCGACTACGTTTCTTGGAGTTACAGCCACTTTAATGAGAGGCTAAATACAGGCCTTATAACCCTGGTGAAATAGCCCTCACGAAAATGCAATTTTTACAAAAATCGGATCCCAAACCCGGTGCTGAGAAAACCCACTGGGGACAACCCCAGGGACCTGACGGACGCACCCTAGAAGTTTTGGAGCCCTCTGACTACGTTTCTTGGAGTTACGGCCCCTTTAATGAGAGGCTAAATACAGGCCTTATAACCCTGGTGAAATAGCCCTCACAAAAATGCAATTTTTACAAAAATCCGACCCCAAACCCGGTTCTGAGAAAACCCACTGGGGACGACCCTAGGGACCTGACGGACGCACCCTAAAAGTTTTGGAGCCCTCTGACTACGTTTCTTGGAGTTACAGCCACTTTAATGAGAGGCTAAATACAGGCCTTATAACCCTGGTGAAATAGCCCTCACAAAAATGCAATTTTTACAAAAATCGGATCCCAAACCCGGTTCTGAGAAAACCCACTGGGGACGACCCTAGGGACCTGACGGACGCACCCTAGAAGTTTTGGAACCCTCTGACTACGTTTCTTGGAGTTACAGCCACTTTAATGAGAGGCTAAATACAGGCCTTATAACCCTGGTGAAATAGCCCTCACAAAAATGCAATTTTTACAAAAATCGGATCCCAAACCCGGTTCTGAGAAAACCCACTGGGGACAACCCCAGGGACCTGACGGATGCACCCTAGAAGTTTTGGAGCCCTCTGACTACGTTTCTTGGAGTTACAGCCACTTTAATGAGAGGCTAAATACAGGCCATATAACCCTGGTGAAATAGCCCTCACGAAAATGCAATTTTTACAAAAATCGAATCCCAAACCCGGTTCTGAGAAAACCCACTGGGGACGACCCTAGGGACCTGACGGACGCACCCTAGCAGTTTTGGAGCCCTCTGACTACGTTTCTTGGAGTTACAGCCACTTTAATGAGAGGCTAAATACAGGCCACATAACCCTGGTGAAATAGCCCTCACGAAAATGCAATTTTTACAAAAATCAAATCCCAAACCCGGTTCTGAGAAAACCCACTGGGGACGACCCTAGGGACTTGACGGACGCACCCTAGAAGTTTTGGAGCCCTCTGACTACGTTTCTTGGAGTTACAGCCACTTTAATGAGAGGCTAAATACAGGCCATATAACCCTGGTGAAATAGCCCTCACAAAAATGCAATTTTTACAAAAATAGGATCCCAAACCCGGTTCTGAGAAAACCCACTGGGGACGACCCTAGGGACCTGACGGACGCACCCTAGAAGTTTTGGAGCCCTCTGACTACGTTTCTTGGAGTTACGGCCCCTTTAATGAGAGGCTAAATACAGGCCTTATAACCCTGGTGAAATAGCCCTCACAAAAATGCAATTTTTACAAAAATCAGATCCCAAACCCGGTTGTGAGAAAACCCACTGGGGACGACCCCAGAGACCTGACGGATGCACCCTAGAAGTTTTGGAGCCCTCCGACTACGTTTCTTTGAGTTACGGCCCCTTTAATGAGAGGCTAAATACAGGCCTTATAACCCTGGTGAAATAGCCCTCATGAAAATGCAATTTTTACAAAAATCGGATCCCAAACCCGGTTGTGAGAAAACCTACTGGGGACGACCCTAGGGACCTGACGGACGCACCCTAGAAGTTTTGGAGCCCTCCGACTACGTTTCTTGGAGTTACAGCCGCTTTAATGAGAGGCTAAATACAGGCCTTATATCCCTGGTGAAATAGCCCTCACAAAAATGCAATTTTTACAAAAATCAAATCCCAAACCCGGTTCTGAGAAAACCCACTGGGGACGACCCTAGGGATCTGACGGACGCACCCTAGAAGTTTTGGAGCCCTCCGACTACGTTTCTTGGAGTTACAGCCACTTTAATGAGAGGCTAAATACAGGCCATATAACCCTGGTGAAATAGCCCTCACGAAAATGCAATTTTTACAAAAATCGGATCCCAAACCCGGTTCTGAGAAAACCCACTGGGGACAACCCCAGGGACCTGACGGACTCACCCTAGAAGTTTTGGAGCCCTCTGACTAAGTTTCTTGGAGTTACGGCCCCTTTAATGAGAGGCTAAATACAGGCCTTATAACCCTGGTGAAATAGCCCTCACGAAAATGCAATTTTTACAAAAATCGAATCCCAAACCCGGTTCTGAGAAAACCCACTGGGGACGACCCTAGGGATCTGACGGACGCACCCTAGAAGTTTTGGAGCCCTCCGACTACTTTTCTCGGAGTTACAGCCACTTTAATGAGAGGCTAAATACAGGCCATATAACCCTGGTGAAATAGCCCTCACGAAAATGCAATTTTTTCAAAAATCGGATCCCAAACCCGGTTGTGAGAAAACCCACTGGGGACGACCCTAGGGACCTGACGGACGCACCCTAGAAGTTTTGGAGCCCTGCGACTACGTTTCTTGGAGTTACAGCCACTTTAATGAGAGGCTAAATACAGGCCTTATAACCCTGGTGAAATAGCCCTCACAAAAATGCAGTTTTTACAAAAATCGGATCCCTAACCCGGTTCTGAGAAAACCCATTGGGGACGACCCTAGGGACCTGACGGATGCACCCTAGAGGTTTTGGAGCCCTCCGACTAGGTTTCTTGGAGTTACAGCCACTTTAATGAGAGGCTAAATACAGGCCTTATAACCCTGGTGAAATAGCCCTCACGAAAATGCAATTTTTACAAAAATCGGATCCCAAACCCGGTTCTGAGAAAACCCACTGGGGACGACCCCAGGGACCTGACGGACGAACCCTAGAAGTTTTGGAGCCCTCTGACTACGTTTCTTGGAGTTACAGCCACTTTAATGAGAGGCTAAATACAGGCCTTATAACCCTGGTGAAAAAGCCCTCACGAAACTGCAATTTTTACAAAAATCGGATCCCAAACCCGGTTCTGAGAAAACCCACTGGGGACGACCCTAGGGACCTGACTGACGCACCCTAGAAGTTTTGGAACCCTCTGACTACGTTTCTTGGAGTTACAGCCACTTTAATGAGAGGCTAAATACAGGCCATATAACCCTGGTGAAATAGCCCTCACAAAAATGCAATTTTTTCAAAAATCGGATCCCAAACCCGGTTCTGAGAAAACCCACTGGGGACGACCCTAGGGATCTGACGGACGCACCCTAGAAGTTTTGGAGCCCTCCGACTACTTTTCTCGGAGTTACAGCCACTTTAATGAGAGGCTAAATACAGGCCATATAACCCTGGTGAAATAGCCCTCACGAAAATGCAATTTTTTCAAAAATCGGATCCCAAACCCGGTTGTGAGAAAACCCACTGGGGACGACCCTAGGGACCTGACGGACGCACCCTAGAAGTTTTGGAGCCCTGCGACTACGTTTCTTGGAGTTACAGCCACTTTAATGAGAGGCTAAATACAGGCCTTATAACCCTGGTGAAATAGCCCTCACAAAAATGCAGTTTTTACAAAAATCGGATCCCTAACCCGGTTCTGAGAAAACCCATTGGGGACGACCCTAGGGACCTGACGGATGCACCCTAGAGGTTTTGGAGCCCTCCGACTAGGTTTCTTGGAGTTACAGCCACTTTAATGAGAGGCTAAATACAGGCCTTATAACCCTGGTGAAATAGCCCTCACGAAAATGCAATTTTTACAAAAATCGGATCCCAAACCCGGTTCTGAGAAAACCCACTGGGGACGACCCCAGGGACCTGACGGACGCACCCTAGAAGTTTTGGAGCCCTCTGACTACGTTTCTTGGAGTTACAGCCACTTTAATGAGAGGCTAAATACAGGCCTTATAACCCTGGTGAAAAAGCCCTCACGAAACTGCAATTTTTACAAAAATCGGATCCCAAACCCGGTTCTGAGAAAACCCACTGGGGACGACCCTAGGGACCTGACTGACGCACCCTAGAAGTTTTGGAACCCTCTGACTACGTTTCTTGGAGTTACAGCCACTTTAATGAGAGGCTAAATACAGGCCATATAACCCTGGTGAAATAGCCCTCACAAAAATGCAATTTTTTCAAAAATCGGATCCCAAACCCGGTTGTGAGAAAACCCACTGGGGACGACCCTAGGGACCTGACGGACGCACCCTAGAAGTTTTGGATTCCTCTGACTACGTTTCTTGGAGTTACAGCCACTTTAATGAGAGGCTAAATACAGGCCTTATAGCCCTGGTGAAATAGCCCTCACAAAAATGCAATTTTTACAAAAATCGGATCCCAAACCCGGTTCTGAGAAAACCCACTGGGGACGACCCCAGGGACCTGACGGACGCACCCTAGAAGTTTTGGAGCTCTCTGACTACGTTTCTTGGAGTTACGGCCCCTTTAATGAGAGGCTAAATACAGGCCTTATAACCCTGGTGAAATAGCCCTCACAAAAATGCAATTTTTAGAAAAATCGGATCCCAAACCTGGTTCTGAGGAACCCACTGGGGACGACCCTAGGGACCTGACGGACGCACCCTAGAAGTTTTGGAGCCCTCCGACTACGTTTCTTGGAGTTACAGCCACTTTAATGAGAGGCTAAATACAGGCCTTATAACCCTGGTGAAATAGCCCTCACGAAAATGCAATTTTTACAAAAATCGGATCCCAAACCCGGTTCTGAGAAAACCCACTGGGGACAACCCCAGGGACCTGACAGACGCACCCTAGAAGTTTTGGAGCCCTCTGACTACGTTTCTTGGAGTTACGGCCCCTTTAATGAGAGGCTAAATACAGGCCTTATAACCCTGGTGAAATAGCCCTCACAAAAATGCAATTTTTACAAAAATCAAATCCCAAACCCGGTTCTGAGAAAACCCACTGGGGACGACCCTAGGGACCTGACGGACGCACCCTAAAAGTTTTGGAGCCCTCCGACTACGTTTTTTGGAGTTACAGCCACTTTAATGAGAGGCTAAATACAGGCCTTATAACCCTGGTGAAATAGCCCTCACAAAAATGCAATTTTTACAAAAATCGGATCCCAAACCCGGTTCTGAGAAAACCCACTAGGGACGACCCTAGGGACCTGACGGACGCACCCTAGAAGTTTTGGAACCCTCTGACTACGTTTCTTGGAGTTACAGCCACTTTAATGAGAGGCTAAATACAGGCCTTATAACCCTGGTGAAATAGCCCTCACAAAAATGCAATTTTTACAAAAATCGGATCCCAAACCCGGTTCTGAGAAAACCCACTGGGGACGACCCTAGGGACCTGACGGATGCACCCTAGAAGTTTTGGAGCCCTCTGACTACTTTTTTTGGAGTTACAGCCACTTTAATGAGAGGCTAAATACAGGCCATATAACCCTGGTGAAATAGCCCTCACAAAAATGCAATTTTTACAAAAATCGAATCCCAAACCCGGTTCTGAGAAAACCCACTGGGGACGACCCTAGGGACCTGACGGACGCACCCTAGAAGTTTTGGAGCCCTCTGACTACGTTTCTTGGAGTTACAGCCACTTTAATGAGAGGCTAAATACAGGCCACATAACCCTGGTGAAATAGCCCTCACGAAAATGCAATTTTTACAAAAATCAAATCCCAAACCCGGTTCTGAGAAAACCCACTGGGGACGACCCTAGGGATCTGACGGACTCACCCTAGAAGTTTTGGAGCCCTCTGACTACGTTTCTTGGAGTTACAGCCACTTTAATGAGAGGCTAAATACAGGCCATATAACCCTGGTGAAATAGCCCTCACAAAAATGCAATTTTTACAAAAATCGGATCCCAAACCCGGTTCTGAGAAAACCCACTGGGGACGACCCTAGGGACCTGACGGACGCACCCTAGAAGTTTTGGAGCCCTCTGACTACGTTTCTTGGAGTTACGGCCCCTTTAATGAGAGGCTAAATACAGGCCTTATAACCCTGGTGAAATAGCCCTCACAAAAATGCAATTTTTACAAAAATCAGATCCCAATCCCGGTTGTGAGAAAACCCACTGGGGACGACCCCAGAGACCTGATGGATGCACCCTAGAAGTTTTGGAGCCCTCCGACTACGTTTCTTTGAGTTACAGCCCCTTTAATGAGAGGCTAAATACAGGCCTTATAACCCTGGTGAAATAGCCCTCATGAAAATGCAATTTTTACAAAACTCGGATCCCAAACCCGGTTGTGAGAAAACCTACTGGGGACGACCCTAGGGACCTGACGGACGCACCCTAGAAGTTTTGGAGCCCTCCGACTACGTTTCTTGGAGTTACAGCCGCTTTAATGAGAGGCTAAATACAGGCCTTATATCCCTGGTGAAATAGCCCTCACAAAAATGCAATTTTTAGAAAAATCGGATCCCAAACCCGGTTCTGAGAAAACCCACTGGGGACGACCCTAGGGACCTGACGGACGCACCCTAGAAGTTCTGGAGCCCTCCGACTACGTTTCTTGGAGTTACAGCCACTTTAATGAGAGGCTAAATACAGGCCTTATAACCCTGGTGAAATAGCCCTCACGAAAATGCAATTTTTACAAAAATCGGATCCCAAACCCGGTTCTGAGAAAACCCACTGGGGACGACCCCAGGGACCTGACGGACGAACCCTAGAAGTTTTGGAGCCCTCTGACTACGTTTCTTGGAGTTACGGCCCCTTTAATGAGAGGCTAAATACAGGCCTTATAACCCTGGTGAAATAGCCCTCACGAAAATGCAATTTTTACAAAAATCGGATCCCAAACCCGGTTCTGAGAAAACCCACTGGGGACGACCCCAGGGACCTGACGGACTCACCCTAGAAGTTTTGGAGCTCTCTGACTACGTTTCTTGGAGTTACGGCCCCTTTACTGAGAGGCTAAATACAGGCCTTATAACCCTGGTGAAATAGCCCTCACAAAAATGCAATTTTTACAAAAATCGGATCCCAAACCTGGTTCTGAGAAAACCCACTGGGGACGACCCTAGGGATCTGACGGACTCACCCTAGAAGTTTTGGAGCCCTCTGACTACGTTTCTTGGAGTTACAGCCACTTTAATGAGAGGCTAAATACAGGCCATATAACCCTGGTGAAATAGCCCTCACGAAAATGCAATTTTTACAAAAATCGGATCCCAAACCCGGTTCTGAGAAAACCCACTGGGGACAACCCCAGAGACCTGACGGACTCACCCTAGAAGTTTTGGAGCCCTCTGACTAAGTTTCTTGGAGTTACGGCCCCTTTAATGAGAGGCTAAATACAGGCCTTATAACCCTGGTGAAATAGCCCTCACGAAAATGCAATTTTTACAAAATTCGGACCCCAAACCCGGTTCTGAGAAAACCCACTGGGGACGACCCCAGGGACCTGACTGACGCACCCTAGAAGTTTTGGAGCCCTCTGACTACGTTTCTTGGAGTTACGGCCCCTTTAATGAGAGGCTGAATACAGGCCTTATAACCCTGGTGAAATAGCCCTCACAAAAATGCAATTTTTACAAAAATCGGATCCCAAACCCAGTTGTGAGAAAACCCACTGGGGACAACCCTAGGGACCTGACGGACGCACCCTAGAAGTTTTGGAGCCCTCTGACTACGTTTCTTGGAGTTACAGCCACTTTAATGAGAGGCTAAATACAGGCCATATAACCCTGGTGAAATAGCCCTCACGAAAATGCAATTTTTACAAAAATCGGATCCCAAACCTGGTTCTGAGAAAACCCACTGGGGACAACCCCAGGGACCTGACGGATTCACCCTAGAAGTTTTGGAGCCCTCTGACTAAGTTTCTTGGAGTTACGGCCCCTTTAATGAGAGGCTAAATACAGGCCTTATAACCCTGGTGAAATAGCCCTCACAAAAATGCAATTTTTACAAAATTCGGACCCCAAACCCGGTTCTGAGAAAACCCACTGGGGACGACCCTAGGGACCTGACGGACGCACCCTAGAAGTTTTGGAGCCCTCTGACTACGTTTCTTGGAGTTACAGCCACTTAAATGAGAGCCTAATACAGGCCATATAACCCTGGTGAAATATCCCTCACGAAAATGCAATTTTTACAAAAATCGGATCCCAAACCCGGTTGTGAGAAAACCCACTGGGGACGACCCTAGGGACCTGACGGACTCACCCTAGAAGTTTTGGAGCCCTCTGACTACGTTTCTTGGAGTTACAGCCACTTTAATGAGAGGCTAAATACAGGCCTTATAACCCTGGTGAAATAGCCCTCTTGAAAATGCAATTTTTACAAAACTCGGATCCCAAACCTGGTTCTGAGAAAACCCACTGGGGACGACCCCAAGGACCTGACGGACGCACCCTAGAAGTTTTGGAGCCCTCCGACTACGTTTCTTGGATTTACAGCCCCTTTAATGAGAGGCTAAATACAGGCCTTATAACCCTGGTGAAATAGCCCTCACGAAAATGCAATTTTTACAAAAATCGGATCCCAAACCCGGTTCGGAGAAAACCCACTGGGGACGACCCCAGGGACCTGACGGACGCACCCTAGAAGTTTTGGAGCTCTCCGACTACGTTTCTTGGAGTTACGGCCCCTTTAATGAGAGGCTAAATACAGGCCTTATAACCCTGGTGAAATAGCCCTCACGAAAATGCAATTTTTACAAAAATCCGACCCCAAACCCGGTTCTGAGAAAACCCACTGGGGACGACCCTAGGGACCTGATGGACGCACCCTAGAAGTTTTGGAGCCCTCTGACTACGTTTCTTGGAGTTACAGCCACTTAAATGAGAGGCTAAATACAGGCCTTATAACCCTGGTGAAATAGCCCTCACGAAAATGCAATTTTTACAAAAATCAGACCCCAAACCCGGTTCTGAGAAAACCTACTGGGGACGACCCTAGGGACCTGACGGACGCACCCTAGAAGTTTTGGAGCCCTCCGACTACGTTTCTTGGAGTTACGGCCCCTTTAATGAGAGGCTAAATACAGGCCTTATAACCCTGGTGAAATAGCCCTCACAAAAATGCAATTTTTACGAAAAATCGGATCCCAAACCTGGTGCTGAGAAAACCCACTGGGGACGACCCCAGGGTTCTGACGGACGCACCCTAGAAGTTTTGGAGCCCTCCGACTACGTTTCTTGGAGTTACAGCCACTTAAATGAGAGGCTTAATACAGGCCTTATAACCCTGGTGAAATAGCCCTCACAAAAATGCAATTTTTACAAGATTCGGATCCCAAACCCGGTTCTGAGAAAACCCACTGGGGACGACCCCAGGGATCTGATGGACGCACCCTAGAACTTTTGGAACCCTCTGACTAGGTTTCTTGGAGTTACAGCCACTTTAATGAGAGGCTAAATACAGGCCTTATAACCCTGGTGAAATAGCCCTCACGAAAATGCAATTTTTACAAAAATCGGATCCCAAACCCGGTTCTGAGAAAACCCACTGGGGACGACCCTAGGGACCTGACGGATGCACCCTAGAAGTTTTGGAGCCCTCTGACTACGTTTCTTGGAGTTACAGCCACTTTAATGAGAGGCTAAATACAGGCCATATAACCCTGGTGAAATAGCCCTCACGAAAATGCAATTTTTACAAAAATCGAATCCCAAACCCGGTTCTGAGAAAACCCACTGGGGACGACCCTAGGGACCTGACGGACGCACCCTAGAAGTTTTGGAGCCCTCCGACTACGTTTCTTGGAGTTACAGCCACTTTAATGAGAGGCTAAATACAGGCCATATAACCCTGGTGAAATAGCCCTCACAAAAATGCAATTTTTACAAAAATCGGATCCCAAACCCGGTTGTGAGAAAACCCACTGGGGACGACCCTAGGGACCTGACGGACGCACCCTAGAAGTTTTGGAGCCCTCTGACTACGTTTCTTGGAGTTATAGCCACTTTAATGAGAGGCTAAATACAGGCCATATAACCCTGGTGAAATAGCCCTCACGAAAATGCAATTTTTTCAAAAATCGGATCCCAAACCCGGTTGTGAGAAAACCCACTGGGGACAACCCTAGGGACCTGACGGACGCACCCTAGAAGTTTTGGAGCCCTCTGACTACGTTTCTTGGAGTTACAGCCACTTTAATGAGAGGCTAAATACAGGCCTTATAACCCTGGTGAAATAGCCCTCACAAAAATGCAATTTTTACATAAATCGGATCCCAAACCCGGTTCTGAGAAAACCCACTGGGGACGACCCCAGGGACCTGACGGACGCACCCTAG
Organism: Halichoeres trimaculatus; assembly: GCF_033239565.1. Taxonomy (NCBI): domain Eukaryota; kingdom Metazoa; phylum Chordata; class Actinopteri; order Labriformes; family Labridae; genus Halichoeres; species Halichoeres trimaculatus. The sequence goes on from NW_027437184.1 coordinate 31,390,843, forward strand.
AAGTTTTGGAGCTCTCTGACTACGTTTCTTGGAGTTACGGCCCCTTTAATGAGAGGCTAAATACAGGCCTTATAACCCTGGTGAAATAGCCCTCACAAAAATGCAATTTTTACAAAAATCGGATCCCAAACCCGGTTGTGAGAAAACCTACTGGGGACGACCCTAGGGACCTGACGGACGCACCCTAGAAGTTTTGGAGCCCTCCGACTACGTTTCTTGGAGTTACAGCCGCTTTAATGAGAGGCTAAATACAGGCCTTATAACCCTGGTGAAATAGCCCTCACAAAAATGCAATTTTTACAAAAATCGGATCCCAAACCCGGTTCTGAGAAAACCCACTGGGGACGACCCTAGGGACCTGACTGACGCACCCTAGAAGTTTTGGAACCCTCTGACTACGTTTCTTGGAGTTACAGCCACTTTAATGAGAGGCTAAATACAGGCCATATAACCCTGGTGAAATAGCCCTCACGAAAATGCAATTTTTACAAAAATCGGATCCCAAACCCGGTTCTGAGAAAACCCACTGGGGACGACCCCAGGGACCTGACGGACGCACCCTAGAAGTTTTGGAACCCTCTGACTACGTTTCTTGGAGTTACAGCCACTTTAATGAGAGGCTAAATACAGGCCTTATAACCCTGGTGAAATAGCCCTCACGAAAATGCAATTTTTACAAAAATCGGATCCCAAACCCGGTTCTGAGAAAACCCACTGGGGACGACCCTAGGGACCTGACGGACGCACCCTAGAAGTTTTGGAGCCCTCTGACTACGTTTCTTGGAGTTACGGCCCCTTTAATGAGAGGCTAAATACAGGCCTTATAACCCTGGTGAAATAGCCCTCACAAAAATGCAATTTTTACAAAAATCAGATCCCAAACCCGGTTGTGAGAAAACCCACTGGGGACGACCCCAGAGACCTGACGGACGCACCCTAGAAGTTTTGGAGCCCTCCGACTACGTTTCTTGGAGTTACGGCCCCTTTAATGAGAGGCTAAATACAGGCCTTATAACCCTGGTGAAATAGCCCTCATGAAAATACAATTTTTACAAAAATCGGATCCCAAACCCGGTTGTGAGAAAACCTACTGGGTTCGACCCTAGGGACCTGACGGACGCACCCTAGAAGTTTTGGAGCCCTCCGACTACGTTTCTTGGAGTTACAGCCACTTTAATGAGAGGCTAAATACAGGCCTTATAACCCTGGTGAAATAGCCCTCACAAAAATGCAATTTTTACAAAAATCGGATCCCAAACCCGGTTCTGAGAAAACCCACTGGGGACGACCCTAGGGACCTGACGGACGCACCCTAGAAGTTTTGGAGCCCTCTGACTACGTTTCTTGGAGTTACAGCCACTTTAATGAGAGGCTAAATACAGGCCTTACAACCCTGGTGAAATAGCCCTCACGAAAATGCAATTTTTACAAAAATCGGACCCCAAACCCGGTTCTGAGAAAACCCACTGGGGACGACCCCAGGGACCTGACGGACGCACCCTAGAAGTTTTGGAGCCCTCCGACTACGTTTCTTGGAGTTACGGCCCCTTTAATGAGAGGCTAAATACAGGCCTTATAACCCTGGTGAAATAGCCCTCATGAAAATACAATTTTTACAAAAATCGGATCCCAAACCCGGTTGTGAGAAAACCTACTGGGGACGACCCTAGAGACCTGACGGACGCACCCTAGAAGTTTTGGAGCCCTCCGACTACGTTTCTTGGAGTTACAGCCACTTTAATGAGAGGCTAAATACAGGCCTTATAACCCTGGTGAAATAGCCCTCACAAAAATGCAATTTTTACAAAAATCGGATCCCAAACCCGGTTCTGAGAAAACCCACTGGGGACGACCCTAGGGACCTGACGGACGCACCCTAGAAGTTTTGGAGCCCTCTGACTACGTTTCTTGGAGTTACAGCCACTTTAATGAGAGGCTAAATACAGGCCTTATAACCCTGGTGAAATAGCCCTCACGAAAATGCAATTTTTACAAAAATCGAACCCCAAACCCGGTTCTGAGAAAACCCACTGGGGACGACCCCAGGGACCTGACGGACGCACCCTAGAAGTTTTGGAGCCCTCCGACTACGTTTCTTGGAGTTACGGCCCCTTTAATGAGAGGCTAAATACAGGCCTTATAACCCTGGTGAAATAGCCCTCACGAAAATGCAATTTTTACAAAAATCAGATCCCAAACCCGGTTCTGAGAAAACCTACTGGGGACGACCCTAGGGACCTGACGGACGCACCCTAGAAGTTTTGGAGCCCTCCGACTACGTTTCTTGGAGTTACGGCCCCTTTAATGAGAGGCTAAATACAGGCCTTATAACCCTGGTGAAATAGCCCTCACAAAAATGCAATTTTTACAAAAATCGGACCCCAAACCCGGTTCTGAGAAAACCCACTGGGGACGACCCTAGGGACCTGACGGACGCACCCTAGAAGTTTTGGAGCCCTCTGACTACGTTTCTTGGAGTTACAGCCACTTTAATGAGAGGCTAAATACAGGCCTTATAACCCTGGTGAAATAGCCCTCACAAAAATGCAATTTTTACAAAAATCGGATCCCAAACCCGGTTCTGAGAAAACCCACTGGGGACGACCCCAGGGACCTGACGGACGCACCCTAGAAGTTTTGGAACCCTCTGACTAAGTTTCTTGGAGTTACAGCCACTTTAATGAGAGGCTAAATACAGGCCTTATAACCCTGGTGAAATAGCCCTCACGAAAATGCAATTTTTACAAAAATCGGATCCCAAACCCGGTTCTGAGAAAACCCACTGGGGACGACCCTAGGGACCTGACGGATGCACCCTAGAAGTTTTGGAGCCCTCTGACTACGTTTCTTGGAGTTACAGCCACTTTAATGAGAGGCTAAATACAGGCCATATAACCCTGGTGAAATAGCCCTCACGAAAATGCAATTTTTACAAAAATCGAATCCCAAACCCGGTTCTGAGAAAACCCACTGGGGACGACCCTAGGGACCTGACGGACGCACCCTAGAAGTTTTGGAGCCCTCCGACTACGTTTCTTGGAGTTACAGCCACTTTAATGAGAGGCTAAATACAGGCCATATAACCCTGGTGAAATAGCCCTCACAAAAATGCAATTTTTACAAAAATCGGATCCCAAACCCGGTTCTGAGAAAACCCACTGGGGACGACCCTAGGAACCTGACGGACGCACCCTAGAAGTTTTGGAGCCCTCCGACTACGTTTCTTGGAGTTATAGCCACTTTAATGAGAGGCTAAATACAGGCCATATAACCCTGGTGAAATAGCCCTCACGAAAATGCAATTTTTTCAAAAATCGGATCCCAAACCCGGTTGTGAGAAAACCCACTGGGGACGACCCTAGGGACCTGACGGACGCACCCTAGAAGTTTTGGAGCCCTCTGACTACGTTTCTTGGAGTTACAGCCACTTTAATGAGAGGCTAAATACAGGCCTTATAACCCTGGTGAAATAGCCCTCACAAAAATGCAATTTTTACATAAATCGGATCCCAAACCCGGTTCTGAGAAAACCCACTGGGGACGACCCCAGGGACCTGACGGACGCACCCTAGAAGTTTTGGAGCCCTCTGACTACGTTTCTTGGAGTTACGGCCCCTTTAATGAGAGGCTAAATACAGGCCTTATAACCCTGGTGAAATAGCCCTCACGAAAATGCAATTTTTACAAAAATCGGATCCCAAACCCGGTTGTGAGAAAACCTACTGGGGACGACCCTAGGGACCTGACGGACGCACCCTAGAAGTTTTGGAGCCCTCCGACTACGTTTCTTGGAGTTACAGCCGCTTTAATGAGAGGCTAAATACAGGCCTTATAACCCTGGTGAAATAGCCCTCACAAAAATGCAATTTTTACAAAAATCGGATCCCAAACCCGGTTCTGAGAAAACCCACTGGGGACGACCCTAGGGACCTGACTGACGCACCCTAGAAGTTTTGGAACCCTCTGACTACGTTTCTTGGAGTTACAGCCACTTTAATGAGAGGCTAAATACAGGCCTTATAACCCTGGTGAAATAGCCCTCACGAAAATGCAATTTTTACAAAAATCGGATCCCAAACCCGGTTCTGAGAAAACCCACTGGGGACGACCCTAGGGACCTGACGGACGCACCCTAGAAGTTTTGGAGCCCTCTGACTACGTTTCTTGGAGTTACGGCCCCTTTAATGAGAGGCTAAATACAGGCCTTATAACCCTGGTGAAATAGCCCTCACAAAAATGCAATTTTTACAAAAATCAGATCCCAAACCCGGTTCTGAGAAAACCCACTGGGGACGACCCCAGAGACCTGACGGACGCACCCTAGAAGTTTTGGAGCCCTCCGACTACGTTTCTTGGAGTTACGGCCCCTTTAATGAGAGGCTAAATACAGGCCTTATAACCCTGGTGAAATAGCCCTCACGAAAATGCAATTTTTACAAAAATCGGATCCCAAACCCGGTTCTGAGAAAACCCACTGGGGACGACCCCAGGGACCTGACGGACGAACCCTAGAAGTTTTGGAGCCCTCTGACTACGTTTCTTGGAGTTACAGCCACTTTAATGAGAGGCTAAATACAGGCCTTATAACCCTGGTGAAAAAGCCCTCAGGAAAATGCAATTTTTACAAAAAACAGACCCCAAACCCGGTTCTGAGAAAACCCACTGGGGACGACCCCAGGGACCTGACGGACGCACCCTAGAAGTTTTGGAACCCTCTGACTACGTTTCTTGGAGTTACAGCCACTTTAATAAGAGGCTAAATACTGGCCTTATAACCCTGGTGAAATAGCCCTCACGAAAATGCAATTTTTACAAAAATCGGATCCCAAACCCGGTTCTGAGAAAACCCACTGGGGACGACCCTAGGGACCTGACGGACGCACCCTAGAAGTTTTGGAGCCCTCTGACTACGTTTCTTGGAGTTACAGCCACTTTAATGAGAGGCTAAATACAGGCCACATAACCCTGGTGAAATAGCCCTCACGAAAATGCAATTTTTACAAAAATCGAATCCCAAACCCGGTTCTGAGAAAACCCACTGGGGACGACCCTAGGGACCTGACGGACGCACCCTAGAAGTTTTGGAGCCCTCTGACTACGTTTCTTGGAGTTACAGCCACTTTAATGAGAGGCTAAATACAGGCCATATAACCCTGGTGAAATAGCCCTCACAAAAATGCAATTTTTACAAAAATAGGATCCCAAACCCGGTTCTGAGAAAACCCACTGGGGACGACCCTAGGGACCTGACGGACGCACCCTAGAAGTTTTGGAGCCCTCTGACTACGTTTCTTGGAGTTACGGCCCCTTTAATGAGAGGCTAAATACAGGCCTTATAACCCTGGTGAAATAGCCCTCACAAAAATGCAATTTTTACAAAACTCAGATCCCAAACCCGGTTGTGAGAAAACCCACTGGGGACGACCCCAGAGACCTGACGGACGCACCCTAGAAGTTTTGGAGCCCTCCGACTACGTTTCTTGGAGTTACGGCCCCTTTAATGAGAGGCTAAATACAGGCCTTATAACCCTGGTGAAATAGCCCTCATGAAAATGCAATTTTTACAAAAATCGGATCCCAAACCCGGTTGTGAGAAAACCTACTGGGGACGACCCTAGGGACCTGACGGACGCACCCTAGAAGTTTTGGAGCCCTCCGACTACGTTTCTTGGAGTTACAGCCGCTTTAATGAGAGGCTAAATACAGGCCTTATATCCCTGGTGAAATAGCCCTCACAAAAATGCAATTTTTACAAAAATCGGATCCCAAACCCGGTTCTGAGAAAACCCACTCGGGATGACCCTAGGGACCTGACGGACGCACCCTAGAAGTTCTGGAGCCCTCCGACTTTGTTTCTTGGAGTTACAGCCCCTTTATTGAGAGGCTAAATACAGGCCTTATAACCCTGGTGAAATAGCCCTCACGAAAATGCAATTTTTACAAAAATCGGATCCCAAACCCGGTTCTGAGAAAACCCACTGGGGACGACCCCAGGGACCTGACGGACGCACCCTAGAAGTTTTGGAGCCCTCTGACTACGTTTCTTGGAGTTACGGCCCCTTTAATGAGAGGCTAAATACAGGCCATATAACCCTGGTGAAATAGCCCTCACGAAAATGCAATTTTTACAAAAATCGGATCCCAAACCCGGTTCTGAGAAAACCCACTGGGAACGACCCCAGGGACCTGACGGACGCACCCTAGAAGTTTTGGAGCTCTCTGACTACGTTTCTTGGAGTTACGGCCCCTTTAATGAGAGGCTAAATACAGGCCTTATAACCCTGGTGAAATAGCCCTCACAAAAATGCAATTTTTACAAAAATCGGATCCCAAACCCGGTTCTGAGAAAACCCACTGGGGACGACCCTAGGGATCTGACGGACGCACCCTAGAAGTTTTGGAGCCCTCCGACTACGTTTCTTGGAGTTACAGCCACTTTAATGAGAGGCTAAATACAGGCCATGTAACCCTGGTGAAATAGCCCTCACAAAAATGCAATTTTTACAAAAATGGGATGCCAAACCCGGTTCTGAGAAAACCCACTGGGGACGACCCCAGTGACCTGACGGACGCACCCTAGAAGTATTGGAGCTCTCCGACTACGTTTCTTGGAGTTACGGCCCCTTTAATGAGAGGCTAAATACAGGCCTTATAACCCTGGTGAAATAGCCCTCATGAAAATGCAATTTTTACAAAAATCGGATCCCAAACCCGGTTGTGAGAAAACCTACTGGGGATGACCCTAGGGACCTGACGGACGCACCCTAGAAGTTCTGGAGCCCTCCGACTACGTTTCTTGGAGTTACGGCCCCTTTAATGAGAGGCTAAATACAGGCCTTATAACCCTGGTGAAATAGCCCTCACGAAAATGCAATTTTTACAAAAATCGGATCCCAAACCCGGTTGTGAGAAAACCCACTGGGGACGACCCTAGGGACCTGACGGACGCACCCTAGAAGTTTTGGAGCCCTCAGACTACGTTTCTTGGAGTTACAGCCGCTTTAATGAGAGGCTAAATACAGGCCTTATAACCCTGGTGAAATAGCCCTCACAAAAATACAATTTTTACAAAAATCGGATCCCAAACCCGGTTCTGAGAAAACCCACTGGGGACGACCCTAGGGACCTGACGGACGCACCCTAGAAGTTTTGGAGCCCTCCGACTACGTTTCTTGGAGTTACAGCCACTTTAATGAGAGGCGAAATACAGGCCTTATAACCCTGGTGAAATGGCCCTCACGAAAATGCAATTTTTACAAAAATCGGATCCCAAACCCGGTTGTGAGAAAACCCACTGGGGACGACCCCAGGGACCTGACGGACGAACCCTAGAAGTTTTGGAGCCCTCTGACTACGTTTCTTGGAGTTACAGCCACTTTAATGAGAGGCTAAATACAGGCCTTATAACCCTGGTGAAAAAGCCCTCACGAAAATGCAATTTTTACAAAAATCGGATCCCAAACCCGGTTCTGAGAAAACCCACTGGGGACGACCCTAGGGACCTGACTGACGCACCCTAGAAGTTTTGGAACCCTCTGACTACGTTTCTTGGAGTTACAGCCACTTTAATGAGAGGCTAAATACAGGCCATATAACCCTGGTGAAATAGCCCTCACAAAAATGCAATTTTTACAAAAATCGGATCCCAAACCCGGTTCTGAGAAAACCCACTGGGGACGACCCTAGGGACCTGACGGACGCACCCTAGAAGTTTTGGATTCCTCTGACTACGTTTCTTGGAGTTACAGCCACTTTAATGAGAGGCTAAATACAGGCCTTATAGCCCTGGTGAAATAGCCCTCACAAAAATGCAATTTTTACAAAAATCGGATCCCAAACCCGGTTCTGAGAAAACCCACTGGGGACGACCCCAGGGACCTGACGGACGCACCCTAGAAGTTTTGGAGCTCTCTGACTACGTTTCTTGGAGTTACGGCCACTTTAATGAGAGGCTAAATACAGGCCTTATAACCCTGGTGAAATAGCCCTCACAAAAATGCAATTTTTAGAAAAATCGGACCCCAAACCCGGTTCTGAGAAAACCCACTGGGGACGACCCCAGGGACCTGAGGGACGCACCCTAGAAGTTTTGGAGCCCTCCGACTACGTTTCTTGGAGTTACGGCCCCTTAAATGAGAGGCTAAATACAGGCCTTATAACCCTGGTGAAATAGCCCTCACGAAAATGCAATTTTTACAAAAATCAGATCCCAAACCCGGTTCTGAGAAAACCTACTGGGGACGACCCTAGGGACCTGACGGACGCACCCTAGAAGTTTTGGAGCCCTCCGACTACGTTTCTTGGAGTTACGGCCCCTTTAATGAGAGGCTAAATGCAGGCCATATAACCCTGGTGAAATAGCCCTCACGAAAATGCAATTTTTTCAAAAATCGGATCCCAAACCCGGTTGTGAGAAAACCCACTGGGGACGACCCTAGGGACCTGACGGACGCACCCTAGAAGTTTTGGAGCCCTCCGACTACGTTTCTTGGAGTTACAGCCACTTTAATGAGAGGCTAAATACAGGCCTTATAACCCTGGTGAAATAGCCCTCACAAAAATGCAATTTTTAAAAAAATCGGACCCCAAACCCGGTTCTGAGAAAATCCACTGGGGACGACCCTGGGGACCTGACGGACGCACCCTAGAAGTTTTGGAGCCCTCTGACTACGTTTCTTGGAGTTACAGCCACTTTAATGAGAGGCTAAATACAGGCCTTATAACCCTGGTGAAATAGCCCTCACAAAAATGCAATTTTTACAAAAATCGGATCCCAAACCCGGTTCTGAGAAAACCCACTGGGGACGACCCCAGGGACCTGACGGACGCACCCTAGAAGTTTTGGAACCCTCTGACTAAGTTTCTTGGAGTTACAGCCACTTTAATGAGAGGCTAAATACAGGCCTTATAACCCTGGTGAAATAGCCCTCACGAAAATGCAATTTTTACAAAAATCGGATCCCAAACCTGGTTCTGAGAAAACCCACTGGGGACGACCCTAGGGACCTGACGGATGCACCCTAGAAGTTTTGGAGCCCTCTGACTACGTTTCTTGGAGTTACAGCCACTTTAATGAGAGGCTAAATACAGGCCATATAACCCTGGTGAAATAGCCCTCACGAAAATGCAATTTTTACAAAAATCGAATCCCAAACCCGGTTCTGAGAAAACCCACTGGGGACGACCCTAGGGACCTGACGGACGCACCCTAGAAGTTTTGGAGCCCTCCGACTACGTTTCTTGGAGTTACAGCCACTTTAATGAGAGGCTAATTACAGGCCATATAACCCTGGTGAAATAGCCCTCACAAAAATGCAATTTTTACAAAAATCGGATCCCAAACCCGGTTCTGAGAAACCCACTGGGGACGACCCTAGGGACCTGACGGACGCACCCTAGAAGTTTTGGAGCCCTCCGACTACGTTTCTTGGAGTTACAGCCACTTTAATGAGAGGCTAAATACAGGCCATATAACCCTGGTGAAATAGCCCTCACGAAAATGCAATTTTTTCAAAAATCGGATCCCAAACCCGGTTCTGAGAAAACCCACTGGGGACGACCCTAGGGACCTGACGGACGCACCCTAGAAGTTTTGGAGCCCTCCGACTACGTTTCTTGGAGTTACAGCCACTTTAATGAGAGGCTAAATACAGGCCTTATAACCCTGGTGAAATAGCCCTCACAAAAATGCAATTTTTACAAAAATCGGATCCCAAACCCGGTTCTGAGAAAACCCACTGGGGACGACCCCAGGGACCTGACGGACGCACCCTAGAAGTTTTGGAACCCTCTGACTAAGTTTCTTGGAGTTACAGCCACTTTAATGAGAGGCTAAATACAGGCCTTATAACCCTGGTGAAATAGCCCTCACGAAAATGCAATTTTTACAAAAATCGGATCCCAAACCCGGTTCTGAGAAAACCCACTGGGGACGACCCTAGGGACCTGACGGATGCACCCTAGAAGTTTTGGAGCCCTCTGACTACGTTTCTTGGAGTTACAGCCACTTTAATGAGAGGCTAAATACAGGCCGTATAACCCTGGTGAAATAGCCCTCACGAAAATGCAATTTTTACAAAAATCGAATCCCAAACCCGGTTCTGAGAAAACCCACTGGGGACGACCCTAGGGACCTGACAGACGCACCCTAGAAGTTTTGGAGCCCTCCGACTACGTTTCTTGGAGTTACAGCCACTTAAATGAGAGGCTAATTACAGGCCATATAACCCTGGTGAAATAGCCCTCACAAAAATGCAATTTTTACAAAAATCGGATCCCAAACCCGGTTCTGAGAAAACCCACTGGGGACGACCCTAGGGACCTGACGGACGCACCCTAGAAGTTTTGGAGCCCTCCGACTACGTTTCTTGGAGTTACAGCCACTTTAATGAGAGGCTAAATGCAGGCCATATAACCCTGGTGAAATAGCCCTCACGAAAATGCAATTTTTTCAAAAATCGGATCCCAAACCCGGTTGTGAGAAAACCCACTGGGGACGACCCTAGGGACCTGACGGACGCACCCTAGAAGTTTTGGAGCCCTCTGACTACGTTTCTTGGAGTTACAGCCACTTTAATGAGAGGCTAAATACAGGCCTTATAACCCTGGTGAAATAGCCCTCACAAAAATGCAATTTTTACAAAAATCGGATCCCAAACCCGGTTCTGAGAAAACCCACTGGGGACGACCCCAGGGACCTGACGGACGCACCCTAGAAGTTTTGGAGCTCTCCGACTACGTTTCTTGGAGTTACGGCCCCTTTAATGAGAGGCTAAATACAGGCCATATAACCCTGGTGAAATAGCCCTCACGAAAATGCAATTTTTTCAAAAATCGGATCCCAAACCCGGTTGTGAGAAAACCCACTGGGGACGACCCTAGGGACCTGACGGACGCACCCTAGAAGTTTTGGAGCCCTCCGACTACGTTTCTTGGAGTTACAGCCACTTTAATGAGAGGCTAAATACAGGCCTTATAACCCTGGTGAAATAGCCCTCACAAAAATGCAATTTTTACAAAAATCGGATCCCAAACCCGGTTGTGAGAAAACCCACTGGGGACGACCCCAGGGACCTGACGGACGCACCCTAGAAGTTTTGGAGCTCTCCGACTACGTTTCTTGGAGTTACGGCCCCTTTAATGAGAGGCTAAATACAGGCCATATAACCCTGGTGAAATAGCCCTCACGAAAATGCAATTTTTACAAAAATCCGACCCCAAACCCGGTTCTGAGAAAACCCACTGGGGACGACCCTAGGGACCTGACGGACGCACCCTAGAAGTTTTGGAGCCCTCTGACTACGTTTCTTGGAGTAACAGCCACTTTAATGAGAGGCTAAATACAGGCCTTATAACCCTGGTGAAATAGCCCTCAAGAAAATGCAATTTTTACAAAAATCGGATCCCAAACCTGGTTCTGAGAAAACCCACTGGGGACGACCCTAGGGACCTGACGGACGCACCCTAAAAGTTTTGGAGCCCTCCGACTACGTTTTTTGGAGTTACAGCCACTTTAATGAGAGGCTAAATACAGGCCATATAACCCTGGTGAAATAGCCCTCACGAAAATGCAATTTTTTCAAAAATCGGATCCCAAACCCGGTTGTGAGAAAACCCACTGGGGACGACCCTAGGGACCTGACGGACGCACCCTAGAAGTTTTGGAGCCCTCCGACTACGTTTCTTGGAGTTACAGCCACTTTAATGAGAGGCTAAATACAGGCCTTATAACCCTGGTGAAATAGCCCTCAAGAAAATGCAATTTTTACAAAAATCGGATCCCAAACCCGGTTGTGAGAAAACCCACTGGGGACGACCCTAGGGACCTGACGGACGCACCCTAGAAGTTTTGGAGCCCTCCGACTACGTTTCTTGGAGTTACAGCCACTTTAATGAGAGGCTAAATACAGGCCTTATAACCCTGGTGAAATAGCCCCCATGAAAATGCAATTTTTACAAAAATCAGATCCCAAACCCGGTTCTGAGAAAACCCACTGGGGACGACCCTAGGGACCTGACGGACGCACCCTAGAAGTTTTGGAGCCCTCTGACTACGTTTCTTGGAGTTACAGCCACTTTAATGAGAGGCTAAATACAGGCCTTATAACCCTGGTGAAATAGCCCTCACGAAAATGCAATTTTTACAAAAATCGGATGCCAAACCCGGTTCTGAGAAAACCCACTGGGAGCGACCCCAGGGACCTGACGGACGGACCCTAGAAGTTTTGGAGCTCTCTGACTACGTTTCTTGGAGTTACGGCCCCTTTAATGAGAGGCTAAATACAGGCCTTATAACCCTGGTGAAATAGCCCTCACGAAAATGCAATTTTTACAAAAATCGGATCCCAAACCCGGTTCTGAGAAAACCCACTGGGGACGACCCTAGGGATCTGACGGACGCACCCTAGAAGTTTTGGAGCCCTCCGACTACGTTTCTTGGAGTTACAGCCACTTTAATGAGAGGCTAAATACAGGCCTTATAACCCTGGTGAAATAGCCCTCACGAAAATGCAATTTTTACAAAAATCAGATCCCAAACCCGGTTCTGAGAAAACCTACTGGGGACGACCCTAGGGACCTGACGGACGCACCCTAGAAGTTTTGGAGCCCTCCGACTACGTTTCTTGGAGTTACGGCCCCTTTAATGAGAGGCTAAATACAGGCCTTATAACCCTGGTGAAATAGCCCTCACAAAAATGCAATTTTTACAAAAATCGGACCCCAAACCCGGTTCTGAGAAAACCCACTGGGGACGACCCTAGGGACCTGACGGACGCACCCTAGAAGTTTTGGAGCCCTCTGACTACGTTTCTTGGAGTTACAGCCACTTTAATGAGAGGCTAAATACAGGCCTTATAACCCTGGTAAAATAGCCCTCACGAAAATGCAATTTTTACAAAAATCGGATCCCAAACCCGGTTGTGAGAAAACCCACTGGGGACGACCCCAGGGACCTGACGGACGCACCCTAGAAGTTTTGGAGCCCTCCGACTACGTTTCTTGGAGTTACAGCCACTTTAATGAGAGGCTAAATACAGGCCATATAACCCTGGTGAAATAGCCCTCACAAAAATGCAATTTTTTCAAAAATCGGATCCCAAACCCGGTTGTGAGAAAACCCACTGGGGACGACCCCAGGGACCTGACGGACGCACCCTAGAAGTTTTGGAGCCCTCTGACTACGTTTCTTGGAGTTACAGCCACTTTAATGAGAGGCTAAATACAGGCCTTATAACCCTGGTGAAATAGCCCTCACGAAAATCCAATTTTTACAAAAATCGGATTCCAAACCCGGTTGTGAGAAAACCCACTGGGGACAACCCTAGGTATCTGACGGACGCACCCTAGAAGTTTTGGAGCCCTCTGACTACGTTTCTTGGAGTTACAGCCACTTTAATGAGAGGCTAAATACAGGCCATATAACCCTGGTGAAATAGCCCTCACGAAAATGCAATTTTTTCAAAAATCGGATCCCAAACCCGGTTGTGAGAAAACCCACTGGGGACGACCCTAGGGACCTGACGGACGCACCCTAGAAGTTTTGGAGCCCTCCGACTACGTTTCTTGGAGTTACAGCCACTTTAATGAGAGGCTAAATACAGGCCTTATAACCCTGGTGAAATAGCCCTCACAAAAATGCAATTTTTACAAAAATCGGATCCCAAACCCGGTTCTGAGAAAACCCACTGGGGACGACCCTAGGGACCTGACGGACGCACCCTAGAAGTTTTGGAGCCCTCCGACTACGTTTCTTGGAGTTACAGCCACTTTAATGAGAGGCTAAATACAGGCCTTATAACCCTGGTGAAATAGCCCTCACGAAAATGCAATTTTTTCAAAAATCGGATCCTAAACCCGGTTCTGAGAAAACCCACTGGGGACGACCCCAGGTATCTGACGGACGCACCCTAGAAGTTTTGGAGCCCTCTGACTACGTTTCTTGGAGTTACAGCCACTTTAATGAGAGGCTAAATACAGGCCTTATAACCCTGGTGAAATAGCCCTCACGAAAATGCAATTTTTACAAAAATCGGACCCCAAACCCGGTTCTGAGAAAACCCACTGGGGACGACCCCAGGGACCTGACGGACGCACCCTAGAAGTTTTGGAGCCCTCCAACTACGTTTCTTGGAGTTACGGCCCCTTTAATGAGAGGCTAAATACAGGCCTTATAACCCTGGTGAAATAGCCCTCACGAAAATGCAATTTTTACAAAAATCGGATCCCAAACCCGGTTGTGAGAAAACCCACTGGGGACGACCCTAGGGATCTGACGGACGCACCCTAGAAGTTTTGGAGCCCTCCGACTACGTTTCTTGGAGTTACAGCCACTTTAATGAGAGGCTAAATACAGGCCTTATAACCCTGGTGAAATAGCCCTCACGAAAATCCAATTTTTACAAAAATCGGATTCCAAACCCGGTTGTGAGAAAACCCACTGGGGACAACCCTAGGTATCTGACGGACGCACCCTAGAAGTTTTGGAGCCCTCTGACTACGTTTCTTGCAGTTACAGCCACTTTAATGAGAGGCTAAATACAGGCCATATAACCCTGGTGAAATAGCCCTCACGAAAATGCAATTTTTTCAAAAATCGGATCCCAAACCCGGTTGTGAGAAAACCCACTGGGGACGACCCTAGGGACCTGACGGACGCACCCTAGAAGTTTTGGAGCCCTCCGACTACGTTTCTTGGAGTTACAGCCACTTTAATGAGAGGCTAAATACAGGCCTTATAACCCTGGTGAAATAGCCCTCACAAAAATGCAATTTTTACAAAAATCGGATCCCAAACCCGGTTCTGAGAAAACCCACTGGGGACGACCCTAGGGACCTGACGGACGCACCCTAGAAGTTTTGGAGCCCTCCAACTACGTTTCTTGGAGTTACGGCCCCTTTAATGAGAGGCTAAATACAGGCCTTATAACCCTGGTGAAATAGCCCTCACGAAAATGCAATTTTTACAAAAATCGGATCCCAAACCCGGTTGTGAGAAAACCCACTGGGGACGACCCTAGGGATCTGACGGACGCACCCTAGAAGTTTTGGAGCCCTCTGACTACGTTTCTTGGAGTTACAGCCGCTTTAATGAGAGGCTAAATACAGGCCTTATAACCCTGGTGAAATAGCCCTCACAAAAATGCAATTTTTACAAAAATCGGATCCCAAACCCGGTTCTGAGAAAACCCACTGGGGACGACCCTAGGGACCTGACGGACGCACCCTAGAAGTTTTGGAGCCCTCCGACTACGTTTCTTGGAGTTACAGCCACTTTAATGAGAGGCTAAATACAGGCCTTATAACCCTGGTGAAATAGCCCTCACGAAAATGCAATTTTTTCAAAAATCGGATCCTAAACCCGGTTCTGAGAAAACCCACTGGGGACGACCCCAGGTATCTGACGGACGCACCCTAGAAGTTTTGGAGCCCTCTGACTACGTTTCTTGGAGTTACAGCCACTTTAATGAGAGGCTAAATACAGGCCTTATAACCCTGGTGAAATAGCCCTCACGAAAATGCAATTTTTACAAAAATCGGACCCCAAACCCGGTTCTGAGAAAACCCACTGGGGACGACCCCAGGGACCTGACGGACGCACCCTAGAAGTTTTGGAGCTCTCCGACTACGTTTCTTGGAGTTATGGCCCCTTTAATGAGAGGCTAAATACAGGCCTTATAACCCTGGTGAAATAGCCCTCACGAAAATGCAATTTTTACAAAAATCGGATTCCAAACCCGGTTCTGAGAAAACCCACTGGGGACGACCCTAGGTATCTGACGGACGCACCCTAGAAGTTTTGGAGCCCTCCGACTACGTTTCTTGGAGTTACAGCCACTTTAATGAGAGGCTAAATACAGGCCATATAACCCTGGTGAAATAGCCCTCACGAAAATGCAATTTTTACAAAAATCGGATCCCAAACCCGGTTGTGAGAAAACCCACTGGGGACGACCCTAGGGACCTGACAGACGCACCCTAGAAGTTTTGGAGCCCTCCGACTACGTTTCTTGGAGTTACAGCCACTTTAATGAGAGGCTAAATACAGGCCTTATAACCCTGGTGAAATAGCCCTCACAAAAATGCAATTTTTACAAAAATCGGATCCCAAACCCGGTTCTGAGAAAACCCACTGGGGACGACCCTAGGGACCTGACGGACGCACCCTAGAAGTTTTGGAGCCCTCCGACTACGTTTCTTGGAGTTACAGCCGCTTTAATGAGAGGCTAAATACAGGCCTTATAACCCTGGTGAAATAGCCCTCACAAAAATGCAATTTTTACAAAAATCGGATCCCAAACCGGGTTCTGAGAAAACCCACTGGGGACGACCCCAGGGACCTGACGGACGCACCCTAGAAGTTTTGGAACCCTCTGACTACGTTTCTTGGAGTTACAGCCACTTTAATGAGAGGCTAAATACAGGCCTTATAACCCTGGTGAAATAGCCCTCACGAAAATGCAATTTTTACAAAAATCGGATCCCAAACCCGGTTCTGAGAAAACCCACTGGGGACGACCCTAGGGACCTGACGGACGCACCCTAGAAGTTTTGGAGCCCTCTGACTACGTTTCTTGGAGTTACGGCCCCTTTAATGAGAGGCTAAATACAGGCCTTATAACCCTGGTGAAATAGCCCTCACAAAAATGCAATTTTTACAAAAATCAGATCCCAAACCCCGTTGTGAGAAAACCCACTGGGGACGACCCCAGAGACCTGACGGACGCACCCTAGAAGTTTTGGAGCCCTCCGACTACGTTTCTTGGAGTTACGGCCCCTTTAATGAGAGGCTAAATACAGGCCTTATAACCCTGGTGAAATAGCCCTCATGAAAATGCAATTTTTACAAAAATCGGATCCCAAACCCGGTTCTGAGAAAACCTACTGGGGACGACCCTAGGGACCTGACGGACGCACCCTAGAAGTTTTGGAGCCCTCCGACTACGTTTCTTGGAGTTACAGCCGCTTTAATGAGAGGCTAAATACAGGCCTTATATCCCTGGTGAAATAGCCCTCACAAAAATGCAATTTTTACAAAAATCGGATCCCAAACCCGGTTCTGAGAAAACCCACTCGGGACGACCCTAGGGACCTGACGGACGCACCCTAGAAGTTCTGGAGCCCTCCGACTACGTTTCTTGGAGTTACAGCCCCTTTATTGAGAGGCTAAATACAGGCCTTATAACCCTGGTGAAATAGCCCTCACGAAAATGCAATTTTTTACAAAAATCGGATCCCAAACCCGGTTCTGAGAAAACCCACTGGGGACGACCCCAGGGACCTGACGGACGAACCCTAGAAGTTTTGGAGCCCTCTGACTACGTTTCTTGGAACTACGGCCCCTTTAATGAGAGGCTAAATACAGGCCATATAACCCTGGTGAAATAGCCCTCACGAAAATGCAATTTTTACAAAAATCGGATCCCAAACCCGGTTCTGAGAAAACCCACTGGGAACGACCCCAGGGACCTGACGGACGCACCCTAGAAGTTTTGGAGCTCTCTGACTACGTTTCTTGGAGTTACGGCCCCTTTAATGAGAGGCTAAATACAGGCCTTATAACCCTGGTGAAATAGCCCTCACAAAAATGCAATTTTTACAACAATCGGATCCCAAACCCTGTTCTGAGAAAACCCACTGGGGACGACCCTAGGGATCTGACGGACGCACCCTAGAAGTTTTGGAGCCCTCCGACTACGTTTCTTGGAGTTACAGCCACTTTAATGAGAGGCTAAATACAGGCCATGTAACCCTGGTGAAATAGCCCTCACAAAAATGCAATTTTTACAAAAATCGGATGCCAAACCCGGTTCTGAGAAAACCCACTGGGGACGACCCCAGGGACCTGACGGACGCACCCTAGAAGTATTGGAGCTCTCCGACTACGTTTCTTGGAGTTACGGCCCCTTTAATGAGAGGCTAAATACAGGCCTTATAACCCTGGTGAAATAGCCCTCACGAAAATGCAATTTTTACAAAAATCGGATCCCAAACCCGGTTCTGAGAAAACCCACTGGGGACGACCCCAGGGACCTGACGGACGCACCCTAGAAGTTTTGGAGCCCTCTGACTACGTTTCTTGGAGTTACAGCCACTTTAATGAGAGGCTAAATACAGGCCTTATAACCCTGGTGAAAAAGCCCTCAGGAAAATGCAATTTTTACAAAAAACAGACCCCAAACCCGGTTCTGAGAAAACCCACTGGGGACGACCCCAGGGACCTGACGGACGCACCCTAGAAGTTTTGGAACCCTCTGACTACGTTTCTTGGAGTTACAGCCACTTTAATAAGAGGCTAAATACTGGCCTTATAACCCTGGTGAAATAGCCCTCACAAAAATGCAATTTTTACAAAAATCGGATCCCAAACCCGGTTCTGAGAAAACCCACTGGGGACGACCCCAGGGACCTGACGGACTCACCCTAGAAGTTTTGGAACCCTCTGACTACGTTTCTTGGAGTTACAGCCACTTTAATGAGAGGCTAAATACAGGCCTTATAACCCTGGTGAAATAGCCCTCACGAAAATGCAATTTTTACAAAAATCGGATCCCAAACCCGGTTCTGAGAAAACCCACTGGGGACGACCCTAGGGACCTGACGGACGCACCCTAGAAGTTTTGGAGCCCTCTGACTACGTTTCTTGGAGTTACGGCCCCTTTAATGAGAGGCTAAATACAGGCCTTATAACCCTGGTGAAATAGCCCTCACAAAAATGCAATTTTTACAAAAATCAGATCCCAAACCCCGTTGTGAGAAAACCCACTGGGGACGACCCCAGAGACCTGACGGACGCACCCTAGAAGTTTTGGAGCCCTCCGACTACGTTTCTTGGAGTTACGGCCCCTTTAATGAGAGGCTAAATACAGGCCTTATAACCCTGGTGAAATAGCCCTCATGAAAATGCAATTTTTACAAAAATCGGATCCCAAACCCGGTTGTGAGAAAACCTACTGGGGACGACCCTAGGGACCTGACGGACGCACCCTAGAAGTTTTGGAGCCCTCCGACTACGTTTCTTGGAGTTACAGCCGCTTTAATGAGAGGCTAAATACAGGCCTTATATCCCTGGTGAAATAGCCCTCACAAAAATGCAATTTTTACAAAAATCGGATCCCAAACCCGGTTCTGAGAAAACCCACTCGGGACGACCCTAGGGACCTGACGGACGCACCCTAGAAGTTCTGGAGCCCTCCGACTACGTTTCTTGGAGTTACAGCCCCTTTATTGAGAGGCTAAATACAGGCCTTATAACCCTGGTGAAATAGCCCTCACGAAAATGCAATTTTTTACAAAAATCGGATCCCAAACCCGGTTCTGAGAAAACCCACTGGGGACGACCCCAGGGACCTGACGGACGAACCCTAGAAGTTTTGGAGCCCTCTGACTACGTTTCTTGGAGTTACGGCCCCTTTAATGAGAGGCTAAATACAGGCCATATAACCCTGGTGAAATAGCCCTCACGAAAATGCAATTTTTACAAAAATCGGATCCCAAACCCGGTTCTGAGAAAACCCACTGGGAACGACCCTAGGGACCTGACGGACGCACCCTAGAAGTTCTGGAGCCCTCCGACTACGTTTCTTGGAGTTACAGCCCCTTTATTGAGAGGCTAAATACAGGCCTTATAACCCTGGTGAAATAGCCCTCACGAAAATGCAATTTTTACAAAAATCGGATCCCAAACCCGGTTCTGAGAAAACCCACTGGGGACGACCCCAGGGACCTGACGGACGAACCCTAGAAGTTTTGGAGCCCTCTGACTACGTTTCTTGGAGTTTCGGCCCCTTTAATGAGAGGCTAAATACAGGCCATATAACCCTGGTGAAATAGCCCTCACGAAAATGCAATTTTTACAAAAATCGGATCCCAAACCCGGTTCTGAGAAAACCCACTGGGGACGACCCTAGGGATCTGACGGACGCACCCTAGAAGTTTTGGAGCTCTCTGACTACGTTTCTTGGAGTTACGGCCCCTTTAATGAGAGGCTAAATACAGGCCTTATAACCCTGGTGAAATAGCCCTCACAAAAATGCAATTTTTACAAAAATCGGATCCCAAACCCGGTTCTGAGAAAACCCACTGGGGACGACCCTAGGGATCTGACGGACGCACCCTAGAAGTTTTGGAGCCCTCAGACTACGTTTCTTGGAGTTACAGCCACTTTAATGAGAGGCTAAATACAGGCCATGTAACCCTGGTGAAATAGCCCTCACAAAAATGCAATTTTTACAAAAATCGGATGCCAAACCCGGTTCTGAGAAAACCCACTGGGGACGACCCCAGGGACCTGACGGACGCACCCTAGAAGTATTGGAGCTCTCCGACTACGTTTCTTGGAGTTACGGCCCCTTTAATGAGAGGCTAAATACAGGCCATATAACCCTGGTGAAATAGCCCTCACGAAAATGCAATTTTTACAAAAATCGGATCCCAAACCCGGTTCTGAGAAAACCCACTGGGGACGACCCCAGGGACCTGACGGACGAACCCTAGAAGTTTTGGAGCCCTCTGACTACGTTTCTTGGAGTTACAGCCACTTTAATGAGAGGCTAAATACAGGCCTTATAACCCTGGTGAAAAAGCCCTCAGGAAAATGCAATTTTTACAAAAAACAGACCCCAAACCCGGTTCTGAGAAAACCCACTGGGGACGACCCCAGGGACCTGACGGACGCACCCTAGAAGTTTTGGAACCCTCTGACTACGTTTCTTGGAGTTACAGCCACTTTAATAAGAGGCTAAATACTGGCCTTATAACCCTGGTGAAATAGCCCTCACGAAAATGCAATTTTTACAAAAATCGGATCCCAAACCCGGTTCTGAGAAAACCCACTGGGGACTACCCTAATGACCTGACGGACGCACCCTAGAAGTATTGGAGCCCTCTGACTACGTTTCTTGGAGTTACAGCCACTTTAATGAGAGGCTAAATACAGGCCATATAACCCTGGTGAAATAGCCCTCACAAAAATGCAATTTTTACAAAAATCGGACCCCAAACCCGGTTCTGAGAAAACCCACTGGGGACGACCCCAGAGACCTGACGGACGCACCCTAGAAGTTTTGGAGCCCTCCGACTACGTTTCTTGGAGTTACGGCCCCTTTAATGAGAGGCTAAATACAGGCCTTATAACCCTGGTGAAATAGCCCTCATGAAAATGCAATTTTTACAAAAATCGGATCCCAAACCCGGTTGTGAGAAAACCTACTGGGGACGACCCTAGGGACCTGACGGACTTACCCTAGAAGTTTTGGAGCCCTCCGACTACGTTTCTTGGAGTTACAGCCGCTTTAATGAGAGGCTAAATACAGGCCTTATATCCCTGGTGAAATAGCCCTCACAAAAATGCAATTTTTACAAAAATCGGATCCCAAACCCGGTTCTGAGAAAACCCACTCGGGATGACCCTAGGGACCTGACGGACGCACCCTAGAAGTTCTGGAGCCCTCCGACTACGTTTCTTGGAGTTACAGCCCCTTTATTGAGAGGCTAAATACAGGCCTTATAACCCTGGTGAAATAGCCCTCACGAAAATGCAATTTTTACAAAAATCGGATCCCAAACCCGGTTCTGAGAAAACCCACTGGGGACGACCCCAGGGACCTGACGGACGAACCCTAGAAGTTTTGGAGCCCTCTGACTACGTTTCTTGGAGTTACGGCCCCTTTAATGAGAGGCTAAATACAGGCCATATAACCCTGGTGAAATAGCCCTCACGAAAATGCAATTTTTACAAAAATCGGATCCCAAACCCGGTTCTGAGAAAACCCACTGGGAACGACCCCAGGGACCTGACGGACGCACCCTAGAAGTTTTGGAGCTCTCTGACTACGTTTCTTGGAGTTACGGCCCCTTTAATGAGAGGCTAAATACAGGCCTTATAACCCTGGTGAAATAGCCCTCACAAAAATGCAATTTTTACAAAAATCGGATCCCAAACCCGGTTCTGAGAAAACCCACTGGGGACGACCCTAGGGATCTGACGGACGCACCCTAGAAGTTTTGGAGCCCTCTGACTACGTTTCTTTGAGTTACAGCCACTTTAATGAGAGGCTAAATACAGGCCATGTAACCCTGGTGAAATAGCCCTCACAAAAATGCAATTTTTACAAAAATCGGATGCCAAACCCGGTTCTGAGAAAACCCACTGGGGACGACCCCAGTGACCTGACGGACGCACCCTAGAAGTATTGGAGCTCTCCGACTACGTTTCTTGGAGTTACGGCCCCTTTAATGAGAGGCTAAATACAGGCCTTATAACCCTGGTGAAATAGCCCTCACGAAAATGCAATTTTTACAAAAATCGGATGCCAAACCCGGTTCTGAGAAAACCCACTGGGGACGACCCCAGGGACCTGACGGACGCACCCTAGAAGTTTTGGAGCTCTCCGACTACGTTTCTTGGAGTTACGGCCCCTTTAATGAGAGGCTAAATACAGGCCATATAACCCTGGTGAAATAGCCCTCACGAAAATCCAATTTTTACAAAAATCGGATTCCAAACCCGGTTCTGAGAAAACCCACTGGGGACGACCCTAGGGATCTGACGGACGCACCCTAGAAGTTTTGGAGCCCTCTGACTACGTTTCTTTGAGTTACAGCCACTTTAATGAGAGGCTAAATACAGGCCATGTAACCCTGGTGAAATAGCCCTCACAAAAATGCAATTTTTTCAAAAATCGGATCCCAAACCCGGTTCTGAGAAAACCCACTGGGGACGACCCTAGGGACCTGACGGACGCACCCTAGAAGTTTTGGAGCCCTCCGACTACGTTTCTTGGAGTTACAGCCACTTTAATGAGAGGCTAAATACAGGCCTTATAACCCTGGTGAAATAGCCCTCACAAAAATGCAATTTTTACAAAAATTGGATCCCAAACCCGGTTCTGAGAAAACCCACTGGGGACGACCCCAGGGACCTGACGAACGCACCCTAGAAGTTTTGGAGCTCTCCGACTACGTTTCTTGGAGTTACGGCCCCTTTAATGAGAGGCTAAATACAGGCCTTATAACCCTGGTGAAATAGCCCTCACGAAAATGCAATTTTTACAAAAATCCGACCCCAAACCCGGTTCTGAGAAAACCCACTGGGGACGACCCTAGGGACCTGACGGACGCACCCTAGAAGTTTTGGAGCCCTCTGACTACGTTTCTTGGAGTTACAGCCACTTTAATGAGAGGCTAAATACAGGCCTTATAACCCTGGTGAAATAGCCCTCACAAAAATGCAATTTTTACAAAAATCGGACCCCAAACCCGGTTCTGAGAAAACCTACTGGGGACGACCCAAGGGACCTGACGGACGCACCCTAGAAGTTTTGGAGCCCTCCGACTACGTTTCTTGGAGTTACAGCCACTTAAATGAGAGGCTAAATACAGGCCTTATAACCCTGGTGAAATAGCCCTCACAAAAATGCAATTTTTACAAAAATCGGACCCCAAACCCGGTTCTGAGAAAACCCACTGGGGACGACCCTAGGGACCTGACGGACGCACCCTAGAAGTTTTGGAGCCCTCTGACTACGTTTCTTGGAGTTACAGCCACTTTAATGAGAGGCTAAATACAGGCCTTATAACCCTGGTGAAATAGCCCTCACGAAAATGCAATTTTTACAAAAATCGGATCCCAAACCCGGTTCTGAGAAAACCCACTGGGGACGACCCCAGGGACCTGACGGACGCACCCTAGAAGTTTTGGAACCCTCTGACTACGTTTCTTGGAGTTACAGCCACTTTAATGAGAGGCTAAATACAGGCCTTATAACCCTGGTGAAATAGCCCTCACAAAAATGCAATTTTTACAAAAATCGGATCCCAAACCCGGTTCTGAGAAAACCCACTGGGGACGACCCAAGGGACCTGACGGACGCACCCTAGAAGTTTTGGAGCCCTCTAACTAAGTTTCTTGGAGTTACAGCCACTTAAATGAGAGGCTAAATACAGGCCATATAACCCTGGTGAAATAGCCCTCACAAAAATGCAATTTTTACAAAAATAGGATCCCAAACCCGGTTTCTGAGAAAACCCACTGGGGACGACCCTAGGGACCTGACGGACGCACCCTAGAAGTTTTGGAGCCCTCCAACTACGTTTCTTGGAGTTACAGCCACTTTAATGAGAGGCTTAATACAGGCCTTATAACCCTGGTGAAATAGCCCTCACGAAAATGCAATTTTTACAAAAATCGGACCCCAAACCCGGTTCTGAGAAAACCTACTGGGGACGACCCAAGGGACCTGACGGACGCACCCTAGAAGTTTTGGAGCCCTCCGACTACGTTTCTTGGAGTTACAGCCACTTAAATGAGAGGCTAAATACAGGCCTTATAACCCTGGTGAAATAGCCCTCACAAAAATGCAATTTTTACAAAAATCGGACCCCAAACCCGGTTCTGAGAAAACCCACTGGGGACGACCCTAGGGACCTGACGGACGCACCCTAGAAGTTTTGGAGCCCTCTGACTACGTTTCTTGGAGTTACAGCCACTTTAATGAGAGGCTAAATACAGGCCTTATAACCCTGGTGAAATAGCCCTCACGAAAATGCAATTTTTACAAAAATCGGATCCCAAACCCGGTTCTGAGAAAACCCACTGGGGACGACCCCAGGGACCTGACGGACGCACCCTAGAAGTTTTGGAACCCTCTGACTACGTTTCTTGGAGTTACAGCCACTTTAATGAGAGGCTAAATACAGGCCTTATAACCCTGGTGAAATAGCCCTCACAAAAATGCAATTTTTACAAAAATCGGATCCCAAACCCGGTTCTGAGAAAACCCACTGGGGACGACCCAAGGGACCTGACGGACGCACCCTAGAAGTTTTGGAGCCCTCTAACTAAGTTTCTTGGAGTTACAGCCCCTTTATTGAGAGGCTAAATACAGGCCTTATAACCCTGGTGAAATAGCCCTCACAAAAATGCAATTTTTACAAAAATCGGATCCCAAACCCGGTTCTGAGAAAACCCACTGGGGACGACCCCAGGGACCTGACGGACGAACCCTAGAAGTTTTGGAGCCCTCTGACTACGTTTCTTGGAGTTACAGCCACTTTAATGAGAGGCTAAATACAGGCCATATAACCCTGGTGAAATAGCCCTCACGAAAATGCAATTTTTACAAAAATCAGATCCCAAACCCGGTTCTGAGAAAACCCACTGGGAACGACCCCAGGGACCTGACGGACGCACCCTAGAAGTTTTGGAGCTCTCTGACTACGTTTCTTGGAGTTACGGCCCCTTTAATGAGAGGCTAAATACAGGCCTTATAACCCTGGTGAAATAGCCCTCACAAAAATGCAATTTTTACAAAAATCGGATCCCAAACCTGGTTCTGAGAAAACCCACTGGGGACGACCCTAGGGATCTGACGGACGCACCCTAGAAGTTTTGGAGCCCTCCGACTACGTTTCTTGGAGTTACAGCCACTTTAATGAGAGGCTAAATACAGGCCATGTAACCCTGGTGAAATAGCCCTCACAAAAATGCAATTTTTACAAAAATCGGATGCCAAACCCGGTTCTGAGAAAACCCACTGGGGACGACCCCAGTGACCTGACGGACGCACCCTAGAAGTATTGGAGCTCTCCGACTACGTTTCTTGGAGTTACGGCCCCTTTAATGAGAGGCTAAATACAGGCCTTATAACCCTGGTGAAATAGCCCTCACGAAAATGCAATTTTTACAAAAATCGGATCCCAAACCTGGTTCTGAGAAAACCCACTGGGGACCACCCTAGGGATCTGACGGACGCACCCTAGAAGTTTTGGAGCCCTCTGACTACGTTTCTTGGAGTTACGGCCCCTTTAATGAGAGGCTAAATACAGGCCTTATAACCCTGGTGAAATAGCCCTCACAAAAATGCAATTTTTACAAAAATCGGATGCCAAACCCGGTTCTGAGAAAACCCACTGGGGACGACCCCAGTGACCTGACGGACGCACCCTAGAAGTATTGGAGCTCTCCGACTACGTTTCTTGGAGTTACGGCCCCTTTAATGAGAGGCTAAATACAGGCCTTATAACCCTGGTGAAATAGCCCTCACGAAAATGCAATTTTTACAAAAATCGGATCCCAAACCTGGTTCTGAGAAAACCCACTGGGGACCACCCTAGGGATCTGACGGACGCACCCTAGAAGTTTTGGAGCCCTCTGACTACGTTTCTTGGAGTTACAGCCACTTTAATGAGAGGCTAAATACAGGCCTTATAACCCTGGTGGAATAGCCCTCACGAAAATGCAATTTTTAGAAAAATCGGATCCCAAACCCGGTTGTGAGAAAACCTACTGGGGACGACCCTAGGGACCTGACGGACGCACCCTAGAAGTTTTGGAGCCCTCCGACTACGTTTCTTGGAGTTACAGCCCCTTTAATGAGAGGCTAAATACAGGCCTTATAACCCTGGTGAAATAGCCCTCATGAAAATGCAATTTTTACAAAAATCGGATCCCAAACCCGGTTGTGAGAAAACCTACTGGGGACGACCCTAGGGACCTGACGGACGCACCCTAGAAGTTTTGGAGCCCTCCGACTACGTTTCTTGGAGTTACAGCCGCTTTAATGAGAGGCTAAATACAGGCCTTATATCCCTGGTGAAATAGCCCTCACAAAAATGCAATTTTTACAAAAATCGGATCCCAAACCCGGTTCTGAGAAAACCCACTCGGGATGACCCTAGGGACCTGACGGACGCACCCTAGAAGTTCTGGAGCCCTCCGACTACGTTTCTTGGAGTTACGGCCCCTTTAATGAGAGGCTAAATACAGGCCTTATAACCCTGGTGAAATAGCCCTCACGAAAATGCAATTTTTACAAAAATCGGATCCAAAACCCGGTTGTGAGAAAACCTACTGGGGACGACCCTAGGGACCTGACGGACGCACCCTAGAAGTTTTGGAGCCCTCAGACTACGTTTCTTGGAGTTACAGCCGCTTTAATGAGAGGCTAAATACAGGCCTTATAACCCTGGTGAAATAGCCCTCACAAAAATACAATTTTTACAAAAATCGGATCCCAAACCCGGTTCTGAGAAAACCCACTGGGGACGACCCTAGGGACCTGACGGACGCACCCTAGAAGTTTTGGAGCCCTCCGACTACGTTTCTTGGAGTTACAGCCACTTTAATGAGAGGCGAAATACAGGCCTTATAACCCTGGTGAAATAGCCCTCACGAAAATGCAATTTTTACAAAAATCGGATCCCAAACCCGGTTGTGAGAAAACCCACTGGGGACGACCCCAGGGACCTGACGGACGAACCCTAGAAGTTTTGGAGCCCTCTGACTACGTTTCTTGGAGTTACAGCCACTTTAATGAGAGGCTAAATACAGGCCTTATAACCCTGGTGAAAAAGCCCTCACGAAAATGCAATTTTTACAAAAATCGGATCCCAAACCCGGTTCTGAGAAAACCCACTGGGGACGACCCTAGGGACCTGACGGACGCACCCTAGAAGTTTTGGAACACTCTGACTACGTTTCTTGGAGTTACAGCCACTTTATTGAGAGGCTAAATACAGGCCATATAACCCTGGTGAAATAGCCCTCACAAAAATGCAATTTTTACAAAAATCGGATCCCAAACCCGGTTGTGAGAAAACCCACTGGGGACGACCCTAGGGACCTGACGGACGCACCCTAGAAGTTTTGGATTCCTCTGACTACGTTTCTTGGAGTTACAGCCACTTTAATGAGAGGCTAAATACAGGCCTTATAGCCCTGGTGAAATAGCCCTCACAAAAATGCAATTTTTACAAAAATCGGATCCCAAACCCGGTTCTGAGAAAACCCACTGGGGACGACCCCAGGGACCTGACGGACGCACCCTAGAAGTTTTGGAGCTCTCTGACTACGTTTCTTGGAGTTACGGCCCCTTTAATGAGAGGCTAAATACAGGCCTTATAACCCTGGTGAAATAGCCCTCACAAAAATGCAATTTTTAGAAAAATCGGACCCCAAACCCGGTTCTGAGAAAACCCACTGGGGACGACCCCAGGGACCTGAGGGACGCACCCTAGAAGTTTTGGAGCCCTCCGACTACGTTTCTTGGAGTTACGGCCCCTTTAATGAGAGGCTAAATACAGGCCTTATAACCCTGGTGAAATAGCCCTCACAAAAATGCAATTTTTACAAAAATCAGATCCCAAACCCGGTTCTGAGAAAACCTACTGGGGACGACCCTAGGGACCTGACGGACGCACCCTAGAAGTTTTGGAGCCCTCCGACTACGTTTCTTGGAGTTACAGCCACTTTAATGAGAGGCTAAATGCAGGCCATATAACCCTGGTGAAATAGCCCTCACGAAAATGCAATTTTTTCAAAAATCGGATCCCAAACCCGGTTGTGAGAAAACCCACTGGGGACGACCCTAGGGACCTGACGGACGCACCCTAGAAGTTTTGGAGCCCTCCGACTACGTTTCTTGGAGTTACAGCCACTTTAATGAGAGGCTAAATACAGGCCTTATAACCCTGGTGAAATAGCCCTCACAAAAATGCAATTTTTACAAAAATCGGATCCCAAACCCGGTTGTGAGAAAACCCACTGGGGACGACCCTAGGGACCTGACGGACGCACCCTAGAAGTTTTGGAACCCTCTGACTAAGTTTCTTGGAGTTACAGCCACTTTAATGAGATGCTAAATACAGGCCTTATAACCCTGGTGAAATAGCCCTCACGAAAATGCAATTTTTACAAAAATCGGATCCCAAACCCGGTTCTGAGAAAACCTACTGGGGACGACCCTAGGGACCTGACGGACGCACCCTAGAAGTTTTGGAGCCCTCTGACTATGTTTCTTGGAGTTACGGCCCCTTTAATGAGAGGCTAAATACAGGCCTTATAACCCTGGTGAAATAGCCCTCACAAAAATGCAATTTTTACAAAAATCGGATCCCAAACCCGGTTCTGAGAAAACCCACTGGGGACGACCCCAGGGACCTGACGGACGCACCCTAGAAGTTTTGGAACCCTCTGACTAAGTTTCTTGGAGTTACAGCCACTTTAATGAGATGCTAAATACAGGCCTTATAACCCTGGTGAAATAGCCCTCACGAAAATGCAATTTTTACAAAAATCGGATCCCAAACCCGGTTCTGAGAAAACCCACTGGGGACGACCCTAGGGACCTGACGGACGCACCCTAGAAGTTTTGGAGCCCTCTGACTACGTTTCTTGGAGTTACAGCCACTTTAATAAGAGGCTAAATACAGGCCATATAACCCTGGTGAAATAGCCCTCACGAAAATGCAATTTTTACAAAAATCGAATCCCAAACCCGGTTGTGAGAAAACCCACTGGGGACGACCCTAGGGACCTGACGGACGCACCCTAGAAGTTTTGGAGCCCTCCGACTACGTTTCTTGGAGTTACAGCCACTTTAATGAGAGGCTAATTACAGGCCATATAACCCTAGTGAAATAGCCCTCACGAAAATGCAATTTTTTCAAAAATCGGATCCCAAACCCGGTTGTGAGAAAACCCACTGGGGACGACCCTAGGGACCTGACGGACGCACCCTAGAAGTTTTGGAGCCCTCTGACTACGTTTCTTGGAGTTACAGCCACTTTAATGAGAGGCTAAATACAGGCCTTATAACCCTGGTGAAATAGCCCTCACAAAAATGCAATTTTTACAAAAATCGGACCCCAAACCCGGTTCTGAGAAAATCCACTGGGGACGACCCTAGGGACCTGACGGACGCACCCTAGAAGTTTTGGAGCCCTCTGACTACGTTTCTTGGAGTTACAGCCACTTTAATGAGAGGCTAAATACAGGCCTTATAACCCTGGTGAAATAGCCCTCACAAAAATGCAATTTTTACAAAAATCAGATCCCAAACCCGGTTCTGAGAAAACCCACTGGGGACGACCCCAGGGACCTGACGGACGCACCCTAGAAGTTTTGGAACCCTCTGACTAAGTTTCTTGGAGTTACAGCCACTTTAATGAGAGGCTAAATACAGGCCATATAACCCTGGTGAAATAGCCCTCACGAAAATGCAATTTTTACAAAAATCGAATCCCAAACCCGGTTGTGAGAAAACCCACTGGGGACGACCCTAGGGACCTGACGGACGCACCCTAGAAGTTTTGGAGCCCTCCGACTACGTTTCTTGGAGTTACAGCCACTTAAATGAGAGGCTAATTACAGGCCATATAACCCTGGTGAAATAGCCCTCACAAAAATGCAATTTTTACAAAAATCGGATCCCAAACCCGGTTCTGAGAAAACCCACTGGGGACGACCCTAGGGACCTGACGGACGCACCCTAGAAGTTTTGGAGCCCTCCGACTACGTTTCTTGGAGTTACAGCCACTTTAATGAGAGGCTAAATGCAGGCCATATAACCCTGGTGAAATAGCCCTCACGAAAATGCAATTTTTTCAAAAATCGGATCCCAAACCCGGTTGTGAGAAAACCCACTGGGGACGACCCTAGGGACCTGACGGACGCACCCTAGAAGTTTTGGAGCCCTCCGACTACGTTTCTTGGAGTTACAGCCACTTTAATGAGAGGCTAAATACAGGCCTTATAACCCTGGTGAAATAGCCCTCACAAAAATGCAATTTTTACAAAAATCGGATCCCAAACCCGGTTCTGAGAAAACCCACTGGGGACGACCCCAGGGACCTGACGGACGCACCCTAGAAGTTTTGGAACCCTCTGACTAAGTTTCTTGGAGTTACAGCCACTTTAATGAGAGGCTAAATACAGGCCTTATAACCCTGGTGAAAAAGCCCTCACGAAAATGCAATTTTTTAAAAAATCGGATCCCAAACCCGGTTCTGAGAAAACCCACTGGGGACGACCCTAGGGACCTGACGGATGCACCCTAGAAGTTTTGGAGCCCTCTGACTACGTTTCTTGGAGTTACAGCCACTTTAATGAGAGGCTAAATACAGGCCGTATAACCCTGGTGAAATAGCCCTCACGAAAATGCAATTTTTACAAAAATCGAATCCCAAACCCGGTTCTGAGAAAACCCACTCGGGACGACCCTAGGGACCTGACGGACGCACCCTAGAAGTTTTGGAGCCCTCCGACTACGTTTCTTGGAGTTACAGCCACTTAAATGAGAGGCTAATTACAGGCCATATAACCCTGGTGAAATAGCCCTCACAAAAATGCAATTTTTACAGAAAATCGGATCCCAAACCCGGTTCTGAGAAAACCCACTGGGGACGACCCTAGGGACCTGACGGACGCACCCTAGAAGTTTTGGAGCCCTCCGACTACGTTTCTTGGAGTTACAGCCACTTTAATGAGAGGCTAAATGCAGGCCATATAACCCTGGTGAAATAGCCCTCACAAAAATGCAATTTTTTCAAAAATCGGATCCCAAACCCGGTTGTGAGAAAACCCACTGGGGACGACCCTAGGGACCTGACGGACGCACCCTAGAAGTTTTGGAGCCCTCCGACTACGTTTCTTGGAGTTACGGCCCCTTTAATGAGAGGCTAAATACAGGCCTTATAACCCTGGTGAAATAGCCCTCACAAAAATGCAATTTTTACAAAAATAGGACCCCAAACCCGGTTCTGAGAAAACCCACTGGGGACGACCCTAGGGACCTGACGGACGCACCCTAGAAGTTTTGGAGCCCTCTGACTACGTTTCTTGGAGTTACAGCCACTTTAATGAGAGGCTAAATACAGGCCTTATAACCCTGGTGAAATAGCCCTCACAAAAATGCAATTTTTACAAAAATCGGATCCCAAACACGTTTCTGAGAAAACCCACTGGGGACGACCCCAGGGACCTGACGGACGCACCCTAGAAGTTTTGGAACCCTCTGACTAAGTTTCTTGGAGTTACAGCCACTTTAATGAGATGCTAAATACAGGCCTTATAACCCTGGTGAAATAGCCCTCACGAAAATGCAATTTTTACAAAAATCGGATCCCAAACCCGGTTCTGAGAAAACCCACTGGGGACGACCCTAGGGACCTGACGGAGGCACCCTAGAAGTTTTGGAGCCCTCTGACTACGTTTCTTGGAGTTACAGCCACTTTAATAAGAGGCTAAATACAGGCCATATAACCCTGGTGAAATAGCCCTCACGAAAATGCAATTTTTACAAAAATCGAATCCCAAACCCGGTTGTGAGAAAACCCACTGGGGACGACCCTAGGGACCTGACGGACGCACCCTAGAAGTTTTGGAGCCCTCCGACTACGTTTCTTGGAGTTACGGCCCCTTTAATGAGAGGCTAAATACAGGCCTTATAACCCTGGTGAAATAGCCCTCACAAAAATGCAATTTTTACAGAAAATCGGATCCCAAACCCGGTTCTGAGAAAACCCACTGGGGACGACCCTAGGGACCTGACGGACGCACCCTAGAAGTTTTGGAGCCCTCCGACTACGTTTCTTGGAGTTACAGCCACTTTAATGAGAGGCTAAATGCAGGCCATATAACCCTGGTGAAATAGCCCTCACGAAAATGCAATTTTTTCAAAAATCGGATCCCAAACCCGGTTGTGAGAAAACCCACTGGGGACGACCCTAGGGACCTGACGGACGCACCCTAGAAGTTTTGGAGCCCTCCGACTACGTTTCTTGGAGTTACAGCCACTTTAATGAGAGGCTAAATACAGGCCTTATAACCCTGGTGAAATAGCCCTCACAAAAATGCAATTTTTAAAAAAATCGGACCCCAAACCCGGTTCTGAGAAAATCCACTGGGGACGACCCTGGGGACCTGACGGACGCACCCTAGAAGTTTTGGAGCCCTCTGACTACGTTTCTTGGAGTTACAGCCACTTTAATGAGAGGCTAAATACAGGCCTTATAACCCTGGTGAAATAGCCCTCACAAAAATGCAATTTTTACAAAAATCGGATCCCAAACCCGGTTCTGAGAAAACCCACTGGGGACGACCCCAGGGACCTGACGGACGCACCCTAGAAGTTTTGGAACCCTCTGACTAAGTTTCTTGGAGTTACAGCCACTTTAATGAGAGGCTAAATACAGGCCTTATAACCCTGGTGAAATAGCCCTCACGAAAATGCAATTTTTACAAAAATCGGATCCCAAACCCGGTTCTGAGAAAACCCACTGGGGACGACCCTAGGGACCTGACGGACGCACCCTAGAAGTTTTGGAGCCCTCTGACTACGTTTCTTGGAGTTACAGCCACTTTAATGAGAGGCTAAATACAGGCCTTATAACCCTGGTGAAATAGCCCTCACGAAAATGCAATTTTTACAAAAATCGGACCCCAAACCCGGTTCTGAGAAAACCTACTGGGGACGACCCAAGGGACCTGACGGACGCACCCTAGAAGTTTTGGAGCCCTCCGACTACGTTTCTTGGAGTTACAGCCACTTAAATGAGAGGCTAAATACAGGCCTTATAACCCTGGTGAAATAGCCCTCACAAAAATGCAATTTTTACAAAAATCGGATCCCAAACCCGGTTCTGAGAAAACCCACTGGGGACGACCCCAGGGACCTGACGGACGCACCCTAGAAGTTTTGGAACCCTCTGACTAAGTTTCTTGGAGTTACAGCCACTTTAATGAGATGCTAAATACAGGCCTTATAACCCTGGTGAAATAGCCCTCACGAAAATGCAATTTTTACAAAAATCGGATCCCAAACCCGGTTCTGAGAAAACCCACTGGGGACGACCCTAGGGACCTGACGGACGCACCCTAGAAGTTTTGGAGCCCTCTGACTACGTTTCTTGGAGTTACAGCCACTTTAATGAGAGGCTAAATACAGGCCTTATAACCCTGGTGAAATAGCCCTCACGAAAATGCAATTTTTACAAAAATCGGACCCCAAACCCGGTTCTGAGAAAACCTACTGGGGACGACCCAAGGGACCTGACGGACGCACCCTAGAAGTTTTGGAGCCCTCCGACTACGTTTCTTGGAGTTACAGCCACTTAAATGAGAGGCTAAATACAGGCCTTATAACCCTGGTGAAATAGCCCTCACAAAAATGCAATTTTTACAAAAATCGGACCCCAAACCCGGTTCTGAGAAAACCCACTGGGGACGACCCTAGGGACCTGACGGACGCACCCTAGAAGTTTTGGAGCCCTCTGACTACGTTTCTTGGAGTTACAGCCACTTTAATGAGAGGCTAAATACAGGCCTTATAACCCTGGTGAAATAGCCCTCACGAAAATGCAATTTTTACAAAAATCAGATCCCAAACCCGGTTCTGAGAAAACCCACTGGGGACGACCCCAGGGACCTGACGGACGCACCCTAGAAGTTTTGGAACCCTCTGACTACGTTTCTTGGAGTTACAGCCACTTTAATGAGAGGCTAAATACAGGCCTTATAACCCTGGTGAAATAGCCCTCACAAAAATGCAATTTTTACAAAAATCGGATCCCAAACCCGGTTCTGAGAAAACCCACTGGGGACGACCCCAGGGACCTGACGGACGCACCCTAGAAGTTTTGGAACCCTCTGACTAAGTTTCTTGGAGTTACGGCCCCTTTAATGAGAGGCTAAATACAGGCCTTATAACCCTGGTGAAATAGCCCTCACGAAAATGCAATTTTTACAAAAATCGGATCCAAAACCCGGTTGTGAGAAAACCTACTGGGGACGACCCTAGGGACCTGACGGACGCACCCTAGAAGTTTTGGAGCCCTCAGACTACGTTTCTTGGAGTTACAGCCGCTTTAATGAGAGGCTAAATACAGGCCTTATAACCCTGGTGAAATAGCCCTCACAAAAATACAATTTTTACAAAAATCGGATCCCAAACCCGGTTCTGAGAAAACCCACTGGGGACGACCCTAGGGACCTGACGGACGCACCCTAGAAGTTTTGGAGCCCTCCGACTACGTTTCTTGGAGTTACAGCCACTTTAATGAGAGGCGAAATACAGGCCTTATAACCCTGGTGAAATAGCCCTCACGAAAATGCAATTTTTACAAAAATCGGATCCCAAACCCGGTTGTGAGAAAACCCACTGGGGACGACCCCAGGGACCTGACGGACGAACCCTAGAAGTTTTGGAGCCCTCTGACTACGTTTCTTGGAGTTACAGCCACTTTAATGAGAGGCTAAATACAGGCCTTATAACCCTGGTGAAAAAGCCCTCACGAAAATGCAATTTTTACAAAAATCGGATCCCAAACCCGGTTCTGAGAAAACCCACTGGGGACGACCCTAGGGACCTGACGGACGCACCCTAGAAGTTTTGGAACACTCTGACTACGTTTCTTGGAGTTACAGCCACTTTAATGAGAGGCTAAATACAGGCCATATAACCCTGGTGAAATAGCCCTCACAAAAATGCAATTTTTACAAAAATCGGATCCCAAACCCGGTTGTGAGAAAACCCACTGGGGACGACCCTAGGGACCTGACGGACGCACCCTAGAAGTTTTGGAGCCCTCTGACTATGTTTCTTGGAGTTACGGCCCCTTTAATGAGAGGCTAAATACAGGCCTTATAACCCTGGTGAAATAGCCCTCACAAAAATGCAATTTTTACAAAAATCGGATCCCAAACCCGGTTCTGAGAAAACCCACTGGGGACGACCCCAGGGACCTGACGGACGCACCCTAGAAGTTTTGGAACCCTCTGACTAAGTTTCTTGGAGTTACAGCCACTTTAATGAGATGCTAAATACAGGCCTTATAACCCTGGTGAAATAGCCCTCACGAAAATGCAATTTTTACAAAAATCGGATCCCAAACCCGGTTCTGAGAAAACCCACTGGGGACGACCCTAGGGACCTGACGGACGCACCCTAGAAGTTTTGGAGCCCTCTGACTACGTTTCTTGGAGTTACAGCCACTTTAATAAGAGGCTAAATACAGGCCATATAACCCTGGTGAAATAGCCCTCACGAAAATGCAATTTTTACAAAAATCGAATCCCAAACCCGGTTGTGAGAAAACCCACTGGGGACGACCCTAGGGACCTGACGGACGCACCCTAGAAGTTTTGGAGCCCTCCGACTACGTTTCTTGGAGTTACAGCCACTTTAATGAGAGGCTAATTACAGGCCATATAACCCTAGTGAAATAGCCCTCACGAAAATGCAATTTTTTCAAAAATCGGATCCCAAACCCGGTTGTGAGAAAACCCACTGGGGACGACCCTAGGGACCTGACGGACGCACCCTAGAAGTTTTGGAGCCCTCTGACTACGTTTCTTGGAGTTACAGCCACTTTAATGAGAGGCTAAATACAGGCCTTATAACCCTGGTGAAATAGCCCTCACAAAAATGCAATTTTTACAAAAATCGGACCCCAAACCCGGTTCTGAGAAAATCCACTGGGGACGACCCTAGGGACCTGACGGACGCACCCTAGAAGTTTTGGAGCCCTCTGACTACGTTTCTTGGAGTTACAGCCACTTTAATGAGAGGCTAAATACAGGCCTTATAACCCTGGTGAAATAGCCCTCACAAAAATGCAATTTTTACAAAAATCAGATCCCAAACCCGGTTCTGAGAAAACCCACTGGGGACGACCCCAGGGACCTGACGGACGCACCCTAGAAGTTTTGGAACCCTCTGACTAAGTTTCTTGGAGTTACAGCCACTTTAATGAGAGGCTAAATACAGGCCATATAACCCTGGTGAAATAGCCCTCACGAAAATGCAATTTTTACAAAAATCGAATCCCAAACCCGGTTGTGAGAAAACCCACTGGGGACGACCCTAGGGACCTGACGGACGCACCCTAGAAGTTTTGGAGCCCTCCGACTACGTTTCTTGGAGTTACAGCCACTTAAATGAGAGGCTAATTACAGGCCATATAACCCTGGTGAAATAGCCCTCACAAAAATGCAATTTTTACAAAAATCGGATCCCAAACCCGGTTCTGAGAAAACCCACTGGGGACGACCCTAGGGACCTGACGGACGCACCCTAGAAGTTTTGGAGCCCTCCGACTACGTTTCTTGGAGTTACAGCCACTTTAATGAGAGGCTAAATACAGGCCTTATAACCCTGGTGAAATAGCCCTCACAAAAATGCAATTTTTACAAAAATCGGATCCCAAACACGTTTCTGAGAAAACCCACTGGGGACGACCCCAGGGACCTGACGGACGCACCCTAGAAGTTTTGGAACCCTCTGACTAAGTTTCTTGGAGTTACAGCCACTTTAATGAGATGCTAAATACAGGCCTTATAACCCTGGTGAAATAGCCCTCACGAAAATGCAATTTTTACAAAAATCGGATCCCAAACCCGGTTCTGAGAAAACCCACTGGGGACGACCCTAGGGACCTGACGGACGCACCCTAGAAGTTTTGGAGCCCTCTGACTACGTTTCTTGGAGTTACAGCCACTTTAATAAGAGGCTAAATACAGGCCATATAACCCTGGTGAAATAGCCCTCACGAAAATGCAATTTTTACAAAAATCGAATCCCAAACCCGGTTGTGAGAAAACCCACTGGGGACGACCCTAGGGACCTGACGGACGCACCCTAGAAGTTTTGGAGCCCTCCAACTACGTTTCTTGGAGTTACGGCCCCTTTAATGAGAGGCTAAATACAGGCCTTATAACCCTGGTGAAATAGCCCTCACAAAAATGCAATTTTTACAAAAATCGGACCCCAAACCCGGTTCTGAGAAAACCCACTGGGGACGACCCTAGGGACCTGACGGACGCACCCTAGAAGTTTTGGAGCCCTCCGACTACGTTTCTTGGAGTTACAGCCACTTTAATGAGAGGCTAAATGCAGGCCATATAACCCTGGTGAAATAGCCCTCACGAAAATGCAATTTTTTCAAAAATCGGATCCCAAACCCGGTTGTGAGAAAACCCACTGGGGACGACCCTAGGGACCTGACGGACGCACCCTAGAAGTTTTGGAGCCCTCCGACTACGTTTCTTGGAGTTACAGCCACTTTAATGAGAGGCTAAATACAGGCCTTATAACCCTGGTGAAATAGCCCTCACAAAAATGCAATTTTTAAAAAAATCGGACCCCAAACCCGGTTCTGAGAAAATCCACTGGGGACGACCCTGGGGACCTGACGGACGCACCCTAGAAGTTTTGGAGCCCTCTGACTACGTTTCTTGGAGTTACAGCCACTTTAATGAGAGGCTAAATACAGGCCTTATAACCCTGGTGAAATAGCCCTCACAAAAATGCAATTTTTACAAAAATCGGATCCCAAACCCGGTTCTGAGAAAACCCACTGGGGACGACCCCAGGGACCTGACGGACGCACCCTAGAAGTTTTGGAACCCTCTGACTAAGTTTCTTGGAGTTACAGCCACTTTAATGAGAGGCTAAATACAGGCCTTATAACCCTGGTGAAATAGCCCTCACGAAAATGCAATTTTTACAAAAATCGGATCCCAAACCCGGTTCTGAGAAAACCCACTGGGGACGACCCTAGGGACCTGACGGACGCACCCTAGAAGTTTTGGAGCCCTCTGACTACGTTTCTTGGAGTTACAGCCACTTTAATGAGAGGCTAAATACAGGCCTTATAACCCTGGTGAAATAGCCCTCACGAAAATGCAATTTTTACAAAAATCGGACCCCAAACCCGGTTCTGAGAAAACCTACTGGGGACGACCCAAGGGACCTGACGGACGCACCCTAGAAGTTTTGGAGCCCTCCGACTACGTTTCTTGGAGTTACAGCCACTTAAATGAGAGGCTAAATACAGGCCTTATAACCCTGGTGAAATAGCCCTCACAAAAATGCAATTTTTACAAAAATCGGACCCCAAACCCGGTTCTGAGAAAACCCACTGGGGACGACCCTAGGGACCTGACGGACGCACCCTAGAAGTTTTGGAGCCCTCTGACTACGTTTCTTGGAGTTACAGCCACTTTAATGAGAGGCTAAATACAGGCCTTATAACCCTGGTGAAATAGCCCTCACGAAAATGCAATTTTTACAAAAATCGGATCCCAAACCCGGTTCTGAGAAAACCCACTGGGGACGACCCCAGGGACCTGACGGACGCACCCTAGAAGTTTTGGAACCCTCTGACTACGTTTCTTGGAGTTACAGCCACTTTAATGAGAGGCTAAATACAGGCCTTATAACCCTGGTGAAATAGCCCTCACAAAAATGCAATTTTTACAAAAATCGGATCCCAAACCCGGTTCTGAGAAAACCCACTGGGGACGACCCCAGGGACCTGACGGACGCACCCTAGAAGTTTTGGAACCCTCTGACTAAGTTTCTTGGAGTTACAGCCACTTTAATGAGAGGCTAAATACAGGCCTTATAACCCTGGTGAAATAGCCCTCACGAAAATGCAATTTTTACAAAAATCGGATCCCAAACCCGGTTCTGAGAAAACCCACTGGGGACGACCCTAGGGACCTGACGGATGCACCCTAGAAGTTTTGGAGCCCTCTGACTACGTTTCTTGGAGTTACAGCCACTTTAATGAGAGGCTAAATACAGGCCGTATAACCCTGGTGAAATAGCCCTCACGAAAATGCAATTTTTACAAAAATCGAATCCCAAACCCGGTTCTGAGAAAACCCACTGGGGACGACCCTAGGGACCTGACGGACGCACCCTAGAAGTTTTGGAGCCCTCCGACTACGTTTCTTGGAGTTACAGCCACTTAAATGAGAGGCTAATTACAGGCCATATAACCCTGGTGAAATAGCCCTCACAAAAATGCAATTTTTACAAAAATCGGATCCCAAACCCGGTTCTGAGAAAACCCACTGGGGACGACCCTAGGGACCTGACGGACGCACCCTAGAAGTTTTGGAGCCCTCCGACTACGTTTCTTGGAGTTACAGCCACTTTAATGAGAGGCTAAATGCAGGCCATATAACCCTGGTGAAATAGCCCTCACGAAAATGCAATTTTTTCAAAAATCGGATCCCAAACCCGGTTGTGAGAAAACCCACTGGGGACGACCCTAGGGACCTGACGGACGCACCCTAGAAGTTTTGGAGCCCTCTGACTACGTTTCTTGGAGTTACAGCCACTTTAATGAGAGGCTAAATACAGGCCTTATAACCCTGGTGAAATAGCCCTCACAAAAATGCAATTTTTACAAAAATCGGATCCCAAACCCGGTTCTGAGAAAACCCACTGGGGACGACCCTAGGGACCTGACGGACTCACCCTAGAAGTTTTGGAGCCCTCTGACTATGTTTCTTGGAGTTACAGCCACTTTAATGAGAGGCTAAATACAGGCCTTATAACCCTGGTGAAATAGCCCTCACGAAAATGCAATTTTTACAAAAATCGGATCCCAAACCCGGTTCTGAGAAAACCCACTGGGGACGACCCCAGGGACCTGACGGACGCACCCTAGAAGTTTTGGAACCCTCTGACTACGTTTCTTGGAGTTACAGCCACTTTAATGAGAGGCTAAATACAGGCCTTATAACCCTGGTGAAATAGCCCTCACGAAAATGCAATTTTTTCAAAAATCGGATCCCAAACCCGGTTGTGAGAAAACCCACTGGGGACGACCCTAGGGACCTGACGGACGCACCCTAGAAGTTTTGGAGCCCTCCGACTACGTTTCTTGGAGTTACAGCCACTTTAATGAGAGGCTAAATACAGGCCTTATAACCCTGGTGAAATAGCCCTCACAAAAATGCAATTTTTACAAAAATCGGATCCCAAACCCGGTTCTGAGAAAACCCACTGGGGACGACCCCAGGGACCTGACGGACGCACCCTAGAAGTTTTGGAACCCTCTGACTAAGTTTCTTGGAGTTACAGCCACTTTAATGAGAGGCTAAATACAGGCCTTATAACCCTGGTGAAAAAGCCCTCACGAAAATGCAATTTTTACAAAAATCGGATCCCAAACCCGGTTCTGAGAAAACCCACTGGGGACGACCCTAGGGACCTGACGGATGCACCCTAGAAGTTTTGGAGCCCTCTGACTACGTTTCTTGGAGTTACAGCCACTTTAATGAGAGGCTAAATACAGGCCTTATAACCCTGGTGAAATAGCCCTCACGAAAATGCAATTTTTACAAAAATCGGATCCCAAACCCGGTTCTGAGAAAACCCACTGGGGACGACCCCAGGGACCTGACGGACGCACCCTAGAAGTTTTGGAACCCTCTGACTACGTTTCTTGGAGTTACAGCCACTTTAATGAGAGGCTAAATACAGGCCTTATAACCCTGGTGAAATAGCCCTCACAAAAATGCAATTTTTACAAAAATCGGATCCCAAACCCGGTTCTGAGAAAACCCACTGGGGACGACCCCAGGGACCTGACGGACGCACCCTAGAAGTTTTGGAACCCTCTGACTAAGTTTCTTGGAGTTACGGCCCCTTTAATGAGAGGCTAAATACAGGCCTTATAACCCTGGTGAAATAGCCCTCACGAAAATGCAATTTTTACAAAAATCGGATCCAAAACCCGGTTGTGAGAAAACCTACTGGGGACGACCCTAGGGACCTGACGGACGCACCCTAGAAGTTTTGGAGCCCTCAGACTACGTTTCTTGGAGTTACAGCCGCTTTAATGAGAGGCTAAATACAGGCCTTATAACCCTGGTGAAATAGCCCTCACAAAAATACAATTTTTACAAAAATCGGATCCCAAACCCGGTTCTGAGAAAACCCACTGGGGACGACCCTAGGGACCTGACGGACGCACCCTAGAAGTTTTGGAGCCCTCCGACTACGTTTCTTGGAGTTACAGCCACTTTAATGAGAGGCGAAAAACAGGCCTTATAACCCTGGTGAAATAGCCCTCACGAAAATGCAATTTTTACAAAAATCGGATCCCAAACCCGGTTGTGAGAAAACCCACTGGGGACGACCCCAGGGACCTGACGGACGAACCCTAGAAGTTTTGGAGCCCTCTGACTACGTTTCTTGGAGTTACAGCCACTTTAATGAGAGGCTAAATACAGGCCTTATAACCCTGGTGAAAAAGCCCTCACGAAAATGCAATTTTTACAAAAATCGGATCCCAAACCCGGTTCTGAGAAAACCCACTGGGGACGACCCTAGGGACCTGACGGACGCACCCTAGAAGTTTTGGAAC
This sequence comes from Halichoeres trimaculatus, assembly GCF_033239565.1. NCBI lineage: Eukaryota > Metazoa > Chordata > Actinopteri > Labriformes > Labridae > Halichoeres > Halichoeres trimaculatus. The sequence goes on from NW_027437184.1 coordinate 31,432,783, forward strand.
ACTCTGACTACGTTTCTTGGAGTTACAGCCACTTTAATGAGAGGCTAAATACAGGCCATATAACCCTGGTGAAATAGCCCTCACAAAAATGCAATTTTTACAAAAATCGGATCCCAAACCCGGTTGTGAGAAAACCCACTGGGGACGACCCTAGGGACCTGACGGACGCACCCTAGAAGTTTTGGATTCCTCTGACTACGTTTCTTGGAGTTACAGCCACTTTAATGAGAGGCTAAATACAGGCCTTATAGCCCTGGTGAAATAGCCCTCACAAAAATGCAATTTTTACAAAAATCGGATCCCAAACCCGGTTCTGAGAAAACCCACTGGGGACGACCCCAGGGACCTGACGGACGCACCCTAGAAGTTTTGGAGCTCTCTGACTACGTTTCTTGGAGTTACGGCCCCTTTAATGAGAGGCTAAATACAGGCCTTATAACCCTGGTGAAATAGCCCTCACAAAAATGCAATTTTTAGAAAAATCGGACCCCAAACCCGGTTCTGAGAAAACCCACTGGGGACGACCCCAGGGACCTGAGGGACGCACCCTAGAAGTTTTGGAGCCCTCCGACTACGTTTCTTGGAGTTACGGCCCCTTTAATGAGAGGCTAAATACAGGCCTTATAACCCTGGTGAAATAGCCCTCACAAAAATGCAATTTTTACAAAAATCAGATCCCAAACCCGGTTCTGAGAAAACCTACTGGGGACGACCCTAGGGACCTGACGGACGCACCCTAGAAGTTTTGGAGCCCTCTGACTATGTTTCTTGGAGTTACGGCCCCTTTAATGAGAGGCTAAATACAGGCCTTATAACCCTGGTGAATTAGCCCTCACAAAAATGCAATTTTTACAAAAATCGGATCCCAAACCCGGTTCTGAGAAAACCCACTGGGGACGACCCCAGGGACCTGACGGACGCACCCTAGAAGTTTTGGAACCCTCTGACTAAGTTTCTTGGAGTTACAGCCACTTTAATGAGATGCTAAATACAGGCCTTATAACCCTGGTGAAATAGCCCTCACGAAAATGCAATTTTTACAAAAATCGGATCCCAAACCCGGTTCTGAGAAAACCCACTGGGGACGACCCTAGGGACCTGACGGACGCACCCTAGAAGTTTTGGAGCCCTCTGACTACGTTTCTTGGAGTTACAGCCACTTTAATAAGAGGCTAAATACAGGCCATATAACCCTGGTGAAATAGCCCTCACGAAAATGCAATTTTTACAAAAATCGAATCCCAAACCCGGTTGTGAGAAAACCCACTGGGGACGACCCTAGGGACCTGCCGGACGCACCCTAGAAGTTTTGGAGCCCTCCGACTACGTTTCTTGGAGTTACAGCCACTTTAATGAGAGGCTAATTACAGGCCATATAACCCTAGTGAAATAGCCCTCACGAAAATGCAATTTTTTCAAAAATCGGATCCCAAACCCGGTTGTGAGAAAACCCACTGGGGACGACCCTAGGGACCTGACGGACGCACCCTAGAAGTTTTGGAGCCCTCTGACTACGTTTCTTGGAGTTACAGCCACTTTAATGAGAGGCTAAATACAGGCCTTATAACCCTGGTGAAATAGCCCTCACAAAAATGCAATTTTTACAAAAATCGGATCCCAAACCCGGTTCTGAGAAAATCCACTGGGGACGACCCTAGGGACCTGACGGACGCACCCTAGAAGTTTTGGAGCCCTCTGACTACGTTTCTTGGAGTTACAGCCACTTTAATGAGAGGCTAAATACAGGCCTTATAACCCTGGTGAAATAGCCCTCACAAAAATGCAATTTTTACAAAAATCAGATCCCAAACCCGGTTCTGAGAAAACCCACTGGGGACGACCCCAGGGACCTGACGGACGCACCCTAGAAGTTTTGGAACCCTCTGACTAAGTTTCTTGGAGTTACAGCCACTTTAATGAGAGGCTAAATACAGGCCATATAACCCTGGTGAAATAGCCCTCACGAAAATGCAATTTTTACAAAAATCGAATCCCAAACCCGGTTGTGAGAAAACCCACTGGGGACGACCCTAGGGACCTGACGGACGCACCCTAGAAGTTTTGGAGCCCTCCGACTACGTTTCTTGGAGTTACAGCCACTTAAATGAGAGGCTAATTACAGGCCATATAACCCTGGTGAAATAGCCCTCACAAAAATGCAATTTTTACAAAAATCGGATCCCAAACCCGGTTCTGAGAAAACCCACTGGGGACGACCCTAGGGACCTGACGGACGCACCCTAGAAGTTTTGGAGCCCTCCGACTACGTTTCTTGGAGTTACAGCCACTTTAATGAGAGGCTAAATACAGGCCTTATAACCCTGGTGAAATAGCCCTCACAAAAATGCAATTTTTACAAAAATCGGATCCCAAACACGTTTCTGAGAAAACCCACTGGGGACGACCCCAGGGACCTGACGGACGCACCCTAGAAGTTTTGGAACCCTCTGACTACGTTTCTTGGAGTTACAGCCACTTTAATGAGAGGCTAAATACAGGCCTTATAACCCTGGTGAAATAGCCCTCACAAAAATGCAATTTTTACAAAAATCGGATCCCAAACCCGGTTCTGAGAAAACCCACTGGGGACGACCCCAGGGACCTGACGGACGCACCCTAGAAGTTTTGGAACCCTCTGACTAAGTTTCTTGGAGTTACGGCCCCTTTAATGAGAGGCTAAATACAGGCCTTATAACCCTGGTGAAATAGCCCTCACGAAAATGCAATTTTTACAAAAATCGGATCCAAAACCCGGTTGTGAGAAAACCTACTGGGGACGACCCTAGGGACCTGACGGACGCACCCTAGAAGTTTTGGAGCCCTCAGACTACGTTTCTTGGAGTTACAGCCGCTTTAATGAGAGGCTAAATACAGGCCTTATAACCCTGGTGAAATAGCCCTCACAAAAATACAATTTTTACAAAAATCGGATCCCAAACCCGGTTCTGAGAAAACCCACTGGGGACGACCCTAGGGACCTGACGGACGCACCCTAGAAGTTTTGGAGCCCTCCGACTACGTTTCTTGGAGTTACAGCCACTTTAATGAGAGGCGAAATACAGGCCTTATAACCCTGGTGAAATAGCCCTCACGAAAATGCAATTTTTACAAAAATCGGATCCCAAACCCGGTTGTGAGAAAACCCACTGGGGACGACCCCAGGGACCTGACGGACGAACCCTAGAAGTTTTGGAGCCCTCTGACTACGTTTCTTGGAGTTACAGCCACTTTAATGAGAGGCTAAATACAGGCCTTATAACCCTGGTGAAAAAGCCCTCACGAAAATGCAATTTTTACAAAAATCGGATCCCAAACCCGGTTCTGAGAAAACCCACTGGGGACGACCCTAGGGACCTGACGGACGCACCCTAGAAGTTTTGGAACACTCTGACTACGTTTCTTGGAGTTACAGCCACTTTAATGAGAGGCTAAATACAGGCCATATAACCCTGGTGAAATAGCCCTCACAAAAATGCAATTTTTACAAAAATCGGATCCCAAACCCGGTTGTGAGAAAACCCACTGGGGACGACCCTAGGGACCTGACGGACGCACCCTAGAAGTTTTGGAGCCCTCTGACTATGTTTCTTGGAGTTACGGCCCCTTTAATGAGAGGCTAAATACAGGCCTTATAACCCTGGTGAAATAGCCCTCACAAAAATGCAATTTTTACAAAAATCGGATCCCAAACCCGGTTCTGAGAAAACCCACTGGGGACGACCCCAGGGACCTGACGGACGCACCCTAGAAGTTTTGGAACCCTCTGACTAAGTTTCTTGGAGTTACAGCCACTTTAATGAGATGCTAAATACAGGCCTTATAACCCTGGTGAAATAGCCCTCACGAAAATGCAATTTTTACAAAAATCGGATCCCAAACCCGGTTCTGAGAAAACCCACTGGGGACGACCCTAGGGACCTGACGGACGCACCCTAGAAGTTTTGGAGCCCTCTGACTACGTTTCTTGGAGTTACAGCCACTTTAATAAGAGGCTAAATACAGGCCATATAACCCTGGTGAAATAGCCCTCACGAAAATGCAATTTTTACAAAAATCGAATCCCAAACCCGGTTGTGAGAAAACCCACTGGGGACGACCCTAGGGACCTGACGGACGCACCCTAGAAGTTTTGGAGCCCTCCGACTACGTTTCTTGGAGTTACAGCCACTTTAATGAGAGGCTAATTACAGGCCATATAACCCTAGTGAAATAGCCCTCACGAAAATGCAATTTTTTCAAAAATCGGATCCCAAACCCGGTTGTGAGAAAACCCACTGGGGACGACCCTAGGGACCTGACGGACGCACCCTAGAAGTTTTGGAGCCCTCTGACTACGTTTCTTGGAGTTACAGCCACTTTAATGAGAGGCTAAATACAGGCCTTATAACCCTGGTGAAATAGCCCTCACAAAAATGCAATTTTTACAAAAATCGGACCCCAAACCCGGTTCTGAGAAAATCCACTGGGGACGACCCTAGGGACCTGACGGACGCACCCTAGAAGTTTTGGAGCCCTCTGACTACGTTTCTTGGAGTTACAGCCACTTTAATGAGAGGCTAAATACAGGCCTTATAACCCTGGTGAAATAGCCCTCACAAAAATGCAATTTTTACAAAAATCAGATCCCAAACCCGGTTCTGAGAAAACCCACTGGGGACGACCCCAGGGACCTGACGGACCCACCCTAGAAGTTTTGGAACCCTCTGACTAAGTTTCTTGGAGTTACAGCCACTTTAATGAGAGGCTAAATACAGGCCATATAACCCTGGTGAAATAGCCCTCACGAAAATGCAATTTTTACAAAAATCGAATCCCAAACCCGGTTGTGAGAAAACCCACTGGGGACGACCCTAGGGACCTGACGGACGCACCCTAGAAGTTTTGGAGCCCTCCGACTACGTTTCTTGGAGTTACAGCCACTTAAATGAGAGGCTAATTACAGGCCATATAACCCTGGTGAAATAGCCCTCACAAAAATGCAATTTTTACAAAAATCGGATCCCAAACCCGGTTCTGAGAAAACCCACTGGGGACGACCCTAGGGACCTGACGGACGCACCCTAGAAGTTTTGGAGCCCTCCGACTACGTTTCTTGGAGTTACAGCCACTTTAATGAGAGGCTAAATACAGGCCTTATAACCCTGGTGAAATAGCCCTCACAAAAATGCAATTTTTACAAAAATCGGATCCCAAACACGTTTCAGAGAAAACCCACTGGGGACGACCCCAGGGACCTGACGGACGCACCCTAGAAGTTTTGGAACCCTCTGACTAAGTTTCTTGGAGTTACAGCCACTTTAATGAGATGCTAAATACAGGCCTTATAACCCTGGTGAAATAGCCCTCACGAAAATGCAATTTTTACAAAAATCGGATCCCAAACCCGGTTCTGAGAAAACCCACTGGGGACGACCCTAGGGACCTGACGGACGCACCCTAGAAGTTTTGGAGCCCTCTGACTACGTTTCTTGGAGTTACAGCCACTTTAATAAGAGGCTAAATACAGGCCATATAACCCTGGTGAAATAGCCCTCACGAAAATGCAATTTTTACAAAAATCGAATCCCAAACCCGGTTGTGAGAAAACCCACTGGGGACGACCCTAGGGACCTGACGGACGCACCCTAGAAGTTTTGGAGCCCTCCAACTACGTTTCTTGGAGTTACGGCCCCTTTAATGAGAGGCTAAATACAGGCCTTATAACCCTGGTGAAATAGCCCTCACAAAAATGCAATTTTTACAAAAATCGGACCCCAAACCCGGTTCTGAGAAAACCCACTGGGGACGACCCTAGGGACCTGACGGACGCACCCTAGAAGTTTTGGAGCCCTCCGACTACGTTTCTTGGAGTTACAGCCACTTTAATGAGAGGCTAAATGCAGGCCATATAACCCTGGTGAAATAGCCCTCACGAAAATGCAATTTTTTCAAAAATCGGATCCCAAACCCGGTTGTGAGAAAACCCACTGGGGACGACCCTAGGGACCTGACGGACGCACCCTAGAAGTTTTGGAGCCCTCCGACTACGTTTCTTGGAGTTACAGCCACTTTAATGAGAGGCTAAATACAGGCCTTATAACCCTGGTGAAATAGCCCTCACAAAAATGCAATTTTTAAAAAAATCGGACCCCAAACCCGGTTCTGAGAAAATCCACTGGGGACGACCCTGGGGACCTGACGGACGCACCCTAGAAGTTTTGGAGCCCTCTGACTACGTTTCTTGGAGTTACAGCCACTTTAATGAGAGGCTAAATACAGGCCTTATAACCCTGGTGAAATAGCCCTCACAAAAATGCAATTTTTACAAAAATCGGATCCCAAACCCGGTTCTGAGAAAACCCACTGGGGACGACCCCAGGGACCTGACGGACGCACCCTAGAAGTTTTGGAACCCTCTGACTAAGTTTCTTGGAGTTACAGCCACTTTAATGAGAGGCTAAATACAGGCCTTATAACCCTGGTGAAATAGCCCTCACGAAAATGCAATTTTTACAAAAATCGGATCCCAAACCCGGTTCTGAGAAAACCCACTGGGGACGACCCTAGGGACCTGACGGACGCACCCTAGAAGTTTTGGAGCCCTCTGACTACGTTTCTTGGAGTTACAGCCACTTTAATGAGAGGCTAAATACAGGCCTTATAACCCTGGTGAAATAGCCCTCACGAAAATGCAATTTTTACAAAAATCGGACCCCAAACCCGGTTCTGAGAAAACCTACTGGGGACGACCCAAGGGACCTGACGGACGCACCCTAGAAGTTTTGGAGCCCTCCGACTACGTTTCTTGGAGTTACAGCCACTTAAATGAGAGGCTAAATACAGGCCTTATAACCCTGGTGAAATAGCCCTCACAAAAATGCAATTTTTACAAAAATCGGACCCCAAACCCGGTTCTGAGAAAACCCACTGGGGACGACCCTAGGGACCTGACGGACGCACCCTAGAAGTTTTGGAGCCCTCTGACTACGTTTCTTGGAGTTACAGCCACTTTAATGAGAGGCTAAATACAGGCCTTATAACCCTGGTGAAATAGCCCTCACGAAAATGCAATTTTTACAAAAATCGGATCCCAAACCCGGTTCTGAGAAAACCCACTGGGGACGACCCCAGGGACCTGACGGACGCACCCTAGAAGTTTTGGAACCCTCTGACTACGTTTCTTGGAGTTACAGCCACTTTAATGAGAGGCTAAATACAGGCCTTATAACCCTGGTGAAATAGCCCTCACAAAAATGCAATTTTTACAAAAATCGGATCCCAAACCCGGTTCTGAGAAAACCCACTGGGGACGACCCCAGGGACCTGACGGACGCACCCTAGAAGTTTTGGAACCCTCTGACTAAGTTTCTTGGAGTTACAGCCACTTTAATGAGAGGCTAAATACAGGCCTTATAACCCTGGTGAAATAGCCCTCACGAAAATGCAATTTTTACAAAAATCGGATCCCAAACCCGGTTCTGAGAAAACCCACTGGGGACGACCCTAGGGACCTGACGGATGCACCCTAGAAGTTTTGGAGCCCTCTGACTACGTTTCTTGGAGTTACAGCCACTTTAATGAGAGGCTAAATACAGGCCGTATAACCCTGGTGAAATAGCCCTCACGAAAATGCAATTTTTACAAAAATCGAATCCCAAACCCGGTTCTGAGAAAACCCACTGGGGACGACCCTAGGGACCTGACGGACGCACCCTAGAAGTTTTGGAGCCCTCCGACTACGTTTCTTGGAGTTACAGCCACTTAAATGAGAGGCTAATTACAGGCCATATAACCCTGGTGAAATAGCCCTCACAAAAATGCAATTTTTACAAAAATCGGATCCCAAACCCGGTTCTGAGAAAACCCACTGGGGACGACCCTAGGGACCTGACGGACGCACCCTAGAAGTTTTGGAGCCCTCCGACTACGTTTCTTGGAGTTACAGCCACTTTAATGAGAGGCTAAATGCAGGCCATATAACCCTGGTGAAATAGCCCTCACGAAAATGCAATTTTTTCAAAAATCGGATCCCAAACCCGGTTGTGAGAAAACCCACTGGGGACGACCCTAGGGACCTGACGGACGCACCCTAGAAGTTTTGGAGCCCTCTGACTACGTTTCTTGGAGTTACAGCCACTTTAATGAGAGGCTAAATACAGGCCTTATAACCCTGGTGAAATAGCCCTCACAAAAATGCAATTTTTACAAAAATCGGATCCCAAACCCGGTTCTGAGAAAACCCACTGGGGACGACCCTAGGGACCTGACGGACTCACCCTAGAAGTTTTGGAGCCCTCTGACTATGTTTCTTGGAGTTACAGCCACTTTAATGAGAGGCTAAATACAGGCCTTATAACCCTGGTGAAATAGCCCTCACGAAAATGCAATTTTTACAAAAATCGGATCCCAAACCCGGTTCTGAGAAAACCCACTGGGGACGACCCCAGGGACCTGACGGACGCACCCTAGAAGTTTTGGAACCCTCTGACTACGTTTCTTGGAGTTACAGCCACTTTAATGAGAGGCTAAATACAGGCCTTATAACCCTGGTGAAATAGCCCTCACGAAAATGCAATTTTTTCAAAAATCGGATCCCAAACCCGGTTGTGAGAAAACCCACTGGGGACGACCCTAGGGACCTGACGGACGCACCCTAGAAGTTTTGGAGCCCTCCGACTACGTTTCTTGGAGTTACAGCCACTTTAATGAGAGGCTAAATACAGGCCTTATAACCCTGGTGAAATAGCCCTCACAAAAATGCAATTTTTACAAAAATCGGATCCCAAACCCGGTTCTGAGAAAACCCACTGGGGACGACCCCAGGGACCTGACGGACGCACCCTAGAAGTTTTGGAACCCTCTGACTAAGTTTCTTGGAGTTACAGCCACTTTAATGAGAGGCTAAATACAGGCCTTATAACCCTGGTGAAAAAGCCCTCACGAAAATGCAATTTTTACAAAAATCGGATCCCAAACCCGGTTCTGAGAAAACCCACTGGGGACGACCCTAGGGACCTGACGGATGCACCCTAGAAGTTTTGGAGCCCTCTGACTACGTTTCTTGGAGTTACAGCCACTTTAATGAGAGGCTAAATACAGGCCTTATAACCCTGGTGAAATAGCCCTCACGAAAATGCAATTTTTACAAAAATCGGATCCCAAACCCGGTTCTGAGAAAACCCACTGGGGACGACCCCAGGGACCTGACGGACGCACCCTAGAAGTTTTGGAACCCTCTGACTACGTTTCTTGGAGTTACAGCCACTTTAATGAGAGGCTAAATACAGGCCTTATAACCCTGGTGAAATAGCCCTCACAAAAATGCAATTTTTACAAAAATCGGATCCCAAACCCGGTTCTGAGAAAACCCACTGGGGACGACCCCAGGGACCTGACGGACGCACCCTAGAAGTTTTGGAACCCTCTGACTAAGTTTCTTGGAGTTACGGCCCCTTTAATGAGAGGCTAAATACAGGCCTTATAACCCTGGTGAAATAGCCCTCACGAAAATGCAATTTTTACAAAAATCGGATCCAAAACCCGGTTGTGAGAAAACCTACTGGGGACGACCCTAGGGACCTGACGGACGCACCCTAGAAGTTTTGGAGCCCTCAGACTACGTTTCTTGGAGTTACAGCCGCTTTAATGAGAGGCTAAATACAGGCCTTATAACCCTGGTGAAATAGCCCTCACAAAAATACAATTTTTACAAAAATCGGATCCCAAACCCGGTTCTGAGAAAACCCACTGGGGACGACCCTAGGGACCTGACGGACGCACCCTAGAAGTTTTGGAGCCCTCCGACTACGTTTCTTGGAGTTACAGCCACTTTAATGAGAGGCGAAATACAGGCCTTATAACCCTGGTGAAATAGCCCTCACGAAAATGCAATTTTTACAAAAATCGGATCCCAAACCCGGTTGTGAGAAAACCCACTGGGGACGACCCCAGGGACCTGACGGACGAACCCTAGAAGTTTTGGAGCCCTCTGACTACGTTTCTTGGAGTTACAGCCACTTTAATGAGAGGCTAAATACAGGCCTTATAACCCTGGTGAAAAAGCCCTCACGAAAATGCAATTTTTACAAAAATCGGATCCCAAACCCGGTTCTGAGAAAACCCACTGGGGACGACCCTAGGGACCTGACGGACGCACCCTAGAAGTTTTGGAACACTCTGACTACGTTTCTTGGAGTTACAGCCACTTTAATGAGAGGCTAAATACAGGCCATATAACCCTGGTGAAATAGCCCTCACAAAAATGCAATTTTTACAAAAATCGGATCCCAAACCCGGTTGTGAGAAAACCCACTGGGGACGACCCTAGGGACCTGACGGACGCACCCTAGAAGTTTTGGATTCCTCTGACTACGTTTCTTGGAGTTACAGCCACTTTAATGAGAGGCTAAATACAGGCCTTATAGCCCTGGTGAAATAGCCCTCACAAAAATGCAATTTTTACAAAAATCGGATCCCAAACCCGGTTCTGAGAAAACCCACTGGGGACGACCCCAGGGACCTGACGGACGCACCCTAGAAGTTTTGGAGCTCTCTGACTACGTTTCTTGGAGTTACGGCCCCTTTAATGAGAGGCTAAATACAGGCCTTATAACCCTGGTGAAATAGCCCTCACAAAAATGCAATTTTTAGAAAAATCGGACCCCAAACCCGGTTCTGAGAAAACCCACTGGGGACGACCCCAGGGACCTGAGGGACGCACCCTAGAAGTTTTGGAGCCCTCCGACTACGTTTCTTGGAGTTACGGCCCCTTTAATGAGAGGCTAAATACAGGCCTTATAACCCTGGTGAAATAGCCCTCACAAAAATGCAATTTTTACAAAAATCAGATCCCAAACCCGGTTCTGAGAAAACCTACTGGGGACGACCCTAGGGACCTGACGGACGCACCCTAGAAGTTTTGGAGCCCTCTGACTATGTTTCTTGGAGTTACGGCCCCTTTAATGAGAGGCTAAATACAGGCCTTATAACCCTGGTGAATTAGCCCTCACAAAAATGCAATTTTTACAAAAATCGGATCCCAAACCCGGTTCTGAGAAAACCCACTGGGGACGACCCCAGGGACCTGACGGACGCACCCTAGAAGTTTTGGAACCCTCTGACTAAGTTTCTTGGAGTTACAGCCACTTTAATGAGATGCTAAATACAGGCCTTATAACCCTGGTGAAATAGCCCTCACGAAAATGCAATTTTTACAAAAATCGGATCCCAAACCCGGTTCTGAGAAAACCCACTGGGGACGACCCTAGGGACCTGACGGACGCACCCTAGAAGTTTTGGAGCCCTCTGACTACGTTTCTTGGAGTTACAGCCACTTTAATAAGAGGCTAAATACAGGCCATATAACCCTGGTGAAATAGCCCTCACGAAAATGCAATTTTTACAAAAATCGAATCCCAAACCCGGTTGTGAGAAAACCCACTGGGGACGACCCTAGGGACCTGCCGGACGCACCCTAGAAGTTTTGGAGCCCTCCGACTACGTTTCTTGGAGTTACAGCCACTTTAATGAGAGGCTAATTACAGGCCATATAACCCTAGTGAAATAGCCCTCACGAAAATGCAATTTTTTCAAAAATCGGATCCCAAACCCGGTTGTGAGAAAACCCACTGGGGACGACCCTAGGGACCTGACGGACGCACCCTAGAAGTTTTGGAGCCCTCTGACTACGTTTCTTGGAGTTACAGCCACTTTAATGAGAGGCTAAATACAGGCCTTATAACCCTGGTGAAATAGCCCTCACAAAAATGCAATTTTTACAAAAATCGGATCCCAAACCCGGTTCTGAGAAAATCCACTGGGGACGACCCTAGGGACCTGACGGACGCACCCTAGAAGTTTTGGAGCCCTCTGACTACGTTTCTTGGAGTTACAGCCACTTTAATGAGAGGCTAAATACAGGCCTTATAACCCTGGTGAAATAGCCCTCACAAAAATGCAATTTTTACAAAAATCAGATCCCAAACCCGGTTCTGAGAAAACCCACTGGGGACGACCCCAGGGACCTGACGGACGCACCCTAGAAGTTTTGGAACCCTCTGACTAAGTTTCTTGGAGTTACAGCCACTTTAATGAGAGGCTAAATACAGGCCATATAACCCTGGTGAAATAGCCCTCACGAAAATGCAATTTTTACAAAAATCGAATCCCAAACCCGGTTGTGAGAAAACCCACTGGGGACGACCCTAGGGACCTGACGGACGCACCCTAGAAGTTTTGGAGCCCTCCGACTACGTTTCTTGGAGTTACAGCCACTTAAATGAGAGGCTAATTACAGGCCATATAACCCTGGTGAAATAGCCCTCACAAAAATGCAATTTTTACAAAAATCGGATCCCAAACCCGGTTCTGAGAAAACCCACTGGGGACGACCCTAGGGACCTGACGGACGCACCCTAGAAGTTTTGGAGCCCTCCGACTACGTTTCTTGGAGTTACAGCCACTTTAATGAGAGGCTAAATACAGGCCTTATAACCCTGGTGAAATAGCCCTCACAAAAATGCAATTTTTACAAAAATCGGATCCCAAACACGTTTCTGAGAAAACCCACTGGGGACGACCCCAGGGACCTGACGGACGCACCCTAGAAGTTTTGGAACCCTCTGACTAAGTTTCTTGGAGTTACAGCCACTTTAATGAGATGCTAAATACAGGCCTTATAACCCTGGTGAAATAGCCCTCACGAAAATGCAATTTTTACAAAAATCGGATCCCAAACCCGGTTCTGAAAAAACCCACTGGGGACGACCCTAGGGACCTGACGGACGCACCCTAGAAGTTTTGGAGCCCTCTGACTACGTTTCTTGGAGTTACAGCCACTTTAATAAGAGGCTAAATACAGGCCATATAACCCTGGTGAAATAGCCCTCACGAAAATGCAATTTTTACAAAAATCGAATCCCAAACCCGGTTGTGAGAAAACCCACTGGGGACGACCCTAGGGACCTGACGGACGCACCCTAGAAGTTTTGGAGCCCTCCGACTACGTTTCTTGGAGTTACGGCCCCTTTAATGAGAGGCTAAATACAGGCCTTATAACCCTGGTGAAATAGCCCTCACAAAAATGCAATTTTTACAAAAATCGGACCCCAAACCCGGTTCTGAGAAAACCCACTGGGGACGACCCTAGGGACCTGACGGACGCACCCTAGAAGTTTTGGAGCCCTCCGACTACGTTTCTTGGAGTTACAGCCACTTTAATGAGAGGCTAAATGCAGGCCATATAACCCTGGTGAAATAGCCCTCACGAAAATGCAATTTTTTCAAAAATCGGATCCCAAACCCGGTTGTGAGAAAACCCACTGGGGACGACCCTAGGGACCTGACGGACGCACCCTAGAAGTTTTGGAGCCCTCCGACTACGTTTCTTGGAGTTACAGCCACTTTAATGAGAGGCTAAATACAGGCCTTATAACCCTGGTGAAATAGCCCTCACAAAAATGCAATTTTTAAAAAAATCGGACCCCAAACCCGGTTCTGAGAAAATCCACTGGGGACGACCCTGGGGACCTGACGGACGCACCCTAGAAGTTTTGGAGCCCTCTGACTACGTTTCTTGGAGTTACAGCCACTTTAATGAGAGGCTAAATACAGGCCTTATAACCCTGGTGAAATAGCCCTCACAAAAATGCAATTTTTACAAAAATCGGATCCCAAACCCGGTTCTGAGAAAACCCACTGGGGACGACCCCAGGGACCTGACGGACGCACCCTAGAAGTTTTGGAACCCTCTGACTAAGTTTCTTGGAGTTACAGCCACTTTAATGAGAGGCTAAATACAGGCCTTATAACCCTGGTGAAATAGCCCTCACGAAAATGCAATTTTTACAAAAATCGGATCCCAAACCCGGTTCTGAGAAAACCCACTGGGGACGACCCTAGGGACCTGACGGACGCACCCTAGAAGTTTTGGAGCCCTCTGACTACGTTTCTTGGAGTTACAGCCACTTTAATGAGAGGCTAAATACAGGCCTTATAACCCTGGTGAAATAGCCCTCACGAAAATGCAATTTTTACAAAAATCGGACCCCAAACCCGGTTCTGAGAAAACCTACTGGGGACGACCCAAGGGACCTGACGGACGCACCCTAGAAGTTTTGGAGCCCTCCGACTACGTTTCTTGGAGTTACAGCCACTTAAATGAGAGGCTAAATACAGGCCTTATAACCCTGGTGAAATAGCCCTCACAAAAATGCAATTTTTACAAAAATCGGACCCCAAACCCGGTTCTGAGAAAACCCACTGGGGACGACCCTAGGGACCTGACGGACGCACCCTAGAAGTTTTGGAGCCCTCTGACTACGTTTCTTGGAGTTACAGCCACTTTAATGAGAGGCTAAATACAGGCCTTATAACCCTGGTGAAATAGCCCTCACGAAAATGCAATTTTTACAAAAATCGGATCCCAAACCCGGTTCTGAGAAAAACCCACTGGGGACGACCCCAGGGACCTGACGGACGCACCCTAGAAGTTTTGGAACCCTCTGACTACGTTTCTTGGAGTTACAGCCACTTTAATGAGAGGCTAAATACAGGCCTTATAACCCTGGTGAAATAGCCCTCACAAAAATGCAATTTTTACAAAAATCGGATCCCAAACCCGGTTCTGAGAAAACCCACTGGGGACGACCCCAGGGACCTGACGGACGCACCCTAGAAGTTTTGGAACCCTCTGACTAAGTTTCTTGGAGTTACAGCCACTTTAATGAGAGGCTAAATACAGGCCTTATAACCCTGGTGAAATAGCCCTCACGAAAATGCAATTTTTACAAAAATCGGATCCCAAACCCGGTTCTGAGAAAACCCACTGGGGACGACCCTAGGGACCTGACGGATGCACCCTAGAAGTTTTGGAGCCCTCTGACTACGTTTCTTGGAGTTACAGCCACTTTAATGAGAGGCTAAATACAGGCCGTATAACCCTGGTGAAATAGCCCTCACGAAAATGCAATTTTTACAAAAATCGAATCCCAAACCCGGTTCTGAGAAAACCCACTGGGGACGACCCTAGGGACCTGACGGACGCACCCTAGAAGTTTTGGAGCCCTCCGACTACGTTTCTTGGAGTTACAGCCACTTAAATGAGAGGCTAATTACAGGCCATATAACCCTGGTGAAATAGCCCTCACAAAAATGCAATTTTTACAAAAATCGGATCCCAAACCCGGTTCTGAGAAAACCCACTGGGGACGACCCTAGGGACCTGACGGACGCACCCTAGAAGTTTTGGAGCCCTCCGACTACGTTTCTTGGAGTTACAGCCACTTTAATGAGAGGCTAAATGCAGGCCATATAACCCTGGTGAAATAGCCCTCACGAAAATGCAATTTTTTCAAAAATCGGATCCCAAACCCGGTTGTGAGAAAACCCACTGGGGACGACCCTAGGGACCTGACGGACGCACCCTAGAAGTTTTGGAGCCCTCTGACTACGTTTCTTGGAGTTACAGCCACTTTAATGAGAGGCTAAATACAGGCCTTATAACCCTGGTGAAATAGCCCTCACAAAAATGCAATTTTTACAAAAATCGGATCCCAAACCCGGTTCTGAGAAAACCCACTGGGGACGACCCTAGGGACCTGACGGACTCACCCTAGAAGTTTTGGAGCCCTCTGACTATGTTTCTTGGAGTTACAGCCACTTTAATGAGAGGCTAAATACAGGCCTTATAACCCTGGTGAAATAGCCCTCACGAAAATGCAATTTTTACAAAAATCGGATCCCAAACCCGGTTCTGAGAAAACCCACTGGGGACGACCCCAGGGACCTGACGGACGCACCCTAGAAGTTTTGGAACCCTCTGACTACGTTTCTTGGAGTTACAGCCACTTTAATGAGAGGCTAAATACAGGCCTTATAACCCTGGTGAAATAGCCCTCACGAAAATGCAATTTTTTCAAAAATCGGATCCCAAACCCGGTTGTGAGAAAACCCACTGGGGACGACCCTAGGGACCTGACGGACGCACCCTAGAAGTTTTGGAGCCCTCCGACTACGTTTCTTGGAGTTACAGCCACTTTAATGAGAGGCTAAATACAGGCCTTATAACCCTGGTGAAATAGCCCTCACAAAAATGCAATTTTTACAAAAATCGGATCCCAAACCCGGTTCTGAGAAAACCCACTGGGGACGACCCCAGGGACCTGACGGACGCACCCTAGAAGTTTTGGAACCCTCTGACTAAGTTTCTTGGAGTTACAGCCACTTTAATGAGAGGCTAAATACAGGCCTTATAACCCTGGTGAAAAAGCCCTCACGAAAATGCAATTTTTACAAAAATCGGATCCCAAACCCGGTTCTGAGAAAACCCACTGGGGACGACCCTAGGGACCTGACGGATGCACCCTAGAAGTTTTGGAGCCCTCTGACTACGTTTCTTGGAGTTACAGCCACTTTAATGAGAGGCTAAATACAGGCCGTATAACCCTGGTGAAATAGCCCTCACGAAAATGCAATTTTTACAAAAATCGAATCCCAAACCCGGTTCTGAGAAAACCCACTGGGGACGACCCTAGGGACCTGACGGACGCACCCTAGAAGTTTTGGAGCCCTCCGACTACGTTTCTTGGAGTTACAGCCACTTAAATGAGAGGCTAATTACAGGCCATATAACCCTGGTGAAATAGCCCTCACAAAAATGCAATTTTTACAAAAATCGGATCCCAAACCCGGTTCTGAGAAAACCCACTGGGGACGACCCTAGGGACCTGACGGACGCACCCTAGAAGTTTTGGAGCCCTCCGACTACGTTTCTTGGAGTTACAGCCACTTTAATGAGAGGCTAAATGCAGGCCATATAACCCTGGTGAAATAGCCCTCACAAAAATGCAATTTTTTCAAAAATCGGATCCCAAACCCGGTTGTGAGAAAACCCACTGGGGACGACCCTAGGGACCTGACGGACGCACCCTAGAAGTTTTGGAGCCCTCCGACTACGTTTCTTGGAGTTACGGCCCCTTTAATGAGAGGCTAAATACAGGCCTTATAACCCTGGTGAAATAGCCCTCACAAAAATGCAATTTTTACAAAAATAGGACCCCGAACCCGGTTCTGAGAAAACCCACTGGGGACGACCCTAGGGACCTGACGGACGCACCCTAGAAGTTTTGGAGCCCTCTGACTACGTTTCTTGGAGTTACAGCCACTTTTATAAGAGGCTAAATACAGGCCATATAACCCTGGTGAAATAGCCCTCACGAAAATGCAATTTTTACAAAAATCGAATCCCAAACCCGGTTGTGAGAAAACCCACTGGGGACGACCCTAGGGACCTGACGGACGCACCCTAGAAGTTTTGGAGCCCTCCGACTACGTTTCTTGGAGTTACGGCCCCTTTAATGAGAGGCTAAATACAGGCCTTATAACCCTGGTGAAATAGCCCTCACAAAAATGCAATTTTTACAAAAATCGGACCCCAAACCCGGTTCTGAGAAAACCCACTGGGGACGACCCTAGGGACCTGACGGACGCACCCTAGAAGTTTTGGAGCCCTCCGACTACGTTTCTTGGAGTTACAGCCACTTTAATGAGAGGCTAAATGCAGGCCATATAACCCTGGTGAAATAGCCCTCACGAAAATGCAATTTTTTCAAAAATCGGATCCCAAACCCGGTTGTGAGAAAACCCACTGGGGACGACCCTAGGGACCTGACGGACGCACCCTAGAAGTTTTGGAGCCCTCCGACTACGTTTCTTGGAGTTACAGCCACTTTAATGAGAGGCTAAATACAGGCCTTATAACCCTGGTGAAATAGCCCTCACAAAAATGCAATTTTTAAAAAAATCGGACCCCAAACCCGGTTCTGAGAAAATCCACTGGGGACGACCCTGGGGACCTGACGGACGCACCCTAGAAGTTTTGGAGCCCTCTGACTACGTTTCTTGGAGTTACAGCCACTTTAATGAGAGGCTAAATACAGGCCTTATAACCCTGGTGAAATAGCCCTCACAAAAATGCAATTTTTACAAAAATCGGATCCCAAACCCGGTTCTGAGAAAACCCACTGGGGACGACCCCAGGGACCTGACGGACGCACCCTAGAAGTTTTGGAACCCTCTGACTAAGTTTCTTGGAGTTACAGCCACTTTAATGAGAGGCTAAATACAGGCCTTATAACCCTGGTGAAATAGCCCTCACGAAAATGCAATTTTTACAAAAATCGGATCCCAAACCTGGTTCTGAGAAAACCCACTGGGGACGACCCTAGGGACCTGACGGACGCACCCTAGAAGTTTTGGAGCCCTCTGACTACGTTTCTTGGAGTTACAGCCACTTTAATGAGAGGCTAAATACAGGCCTTATAACCCTGGTGAAATAGCCCTCACGAAAATGCAATTTTTACAAAAATCGGACCCCAAACCTGGTTCTGAGAAAACCTACTGGGGACGACCCAAGGGACCTGACGGACGCACCCTAGAAGTTTTGGAGCCCTCCGACTACGTTTCTTGGAGTTACAGCCACTTAAATGAGAGGCTAAATACAGGCCTTATAACCCTGGTGAAATAGCCCTCACAAAAATGCAATTTTTACAAAAATCGGACCCCAAACCCGGTTCTGAGAAAACCCACTGGGGACGACCCTAGGGACCTGACGGACGCACCCTAGAAGTTTTGGAGCCCTCTGACTACGTTTCTTGGAGTTACAGCCACTTTAATGAGAGGCTAAATACAGGCCTTATAACCCTGGTGAAATAGCCCTCACGAAAATGCAATTTTTACAAAAATCGGATCCCAAACCCGGTTCTGAGAAAACCCACTGGGGACGACCCCAGGGACCTGACGGACGCACCCTAGAAGTTTTGGAACCCTCTGACTACGTTTCTTGGAGTTACAGCCACTTTAATGAGAGGCTAAATACAGGCCTTATAACCCTGGTGAAATAGCCCTCACAAAAATGCAATTTTTACAAAAATCGGATCCCAAACCCGGTTCTGAGAAAACCCACTGGGGACGACCCCAGGGACCTGACGGACGCACCCTAGAAGTTTTGGAACCCTCTGACTAAGTTTCTTGGAGTTACAGCCACTTTAATGAGAGGCTAAATACAGGCCTTATAACCCTGGTGAAATAGCCCTCACAAAAATGCAATTTTTACAAAAATCGGATCCCAAACCCGGTTCTGAGAAAACCCACTGGGGACGACCCTAGGGACCTGACGGATGCACCCTAGAAGTTTTGGAGCCCTCTGACTACGTTTCTTGGAGTTACAGCCACTTTAATGAGAGGCTAAATACAGGCCGTATAACCCTGGTGAAATAGCCCTCACGAAAATGCAATTTTTACAAAAATCGAATCCCAAACCCGGTTCTGAGAAAACCCACTGGGGACGACCCTAGGGACCTGACGGACGCACCCTAGAAGTTTTGGAGCCCTCCGACTACGTTTCTTGGAGTTACAGCCACTTAAATGAGAGGCTAATTACAGGCCTTATAACCCTGGTGAAATAGCCCTCACAAAAATGCAATTTTTACAAAAATCGGATCCCAAACCCGGTTCTGAGAAAACCCACTGGGGACGACCCTAGGGACCTGACGGACGCACCCTAGAAGTTTTGGAGCCCTCCGACTACGTTTCTTGGAGTTACAGCCACTTTAATGAGAGGCTAAATGCAGGCCATATAACCCTGGTGAAATAGCCCTCACGAAAATGCAATTTTTTCAAAAATCGGATCCCAAACCCGGTTGTGAGAAAACCCACTGGGGACGACCCTAGGGACCTGACGGACGCACCCTAGAAGTTTTGGAGCCCTCTGACTACGTTTCTTGGAGTTACAGCCACTTTAATGAGAGGCTAAATACAGGCCTTATAACCCTGGTGAAATAGCCCTCACAAAAATGCAATTTTTACAAAAATCGGATCCCAAACCCGGTTCTGTGAAAACCCACTGGGGACGACCCTAGGGACCTGACGGACTCACCCTAGAAGTTTTGGAGCCCTCTGACTATGTTTCTTGGAGTTACAGCCACTTTAATGAGAGGCTAAATACAGGCCTTATAACCCTGGTGAAATAGCCCTCACGAAAATGCAATTTTTACAAAAATCGGATCCCAAACCCGGTTCTGAGAAAACCCACTGGGGACAACCCCAGGGACCTGACGGACGCACCCTAGAAGTTTTGGAACCCTCTGACTACGTTTCTTGGAGTTACAGCCACTTTAATGAGAGGCTAAATACAGGCCTTATAACCCTGGTGAAATAGCCCTCACGAAAATGCAATTTTTTCAAAAATCGGATCCCAAACCCGGTTCTGAGAAAACCCACTGGGGACGACCCTAGGGACCTGACGGACGCACCCTAGAAGTTTTGGAGCCCTCTAACTAAGTTTCTTGGAGTTACAGCCACTTTAATGAGAGGCTAAATACAGGCCATATAACCCTGGTGAAATAGCCCTCACAAAAATGCAATTTTTACAAAAATAGGATCCCAAACCCAGTTCTGAAAAAACCCACTGTGGACCACCCTAGGGACCTGACGGACGCACCCTAGAAGTTTTGGAGCCCTCCAACTACGTTTCTTGGAGTTACAGCCACTTTAATGAGAGGCTAAATACAGGCCTTATAACCCTGGTGAAATAGCCCTCACGAAAATGCAATTTTTACAAAAATCGGATCCCAAACCCGGTTGTGAGAAAACCCACTGGGGACGACCCTAGGGACCTGACGGACGCACCCTAGAAGTTTTGGAGCCCTCCGACTACGTTTCTTGGAGTTACAGCCACTTTAATGAGAGGCTAAATACAGGCCTTATAACCCTGGTGAAATAGCCCTCACAAAAATGCAATTTTTACAAAAATCGGATCCCAAACCCGGTTCTGAGAAAACCCACTGGGGACGACCCCAGGGACCTGACGGACGCACCCTAGAAGTTTTGGAGCTCTCCGACTACGTTTCTTGGAGTTACGGCCCCTTTAATGAGAGGCTAAATACAGGCCATATAACCCTGGTGAAATAGCCCTCACGAAAATGCAATTTTTTCAAAAATCGGATCCCAAACCCGGTTGTGAGAAAACCCACTGGGGACGACCCTAGGGACCTGACGGACGCACCCTAGAAGTTTTGGAGCCCTCCGACTACGTTTCTTGGAGTTACAGCCACTTTAATGAGAGGCTAAATACAGGCCTTATAACCCTGGTGAAATAGCCCTCACGAAAATGCAATTTTTACAAAAATCGGATCCCAAACCCGGTTCTGAGAAAACCCACTGGGGACGACCCCAGGGACCTGACGGACGCACCCTAGAAGTTTTGGAGCTCTCCGACTACGTTTCTTGGAGTTACGGCCCCTTTAATGAGAGGCTAAATACAGGCCATATAACCCTGGTGAAATAGCCCTCACGAAAATGCAATTTTTACAAAAATCCGACCCCAAACCCGGTTCTGAGAAAACCCACTGGGGACGACCCTAGGGACCTGACGGACGCACCCTAGAAGTTTTGGAGCCCTCTGACTACGTTTCTTGGAGTAACAGCCACTTTAATGAGAGGCTAAATACAGGCCTTATAACCCTGGTGAAATAGCCCTCAAGAAAATGCAATTTTTACAAAAATCGGATCCCAAACCTGGTTCTGAGAAAACCCACTGGGGACGACCCTAGGGATCTGACGGACGCACCCTAGAAGTTTTGGAGCCCTCCGACTACGTTTCTTGGAGTTACAGCCACTTTAATGAGAGGCTAAATACAGGCCATATAACCCTGGTGAAATAGCCCTCACGAAAATGCAATTTTTTCAAAAATCGGATCCCAAACCCGGTTGTGAGAAAACCCACTGGGGACGACCCTAGGGACCTGACAGACGCACCCTAGAAGTTTTGGAGCCCTCCGACTACGTTTCTTGGAGTTACAGCCACTTTAATGAGAGGCTAAATACAGGCCTTATAACCCTGGTGAAATAGCCCTCAAGAAAATGCAATTTTTACAAAAATCGGATCCCAAACCCGGTTGTGAGAAAACCCACTGGGGACGACCCTAGGGACCTGACGGACGCACCCTAGAAGTTTTGGAGCCCTCCGACTACGTTTCTTGGAGTTACAGCCACTTTAATGAGAGGCTAAATACAGGCCTTATAACCCTGGTGAAATAGCCCTCATGAAAATGCAATTTTTACAAAAATCAGATCCCAAACCCGGTTCTGAGAAAACCCACTGGGGACGACCCTAGGGACCTGACGGACGCACCCTAGAAGTTTTGGAGCCCTCTGACTACGTTTCTTGGAGTTACAGCCACTTTAATGAGAGGCTAAATACAGGCCTTATAACCCTGGTGAAATAGCCCTCACGAAAATGCAATTTTTACAAAAATCGGATGCCAAACCCGGTTCTGAGAAAACCCACTGGGAGCGACCCCAGGGACCTGACGGACGGACCCTAGAAGTTTTGGAGCTCTCTGACTACGTTTCTTGGAGTTACGGCCCCTTTAATGAGAGGCTAAATACAGGCCTTATAACCCTGGTGAAATAGCCCTCACGAAAATCCAATTTTTACAAAAATCGGATTCCAAACCCGGTTCTGAGAAAACCCACTGGGGACGACCCTAGGGATCTGACGGACGCACCCTAGAATTTTTGGAGCCCTCCGACTACGTTTCTTGGAGTTACAGCCACTTTAATGAGAGGCTAAATACAGGCCTTATAACCCTGGTGAAATAGCCCTCACGAAAATGCAATTTTTACAAAAATCAGATCCCAAACCCGGTTCTGAGAAAACCTACTGGGGACGACCCTAGGGACCTGACGGACGCACCCTAGAAGTTTTGGAGCCCTCCGACTACGTTTCTTGGAGTTACGGCCCCTTTAATGAGAGGCTAAATACAGGCCTTATAACCCTGGTGAAATAGCCCTCACAAAAATGCAATTTTTACAAAAATCGGACCCCAAACCCGGTTCTGAGAAAACCCACTGGGGACGACCCTAGGTATCTGACGGACGCACCCTAGAAGTTTTGGAGCCCTCCGACTACGTTTCTTGGAGTTACAGCCACTTTAATGAGAGGCTAAATACAGGCCATATAACCCTGGTGAAATAGCCCTCACGAAAATGCAATTTTTACAAAAATCGGATCCCAAACCCGGTTCTGAGAAAACCCACTGGGGACGACCCTAGGGACCTGACGGACGCACCCTAGAAGTTTTGGAGCCCTCCGACTACGTTTCTTGGAGTTACGGCCCCTTTAATGAGAGGCTAAATACAGGCCATATAACCCTGGTGAAATAGCCCTCACAAAAATGCAATTTTTACAAAAATAGGATCCCAAACCCGGTTCTGAGAAAACCCACTGGGGACGACCCTAGGGACCTGACGGACGCACCCTAGAAGTTTTGGAGCCCTCCAACTACGTTTCTTGGAGTTACAGCCACTTTAATGAGAGGCTAAATACAGGCCTTATAACCCTGGTAAAATAGCCCTCACGAAAATGCAATTTTTACAAAAATCGGATCCCAAACCCGGTTGTGAGAAAACCCACTGGGGACGACCCCAGGGACCTGACGGACGCACCCTAGAAGTTTTGGAGCCCTCCGACTACGTTTCTTGGAGTTACAGCCACTTTAATGAGAGGCTAAATACAGGCCTTATAACCCTGGTGAAATAGCCCTCACAAAAATGCAATTTTTACAAAAATCGGACCCCAAACCCGGTTCTGAGAAAACCCACTGGGGACGACCCCAGGGACCTGACGGACGCACCCTAGAAGTTTTGGAGCCCTCTGACTACGTTTCTTGGAGTTACAGCCACTTTAATGAGAGGCTAAATACAGGCCTTATAACCCTGGTGAAATAGCCCTCACGAAAATCCAATTTTTACAAAAATCGGATTCCAAACCCGGTTGTGAGAAAACCCACTGGGGACAACCCTAGGTATCTGACGGACGCACCCTAGAAGTTTTGGAGCCCTCTGACTACGTTTCTTGGAGTTACAGCCACTTTAATGAGAGGCTAAATACAGGCCATATAACCCTGGTGAAATAGCCCTCACGAAAATGCAATTTTTTCAAAAATCGGATCCCAAACCCGGTTGTGAGAAAACCCACTGGGGACGACCCTAGGGACCTGACGGACGCACCCTAGAAGTTTTGGAGCCCTCCGACTACGTTTCTTGGAGTTACAGCCACTTTAATGAGAGGCTAAATACAGGCCTTATAACCCTGGTGAAATAGCCCTCACAAAAATGCAATTTTTACAAAAATAGGATCCCAAACCCGGTTCTGAGAAAACCCACTGGGGACGACCCTAGGGACCTGACGGACGCACCCTAGAAGTTTTGGAGCCCTCCAACTACGTTTCTTGGAGTTACGGCCCCTTTAATGAGAGGCTTAATACAGGCCTTATAACCCTGGTGAAATAGCCCTCACGAAAATGCAATTTTTACAAAAATCGGATCCCAAACCCGGTTGTGAGAAAACCCACTGGGGACGACCCTAGGGATCTGACGGACGCACCCTAGAAGTTTTGGAGCCCTCCGACTACGTTTCTTGGAGTTACAGCCGCTTTAATGAGAGGCTAAATACAGGCCTTATAACCCTGGTGAAATAGCCCTCACAAAAATGCAATTTTTACAAAAATCGGATCCCAAACCCGGTTCTGAGAAAACCCACTGGGGACGACCCTAGGGACCTGACGGACGCACCCTAGAAGTTTTGGAGCCCTCCGACTACGTTTCTTGGAGTTACAGCCACTTTAATGAGAGGCTAAATACAGGCCTTATAACCCTGATGAAATAGCCCTCACGAAAATGCAATTTTTTCAAAAATCGGATCCCAAACCCGGTTCTGAGAAAACCCACTGGGGACGACCCCAGGTATCTGACGGACGCACCCTAGAAGTTTTGGAGCCCTCTGACTACGTTTCTTGGAGTTACAGCCACTTTAATGAGAGGCTAAATACAGGCCTTATAACCCTGGTGAAATAGCCCTCACAAAAATGCAATT
Source organism: Halichoeres trimaculatus (assembly GCF_033239565.1). Lineage (NCBI taxonomy): Eukaryota > Metazoa > Chordata > Actinopteri > Labriformes > Labridae > Halichoeres > Halichoeres trimaculatus. Next base: position 31,457,696 of record NW_027437184.1, read on the forward strand.
TTTACAAAAATCGGACCCCAAACCCGGTTCTGAGAAAACCCACTGGGGACGACCCCAGGGACCTGACGGACGCACCCTAGAAGTTTTGGAGCTCTCCGACTACGTTTCTTGGAGTTATGGCCCCTTTAATGAGAGGCTAAATACAGGCCTTATAACCCTGGTGAAATAGCCCTCACGAAAATCCAATTTTTACAAAAATCGGATTCCAAACCCGGTTCTGAGAAAACCCACTGGGGACGACCCTAGGGACCTGACGGACGCACCCTAGAAGTTTTGGAGCCCTCTGACTACGTTTCTTGGAGTTACGGCCCCTTTAATGAGAGGCTAAATACAGGCCTTATAACCCTGGTGAAATAGCCCTCACAAAAATGCAATTTTTACAAAAATCAGATCCCAAACCCCGTTGTGAGAAAACCCACTGGGGACGACCCCAGAGACCTGACGGACGCACCCTAGAAGTTTTGGAGCCCTCTGACTACGTTTCTTGGAGTTACGGCCCCTTTAATGAGAGGCTAAATACAGGCCTTATAACCCTGGTGAAATAGCCCTCATGAAAATGCAATTTTTACAAAAATCGGATCCCAAACCCGGTTGTGAGAAAACCTACTGGGGACGACCCTAGGGACCTGACGGACGCACCCTAGAAGTTTTGGAGCCCTCCGACTACGTTTCTTGGAGTTACAGCCGCTTTAATGAGAGGCTAAATACAGGCCTTATATCCCTGGTGAAATAGCCCTCACAAAAATGCAATTTTTACAAAAATCGGATCCCAAACCCGGTTGTGAGAAAACCCACTCGGGACGACCCTAGGGACCTGACGGACGCACCCTAGAAGTTCTGGAGCCCTCCGACTACGTTTCTTGGAGTTACAGCCCCTTTATTGAGAGGCTAAATACAGGCCTTATAACCCTGGTGAAATAGCCCTCACGAAAATGCAATTTTTTACAAAAATCGGATCCCAAACCCGGTTCTGAGAAAACCCACTGGGGACGACCCCAGGGACCTGACGGACGAACCCTAGAAGTTTTGGAGCCCTCTGACTACGTTTCTTGGAGTTACGGCCCCTTTAATGAGAGGCTAAATACAGGCCATATAACCCTGGTGAAATAGCCCTCACGAAAATGCAATTTTTACAAAAATCGGATCCCAAACCCGGTTCTGAGAAAACCCACTGGGAACGACCCCAGGGACCTGACGGACGCACCCTAGAAGTTTTGGAGCTCTCTGACTACGTTTCTTGGAGTTACGGCCCCTTTAATGAGAGGCTAAATACAGGCCTTATAACCCTGGTGAAATAGCCCTCACAAAAATGCAATTTTTACAAAAATCGGATCCCAAACCCGGTTCTGAGAAAACCCACTGGGGACGACCCTAGGGATCTGACGGACGCACCCTAGAAGTTTTGGAGCCCTCCGACTACGTTTCTTGGAGTTACAGCCACTTTAATGAGAGGCTAAATACAGGCCATGTAACCCTGGTGAAATAGCCCTCACAAAAATGCAATTTTTACAAAAATCGGATGCCAAACCCGGTTCTGAGAAAACCCACTGGGGACGACCCCAGGGACCTGACGGACGCACCCTAGAAGTATTGGAGCTCTCCGACTACGTTTCTTGGAGTTACGGCCACTTTAATAAGAGGCTAAATACTGGCCTTATAACCCTGGTGAAATAGCCCTCACGAAAATGCAATTTTTACAAAAATCGGATCCCAAACCCGGTTCTGAGAAAACCCACTGGGGACTACCCTAGGGACCTGACAGACGCACCCTAGAAGTTTTGGAGCCCTCTGACTACGTTTCTTGGAGTTACAGCCACTTTAATGAGAGGCCAAATACAGGCCATATAACCCTGGTGAAATAGCCCTCACAAAAATGCAATTTTTACAAAAATCGGACCCCAAACCCGGTTCTGAGAAAACCCACTGGGGACGACCCCAGGGACCTGACGGACGAACCCTAGAAGTTTTGGAGCCCTCTGACTACGTTTCTTGGAGTTACAGCCCCTTTAATGAGAGGCTAAATACAGGCCTTATAACCCTGGTGAAATAGCCCTCATGAAAATGCAATTTTTACAAAAATCGGATCCCAAACCCGGTTGTGATAAAACCTACTGGGGACGACCCTAGGGACCTGACGGACGCACCCTAGAAGTTTTGGAGCCCTCTGACTACGTTTCTTGGAGTTACAGCCGCTTTAATGAGAGGCTAAATACAGGCCTTATAACCCTGGTGAAATAGCCCTCACAAAAATGCAATTTTTACAAAAATCGGATCCCAAACCCGGTTCTGAGAAAACCCACTCGGGACGACCCTAGGGACCTGACGGACGCACCCTAGAAGTTCTGGAGCCCTCCGACTACGTTTCTTGGAGTTACAGCCCCTTTATTGAGAGGCTAAATACAGGCCTTATAACCCTGGTGAAATAGCCCTCACGAAAATGCAATTTTTACAAAAATCGGATCCCAAACCCGGTTCTGAGAAAACCCACTGGGGACGACCCCAGGGACCTGACGGACGAACCCTAGAAGTTTTGGAGCCCTCTGACTACGTTTCTTGGAGTTACGGCCCCTTTAATGAGAGGCTAAATACAGGCCATATAACCCTGGTGAAATAGCCCTCACGAAAATGCAATTTTTACAAAAATCGGATCCCAAACCCGGTTCTGAGAAAACCCACTGGGGACGACCCTAGGGATCTGACGGACGCACCCTAGAAGTTTTGGAGCTCTCTGACTACGTTTCTTGGAGTTACGGCCCCTTTAATGAGAGGCTAAATACAGGCCTTATAACCCTGGTGAAATAGCCCTCACGAAAATGCAATTTTTACAAAAATCGGATCCCAAACCCGGTTCTGAGAAAACCCACTGGGGACGACCCTAGGGATCTGACGGACGCACCCTAGAAGTTTTGGAGCCCTCAGACTACGTTTCTTGGAGTTACAGCCACTTTAATGAGAGGCTAAATACAGGCCATGTAACCCTGGTGAAATAGCCCTCACAAAAATGCAATTTTTACAAAAATCGGATGCCAAACCCGGTTCTGAGAAAACCCACTGGGGACGACCCCAGGGACCTGACGGACGCACCCTAGAAGTATTGGAGCTCTCCGACTACGTTTCTTGGAGTTACGGCCCCTTTAATGAGAGGCTAAATACAGGCCTTATAACCCTGGTGAAATAGCCCTCACGAAAATGCAATTTTTACAAAAATCGGATCCCAAACCCGGTTCTGAGAAAACCCACTGGGGACGACCCCAGGGACCTGACGGACGAACCCTAGAAGTTTTGGAGCCCTCTGACTACGTTTCTTGGAGTTACAGCCACTTTAATGAGAGGCTAAATACAGGCCTTATAACCCTGGTGAAAAAGCCCTCAGGAAAATGCAATTTTTACAAAAAACAGACCCCAAACCCGGTTCTGAGGAAACCCACTGGGGACGACCCCAGGGACCTGACGGACGCACCCTAGAAGTTTTGGAACCCTCTGACTACGTTTCTTGGAGTTACAGCCACTTTAATAAGAGGCTAAATACTGGCCTTATAACCCTGGTGAAATAGCCCTCACGAAAATGCAATTTTTACAAAAATCGGATCCCAAACCCGGTTCTGAGAAAACCCACTGGGGACGACCCTAATGACCTGACGGACGCACCCTAGAAGTTTTGGAGCCCTCTGACTACGTTTCTTGGAGTTACAGCCACTTTAATGAGAGGCTAAATACAGGCCATATAACCCTGGTGAAATAGCCCTCACAAAAATGCAATTTTTACAAAAATCGGACCCCAAACCCGGTTCTGAGAAAACCCACTGGGGACGACCCCAGAGACCTGACGGACGCACCCTAGAAGTTTTGGAGCCCTCCGACTACTTTTCTTGGAGTTACGGCCCCTTTAATGAGAGGCTAAATACAGGCCTTATAACCCTGGTGAAATAGCCCTCATGAAAATGCAATTTTTACAAAAATCGGATCCCAAACCCGGTTGTGAGAAAACCTACTGGGGACGACCCTAGGGACCTGACGGACGCACCCTAGAAGTTTTGGAGCCCTCCGACTACGTTTCTTGGAGTTACAGCCGCTTTAATGAGAGGCTAAATACAGGCCTTATATCCCTGGTGAAATAGCCCTCACAAAAATGCAATTTTTACAAAAATCGGATCCCAAACCCGGTTCTGAGAAAACCCACTCGGGATGACCCTAGGGACCTGACGGACGCACCCTAGAAGTTCTGGAGCCCTCCGACTACGTTTCTTGGAGTTACAGCCCCTTTATTGAGAGGCTAAATACAGGCCTTATAACCCTGGTGAAATAGCCCTCATGAAAATGCAATTTTTACAAAAATCGGATCCCAAACCCGGTTCTGAGAAAACCCACTGGGAACGACCCCAGGGACCTGACGGACGCACCCTAGAAGTTTTGGAGCTCTCTGACTACGTTTCTTGGAGTTACGGCCCCTTTAATGAGAGGCTAAATACAGGCCTTATAACCCTGGTGAAATAGCCCTCACAAAAATGCAATTTTTACAAAAATCGGATCCCAAACCCGGTTCTGAGAAAACCCACTGGGGACGACCCTAGGGATCTGACGGACGCACCCTAGAAGTATTGGAGCCCTCCGACTACGTTTCTTTGAGTTACAGCCACTTTAATGAGAGGCTAAATACAGGCCATGTAACCCTGGTGAAATAGCCCTCACAAAAATGCAATTTTTACAAAAATCGGATCCCAAACCCGGTTCTGAGAAAACCCACTGGGGACGACCCCAGGGACCTGACGGACGAACCCTAGAAGTTTTGGAGCCCTCTGACTACGTTTCTTGGAGTTACAGCCACTTTAATGAGAGGCTAAATACAGGCCTTATAACCCTGGTGAAAAAGCCCTCAGGAAAATGCAATTTTTACAAAAAACAGACCCCAAACCCGGTTCTGAGAAAACCCACTGGGGACGACCCCAGGGACCTGACGGACGCACCCTAGAAGTTTTGGAACCCTCTGACTACGTTTCTTGGAGTTACAGCCACTTTAATAAGAGGCTAAATACTGGCCTTATAACCCTGGTGAAATAGCCCTCACGAAAATGTAATTTTTACAAAAATCGGATCCCAAACCCGGTTCTGAGAAAACCCACTGGGGACGACCCTAATGACCTGACGGACGCACCCTAGAAGTTTTGGAGCCCTCTGACTACGTTTCTTGGAGTTACAGCCACTTTAATGAGAGGCTAAATACAGGCCATATAACCCTGGTGAAATAGCCCTCACAAAAATGCAATTTTTACAAAAATCGGACCCCAAACCCGGTTCTGACAAAACCCACTGGGGACGACCCCAGAGACCTGACGGACGCACCCTAGAAGTTTTGGAGCCCTCCGACTACTTTTCTTGGAGTTACGGCCCCTTTAATGAGAGGCTAAATACAGGCCTTATAACCCTGGTGAAATAGCCCTCATGAAAATGCAATTTTTACAAAAATCGGATCCCAAACCCGGTTGTGAGAAAACCTACTGGGGACGACCCTAGGGACCTGACGGACGCACCCTAGAAGTTTTGGAGCCCTCCGACTACGTTTCTTGGAGTTACAGCCGCTTTAATGAGAGGCTAAATACAGGCCTTATATCCCTGGTGAAATAGCCCTCACAAAAATGCAATTTTTACAAAAATCGGATCCCAAACCCGGTTCTGAGAAAACCCACTCGGGATGACCCTAGGGACCTGACGGACGCACCCTAGAAGTTCTGGAGCCCTCCGACTACGTTTCTTGGAGTTACAGCCCCTTTATTGAGAGGCTAAATACAGGCCTTATAACCCTGGTGAAAAAGCCCTCATGAAAATGCAATTTTTACAAAAATCGGATCCCAAACCCGGTTCTGAGAAAACCCACTGGGAACGACCCCAGGGACCTGACGGACGCACCCTAGAAGTTTTGGAGCTCTCTGACTACGTTTCTTGGAGTTACGGCCCCTTTAATGAGAGGCTAAATACAGGCCTTATAACCCTGGTGAAATAGCCCTCACAAAAATGCAATTTTTACAAAAATCGGATCCCAAACCCGGTTCTGAGAAAACCCACTGGGGACGACCCTAGGGATCTGACGGACGCACCCTAGAAGTATTGGAGCCCTCCGACTACGTTTCTTTGAGTTACAGCCACTTTATTGAGAGGCTAAATACAGGCCATGTAACCCTGGTGAAATAGCCCTCACAAAAATGCAATTTTTACAAAAATCGGATCCCAAACCCGGTTCTGAGAAAACCCACTGGGGACGACCCCAGGGACCTGACGGACGAACCCTAGAAGTTTTGGAGCCCTCTGACTACGTTTCTTGGAGTTACAGCCACTTTAATGAGAGGCTAAATACAGGCCTTATAACCCTGGTGAAAAAGCCCTCAGGAAAATGCAATTTTTACAAAAAACAGACCCCAAACCCGGTTCTGAGAAAACCCACTGGGGACGACCCCAGGGACCTGACGGACGCACCCTAGAAGTTTTGGAACCCTCTGACTACGTTTCTTGGAGTTACAGCCACTTTAATAAGAGGCTAAATACTGGCCTTATAACCCTGGTGAAATAGCCCTCACGAAAATGTAATTTTTACAAAAATCGGATCCCAAACCCGGTTCTGAGAAAACCCACTGGGGACGACCCCAGGGACCTGACGGACGCACCCTAGAAGTTTTGGAGCCCTCTGACTACGTTTCTTGGAGTTACAGCCACTTTAATGAGAGGCTAAATACAGGCCATATAACCCTGGTGAAATAGCCCTCACAAAAATGCAATTTTTACAAAAATCGGACCCCAAACCCGGTTCTGAGAAAACCCACTGGGGACGACCCCAGAGACCTGACGGACGCACCCTAGAAGTTTTGGAGCCCTCCGACTACGTTTCTTGGAGTTACGGCCCCTTTAATGAGAGGCTAAATACAGGCCTTATAACCCTGGTGAAATAGCCCTCATGAAAATGCAATTTTTACAAAAATCGGATCCCAAACCCGGTTGTGAGAAAACCTACTGGGGACGACCCTAGGGACCTGACGGACGCACCCTAGAAGTTTTGGAGCCCTCCGACTACGTTTCTTGGAGTTACAGCCGCTTTAATGAGAGGCTAAATACAGGCCTTATATCCCTGGTGAAATAGCCCTCACAAAAATGCAATTTTTACAAAAATCGGATCCCAAACCCGGTTCTGAGAAAACCCACTCGGGATGACCCTAGGGACCTGACGGACGCACCCTAGAAGTTCTGGAGCCCTCCGACTACGTTTCTTGGAGTTACAGCCCCTTTATTGAGAGGCTAAATACAGGCCTTATAACCCTGGTGAAATAGCCCTCACGAAAATGCAATTTTTACAAAAATCGGATCCCAAACCCGGTTCTGAGAAAACCCACTGGGGACGACCCCAGGGACCTGACGGACGAACCCTAGAAGTTTTGGAGCCCTCTGACTACGTTTCTTGGAGTTACGGCCCCTTTAATGAGAGGCTAAATACAGGCCATATAACCCTGGTGAAATAGCCCTCACGAAAATGCAATTTTTACAAAAATCGGATCCCAAACCCGGTTCTGAGAAAACCCACTGGGAACGACCCCAGGGACCTGACGGACGCACCCTAGAAGTTTTGGAGCTCTCTGACTACGTTTCTTGGAGTTACGGCCCCTTTAATGAGAGGCTAAATACAGGCCTTATAACCCTGGTGAAATAGCCCTCACAAAAATGCAATTTTTACAAAAATCGGATCCCAAACCCGGTTCTGAGAAAACCCACTGGGGACGACCCTAGGGATCTGACGGACGCACCCTAGAAGTTTTGGAGCCCTCCGACTACGTTTCTTTGAGTTACAGCCACTTTAATGAGAGGCTAAATACAGGCCATGTAACCCTGGTGAAATAGCCCTCACAAAAATGCAATTTTTACAAAAATCGGATGCCAAACCCGGTTCTGAGAAAACCCACTGGGGACGACCCCAGGGACCTGACGGACGCACCCTAGAAGTATTGGAGCTCTCCGACTACGTTTCTTGGAGTTACGGCCCCTTTAATGAGAGGCTAAATACAGGCCTTATAACCCTGGTGAAATAGCCCTCACGAAAATGCAATTTTTACAAAAATCGGATGCCAAACCCGGTTCTGAGAAAACCCACTGGGGACGACCCCAGGGACCTGACGGACGCACCCTAGAAGTTTTGGAGCTCTCCGACTACGTTTCTTGGAGTTACGGCCCCTTTAATGAGAGGCTAAATACAGGCCTTATAACCCTGGTGAATTAGCCCTCACGAAAATCCAATTTTTACAAAAATCGGATTCCAAACCCGGTTCTGAGAAAACCCACTGGGGACGACCCTAGGGATCTGACGGACGCACCCTAGAAGTTTTGGAGCCCTCCGACTACGTTTCTTGGAGTTACAGCCACTTTAATGAGAGGCTAAATACAGGCCTTATATCCCTGGTGAAATAGCCCTCACGAAAATGCAATTTTTTCAAAAATCGGATCCCAAACCCGGTTCTGAGAAAACCCACTGGGGACGACCCTAGGGACCTGACGGACGCACCCTAGAAGTTTTGGAGCCCTCCGACTACGTTTCTTGGAGTTACAGCCACTTTAATGAGAGGCTAAATACAGGCCTTATAACCCTGGTGAAATAGCCCTCACAAAAATGCAATTTTTACAAAAATCGGATCCCAAACCCGGTTCTGAGAAAACCCACTGGGGACGACCCCAGGGACCTGACGAACGCACCCTAGAAGTTTTGGAGCTCTCCGACTACGTTTCTTGGAGTTACGGCCCCTTTAATGAGAGGCTAAATACAGGCCTTATAACCCTGGTGAAATAGCCCTCACGAAAATGCAATTTTTACAAAAATCCGACCCCAAACCCGGTTCTGAGAAAACCCACTGGGGACGACCCTAGGGACCTGACGGACGCACCCTAGAAGTTTTGGAGCCCTCTGACTACGTTTCTTGGAGTTACAGCCACTTTAATGAGAGGCTAAATACAGGCCTTATAACCCTGGTGAAATAGCCCTCACGAAAATGCAATTTTTACAAAAAACAGACCCCAAACCCGGTTCTGAGAAAACCTACTGGGGACGACCCAAGGGACCTGACGGACGCACCCTAGAAGTTTTGGAGCCCTCCGACTACGTTTCTTGGAGTTACAGCCACTTAAATGAGAGGCTAAATACAGGCCTTATAACCCTGGTGAAATAGCCCTCACAAAAATGCAATTTTTACAAAAATCGGACCCCAAACCCGGTTCTGAGAAAACCCACTGGGGACGACCCTAGGGACCTGACGGACGCACCCTAGAAGTTTTGGAGCCCTCTGACTATGTTTCTTGGAGTTACAGCCACTTTAATGAGAGGCTAAATACAGGCCTTATAACCCTGGTGAAATAGCCCTCACGAAAATGCAATTTTTACAAAAATCGGATCCCAAACCCGGTTCTGAGAAAACCCACTGGGGACGACCCCAGGGACCTGACGGACGCACCCTAGAAGTTTTGGAACCCTCTGACTACGTTTCTTGGAGTTACAGCCACTTTAATGAGAGGCTAAATACAGGCCTTATAACCCTGGTGAAATAGCCCTCACAAAAATGCAATTTTTACAAAAATCGGATCCCAAACCCGGTTCTGAGAAAACCCACTGGGGACGACCCAAGGGACCTGACGGAGGCACCCTAGAAGTTTTGGAGCCCTCTAACTAAGTTTCTTGGAGTTACAGCCACTTAAATGAGAGGCTAAATACAGGCCATATAACCCTGGTGAAATAGCCCTCACAAAAATGCAATTTTTACAAAAATAGGATCCCAAACCCGGTTTCTGAGAAAACCCACTGGGGACGACCCTAGGGACCTGACGGACGCACCCTAGAAGTTTTGGAGCCCTCCAACTACGTTTCTTGGAGTTACAGCCACTTTAATGAGAGGCTAAATACAGGCCTTATAACCCTGGTGAAATAGCCCTCACGAAAATGCAATTTTTACAAAAATCGGACCCCAAACCCGGTTCTGAGAAAACCTACTGGGGACGACCCAAGGGACCTGACGGACGCACCCTAGAAGTTTTGGAGCCCTCCGACTACGTTTCTTGGAGTTACAGCCACTTAAATGAGAGGCTAAATACAGGCCTTATAACCCTGGTGAAATAGCCCTCACGAAAATGCAATTTTTACAAAAATCGGATCCCAAACCCGGTTCTGAGAAAACCCACTGGGGACGACCCCAGGGACCTGACGGACGCACCCTAGAAGTTTTGGAACCCTCTGACTACGTTTCTTGGAGTTACAGCCACTTTAATGAGAGGCTAAATACAGGCCTTATAACCCTGGTGAAATAGCCCTCACAAAAATGCAATTTTTACAAAAATCGGATCCCAAACCCGGTTCTGAGAAAACCCACTGGGGACGACCCAAGGGACCTGACGGACGCACCCTAGAAGTTTTGGAGCCCTCTAACTAAGTTTCTTGGAGTTACAGCCACTTAAATGAGAGGCTAAATACAGGCCATATAACCCTGGTGAAATAGCCCTCACAAAAATGCAATTTTTACAAAAATAGGATCCCAAACCCGGTTTCTGAGAAAACCCACTGGGGACGACCCTAGGGACCTGACGGACGCACCCTAGAAGTTTTGGAGCCCTCCAACTACGTTTCTTGGAGTTACAGCCACTTTAATGAGAGGCTAAATACAGGCCTTATAACCCTGGTGAAATAGCCCTCACGAAAATGCAATTTTTACAAAAATCGGATCCCAAACCCGGTTCTGAGAAAACCCACTGGGGACGACCCCAGGGACCTGACGGACGCACCCTAGAAGTTTTGGAGCCCTCTGACTACGTTTCTTGGAGTTACAGCCACTTTAATGAGAGGCTAAATACAGGCCTTATAACCCTGGTGAAATAGCCCTCACAAAAATGCAATTTTTACAAAAATCGGACCCCAAACCCGGTTCTGAGAAAACCCACTGGGGACGACCCCAGGGACCTGACGGACGCACCCTAGAAGTTTTGGAGCCCTCTCACTACGTTTCTTGGAGTTACAGCCACTTTAATGAGAGGCTAAATACAGGCCATATAACCCTGGTGAAATAGCCCTCATGAAAATGCAATTTTTACAAAAATCAGATCCCAAACCCGGTTCTGAGAAAACCCACTGGGGACGACCCTAGGGACCTGACGGACGCACCCTAGAAGTTTTGGAGCCCTCTGACTACGTTTCTTGGAGTTACAGCCACTTTAATGAGAGGCTAAATACAGGCCTTATAACCCTGGTGAAATAGCCCTCACGAAAATGCAATTTTTACAAAAATCCGACCCCAAACCCCGGTTCTGAGAAAACCCACTGGGGACGACCCTAGGGACCTGACGGACGCACCCTAGAAGTTTTGGAGCCCTCTGACTACGTTTCTTGGAGTTACAGCCACTTTAATGAGAGGCTTAATACAGGCCTTATAACCCTGGTGAAATAGCCCTCACGAAAATGCAATTTTTACAAAAATCGGACCCCAAACCCGGTTCTGAGAAAACCCACTGGGGACGACCCAAGGGACCTGACGGACGCACCCTAGAAGTTTTGGAGCCCTCCGACTACGTTTCTTGGAGTTACAGCCACTTAAATGAGAGGCTAAATACAGGCCTTATAACCCTGGTGAAATAGCCCTCACAAAAATGCAATTTTTACAAAAATCGGATGCCAAACCCGGTTCTGAGAAAACCCACTGGGGACGACCCTAGGGACCTGACGGACGCACCCTAGAAGTTTTGGAGCTCTCCGACTACGTTTCTTGGAGTTACGGCCCCTTTAGTGAGAGGCTAAATACAGGCCTTATAACCCTGGTGAAATAGCCCTCACGAAAATGCAATTTTTACAAAAATCGGATCCCAAACCTGGTTCTGAGAAAACCCACTGGGGACGACCCTAGGGATCTGACGGACGCACCCTAGAAGTTTTGGAGCCCTCTAACTAAGTTTCTTGGAGTTACAGCCACTTAAATGAGAGGCTAAATACAGGCCATATAACCCTGGTGAAATAGCCCTCACAAAAATGCAATTTTTACAAAAATAGGATCCCAAACCCGGTTTCTGAGAAAACCCACTGGGGACGACCCTAGGGACCTGACGGACGCACCCTAGAAGTTTTGGAGCCCTCCAACTACGTTTCTTGGAGTTACAGCCACTTTAATGAGAGGCTAAATACAGGCCTTATAACCCTGGTGAAATAGCCCTCACGAAAATGCAATTTTTACAAAAATCGGACCCCAAACCCGGTTCTGAGAAAACCTACTGGGGACGACCCAAGGGACCTGACGGACGCACCCTAGAAGTTTTGGAGCCCTCCGACTACGTTTCTTGGAGTTACAGCCACTTAAATGAGAGGCTAAATACAGGCCTTATAACCCTGGTGAAATAGCCCTCACAAAAATGCAATTTTTACAAAAATCGGATCCCAAACCCGGTTCTGAGAAAACCCACTGGGGACGACCCCAGGGACCTGACGGACGCACCCTAGAAGTTTTGGAACCCTCTGACTACGTTTCTTGGAGTTACAGCCACTTTAATGAGAGGCTAAATACAGGCCTTATAACCCTGGTGAAATAGCCCTCACAAAAATGCAATTTTTACAAAAATCGGATCCCAAACCCGGTTCTGAGAAAACCCACTGGGGACGACCCAAGGGACCTGACGGACGCACCCTAGAAGTTTTGGAGCCCTCCAACTACGTTTCTTGGAGTTACAGCCACTTAAATGAGAGGCTAAATACAGGCCATATAACCCTGGTGAAATAGCCCTCACAAAAATGCAATTTTTACAAAAATAGGATCCCAAACCCGGTTTCTGAGAAAACCCACTGGGGACGACCCTAGGGACCTGACGGACGCACCCTAGAAGTTTTGGAGCCCTCCAACTACGTTTCTTGGAGTTACAGCCACTTTAATGAGAGGCTAAATACAGGCCTTATAACCCTGGTGAAATAGCCCTCACGAAAATGCAATTTTTACAAAAATCGGATCCCAAACCCGGTTCTGAGAAAACCCACTGGGGACGACCCCAGGGACCTGACGGACGCACCCTAGAAGTTTTGGAGCCCTCTGACTACGTTTCTTGGAGTTACAGCCACTTTAATGAGAGGCTAAATACAGGCCTTATAACCCTGGTGAAATAGCCCTCACAAAAATGCAATTTTTACAAAAATCGGACCCCAAACCCGGTTCTGAGAAAACCCACTGGGGACGACCCCAGGGACCTGACGGACGCACCCTAGAAGTTTTGGAGCCCTCTCACTACGTTTCTTGGAGTTACAGCCACTTTAATGAGAGGCTAAATACAGGCCATATAACCCTGGTGAAATAGCCCTCATGAAAATGCAATTTTTACAAAAATCAGATCCCAAACCCGGTTCTGAGAAAACCCACTGGGGACGACCCTAGGGACCTGACGGACGCACCCTAGAAGTTTTGGAGCCCTCTGACTACGTTTCTTGGAGTTACAGCCACTTTAATGAGAGGCTAAATACAGGCCTTATAACCCTGGTGAAATAGCCCTCACGAAAATGCAATTTTTACAAAAATCCGACCCCAAACCCCGGTTCTGAGAAAACCCACTGGGGACGACCCTAGGGACCTGACGGACGCACCCTAGAAGTTTTGGAGCCCTCTGACTACGTTTCTTGGAGTTACAGCCACTTTAATGAGAGGCTTAATACAGGCCTTATAACCCTGGTGAAATAGCCCTCACGAAAATGCAATTTTTACAAAAATCGGACCCCAAACCCGGTTCTGAGAAAACCCACTGGGGACGACCCAAGGGACCTGACGGACGCACCCTAGAAGTTTTGGAGCCCTCCGACTACGTTTCTTGGAGTTACAGCCACTTAAATGAGAGGCTAAATACAGGCCTTATAACCCTGGTGAAATAGCCCTCACAAAAATGCAATTTTTACAAAAATCGGATGCCAAACCCGGTTCTGAGAAAACCCACTGGGGACGACCCTAGGGACCTGACGGACGCACCCTAGAAGTTTTGGAGCTCTCCGACTACGTTTCTTGGAGTTACGGCCCCTTTAGTGAGAGGCTAAATACAGGCCTTATAACCCTGGTGAAATAGCCCTCACGAAAATGCAATTTTTACAAAAATCGGATCCCAAACCTGGTTCTGAGAAAACCCACTGGGGACGACCCTAGGGATCTGACGGACGCACCCTAGAAGTTTTGGAGCCCTCCGACTACGTTTCTTGGAGTTACAGCCACTTTAATGAGAGGCTAAATACAGGCCATATAACCCTGGTGAAATAGCCCTCACGAAAATGCAATTTTTTCAAAAATCGGATCCCAAACCCGGTTCTGAGAAAACCCACTGGGGACGACCCTAGGGACCTGACGGACGCACCCTAGAAGTTTTGGAACCCTCTGACTACGTTTCTTGGAGTTACAGCCACTTTAATGAGAGGCTAAATACAGGCCTTATAACCCTGGTGAAATAGCCCTCACGAAAATGCAATTTTTTCAAAAATCGGATCCCAAACCCGGTTGTGAGAAAACCCACTGGGGACGACCCTAGGGACCTGACGGACGCACCCTAGACGTTTTGGAGCCCTCCGACTACGTTTCTTGGAGTTACAGCCACTTTAATGAGAGGCTAAATACAGGCCTTATAACCCTGGTGAAATAGCCCTCATGAAAATGCAATTTTTACAAAAATCAGATCCCAAACCCGGTTCTGAGAAAACCCACTGCGGACGACCCTAGGGACCTGACGGACGCACCCTAGAAGTTTTGGAGCCCTCTGACTACGTTTCTTGGAGTTACAGCCACTTTAATGAGAGGCTAAATACAGGCCTTATAACCCTGGTGAAATAGCCCTCACGAAAATGCAATTTTTACAAAAATCGGATGCCAAACCCGGTACTAAGAAAACCCACTGGGGACGACCCCAGGGACCTGACGGACGGACCCTAGAAGTTTTGGAGCTCTCCGACTACGTTTCTTGGAGTTACGGCCCCTTTAATGAGAGGCTAAATACAGGCCTTATAACCCTGGTGAAATAGCCCTCACGAAAATCCAATTTTTACAAAAATCGGATTCCAAACCCGGTTCTGAGAAAACCCACTGGGGACGACCCTAGGGATCTGACGGACGCACCCTAGACGTTTTGGAGCCCTCCGACTACGTTTCTTGGAGTTACAGCCACTTTAATGAGAGGCTAAATACAGGCCTTATAACCCTGGTGAAATAGCCCTCACAAAAATGCAATTTTTACAAAAATCGGATCCCAAACCCGGTTCTGAGAAAACCCACTGGGGACGACCCTAGGGACCTGACGGACGCACCCTAGAAGTTTTGGAACCCTCTGACTACGTTTCTTGGAGTTACAGCCACTTTAATGAGAGGCTAAATACAGGCCTTATAACCCTGGTGAAATAGCCCTCACGAAAATGCAATTTTTACAAAAATCGGATCCCAAACCCGGTTCTGAGAAAACCCACTGGGGACGACCCTAGGGACCTGACGGACGCACCCTAGAAGTTTTGGAGCCCTCTAACTAAGTTTCTTGGAGTTACAGCCACTTTAATGAGAGGCTAAATACAGGCCATATAACCCTGGTGAAATAGCCCTCACAAAAATGCAATTTTTACAAAAATAGGATCCCAAACCCGGTTCTGAGAAAACCCACTGGGGACGACCCTAGGGACCTGACTGACGCACCCTAGAAGTTTTGGAACCCTCTGACTACGTTTCTTGGAGTTACAGCCACTTTAATGAGAGGCTAAATACAGGCCATATAACCCTGGTGAAATAGCCCTCACAAAAATGCAATTTTTACAAAAATCGGATCCCAAACCGGGTTCTGAGAAAACCCACTGGGGACGACCCCAGGGACCTGACGGACGCACCCTAGAAGTTTTGGAGCCCTCCGACTACGTTTCTTGGAGTTACAGCCACTTTAATGAGAGGCTAAATACAGGCCTTATAACCCTGGTGAAATAGCCCTCACAAAAATGCAATTTTTACAAAAATCGGATCCCAAACCCGGTTCTGAGAAAACCTACTGGGGACGACCCTAGGGACCTGACGGACGCACCCTAGAAGTTTTGGAGCCCGCCGACTACGTTTCTTGGAGTTACGGCCCCTTTAATGAGAGGCTAAATACAGGCCTTATAACCCTGGTGAAATAGCCCTCACAAAAATGCAATTTTTACAAAAATCGGACCCCAAACCCGGTTCTGAGAAAACCCACTGGGGACGACCCTAGGGACCTGACGGACGCACCCTAGAAGTTTTGGATCCCTCTGACTACGTTTCTTGGAGTTACAGCCACTTTAATGAGAGGCTAAATACAGGCCTTATAACCCTGGTGAAATAGCCCTCACAAAAATGCAATTTTTACAAAAATCGGATCCCAAACCCGGTTCTGAGAAAACCCACTGGGGACGACCCCAGGGACCTGACGGACGCACCCTAGAAGTTTTGGAACCCTCTGACTAAGTTTCTTGGAGTTACAGCCACTTTAATGAGAGGCTAAATACAGGCCTTATAACCCTGGTGAAATAGCCCTCACAAAAATGCAATTTTTACAAAAATCGGATCCCAAACCCGGTTCTGAGAAAACCCACTGGGGACGACCCTAGGGACCTGACGGATGCACCCTAGAAGTTTTGGAGCCCTCTGACTACGTTTCTTGGAGTTACAGCCACTTTAATGAGAGGCTAAATACAGGCCATATAACCCTGGTGAAATAGCCCTCACAAAAATGCAATTTTTACAAAAATCGAATCCCAAACCCGGTTCTGAGAAAACCCACTGGGGACGACCCCTAGGGACCTGACGGACGCACCCTAGAAGTTTTGGAGCCCTCCGACTACGTTTCTTGGAGTTACAGCCACTTTAATGAGAGGCTAAATACAGGCCATATAACCCTGGTGAAATAGCCCTCACAAAAATGCAATTTTTACAAAAATCGGATCCCAAACCCGGTTCTGAGAAAACCCACTGGGGACGACCCTAGGGACCTGACGGACGCACCCTAGAAGTTTTGGAGCCCTCCGACTACGTTTCTTGGAGTTACGGCCCCTTTAATGAGAGGCTAAATGCAGGCCTTATAAACCTGGTGAAATAGCCCTCACAAAAATGCAATTTTTACAAAAATCGGACCCCAAACCCGGTTCTGAGAAAACCCACTGGGGACGACCCTAGGGACCTGACGGACGCACCCTAGAAGTTTTGGAGCCCTCTGACTACGTTTCTTGGAGTTTCAGCCACTTTAATGAGAGGCTAAATACAGGCCTTATAACCCTGGTGAAATAGCCCTCACAAAAATGCAATTTTTACAAAAATCGGATCCCAAACCCGGTTCTGAGAAAACCCACTGGGGACGACCCCAGGGACCTGACGGACGCACCCTAGAAGTTTTGGAACCCTCTGACTACGTTTCTTGGAGTTACAGCCACTTTAATGAGAGGCTAAATACAGGCCTTATAACCCTGGTGAAAAAGCCCTCACGAAAATGCAATTTTTACAAAAATCTGATCCCAAACCCGGTTCTGAGAAAACCCACTGGGGACGACCCTAGGGACCTGACTGAGGCACCCTAGAAGTTTTGGAACCCTCTGACTACGTTTCTTGGAGTTACAGCCACTTTAATGAGAGGCTAAATACAGGCCTTATAACCCTGGTGAAATAGCCCTCACAAAAATGCAATTTTTACAAAAATCGGATCCCAAACCCGGTTCTGAGAAAACCCACTGGGGACGACCCCAGGGACCTGACGGACGCACCCTAGAAGTTTTGGAACCCTCTGACTACGTTTCTTGGAGTTACAGCCACTTTAATGAGAGGCTAAATACAGGCCTTATAACCCTGGTGAAAAAGCCCTCACGAAAATGCAATTTTTACAAAAATCTGATCCCAAACCCGGTTCTGAGAAAACCCACTGGGGACGACCCTAGGGACCTGACTGAGGCACCCTAGAAGTTTTGGAACCCTCTGACTACGTTTCTTGGAGTTACAGCCACTTTAATGAGAGGCTAAATACAGGCCATATAACCCTGGTGAAATAGCCCTCACAAAAATGCAATTTTTACAAAAATCGGATCCCAAACCCGGTTCTGAGAAAACCCACTGGGGACGACCCTAGGGACCTGACGGACGCACCCTAGAAGTTTTGGAGCCCTCTGACTACGTTTCTTGGAGTTACAGCCACTTTAATGAGAGGCTAAATACAGGCCTTATAACCCTGGTGAAATAGCCCTCACGAAAATGCAATTTTTACAAAAATCGGATCCCAAACCCGGTTCTGAGAAAACCCACTGGGGACGACCCTAGGGACCTGACGGACGCACCCTAGAAGTTTTGGAGCCCTCTAACTAAGTTTCTTGGAGTTACAGCCACTTTAATGAGAGGCTAAATACAGGCCATATAACCCTGGTGAAATAGCCCTCACAAAAATGCAATTTTTACAAAAATAGGATCCCAAACCCGGTTCTGAGAAAACCCACTGGGGACGACCCTAGGGACCTGACTGACGCACCCTAGAAGTTTTGGAACCCTCTGACTACGTTTCTTGGAGTTACAGCCACTTTAATGAGAGGCTAAATACAGGCCATATAACCCTGGTGAAATAGCCCTCACAAAAATGCAATTTTTACAAAAATCGGATCCCAAACCGGGTTCTGAGAAAACCCACTGGGGACGACCCCAGGGACCTGACGGACGCACCCTAGAAGTTTTGGAGCCCTCCGACTACGTTTCTTGGAGTTACAGCCACTTTAATGAGAGGCTAAATACAGGCCTTATAACCCTGGTGAAATAGCCCTCACAAAAATGCAATTTTTACAAAAATCGGATCCCAAACCCGGTTCTGAGAAAACCTACTGGGGACGACCCTAGGGACCTGACGGACGCACCCTAGAAGTTTTGGAGCCCGCCGACTACGTTTCTTGGAGTTACGGCCCCTTTAATGAGAGGCTAAATACAGGCCTTATAACCCTGGTGAAATAGCCCTCACAAAAATGCAATTTTTACAAAAATCGGACCCCAAACCCGGTTCTGAGAAAACCCACTGGGGACGACCCTAGGGACCTGACGGACGCACCCTAGAAGTTTTGGATCCCTCTGACTACGTTTCTTGGAGTTACAGCCACTTTAATGAGAGGCTAAATACAGGCCTTATAACCCTGGTGAAATAGCCCTCACAAAAATGCAATTTTTACAAAAATCGGATCCCAAACCCGGTTCTGAGAAAACCCACTGGGGACGACCCCAGGGACCTGACGGACGCACCCTAGAAGTTTTGGAACCCTCTGACTAAGTTTCTTGGAGTTACAGCCACTTTAATGAGAGGCTAAATACAGGCCTTATAACCCTGGTGAAATAGCCCTCACAAAAATGCAATTTTTACAAAAATCGGATCCCAAACCCGGTTCTGAGAAAACCCACTGGGGACGACCCTAGGGACCTGACGGATGCACCCTAGAAGTTTTGGAGCCCTCTGACTACGTTTCTTGGAGTTACAGCCACTTTAATGAGAGGCTAAATACAGGCCATATAACCCTGGTGAAATAGCCCTCACAAAAATGCAATTTTTACAAAAATCGAATCCCAAACCCGGTTCTGAGAAAACCCACTGGGGACGACCCCTAGGGACCTGACGGACGCACCCTAGAAGTTTTGGAGCCCTCCGACTACGTTTCTTGGAGTTACAGCCACTTTAATGAGAGGCTAAATACAGGCCATATAACCCTGGTGAAATAGCCCTCACAAAAATGCAATTTTTACAAAAATCGGATCCCAAACCCGGTTCTGAGAAAACCCACTGGGGACGACCCTAGGGACCTGACGGACGCACCCTAGAAGTTTTGGAGCCCTCCGACTACGTTTCTTGGAGTTACGGCCCCTTTAATGAGAGGCTAAATGCAGGCCTTATAAACCTGGTGAAATAGCCCTCACAAAAATGCAATTTTTACAAAAATCGGACCCCAAACCCGGTTCTGAGAAAACCCACTGGGGACGACCCTAGGGACCTGACGGACGCACCCTAGAAGTTTTGGAGCCCTCTGACTACGTTTCTTGGAGTTTCAGCCACTTTAATGAGAGGCTAAATACAGGCCTTATAACCCTGGTGAAATAGCCCTCACAAAAATGCAATTTTTACAAAAATCGGATCCCAAACCCGGTTCTGAGAAAACCCACTGGGGACGACCCCAGGGACCTGACGGACGCACCCTAGAAGTTTTGGAACCCTCTGACTACGTTTCTTGGAGTTACAGCCACTTTAATGAGAGGCTAAATACAGGCCTTATAACCCTGGTGAAAAAGCCCTCACGAAAATGCAATTTTTACAAAAATCTGATCCCAAACCCGGTTCTGAGAAAACCCACTGGGGACGACCCTAGGGACCTGACTGAGGCACCCTAGAAGTTTTGGAACCCTCTGACTACGTTTCTTGGAGTTACAGCCACTTTAATGAGAGGCTAAATACAGGCCTTATAACCCTGGTGAAATAGCCCTCACAAAAATGCAATTTTTACAAAAATCGGATCCCAAACCCGGTTCTGAGAAAACCCACTGGGGACGACCCCAGGGACCTGACGGACGCACCCTAGAAGTTTTGGAACCCTCTGACTACGTTTCTTGGAGTTACAGCCACTTTAATGAGAGGCTAAATACAGGCCTTATAACCCTGGTGAAAAAGCCCTCACGAAAATGCAATTTTTACAAAAATCTGATCCCAAACCCGGTTCTGAGAAAACCCACTGGGGACGACCCTAGGGACCTGACTGAGGCACCCTAGAAGTTTTGGAACCCTCTGACTACGTTTCTTGGAGTTACAGCCACTTTAATGAGAGGCTAAATACAGGCCATATAACCCTGGTGAAATAGCCCTCACAAAAATGCAATTTTTACAAAAATCGGATCCCAAACCCGGTTCTGAGAAAACCCACTGGGGACGACCCTAGGGACCTGACGGATGCACCCTAGAAGTTTTGGAGCCCTCTGACTACGTTTCTTGGAGTTACAGCCACTTTAATGAGAGGCTAAATACAGGCCATATAACCCTGGTGAAATAGCCCTCACAAAAATGCAATTTTTACAAAAATCGGATCCCAAACCCGGTTGTGAGAAAACCCACTGGGGACGACCCCAGGGACCTGACGGACGCACCCTAGAAGTTTTGGAGCTCTCTGACTACATTTCTTGGAGTTACGGCCCCTTTAATGAGAGGCTAAATACAGGCCTTATAACCCTGGTGAAATAGCCCTCACAAAAATGCAATTTTTAAGAAAAATCGGACCCCAAACCCGGTTCTGAGAAAACCCACTGGGGACGACCCCAGGGACCTGACGGACGCACCCTAGAAGTTTTGGAGCCCTCCGACTACGTTTCTTGGAGTTACGGCCCCTTTAATGAGAGGCTAAATACAGGCCATATAACCCTGGTGAAATAGCCCTCACGAAAATGCAATTTTTACAAAAATCAGATCCCAAACCCGGTTCTGAGAAAACCTACTGGGGACGACCCTAGGGACATGACGGACGCACCCTAGAAGTTTTGGAGCCCTCCGACTACGTTTCTTGGAGTAACGGCCCCTTTAATGAGAGGCTAAATACAGGCATTATAACCCTGGTGAAATAGCCCTCACAAAAATGCAATTTTTACAAAAATCGGAACCCAAACCCGGTTCTGAGAAAACCCACTGGGGACGACCCTAGGGACCTGACGGACGCACCCTAGAAGTTTTGGAGCCCTCTGACTACGTTTCTTGGAGTTACAGCCACTTTAATAAGAGGCTAAATACAGGCCTTATAACCCTGGTGAAATAGCCCTCACAAAAATGCAATTTTTACAAAAATCGGATCCCAAACCCCGTTCTGAGAAAACCCACTGGGGACGACCCCAGGGACCTGACGGACGCACCCTAGAAGTTTTGGAACCCTCTGACTAAGTTTCTTGGAGTTACAGCCACTTTAATGAGAGGCTTAATACAGGCCTTATAACCCTGGTGAAATAGCCCTCACGAAAATGCAATTTTTACAAAAATCGGATCCCAAACCCGGTTCTGAGAAAACCCACTGGGGACGACCCTAGGGACCTGACGGATGCACCCTAAAAGTTTTGGAGCCCTCTGACTACGTTTCTTGGAGTTACAGCCACTTTAATGAGAGGCTAAATACAGGCCATATAACCCTGGTGAAATAGCCCTCACGAAAATGCAATTTTTACAAAAATCGAATCCCAAACCCGGTTGTGAGAAAACCCACTGGGGACGACCCTAGGGACCTGACGGACGCACCCTAGAAGTTTTGGAGCCCTCTGACTACGTTTCTTGGAGTTATAGCCACTTTAATGAGAGGCTAAATACAGGCCATATAACCCTGGTGAAATAGCCCTCACGAAAATGCAATTTTTTCAAAAATCGGATCCCAAACCCGGTTGTGAGAAAACCCACTGGGGACAACCCTAGGGACCTGACGGACGCACCCTAGAAGTTTTGGAGCCCTCTGACTACGTTTCTTGGAGTTACAGCCACTTTAATGAGAGGCTAAATACAGGCCTTATAACCCTGGTGAAATAGCCCTCACAAAAATGCAATTTTTACATAAATCGGATCCCAAACCCGGTTCTGAGAAAACCCACTGGGGACGACCCCAGGGACCTGACGGACGCACCCTAGAAGTTTTGGAGCTCTCTGACTACGTTTCTTGGAGTTACGGCCCCTTTAATGAGAGGCTAAATACAGGCCTTATAACCCTGGTGAAATAGCCCTCACGAAAATGCAATTTTTACAAAAATCGGATCCCAAACCCGGTTGTGAGAAAACCTACTGGGGACGACCCTAGGGACCTGACGGACACACCCTAGAAGTTTTGGAGCCCTCTGACTACGTTTCTTGGAGTTACAGCCGCTTTAATGAGAGGCTAAATACAGGCCTTATAACCCTGGTGAAATAGCCCTCACAAAAATGCAATTTTTACAAAAATCGGATCCCAAACCCGGTTCTGAGAAAACCCACTGGGGACGACCCTAGGGACCTGACTGACGCACCCTAGAAGTTTTGGAACCCTCTGACTACGTTTCTTGGAGTTACAGCCACTTTAATGAGAGGCTAAATACAGGCCTTATAACCCTGGTGAAATAGCCCTCACGAAAATGCAATTTTTACAAAAATCGGATCCCAAACCCGGTTCTGAGAAAACCCACTGGGGACGACCCTAGGGACCTGACGGACGCACCCTAGAAGTTTTGGAACCCTCTGACTACGTTTCTTGGAGTTACAGCCACTTTAATGAGAGGCTAAATACAGGCCTTATAACCCTGGTGAAATAGCCCTCACGAAAATGCAATTTTTACAAAAATCGGATCCCAAACCCGGTTCTGGGAAAACCTACTGGGGACGACCCTAGGGACCTGACGGATGCACCCTAGAAGTTTTGGAGCCCTCTGACTACGTTTCTTGGAGTTACAGCCACTTTAATGAGAGGCTAAATACAGGCCATATAACCCTGGTGAAATAGCCCTCACGAAAATGCAATTTTTACAAAAATCGAATCCCAAACCCGGTTGTGAGAAAACCCACTGGGGACGACCCTAGGGACCTGACGGACGCACCCTAGAAGTTTTGGAGCCCTCTGACTACGTTTCTTGGAGTTATAGCCACTTTAATGAGAGGCTAAATACAGGCCATATAACCCTGGTGAAATAGCCCTCACGAAAATGCAATTTTTTCAAAAATCGGATCCCAAACCCGGTTGTGAGAAAACCCACTGGGGACAACCCTAGGGACCTGACGGACGCACCCTAGAAGTTTTGGAGCCCTCTGACTACGTTTCTTGGAGTTACAGCCACTTTAATGAGAGGCTAAATACAGGCCTTATAACCCTGGTGAAATAGCCCTCACAAAAATGCAATTTTTACATAAATCGGATCCCAAACCCGGTTCTGAGAAAACCCACTGGGGACGACCCCAGGGACCTGACGGACGCACCCTAGAAGTTTTGGAGCTCTCTGACTACGTTTCTTGGAGTTCGGCCCCTTTAATGAGAGGCTAAATACAGGCCTTATAACCCTGGTGAAATAGCCCTCACGAAAATGCAATTTTTACAAAAATCGGATCCCAAACCCGGTTGTGAGAAAACCTACTGGGGACGACCCTAGGGACCTGACGGACACACCCTAGAAGTTTTGGAGCCCTCCGACTACGTTTCTTGGAGTTACAGCCGCTTTAATGAGAGGCTAAATACAGGCCTTATAACCCTGGTGAAATAGCCCTCACAAAAATGCAATTTTTACAAAAATCGGATCCCAAACCCGGTTCTGAGAAAACCCACTGGGGACGACCCTAGGGACCTGACTGACGCACCCTAGAAGTTTTGGAACCCTCTGACTACGTTTCTTGGAGTTACAGCCACTTTAATGAGAGGCTAAATACAGGCCATATAACCCTGGTGAAATAGCCCTCACGAAAATGCAATTTTTACAAAAATCGGATCCCAAACCCGGTTCTGAGAAAACCCACTGGGGACGACCCCAGGGACCTGACGGACGCACCCTAGAAGTTTTGGAACCCTCTGACTACGTTTCTTGGAGTTACAGCCACTTTAATGAGAGGCTAAATACAGGCCTTATAACCCTGGTGAAAAAGCCCTCACGAAAATGCAATTTTTACAAAAATCTGATCCCAAACCCGGTTCTGAGAAAACCCACTGGGGACGACCCTAGGGACCTGACTGAGGCACCCTAGAAGTTTTGGAACCCTCTGACTACGTTTCTTGGAGTTACAGCCACTTTAATGAGAGGCTAAATACAGGCCTTATAACCCTGGTGAAATAGCCCTCACAAAAATGCAATTTTTACAAAAATCGGATCCCAAACCCGGTTCTGAGAAAACCCACTGGGGACGACCCCAGGGACCTGACGGACGCACCCTAGAAGTTTTGGAACCCTCTGACTACGTTTCTTGGAGTTACAGCCACTTTAATGAGAGGCTAAATACAGGCCTTATAACCCTGGTGAAAAAGCCCTCACGAAAATGCAATTTTTACAAAAATCTGATCCCAAACCCGGTTCTGAGAAAACCCACTGGGGACGACCCTAGGGACCTGACTGAGGCACCCTAGAAGTTTTGGAACCCTCTGACTACGTTTCTTGGAGTTACAGCCACTTTAATGAGAGGCTAAATACAGGCCATATAACCCTGGTGAAATAGCCCTCACAAAAATGCAATTTTTACAAAAATCGGATCCCAAACCCGGTTCTGAGAAAACCCACTGGGGACGACCCTAGGGACCTGACGGACGCACCCTAGAAGTTTTGGAGCCCTCTGACTACGTTTCTTGGAGTTACAGCCACTTTAATGAGAGGCTAAATACAGGCCTTATAACCCTGGTGAAATAGCCCTCACGAAAATGCAATTTTTACAAAAATCGGATCCCAAACCCGGTTCTGAGAAAACCCACTGGGGACGACCCTAGGGACCTGACGGACGCACCCTAGAAGTTTTGGAGCCCTCTAACTAAGTTTCTTGGAGTTACAGCCACTTTAATGAGAGGCTAAATACAGGCCATATAACCCTGGTGAAATAGCCCTCACAAAAATGCAATTTTTACAAAAATCGGATCCCAAACCCGGTTCTGAGAAAACCCACTGGGGACGACCCTAGGGACCTGACTGACGCACCCTAGAAGTTTTGGAACCCTCTGACTACGTTTCTTGGAGTTACAGCCACTTTAATGAGAGGCTAAATACAGGCCATATAACCCTGGTGAAATAGCCCTCACAAAAATGCAATTTTTACAAAAATCGGATCCCAAACCGGGTTCTGAGAAAACCCACTGGGGACGACCCCAGGGACCTGACGGACGCACCCTAGAAGTTTTGGAGCCCTCCGACTACGTTTCTTGGAGTTACAGCCACTTTAATGAGAGGCTAAATACAGGCCTTATAACCCTGGTGAAATAGCCCTCACAAAAATGCAATTTTTACAAAAATCGGATCCCAAACCCGGTTCTGAGAAAACCTACTGGGGACGACCCTAGGGACCTGACGGACGCACCCTAGAAGTTTTGGAGCCCGCCGACTACGTTTCTTGGAGTTACGGCCCCTTTAATGAGAGGCTAAATACAGGCCTTATAACCCTGGTGAAATAGCCCTCACAAAAATGCAATTTTTACAAAAATCGGACCCCAAACCCGGTTCTGAGAAAACCCACTGGGGACGACCCTAGGGACCTGACGGACGCACCCTAGAAGTTTTGGATCCCTCTGACTACGTTTCTTGGAGTTACAGCCACTTTAATGAGAGGCTAAATACAGGCCTTATAACCCTGGTGAAATAGCCCTCACAAAAATGCAATTTTTACAAAAATCGGATCCCAAACCCGGTTCTGAGAAAACCCACTGGGGACGACCCCAGGGACCTGACGGACGCACCCTAGAAGTTTTGGAACCCTCTGACTAAGTTTCTTGGAGTTACAGCCACTTTAATGAGAGGCTAAATACAGGCCTTATAACCCTGGTGAAATAGCCCTCACAAAAATGCAATTTTTACAAAAATCGGATCCCAAACCCGGTTCTGAGAAAACCCACTGGGGACGACCCTAGGGACCTGACGGATGCACCCTAGAAGTTTTGGAGCCCTCTGACTACGTTTCTTGGAGTTACAGCCACTTTAATGAGAGGCTAAATACAGGCCATATAACCCTGGTGAAATAGCCCTCACAAAAATGCAATTTTTACAAAAATCGAATCCCAAACCCGGTTCTGAGAAAACCCACTGGGGACGACCCCTAGGGACCTGACGGACGCACCCTAGAAGTTTTGGAGCCCTCCGACTACGTTTCTTGGAGTTACAGCCACTTTAATGAGAGGCTAAATACAGGCCATATAACCCTGGTGAAATAGCCCTCACAAAAATGCAATTTTTACAAAAATCGGATCCCAAACCCGGTTCTGAGAAAACCCACTGGGGACGACCCTAGGGACCTGACGGACGCACCCTAGAAGTTTTGGAGCCCTCCGACTACGTTTCTTGGAGTTACGGCCCCTTTAATGAGAGGCTAAATGCAGGCCTTATAAACCTGGTGAAATAGCCCTCACAAAAATGCAATTTTTACAAAAATCGGACCCCAAACCCGGTTCTGAGAAAACCCACTGGGGACGACCCTAGGGACCTGACGGACGCACCCTAGAAGTTTTGGAGCCCTCTGACTACGTTTCTTGGAGTTTCAGCCACTTTAATGAGAGGCTAAATACAGGCCTTATAACCCTGGTGAAATAGCCCTCACAAAAATGCAATTTTTACAAAAATCGGATCCCAAACCCGGTTCTGAGAAAACCCACTGGGGACGACCCCAGGGACCTGACGGACGCACCCTAGAAGTTTTGGAACCCTCTGACTACGTTTCTTGGAGTTACAGCCACTTTAATGAGAGGCTAAATACAGGCCTTATAACCCTGGTGAAAAAGCCCTCACGAAAATGCAATTTTTACAAAAATCTGATCCCAAACCCGGTTCTGAGAAAACCCACTGGGGACGACCCTAGGGACCTGACTGAGGCACCCTAGAAGTTTTGGAACCCTCTGACTACGTTTCTTGGAGTTACAGCCACTTTAATGAGAGGCTAAATACAGGCCTTATAACCCTGGTGAAATAGCCCTCACAAAAATGCAATTTTTACAAAAATCGGATCCCAAACCCGGTTCTGAGAAAACCTACTGGGGACGACCCCAGGGACCTGACGGACGCACCCTAGAAGTTTTGGAACCCTCTGACTACGTTTCTTGGAGTTACAGCCACTTTAATGAGAGGCTAAATACAGGCCTTATAACCCTGGTGAAAAAGCCCTCACGAAAATGCAATTTTTACAAAAATCTGATCCCAAACCCGGTTCTGAGAAAACCCACTGGGGACGACCCTAGGGACCTGACTGAGGCACCCTAGAAGTTTTGGAACCCTCTGACTACGTTTCTTGGAGTTACAGCCACTTTAATGAGAGGCTAAATACAGGCCATATAACCCTGGTGAAATAGCCCTCACAAAAATGCAATTTTTACAAAAATCGGATCCCAAACCCGGTTCTGAGAAAACCCACTGGGGACGACCCTAGGGACCTGACGGATGCACCCTAGAAGTTTTGGAGCCCTCTGACTACGTTTCTTGGAGTTACAGCCACTTTAATGAGAGGCTAAATACAGGCCATATAACCCTGGTGAAATAGCCCTCACAAAAATGCAATTTTTACAAAAATCGGATCCCAAACCCGGTTGTGAGAAAACCCACTGGGGACGACCCCAGGGACCTGACGGACGCACCCTAGAAGTTTTGGAGCTCTCTGACTACATTTCTTGGAGTTACGGCCCCTTTAATGAGAGGCTAAATACAGGCCTTATAACCCTGGTGAAATAGCCCTCACAAAAATGCAATTTTTAAGAAAAATCGGACCCCAAACCCGGTTCTGAGAAAACCCACTGGGGACGACCCCAGGGACCTGACGGACGCACCCTAGAAGTTTTGGAGCCCTCCGACTACGTTTCTTGGAGTTACGGCCCCTTTAATGAGAGGCTAAATACAGGCCTTATAACCCTGGTGAAATAGCCCTCACGAAAATGCAATTTTTACAAAAATCAGATCCCAAACCCGGTTCTGAGAAAACCTACTGGGGACGACCCTAGGGACATGACGGACGCACCCTAGAAGTTTTGGAGCCCTCCGACTACGTTTCTTGGAGTAACGGCCCCTTTAATGAGAGGCTAAATACAGGCATTATAACCCTGGTGAAATAGCCCTCACAAAAATGCAATTTTTACAAAAATCGGAACCCAAACCCGGTTCTGAGAAAACCCACTGGGGACGACCCTAGGGACCTGACGGACGCACCCTAGAAGTTTTGGAGCCCTCTGACTACGTTTCTTGGAGTTACAGCCACTTTAATAAGAGGCTAAATACAGGCCTTATAACCCTGGTGAAATAGCCCTCACAAAAATGCAATTTTTACAAAAATCGGATCCCAAACCCCGTTCTGAGAAAACCCACTGGGGACGACCCCAGGGACCTGACGGACGCACCCTAGAAGTTTTGGAACCCTCTGACTAAGTTTCTTGGAGTTACAGCCACTTTAATGAGAGGCTTAATACAGGCCTTATAACCCTGGTGAAATAGCCCTCACGAAAATGCAATTTTTACAAAAATCGGATCCCAAACCCGGTTCTGAGAAAACCCACTGGGGACGACCCTAGGGACCTGACGGATGCACCCTAAAAGTTTTGGAGCCCTCTGACTACGTTTCTTGGAGTTACAGCCACTTTAATGAGAGGCTAAATACAGGCCATATAACCCTGGTGAAATAGCCCTCACGAAAATGCAATTTTTACAAAAATCGAATCCCAAACCCGGTTGTGAGAAAACCCACTGGGGACGACCCTAGGGACCTGACGGACGCACCCTAGAAGTTTTGGAGCCCTCTGACTACGTTTCTTGGAGTTATAGCCACTTTAATGAGAGGCTAAATACAGGCCATATAACCCTGGTGAAATAGCCCTCACGAAAATGCAATTTTTTCAAAAATCGGATCCCAAACCCGGTTGTGAGAAAACCCACTGGGGACAACCCTAGGGACCTGACGGACGCACCCTAGAAGTTTTGGAGCCCTCTGACTACGTTTCTTGGAGTTACAGCCACTTTAATGAGAGGCTAAATACAGGCCTTATAACCCTGGTGAAATAGCCCTCACAAAAATGCAATTTTTACATAAATCGGATCCCAAACCCGGTTCTGAGAAAACCCACTGGGGACGACCCCAGGGACCTGACGGACGCACCCTAGAAGTTTTGGAGCTCTCTGACTACGTTTCTTGGAGTTACGGCCCCTTTAATGAGAGGCTAAATACAGGCCTTATAACCCTGGTGAAATAGCCCTCACGAAAATGCAATTTTTACAAAAATCGGATCCCAAACCCGGTTGTGAGAAAACCTACTGGGGACGACCCTAGGGACCTGACGGACACACCCTAGAAGTTTTGGAGCCCTCTGACTACGTTTCTTGGAGTTACAGCCGCTTTAATGAGAGGCTAAATACAGGCCTTATAACCCTGGTGAAATAGCCCTCACAAAAATGCAATTTTTACAAAAATCGGATCCCAAACCCGGTTCTGAGAAAACCCACTGGGGACGACCCTAGGGACCTGACTGACGCACCCTAGAAGTTTTGGAACCCTCTGACTACGTTTCTTGGAGTTACAGCCACTTTAATGAGAGGCTAAATACAGGCCATATAACCCTGGTGAAATAGCCCTCACGAAAATGCAATTTTTACAAAAATCGGATCCCAAACCCGGTTCTGAGAAAACCCACTGGGGACGACCCTAGGGACCTGACGGACGCACCCTAGAAGTTTTGGAACCCTCTGACTACGTTTCTTGGAGTTACAGCCACTTTAATGAGAGGCTAAATACAGGCCTTATAACCCTGGTGAAATAGCCCTCACGAAAATGCAATTTTTACAAAAATCGGATCCCAAACCCGGTTCTGTGAAAACCCACTGGGGACGACCCTAGGGACCTGACGGATGCACCCTAGAAGTTTTGGAGCCCTCTGACTACGTTTCTTGGAGTTACAGCCACTTTAATGAGAGGCTAAATACAGGCCATATAACCCTGGTGAAATAGCCCTCACGAAAATGCAATTTTTACAAAAATCGAATCCCAAACCCGGTTGTGAGAAAACCCACTGGGGACGACCCTAGGGACCTGACGGACGCACCCTAGAAGTTTTGGAGCCCTCTGACTACGTTTCTTGGAGTTATAGCCACTTTAATGAGAGGCTAAATACAGGCCATATAACCCTGGTGAAATAGCCCTCACGAAAATGCAATTTTTTCAAAAATCGGATCCCAAACCCGGTTGTGAGAAAACCCACTGGGGACAACCCTAGGGACCTGACGGACGCACCCTAGAAGTTTTGGAGCCCTCTGACTACGTTTCTTGGAGTTACAGCCACTTTAATGAGAGGCTAAATACAGGCCTTATAACCCTGGTGAAATAGCCCTCACAAAAATGCAATTTTTACATAAATCGGATCCCAAACCCGGTTCTGAGAAAACCCACTGGGGACGACCCCAGGGACCTGACGGACGCACCCTAGAAGTTTTGGAGCTCTCTGACTACGTTTCTTGGAGTTCGGCCCCTTTAATGAGAGGCTAAATACAGGCCTTATAACCCTGGTGAAATAGCCCTCACGAAAATGCAATTTTTACAAAAATCGGATCCCAAACCCGGTTGTGAGAAAACCTACTGGGGACGACCCTAGGGACCTGACGGACACACCCTAGAAGTTTTGGAGCCCTCCGACTACGTTTCTTGGAGTTACAGCCGCTTTAATGAGAGGCTAAATACAGGCCTTATAACCCTGGTGAAATAGCCCTCACAAAAATGCAATTTTTACAAAAATCGGATCCCAAACCCGGTTCTGAGAAAACCCACTGGGGACGACCCTAGGGACCTGACTGACGCACCCTAGAAGTTTTGGAACCCTCTGACTACGTTTCTTGGAGTTACAGCCACTTTAATGAGAGGCTAAATACAGGCCATATAACCCTGGTGAAATAGCCCTCACGAAAATGCAATTTTTACAAAAATCGGATCCCAAACCCGGTTCTGAGAAAACCCACTGGGGACGACCCCAGGGACCTGACGGACGCACCCTAGAAGTTTTGGAACCCTCTGACTACGTTTCTTGGAGTTACAGCCACTTTAATGAGAGGCTAAATACAGGCCTTATAACCCTGGTGAAATAGCCCTCACGAAAATGCAATTTTTACAAAAATCGGATCCCAAACCCGGTTCTGAGAAAACCCACTGGGGACGACCCTAGGGACCTGACGGACGCACCCTAGAAGTTTTGGAGCCCTCTGACTACGTTTCTTGGAGTTACGGCCCCTTTAATGAGAGGCTAAATACAGGCCTTATAACCCTGGTGAAATAGCCCTCACAAAAATGCAATTTTTACAAAAATCAGATCCCAAACCCGGTTGTGAGAAAACCCACTGGGGACGACCCCAGAGACCTGACGGACGCACCCTAGAAGTTTTGGAGCCCTCCGACTACGTTTCTTGGAGTTACGGCCCCTTTAATGAGAGGCTAAATACAGGCCTTATAACCCTGGTGAAATAGCCCTCATGAAAATACAATTTTTACAAAAATCGGATCCCAAACCCGGTTGTGAGAAAACCTACTGGGGACGACCCTAGGGACCTGACGGACGCACCCTAGAAGTTTTGGAGCCCTCCGACTACGTTTCTTGGAGTTACGGCCCCTTTAATAAGAGGCTAAATACAGGCCTTATATCCCTGGTGAAATAGCCCTCACAAAAATGCAATTTTTACAAAAATCGGATCCCAAACCCGGTTCTGAGAAAACCCACTGGGGACGACCCTAGGGATCTGACGGACGCACCCTAGAAGTTTTGGAGCCCTCCGACTACGTTTCTTGGAGTTACAGCCACTTTAATGAGAGGCTAAATACAGGCCATGTAACCCTGGTGAAATAGCCCTCACAAAAATGCAATTTTTGCAAAAATCGGATGCCAAACCCGGTTCTGAGAAAACCCACTGGGGACGACCCTAGGGACCTGACAGACGCACCCTAGAAGTTTTGGAGCCCTCTGACTACGTTTCTTGGAGTTACGGCCCCTTTAATGAGAGGCTAAATACAGGCCTTATAACCCTGGTGAAATAGCCCTCACGAAAATGCAATTTTTACAAAAATCGGATCCCAAACCCGGTTCTGAGAAAACCCACTGGGGACGACCCCAGGGACCTGACGGACGAACCCTAGAAGTTTTGGAGCCCTCTGACTACGTTTCTTGGAGTTACAGCCACTTTAATGAGAGGCTAAATACAGGCCTTATAACCCTGGTGAAAAAGCCCTCAGGAAAATGCAATTTTTACAAAAAACAGACCCCAAACCCGGTTCTGAGAAAACCCACTGGGGACGACCCCAGGGACCTGACGGACGCACCCTAGAAGTTTTGGAACCCTCTGACTACGTTTCTTGGAGTTACAGCCACTTTAATAAGAGGCTAAATACTGGCCTTATAACCCTGGTGAAATAGCCCTCACGAAAATGCAATTTTTACAAAAATCGGATCCCAAACCCGGTTCTGAGAAAACCCACTGGGGACGACCCTAGGGACCTGACGGACGCACCCTAGAAGTTTTGGAGCCCTCTGACTACGTTTCTTGGAGTTACAGCCACTTTAATGAGAGGCTAAATACAGGCCACATAACCCTGGTGAAATAGCCCTCACGAAAATGCAATTTTTACAAAAATCGAATCCCAAACCCGGTTCTGAGAAAACCCACTGGGGACGACCCTAGGGACCTGACGGACGCACCCTAGAAGTTTTGGAACCCTCTGACTAAGTTTCTTGGAGTTACAGCCACTTTAATGAGAGGCTTAATACAGGCCTTATAACCCTGGTGAAATAGCCCTCACGAAAATGCAATTTTTACAAAAATCGGATCCCAAACCCGGTTCTGAGAAAACCCACTGGGGACGACCCTAGGGACCTGACGGATGCACCCTAGAAGTTTTGGAGCCCTCTGACTACGTTTCTTGGAGTTACAGCCACTTTAATGAGAGGCTAAATACAGGCCATATAACCCTGGTGAAATAGCCCTCACGAAAATGCAATTTTTACAAAAATCGAATCCCAAACCCGGTTGTGAGAAAACCCACTGGGGACGACCCTAGGGACCTGACGGACGCACCCTAGAAGTTTTGGAGCCCTCTGACTACGTTTCTTGGAGTTATAGCCACTTTAATGAGAGGCTAAATACAGGCCATATAACCCTGGTGAAATAGCCCTCACGAAAATGCAATTTTTTCAAAAATCGGATCCCAAACCCGGTTGTGAGAAAACCCACTGGGGACAACCCTAGGGACCTGACGGACGCACCCTAGAAGTTTTGGAGCCCTCTGACTACGTTTCTTGGAGTTACAGCCACTTTAATGAGAGGCTAAATACAGGCCTTATAACCCTGGTGAAATAGCCCTCACAAAAATGCAATTTTTACATATATCGGATCCCAAACCCGGTTCTGAGAAAACCCACTGGGGACGACCCCAGGGACCTGACGGACGCACCCTAGAAGTTTTGGAGCTCTCTGACTACGTTTCTTGGAGTTACGGCCCCTTTAATGAGAGGCTAAATACAGGCCTTATAACCCTGGTGAAATAGCCCTCACGAAAATGCAATTTTTACAAAAATCGGATCCCAAACCCGGTTGTGAGAAAACCTACTGGGGACGACCCTAGGGACCTGACGGACACACCCTAGAAGTTTTGGAGCCCTCCGACTACGTTTCTTGGAGTTACAGCCGCTTTAATGAGAGGCTAAATACAGGCCTTATAACCCTGGTGAAATAGCCCTCACAAAAATGCAATTTTTACAAAAATTGGATCCCAAACCCGGTTCTGAGAAAACCCACTGGGGACGACCCCAGGGACCTGACGGACGAACCCTAGAAGTATTGGAGCTCTCCGACTACGTTTCTTGGAGTTACGGCCCCTTTAATGAGAGGCTAAATACAGGCCTTATAACCCTGGTGAAATAGCCCTCACGAAAATGCAATTTTTACAAAAATCGGATCCCAAACCCGGTTCTGAGAAAACCCACTGGGGACGACCCCAGGGACCTGACGGACGAACCCTAGAAGTTTTGGAGCCCTCTGACTACGTTTCTTGGAGTTACAGCCACTTTAATGAGAGGCTAAATACAGGCCTTATAACCCTGGTGAAAAAGCCCTCAGGAAAATGCAATTTTTACAAAAAACAGACCCCAAACCCGGTTCTGAGAAAACCCACTGGGGACGACCCCAGGGACCTGACGGACGCACCCTAGAAGTTTTGGAACCCTCTGACTACGTTTCTTGGAGTTACAGCCACTTTAATAAGAGGCTAAATACTGGCCTTATAACCCTGGTGAAATAGCCCTCACGAAAATGCAATTTTTACAAAAATCGGATCCCAAACCCGGTTCTGAGAAAACCCACTGGGGACGACCCTAGGGACCTGACGGACGCACCCTAGAAGTTTTGGAGCCCTCTGACTACGTTTCTTGGAGTTACAGCCACTTTAATGAGAGGCTAAATACAGGCCACATAACCCTGGTGAAATAGCCCTCACGAAAATGCAATTTTTACAAAAATCGAATCCCAAACCCGGTTCTGAGAAAACCCACTGGGGACGACCCTAGGGACCTGACGGACGCACCCTAGAAGTTTTGGAACCCTCTGACTAAGTTTCTTGGAGT
Organism: Halichoeres trimaculatus; assembly: GCF_033239565.1. Classification (NCBI taxonomy): domain Eukaryota; kingdom Metazoa; phylum Chordata; class Actinopteri; order Labriformes; family Labridae; genus Halichoeres; species Halichoeres trimaculatus. The sequence continues at coordinate 31,492,977 of NW_027437184.1, forward strand.
TACAGCCACTTTAATGAGAGGCTTAATACAGGCCTTATAACCCTGGTGAAATAGCCCTCACGAAAATGCAATTTTTACAAAAATCGGATCCCAAACCCGGTTCTGAGAAAACCCACTGGGGACGACCCTAGGGACCTGACGGATGCACCCTAGAAGTTTTGGAACCCTCTGACTACGTTTCTTGGAGTTACAGCCACTTTAATGAGAGGCTAAATACAGGCCATATAACCCTGGTGAAATAGCCCTCACGAAAATGCAATTTTTACAAAAATCGAATCCCAAACCCGGTTGTGAGAAAACCCACTGGGGACGACCCTAGGGACCTGACAGACGCACCCTAGAAGTTTTGGAGCCCTCTGACTACGTTTCTTGGAGTTATAGCCACTTTAATGAGAGGCTAAATACAGGCCATATAACCCTGGTGAAATAGCCCTCACGAAAATGCAATTTTTTCAAAAATCGGATCCCAAACCCGGTTGTGAGAAAACCCACTGGGGACAACCCTAGGGACCTGACGGACGCACCCTAGAAGTTTTGGAGCCCTCTGACTACGTTTCTTGGAGTTACAGCCACTTTAATGAGAGACTAAATACAGGCCTTATAACCCTGGTGAAATAGCCCTCACAAAAATGCAATTTTTATATAAATCGGATCCCAAACCCGGTTCTGAGAAAACCCACTGGGGACGACCCCAGGGACCTGACGGACGCACCCTAGAAGTTTTGGAGCTCTCTGACTACGTTTCTTGGAGTTACGGCCCCTTTAATGAGAGGCTAAATACAGGCCTTATAACCCTGGTGAAATAGCCCTCACGAAAATGCAATTTTTACAAAAATCGGATCCCAAACCCGGTTGTGAGAAAACCTACTGGGGACGACCCTAGGGACCTGACGGACACACCCTAGAAGTTTTGGAGCCCTCCGACTACGTTTCTTGGAGTTACAGCCGCTTTAATGAGAGGCTAAATACAGGCCTTATAACCCTGGTGAAATAGCCCTCACAAAAATGCAATTTTTACAAAAATCGGATCCCAAACCCGGTTCTGAGAAAACCCACTGGGGACGACCCTAGGGACCTGACTGACGCACCCTAGAAGTTTTGGAACCCTCTGACTACGTTTCTTGGAGTTACAGCCACTTTAATGAGAGGCTAAATACAGGCCATATAACCCTGGTGAAATAGCCCTCACGAAAATGCAATTTTTACAAAAATCGGATCCCAAACCCGGTTCTGAGAAAACCCACTGGGGACGACCCCAGGGACCTGACGGACGCACCCTAGAAGTTTTGGAACCCTCTGACTACGTTTCTTGGAGTTACAGCCACTTTAATGAGAGGCTAAATACAGGCCTTATAACCCTGGTGAAATAGCCCTCACGAAAATGCAATTTTTACAAAAATCGGATCCCAAACCCGGTTCTGAGAAAACCCACTGGGGACGACCCTAGGGACCTGACGGACGCACCCTAGAAGTTTTGGAGCCCTCTGACTACGTTTCTTGGAGTTACGGCCCCTTTAATGAGAGGCTAAATACAGGCCTTATAACCCTGGTGAAATAGCCCTCACAAAAATGCAATTTTTACAAAAATCAGATCCCAAACCCGGTTGTGAGAAAACCCACTGGGGACGACCCCAGAGACCTGACGGACGCACCCTAGAAGTTTTGGAGCCCTCCGACTACGTTTCTTGGAGTTACAGCCACTTTAATGAGAGGCTAAATACAGGCCTTATAACCCTGGTGAAATAGCCCTCATGAAAATACAATTTTTACAAAAATCGGATCCCAAACCCGGTTGTGAGAAAACCTACTGGGGACGACCCTAGGGACCTGACGGACGCACCCTAGAAGTTTTGGAGCCCTCCGACTACGTTTCTTGGAGTTACGGCCCCTTTAATAAGAGGCTAAATACAGGCCTTATATCCCTGGTGAAATAGCCCTCACAAAAATGCAATTTTTACAAAAATCGGATCCCAAACCCGGTTCTGAGAAAACCCACTGGGGACGACCCTAGGGATCTGACGGACGCACCCTAGAAGTTTTGGAGCCCTCCGACTACGTTTCTTGGAGTTACAGCCACTTTAATGAGAGGCTAAATACAGGCCATGTAACCCTGGTGAAATAGCCCTCACAAAAATGCAATTTTTACAAAAATCGGATGCCAAACCCGGTTCTGAGAAAACCCACTGGGGACGACCCCAGGGACCTGACGGACGAACCCTAGAAGTATTGGAGCTCTCCGACTACGTTTCTTGGAGTTACGGCCCCTTTAATGAGAGGCTAAATACAGGCCTTATAACCCTGGTGAAATAGCCCTCACGAAAATGCAATTTTTACAAAAATCGGATCCCAAACCCGGTTCTGAGAAAACCCACTGGGGACGACCCCAGGGACCTGACGGACGAACCCTAGAAGTTTTGGAGCCCTCTGACTACGTTTCTTTGAGTTACAGCCACTTTAATGAGAGGCTAAATACAGGCCTTATAACCCTGGTGAAAAAGCCCTCAGGAAAATGCAATTTTTACAAAAAACAGACCCCAAACCCGGTTCTGAGAAAACCCACTGGGGACGACCCCAGGGACCTGACGGACGCACCCTAGAAGTTTTGGAACCCTCTGACTACGTTTCTTGGAGTTACAGCCACTTTAATAAGAGGCTAAATACTGGCCTTATAACCCTGGTGAAATAGCCCTCACGAAAATGCAATTTTTACAAAAATCGGATCCCAAACCCGGTTCTGAGAAAACCCACTGGGGACGACCCTAGGGACCTGACGGACGCACCCTAGAAGTTTTGGAGCCCTCTGACTACGTTTCTTGGAGTTACAGCCACTTTAATGAGAGGCTAAATACAGGCCACATAACCCTGGTGAAATAGCCCTCACGAAAATGCAATTTTTACAAAAATCGAATCCCAAACCCGGTTCTGAGAAAACCCACTGGGGACGACCCTAGGGACCTGACGGACGCACCCTAGAAGTTTTGGAGCCCTCTGACTACGTTTCTTGGAGTTACAGCCACTTTAATGAGAGGCTAAATACAGGCCATATAACCCTGGTGAAATAGCCCTCACAAAAATGCAATTTTTACAAAAATAGGATCCCAAACCAGGTTCTGAGAAAACCCACTGGGGACGACCCTAGGGACCTGACGGACGCACCCTAGAAGTTTTGGAGCCCTCTGACTACGTTTCTTGGAGTTACGGCCCCTTTAATGAGAGGCTAAATACAGGCCTTATAACCCTGGTGAAATAGCCCTCACAAAAATGCAATTTTTACAAAACTCAGATCCCAAACCCGGTTGTGAGAAAACCCACTGGGGACGACCCCAGAGACCTGACGGACGCACCCTAGAAGTTTTGGAGCCCTCCGACTACGTTTCTTGGAGTTACGGCCCCTTTAATGAGAGGCTAAATACAGGCCTTATAACCCTGGTGAAATAGCCCTCATGAAAATGCAATTTTTACAAAAATCGGATCCCAAACCCGGTTGTGAGAAAACCTACTGGGGACGACCCTAGGGACCTGACGGACGCACCCTAGAAGTTTTGGAGCCCTCCGACTACGTTTCTTGGAGTTACAGCCGCTTTAATGAGAGGCTAAATACAGGCCTTATATCCCTGGTGAAATAGCCCTCACAAAAATGCAATTTTTACAAAAATCGGATCCCAAACCCGGTTCTGAGAAAACCGAATCGGGATGACCCTAGGGACCTGACGGACGCACCCTAGAAGTTCTGGAGCCCTCCGACTACGTTTCTTGGAGTTACAGCCCCTTTATTGAGAGGCTAAATACAGGCCTTATAACCCTGGTGAAATAGCCCTCACGAAAATGCAATTTTTACAAAAATCGGATCCCAAACCCGGTTCTGAGAAAACCCACTGGGGACGACCCCAGGGACCTGACGGACGAACCCTAGAAGTTTTGGAGCCCTCTGACTACGTTTCTTGGAGTTACAGCCACTTTAATGAGAGGCTAAATACAGGCCATATAACCCTGGTGAAATAGCCCTCACGAAAATGCAATTTTTACAAAAATCGGATGCCAAACCCGGTTCTGAGAAAACCCACTGGGAACGACCCCAGGGACCTGACGGACGCACCCTAGAAGTTTTGGAGCTCTCTGACTACGTTTCTTGGAGTTACGGCCCCTTTAATGAGAGGCTAAATACAGGCCTTATAACCCTGGTGAAATAGCCCTCACAAAAATGCAATTTTTACAAAAATCGGATCCCAAACCCGGTTCTGAGAAAACCCACTGGGGACGACCCTAGGGACCTGACGGACACACCCTAGAAGTTTTGGAGCCCTCCGACTACGTTTCTTGGAGTTACAGCCACTTTAATGAGAGGCTAAATACAGGCCATGTAACCCTGGTGCAATAGCCCTCACAAAAATGCAATTTTTACAAAAATCGGATGCCAAACCCGGTTCTGAGAAAACCCACTGGGGACGACCCCAGTGACCTGACGGACGCACCCTAGAAGTATTGGAGCTCTCCGACTACGTTTCTTGGAGTTACGGACCCTTTAATGAGAGGCTAAATACAGACCTTATAACCCTGGTGAAATAGCCCTCACGAAAATGCAATTTTTACAAAAATCGGATCCCAAACCTGGTTCTGAGAAAACCCACTGGGGACGACCCTAGGGATCTGACGGACGCACCCTAGAAGTTTTGGAGCCCTCTGACTACGTTTCTTGGAGTTACAGCCACTTTAATGAGAGGCTAAATACAGGCCTTATAACCCTGGTGGAATAGCCCTCACGAAAATGCAATTTTTAGAAAAATCGGATCCCAAACCCGGTTCTGAGAAAACCCACTGGGGACGACCCTAGGGACCTGACGGACACACCCTAGAAGTTTTGGAGCCCTCCGACTACGTTTCTTGGAGTTACAGCCACTTTAATGAGAGGCTAAATACAGGCCACATAACCCTGGTGAAATAGCTCTCACGAAAATGCAATTTTTACAAAAATCGGATCCCAAACCCGGTTCTGAGAAAACCCACTGGGGACGACCCTAGGGACCTGACGGACGCACCCTAGAAGTTTTGGAGCCCTCTGACTACGTTTCTTGGAGTTACGGCCCCTTTAATGAGAGGCTAAATACAGGCCTTATAACCCTGGTGAAATAGCCCTCACGAAAATGCAATTTTTACAAAAATCGGATCCAAAACCCGGTTGTGAGAAAACCTACTGGGGACGACCCTAGGGACCTGACGGACGCACCCTAGAAGTTTTGGAGCCCTCTGACTACGTTTCTTGGAGTTACAGCCGCTTTAATGAGAGGCTAAATACAGGCCTTATAACCCTGGTGAAATAGCCCTCACAAAAATGCAATTTTTACAAAAATCGGATCCCAAACCCGGTTCTGAGAAAACCCACTGGGGACGACCCTAGGGACCTGACGGACGCACCCTAGAAGTTTTGGAGCCCTCTGACTACGTTTCTTGGAGTTACAGCCACTTTAATGAGAGGCTAAATACAGGCCATATAACCCTGGTGAAATAGCCCTCACAAAAATGCAATTTTTACAAAAATAGGATCCCAAACCCGGTTCTGAGAAAACCCACTGGGGACGACCCTAGGGACCTGACGGACGCACCCTAGAAGTTTTGGAGCCCTCTGACTACGTTTCTTGGAGTTACGGCCCCTTTAATGAGAGGCTAAATACAGGCCTTATAACCCTGGTGAAATAGCCCTCACGAAAATGCAATTTTTACAAAACTCAGATCCCAAACCCGGTTCTGAGAAAACCTACTGGGGACGACCCCAGAGACCTGACGGACGCACCCTAGAAGTTTTGGAGCCCTCCGACTACGTTTCTTGGAGTTACGGCCCCTTTAATGAGAGGCTAAATACAGGCCTTATAACCCTGGTGAAATAGCCCTCATGAAAATGCAATTTTTACAAAAATCGGATCCCAAACCCGGTTGTGAGAAAACCTACTGGGGACGACCCTAGGGACCTGACGGACGCACCCTAGAAGTTTTGGAGCCCTCCGACTACGTTTCTTGGAGTTACAGCCACTTTAATGAGAGGCGAAATACAGGCCTTATAACCCTGGTGAAATAGCCCTCACGAAAATGCAATTTTTACAAAAATCGGATCCCAAACCCGGTTGTGAGAAAACCCACTGGGGACGACCCCAGGGACCTGACGGACGAACCCTAGAAGTTTTGGAGCCCTCTGACTACGTTTCTTGGAGTTACAGCCACTTTAATGAGAGGCTAAATACAGGCCTTATAACCCTGGTGAAAAAGCCCTCACGAAAATGCAATTTTTACAAAAATCGGATCCCAAACCCGGTTCTGAGAAAACCCACTGGGGACGACCCTAGGGACCTGACTGACGCACCCTAGAAGTTTTGGAACCCTCTGACTACGTTTCTTGGAGTTACAGCCACTTTAATGAGAGGCTAAATACAGGCCATATAACCCTGGTGAAATAGCCCTCACAAAAATGCAATTTTTACAAAAATCGGATCCCAAACCCGGTTGTGAGAAAACCCACTGGGGACGACCCTAGGGACCTGACGGACGCACCCTAGAAGTTTTGGATTCCTCTGACTACGTTTCTTGGAGTTACAGCCACTTTAATGAGAGGCTAAATACAGGCCTTATAGCCCTGGTGAAATAGCCCTCACAAAAATGCAATTTTTACAAAAATCGGATCCCAAACCCGGTTCTGAGAAAACCCACTGGGGACGACCCCAGGGACCTGACGGACGCACCCTAGAAGTTTTGGAGATTTCTGACTACGTTTCTTGGAGTTACGGCCCCTTTAATGAGAGGCTAAATACAGGCCTTATAACCCTGGTGAAATAGCCCTCACAAAAATGCAATTTTTAGAAAAATCGGATCCCAAACCCGGTTGTGAGGAAACCCACTGGGGACGACCCCAGGGACCTGAGGGACCAGCCTAGAAGTTTTGGAGCCCTCCGACTACGTTTCTTGGAGTTACGGCCCCTTTAATGAGAGGCTAAATACAGGCCTTATAACCCTGGTGAAATAGCCCTCACGAAAATGCAATTTTTACAAAAATCAGATCCCAAACCCGGTTCTGAGAAAACCTACTGGGGACGACCCTAGGGACCTGACGGACGCACCCTAGAAGTTTTGGAGCCCTCCGACTACGTTTCTTGGAGTTACGGCCCCTTTAATGAGAGGCTAAATACAGGCCATATAACCCTGGTGAAATAGCCCTCACAAAAATGCAATTTTTACAAAAATCGGACCCCAAACCCGGTTCTGAGAAAACCCACTGGGGACGACCCTAGGGACCTGACGGACGCACCCTAGAAGTTTTGGAGCCCTCTGACTACGTTTCTTGGAGTTACAGCCACTTTAATGAGAGGCTAAATACAGGCCTTATAACCCTGGTGAAATAGCCCTCACAAAAATGCAATTTTTACAAAAATCGGATCCCAAACCCGGTTCTGAGAAAACCCACTGGGGACGACCCCAGGGACCTGACGGACGCACCCTAGAAGTTTTGGAACCCTCTGACTAAGTTTCTTGGAGTTACAGCCACTTTAATGAGATGCTAAATACAGGCCTTATAACCCTGGTGAAATAGCCCTCACGAAAATGCAATTTTTACAAAAATCGGATCCCAAACCCGGTTCTGAGAAAACCCACTGGGGACGACCCTAGGGACCTGACGGACGCACCCTAGAAGTTTTGGAGCCCTCTGACTACGTTTCTTGGAGTTACAGCCACTTTAATGAGAGGCTAAATGCAGGCCATATAACCCTGGTGAAATAGCCCTCACGAAAATGCAATTTTTTCAAAAATCGGATCCCAAACCCGGTTGTGAGAAAACCCACTGGGGACGACCCTAGGGACCTGACGGACGCACCCTAGAAGTTTTGGAGCCCTCCGACTACGTTTCTTGGAGTTACAGCCACTTTAATGAGAGGCTAAATGCAGGCCATATAACCCTGGTGAAATAGCCCTCACGAAAATGCAATTTTTTCAAAAATTGGATCCCAAACCCGGTTGTGAGAAAACCCACTGGGGACGACCCTAGGGACCTGACGGACGCACCCTAGAAGTTTTGGAGCCCTCCGACTACGTTTCTTGGAGTTACAGCCACTTTAATGAGAGGCTAAATACAGGCCATATAACCCTGGTGAAATAGCTCTCACGAAAATGCAATTTTTACAAAAATCGGATCCCAAACCCGGTTCTGAGAAAACCCACTGGGGACGACCCTAGGGACCTGACGGACGCACCCTAGAAGTTTTGGAGCCCTCTGACTACGTTTCTTGGAGTTACGGCCCCTTTAATGAGAGGCTAAATACAGGCCTTATAACCCTGGTGAAATAGCCCTCACGAAAATGCAATTTTTACAAAAATCGGATCCAAAACCCGGTTGTGAGAAAACCTACTGGGGACGACCCTAGGGACCTGACGGACGCACCCTAGAAGTTTTGGAGCCCTCTGACTACGTTTCTTGGAGTTACAGCCGCTTTAATGAGAGGCTAAATACAGGCCTTATAACCCTGGTGAAATAGCCCTCACAAAAATGCAATTTTTACAAAAATCGGATCCCAAACCCAGTGCTGAGAAAACCCACTGGGGACGACCCTAGGGACCTGACGGACGCACCCTAGAAGTTTTGGAGCCCTCCGACTACGTTTCTTGGAGTTACAGCCACTTTAATGAGAGGCGAAATACAGGCCTTATAACCCTGGTGAAATAGCCCTCACGAAAATGCAATTTTTACAAAAATCGGATCCCAAACCCGGTTGTGAGAAAACCCACTGGGGACGACCCCAGGGACCTGACGGACGAACCCTAGAAGTTTTGGAGCCCTCTGACTACGTTTCTTGGAGTTACAGCCACTTTAATGAGAGGCTAAATACAGGCCTTATAACCCTGGTGAAAAAGCCCTCACGAAAATGCAATTTTTACAAAAATCGGATCCTAAACCCGGTTCTGAGAAAACCCACTGGGGACGACCCTAGGGACCTGACTGACGCACCCTAGAAGTTTTGGAACCCTCTGACTACGTTTCTTGGAGTTACAGCCACTTTAATGAGAGGCTAAATACAGGCCTTATAACCCTGGTGAAATAGCCCTCACAAAAATGCAATTTTTTCAAAAATCGGATCCCAAACCCGGTTCTGAGAAAACCCACTGGGGACGACCCTAGGGACCTGACGGACGCACCCTAGAAGTTTTGGATTCCTCTGACTACGTTTCTTGGAGTTACAGCCACTTTAATGAGAGGCTAAATACAGGCCTTATAGCCCTGGTGAAATAGCCCTCACAAAAATGCAATTTTTACAAAAATCGGATCCCAAACCCGGTTCTGAGAAAACCCACTGGGGACGACCCCAGGGACCTGACGGACGCACCCTAGAAGTTTTGGAGCTCTCTGACTACGTTTCTTGGAGTTACGGCCCCTTTAATGAGAGGCTAAATACAGGCCTTATAACCCTGGTGAAATAGCCCTCACAAAAATGCAATTTTTAGAAAAATCGGATCCCAAACCCGGTTGTGAGAAAACCCACTGGGGACGACCCCAGGGACCTGAGGGACGCACCCTAGAAGTTTTGGAGCCCTCCGACTACGTTTCTTGGAGTTACGGCCCCTTTAATGAGAGGCTAAATACAGGCCTTATAACCCTGGTGAAATAGCCCTCACGAAAATGCAATTTTTACAAAAATCAGATCCCAAACCCGGTTCTGAGAAAACCTACTGGGGACGACCCTAGGGACCTGACGGACGCACCCTAGAAGTTTTGGAGCCCTCCGACTACGTTTCTTGGAGTTACGGCCCCTTTAATGAGAGGCTAAATACAGGCCATATAACCCTGGTGAAATAGCCCTCACAAAAATGCAATTTTTACAAAAATCGGACCCCAAACCCGGTTCTGAGAAAACCCACTGGGGACGACCCTAGGGACCTGACGGACGCACCCTAGAAGTTTTGGAGCCCTCTGACTACGTTTCTTGGAGTTACAGCCACTTTAATGAGAGGCTAAATACAGGCCTTATAACCCTGGTGAAATAGCCCTCACAAAAATGCAATTTTTACAAAAATCGGATCCCAAACCCGGTTCTGAGAAAACCCACTGGGGACGACCCCAGGGACCTGACGGACGCACCCTAGAAGTTTTGGAACCCTCTGACTAAGTTTCTTGGAGTTACAGCCACTTTAATGAGATGCTAAATACAGGCCTTATAACCCTGGTGAAATAGCCCTCACGAAAATGCAATTTTTACAAAAATCGGATCCCAAACCCGGTTCTGAGAAAACCCACTGGGGACGACCCTAGGGACCTGACGGACGCACCCTAGAAGTTTTGGAGCCCTCTGACTACGTTTCTTGGAGTTACAGCCACTTTAATGAGAGGCTAAATGCAGGCCATATAACCCTGGTGAAATAGCCCTCACGAAAATGCAATTTTTTCAAAAATCGGATCCCAAACCCGGTTGTGAGAAAACCCACTGGGGACGACCCTAGGGACCTGACGGACGCACCCTAGAAGTTTTGGAGCCCTCCGACTACGTTTCTTGGAGTTACAGCCACTTTAATGAGAGGCTAAATGCAGGCCATATAACCCTGGTGAAATAGCCCTCACGAAAATGCAATTTTTTCAAAAATTGGATCCCAAACCCGGTTGTGAGAAAACCCACTGGGGACGACCCTAGGGACCTGACGGACGCACCCTAGAAGTTTTGGAGCCCTCCGACTACGTTTCTTGGAGTTACAGCCACTTTAATGAGAGGCGAAATACAGGCCATATAACCCTGGTGAAATAGCCCTCACGAAAATGCAATTTTTACAAAAATCGGATCCCAAACCCGGTTGTGAGAAAACCCACTGGGGACGACCCCAGGGACCTGACGGACGAACCCTAGAAGTTTTGGAGCCCTCTGACTACGTTTCTTGGAGTTACAGCCACTTTAATGAGAGGCTAAATACAGGCCTTATAACCCTGGTGAAAAAGCCCTCACGAAAATGCAATTTTTACAAAAATCGGATCCTAAACCCGGTTCTGAGAAAACCCACTGGGGACGACCCTAGGGACCTGACTGACGCACCCTAGAAGTTTTGGAACCCTCTGACTACGTTTCTTGGAGTTACAGCCACTTTAATGAGAGGCTAAATACAGGCCTTATAACCCTGGTGAAATAGCCCTCACAAAAATGCAATTTTTTCAAAAATCGGATCCCAAACCCGGTTCTGAGAAAACCCACTGGGGACGACCCTAGGGACCTGACGGACGCACCCTAGAAGTTTTGGATTCCTCTGACTACGTTTCTTGGAGTTACAGCCACTTTAATGAGAGGCTAAATACAGGCCTTATAGCCCTGGTGAAATAGCCCTCACAAAAATGCAATTTTTACAAAAATCGGATCCCAAACCCGGTTCTGAGAAAACCCACTGGGGACGACCCCAGGGACCTGACGGACGCACCCTAGAAGTTTTGGAGCTCTCTGACTACGTTTCTTGGAGTTACGGCCCCTTTAATGAGAGGCTAAATACAGGCCTTATAACCCTGGTGAAATAGCCCTCACAAAAATGCAATTTTTAGAAAAATCGGATCCCAAACCCGGTTGTGAGAAAACCCACTGGGGACGACCCCAGGGACCTGAGGGACGCACCCTAGAAGTTTTGGAGCCCTCCGACTACGTTTCTTGGAGTTACGGCCCCTTTAATGAGAGGCTAAATACAGGCCTTATAACCCTGGTGAAATAGCCCTCACGAAAATGCAATTTTTACAAAAATCAGATCCCAAACCCGGTTCTGAGAAAACCTACTGGGGACGACCCTAGGGACCTGACGGACGCACCCTAGAAGTTTTGGAGCCCTCCGACTACGTTTCTTGGAGTTACGGCCCCTTTAATGAGAGGCTAAATACAGGCCATATAACCCTGGTGAAATAGCCCTCACAAAAATGCAATTTTTACAAAAATCGGACCCCAAACCCGGTTCTGAGAAAACCCACTGGGGACGACCCTAGGGACCTGACGGACGCACCCTAGAAGTTTTGGAGCCCTCTGACTACGTTTCTTGGAGTTACAGCCACTTTAATGAGAGGCTAAATACAGGCCTTATAACCCTGGTGAAATAGCCCTCACAAAAATGCAATTTTTACAAAAATCGGATCCCAAACCCGGTTCTGAGAAAACCCACTGGGGACGACCCCAGGGACCTGACGGACGCACCCTAGAAGTTTTGGAACCCTCTGACTAAGTTTCTTGGAGTTACAGCCACTTTAATGAGATGCTAAATACAGGCCTTATAACCCTGGTGAAATAGCCCTCACGAAAATGCAATTTTTACAAAAATCGGATCCCAAACCCGGTTCTGAGAAAACCCACTGGGGACGACCCTAGGGACCTGACGGACGCACCCTAGAAGTTTTGGAGCCCTCTGACTACGTTTCTTGGAGTTACAGCCACTTTAATGAGAGGCTAAATGCAGGCCATATAACCCTGGTGAAATAGCCCTCACGAAAATGCAATTTTTTCAAAAATCGGATCCCAAACCCGGTTCTGAGAAAACCCACTGGGGACGACCCTAGGGACCTGACGGACGCACCCTAGAAGTTTTGGAGCCCTCCGACTACGTTTCTTGGAGTTACAGCCACTTTAATGAGTGGGCTAAATGCAGGCCATATAACCCTGGTGAAATAGCCCTCACGAAAATGCAATTTTTACAAAAATCGAATCCCAAACCCGGTTCTGAGAAAACCCACTGGGGACGACCCTAGGGACCTGACGGACGCACCCTAGAAGTTTTGGAGCCCTCCGACTACGTTTCTTGGAGTTACGGCCCCTTTAATAAGAGGCTAAATACAGGCCTTATATCCCTGGTGAAATAGCCCTCACAAAAATGCAATTTTTACAAAAATCGGACCCCAAACCCGGTTCTGAGAAAACCCACTGGGGACGACCCTAGGGACCTGACGGACGCACCCTAGAAGTTTTGGAACCCTCTGACTAAGTTTCTGGGAGTTACAGCCACTTTAATGAGAGGCTAAATACAGGCCTTATAACCCTGGTGAAATAGCCCTCACGAAAATGCAATTTTTACAAAAATCGGATCCCAAACCCGGTTCTGAGAAAACCCACTGGGGACGACCCTAGGGACCTGACGGACGCACCCTAGCAGTTTTGGAGCCCTCTGACTACGTTTCTTGGAGTTACAGCCACTTTAATGAGAGGCTAAATACAGGCCACATAACCCTGGTGAAATAGCCCTCACGAAAATGCAATTTTTACAAAAATCAAATCCCAAACCCGGTTCTGAGAAAACCCACTGGGGACGACCCTAGGGACTTGACGGACGCACCCTAGAAGTTTTGGAGCCCTCTGACTACGTTTCTTGGAGTTACAGCCACTTTAATGAGAGGCTAAATACAGGCCATATAACCCTGGTGAAATAGCCCTCACAAAAATGCAATTTTTACAAAAATAGGATCCCAAACCCGGTTCTGAGAAAACCCACTGGGGACGACCCTAGGGACCTGACGGACGCACCCTAGAAGTTTTGGAGCCCTCTGACTACGTTTCTTGGAGTTACGGCCCCTTTAATGAGAGGCTAAATACAGGCCTTATAACCCTGGTGAAATAGCCCTCACAAAAATGCAATTTTTACAAAAATCAGATCCCAAACCCGGTTGTGAGAAAACCCACTGGGGACGACCCCAGAGACCTGACGGATGCACCCTAGAAGTTTTGGAGCCCTCCGACTACGTTTCTTTGAGTTACGGCCCCTTTAATGAGAGGCTAAATACAGGCCTTATAACCCTGGTGAAATAGCCCTCATGAAAATGCAATTTTTACAAAAATCGGATCCCAAACCCGGTTCTGAGAAAACCCACTGGGGACGACCCTAGGGACCTGACGGACGCACCCTAGAAGTTTTGGAGCCCTCTGACTACGTTTCTTGGAGTTACAGCCACTTTAATGAGAGGCTAAATACAGGCCTTATAACCCTGGTGAAATAGCCCTCACGAAAATGCAATTTTTACAAAAATCGGATCCCAAACCCGGTTCTGAGAAAACCCACTGGGGACGACCCCAGGGACCTGACGGACGCACCCTAGAAGTTTTGGAACCCTCTGACTACGTTTCTTGGAGTTACAGCCACTTTAATGAGAGGCTAATTACATGCCATATAACCCTGGTGAAATAGCCCTCACAAAAATGCAATTTTTACAAAAATCGGATCCCAAACCCGGTTCTGAGAAAACCCACTGGGGACGACCCTAGGGACCTGACGGACGCACCCTAGAAGTTTTGGAGCCCTCCGACTACGTTTCTTGGAGTTACAGCCACTTTAATGAGAGGCTAAATACAGGCCATATAACCCTGGTGAAATAGCCCTCACGAAAATGCAATTTTTTCAAAAATCGGATCCCAAACCCGGTTGTGAGAAAACCCACTGGGGACGCCCCTAGGGACCTGACGGACGCACCCTAGAAGTTTTGGAGCCCTCCGACTACGTTTCTTGGAGTTACAGCCACTTTAATGAGAGGCTAAATACAGGCCTTATAACCCTGGTGAAATAGCCCTCACAAAAATGCAATTTTTACAAAAATCGGATCCCAAACCCGGTTCTGAGAAAACCCACTGGGGACGACCCTAGGGACCTGACGGACGCACCCTAGAAGTTTTGGAACCCTCTGACTAAGTTTCTTGGAGTTACAGCCACTTTAATGAGAGGCTAAATACAGGCCTTATAACCCTGGTGAAATAGCCCTCACGAAAATGCAATTTTTACAAAAATCGGATCCCAAACCCGGTTCTGAGAAAACCCACTGGGGACGACCCTAGGGACCTGACGGATGCACCCTAGAAGTTTTGGAGCCCTCTGACTACGTTTCTTGGAGTTACAGCCACTTTAATGAGAGGCTAAATACAGGCCGTATAACCCTGGTGAAATAGCCCTCACGAAAATGCAATTTTTACAAAAATCGAATCCCAAACCCGGTTCTGAGAAAACCCACTGGGGACGACCCTAGGGACCTGACGGACGCACCCTAGAAGTTTTGGAGCCCTCCGACTACGTTTCTTGGAGTTACAGCCACTTAAATGAGAGGCTAATTACAGGCCATATAACCCTGGTGAAATAGCCCTCACAAAAATGCAATTTTTACAAAAATCGGATCCCAAACCCGGTTCTGAGAAAACCCACTGGGGACGACCCTAGGGACCTGACGGACGCACCCTAGAAGTTTTGGAGCCCTCCGACTACGTTTCTTGGAGTTACAGCCACTTTAATGAGAGGCTAAATGCAGGCCATATAACCCTGGTGAAATAGCCCTCACGAAAATGCAATTTTTTCAAAAATCGGATCCCAAACCCGGTTGTGAGAAAACCCACTGGGGACGACCCTAGGGACCTGACGGACGCACCCTAGAAGTTTTGGAGCCCTCCGACTACGTTTCTTGGAGTTACAGCCACTTTAATGAGAGGCTAAATACAGGCCTTATAACCCTGGTGAAATAGCCCTCACAAAAATGCAATTTTTACAAAAATCGGATCCCAAACCCGGTTCTGAGAAAACCCACTGGGGACGACCCTAGGGACCTGACGGACGCACCCTAGAAGTTTTGGAGCCCTCTAACTAAGTTTCTTGGAGTTACAGCCACTTTAATGAGAGGCTAAATACAGGCCATATAACCCTGGTGAAATAGCCCTCACAAAAATGCAATTTTTACAAAAATAGGATCCCAAACCCAGTTCTGAGAAAACCCACTGTGGACGACCCTATGGACCTGACGGACGCACCCTAGAAGTTTTGGAGCCCTCCAACTACGTTTCTTGGAGTTACAGCCACTTTAATGAGAGGCTAAATACAGGCCTTATAACCCTGGTGAAATAGCCCTCACGAAAATGCAATTTTTACAAAAATCGGATCCCAAACCCGGTTGTGAGAAAACCCACTGGGGACGACCCCAGGGACCTGACGGACGCACCCTAGAAGTTTTGGAGCCCTCCGACTACGTTTCTTGGAGTTACAGCCACTTTAATGAGAGGCTAAATACAGGCCTTATAACCCTGGTGAAATAGCCCTCACAAAAATGCAATTTTTACAAAAATCGGACCCCAAACCCGGTTCTGAGAAAACCCACTGGGGACGACCCTAGGGATCTGACGGACGCACCCTAGAAGTTTTGGAGCCCTCTGACTACGTTTCTTGGAGTTACAGCCACTTTAATGAGAGGCTAAATACAGGCCATATAACCCTGGTGAAATAGCCCTCACGAAAATGCAATTTTTTCAAAAATGGGATCCCAAACCCGGTTGTGAGAAAACCCACTGGGGACGACCCTAGGGACCTGACGGACGCACCCTAGAAGTTTTGGAGCCCTCCGACTACGTTTCTTGGAGTTACAGCCACTTTAATGAGAGGCTAAATACAGGCCTTATAACCCTGGTGAAATAGCCCTCAAAAAAATGCAATTTTTACAAAAATCGGATCCCAAACCCGGTTGTGAGAAAACCCACTGGGGACGACCCCAGGGACCTGACGGACGCACCCTAGAAGTTTTGGAGCTCTCCGACTACGTTTCTTGGAGTTACGGCCACTTTAATGAGAGGCTAAATACAGGCCATATAACCCTGGTGAAATAGCCCTCACGAAAATGCAATTTTTACAAAAATCTGATCCCAAACCCGGTTCTGAGAAAACCCACTGGGGACGACCCTAGGGACCTGACGGACGCACCCTAGAAATTTTGGAGCCCTCTGACTACGTTTCTTGGAGTAACAGCCACTTTAATGAGAGGCTAAATACAGGCCTTATAACCCTGGTGAAATAGCCCTCAAGAAAATGCAATTTTTACAAAAATCGGATCCCAAACCTGGTTCTGAGAAAACCCACTGGGGACGACCCTAGGGATCTGACGGACGCACCCTAGAAGTTTTGGAGCCCTCCGACTACGTTTCTTGGAGTTACAGCCACTTTAATGAGAGGCTTAATACAGGCCATATAACCCTGGTGAAATAGCCCTCACGAAAATGCAATTTTTTCAAAAATCGGATCCCAAACCCGGTTGTGAGAAAACCCACTGGGGACGACCCTAGGGACCTGACGGACGCACCCTAGAAGTTTTGGAGCCCTCCGACTACGTTTCTTGGAGTTACAGCCACTTTAATGAGAGGCTAAATACAGGCCTTATAACCCTGGTGAAATAGCCCTCAAGAAAATGCAATTTTTACAAAAATCGGATCCCAAACCTGGTTCTGAGAAAACCCACTGGGGACGACCCTAGGGATCTGACGGACGCACCCTAGAAGTTTTGGAGCCCTCCGACTACGTTTCTTGGAGTTACAGCCACTTTAATGAGAGGCTAAATACAGGCCATATAACCCTGGTGAAATAGCCCTCACGAAAATGCAATTTTTTCAAAAATCGGATCCCAAACCCGGTTGTGAGAAAACCCACTGGGGACGACCCTAGGGACCTGACGGACGCACCCTAGAAGTTTTGGAGCCCTCCGACTACGTTTCTTGGAGTTACAGCCACTTTAATGAGAGGCTAAATACAGGCCTTATAACCCTGGTGAAATAGCCCTCATGAAAATGCAATTTTTACAAAAATCAGATCCCAAACCCGGTTCTGAGAAAACCCACTGGGGACGACCCTAGGGACCTGACGGACGCACCCTAGAAGTTTTGGAGCCCTCTGACTACGTTTCTTGGAGTTACAGCCACTTTAATGAGAGGCTAAATGCAGGCCATATAACCCTGGTGAAATAGCCCTCACGAAAATGCAATTTTTACAAAAATCGGACCCCAAACCCGGTTCTGAGAAAACCCACTGGGGACGACCCCAGGGACCTGACGGACGGACCCTAGAAGTTTTGGAGCTCTCTGACTACGTTTCTTGGAGTTACGGCCCCTTTAATGAGAGGCTAAATACAGGCCTTATAACCCTGGTGAAATAGCCCTCACGAAAATCCAATTTTTACAAAAATCGGATTCCAAACCTGGTTCTGAGAAAACCCACTGGGGACGACCCTAGGGATCTGACGGACGCACCCTAGAAGTTTTGGAGCCCTCCGACTACGTTTCTTGGAGTTACAGCCACTTTAATGAGAGGCTAAATACAGGCCTTATAACCCTGGTGAAATAGCCCTCACAAAAATGCAATTTTTACAAAAATCGGACCCCAAACCCGGTTCTGAGAAAACCCACTGGGGACGACCCTAGGGACCTGACGGACGCACCCTAGAAGTTTTGGAGCCCTCTGACTACGTTTCTTGGAGTTACAGCCACTTTAATGAGAGGCTAAATACAGGCCTTATAACCCTGGTGAAATAGCCCTCACAAAAATGCAATTTTTACAAAAATCGGATCCCAAACCCGGTTCTGAGAAAACCCACTGGGGACGACCCTAGGGACCTGACGGATGCACCCTAGAAGTTTTGGAGCCCTCTGACTACGTTTCTTGGAGTTACAGCCACTTTAATGAGAGGCTAAATACAGGCCATATAACCCTGGTGAAATAGCCCTCACGAAAATGCAATTTTTTCAAAAATCGGATCCCAAACCCGGTTGTGAGAAAACCCACTGGGGACGACCCTAGGGATCTGACGGACGCACCCTAGAAGTTTTGGAGCCCTCCGACTACGTTTCTTGGAGTTACAGCCACTTTAATGAGAGGCTAAATACAGGCCTTATAACCCTGGTGAAATAGCCCTCACAAAAATGCAATTTTTACAAAAATCGGATCCCAAACCCGGTTGTGAGAAAACCCACTGGGGACGACCCTAGGGACCTGACGGACGCACCCTAGAAGTTTTGGAGCCCTCTGACTACGTTTCTTGGAGTTACAGCCACTTTAATGAGAGGCTAAATACAGGCCTTATAACCCTGGTGAAATAGCCCTCACAAAAATGCAATTGTTACAAAAATCGGATCCCAAACCCGGTTCTGAGAAAACCCACTGGGGACGACCCCAGGGACCTGACGGACGCACCCTAGAAGTTTTGGAACCCTCTGACTACGTTTCTTGGAGTTACAGCCACTTTAATGAGAGGCTAAATACAGGCCTTATAACCCTGGTGAAATAGCCCTCACGAAAATGCAATTTTTACAAAAATCGGATCCCAAACCCGGTTCTGAGAAAACCCACTGGGGACGACCCTAGGGACCTGACGGACGCACACTAGAAGTTTTGGAGCCCTCTAACTTAGTTTCTTGGAGTTACAGCCACTTTAATGAGAGGCTAAATACAGGCCATATAACCCTGGTGAAATAGCCCTCACAAAAATGCAATTTTTACAAAAATCGGATCCCAAACCCGGTTCTGAGAAAACCCACTGGGGAAGACCCTAGGGACCTGACGGACGCACCCTAGAAGTTTTGGAGCCCTCCAACTACGTTTCTTGGAGTTACAGCCACTTTAATGAGAGGCTAAATACAGGCCTTATAACCCTGGTAAAATAGCCCTCACGAAAATGCAATTTTTACAAAAATCGGATCCCAAACCCGGTTGTGAGAAAACCCACTGGGGACGACCCCAGGGACCTGACGGACGCACCCTAGAAGTTTTGGAGCCCTCCGACTACGTTTCTTGGAGTTACAGCCACTTTAATGAGAGGCTAAATACAGGCCTTATAACCCTGGTGAAATAGCCCTCACAAAAATGCAATTTTTACAAAAATCGGACCCCAAACCCGGTTCTGAGAAAACCCACTGGGGACGACCCCAGGGACCTGACGGACGCACCCTAGAAGTTTTGGAGCCCTCTGACTACGTTTCTTGGAGTTACAGCCACTTTAATGAGAGGCTAAATACAGGCCATATAACCCTGGTGAAATAGCCCTCATGAAAATGCAATTTTTACAAAATTCAGATCCCAAACCCGGTTCTGAGAAAACCCACTGGGGACGACCCTAGGTATCTGACGGACGCACCCTAGAAGTTTTGGAGCTCTCCGAATACGTTTCTTGGAGTTACGGCCCCTTTAATGAGAGGCTAAATACAGGCCATATAACCCTGGTGAAATAGCCCTCACGAAAATGCAATTTTTACAAAAATCGGATCCCAAACCCGGTTCTGAGAAAACCCACTGGGGACGACCCTAGGGACCTGACGGATGCACCCTAGAAGTTTTGGAGCCCTCTGACTACGTTTCTTGGAGTTACAGCCACTTTAATGAGAGGCTAAATACAGGCCATATAACCCTGGTGAAATAGCCCTCACAAAAATGCAATTTTTACAAAAATCGGATCCCAAACCCGGTTCTGAGAAAACCCACTGGGGACGACCCTAGGGACCTGACGGACGCACCCTAGAAGTTTTGGAGCCCTCCGACTACGTTTCTTGGAGTTACAGCCACTTTAATGAGAGGCTAAATACAGGCCATATAACCCTGGTGAAATAGCCCTCACGAAAATGCAATTTTTTCAAAAATCGGATCCCAAACCCGGTTTTGAGAAAACCCACTGGGGACGACCCTAGGGACCTGACGGACGCACCCTAGAAGTTTTGGAGCCCTCCGACTACGTTTCTTGGAGTTACAGCCACTTTAATGAGAGGCTAAATACAGGCCTTATAACCCTGGTGAAATAGCCCTCACAAAAATGCAATTTTTACAAAAATCGGATCCCAAACCCGGTTCTGAGAAAACCCACTGGGGACAACCCTAGGGACCTGACGGACGCACCCTAGAAGTTTTGGAGCCCTCTGACTACGTTTCTTGGAGTTACAGCCACTTTAATGAGAGGCTAAATACAGGCCTTATAACCCTGGTGAAATAGCCCTCACGAAAATGCAATTTTTACAAAAATCGGATCCCAAACCCGGTTCTGAGAAAACCCACTGGGGACGACCCCAGGGACCTGACGGACGCACCCTAGAAGTTTTGGAGCCCTCCGACTACGTTTCTTGGAGTTACAGCCACTTTAATGAGAGGCTAAATACAGGCCTTATAACCCTGGTAAAATAGCCCTCACGAAAATGCAATTTTTACAAAAATCGGATCCCAAACCCGGTTGTGAGAAAACCCACTGGGGACGACCCCAGGGACCTGACGGACGCACCCTAGAAGTTTTGGAGCCCTCCGACTACGTTTCTTGGAGTTACAGCCACTTTAATGAGAGGCTAAATACAGGCCTTATAACCCTGGTGAAATAGCCCTCACAAAAATGCAATTTTTACAAAAATCGGACCCCAAACCCGGTTCTGAGAAAACCCACTGGGGACGACCCCAGGGACCTGACGGACGCACCCTAGAAGTTTTGGAACCCTCTGACTACGTTTCTTGGAGTTACAGCCACTTTAATGAGAGGCTAAACACAGGCCATATAACCCTGGTGAAATAGCCCTCACAAAAATGCAATTTTTACAAAATTCAGATCCCAAACCCGGTTCTGAGAAAACCCACTGGGGACGACCCTAGGTATCTGACGGACGCACCCTAGAAGTTTTGGAACCCTCTGACTACGTTTCTTGGAGTTACAGCCACTTTAATGAGAGGCTAAATACAGGCCATATAACCCTGGTGAAATAGCCCTCATGAAAATGCAATTTTTACAAAATTCAGATCCCAAACCCGGTTCTGAGAAAACCCACTGGGGACGATCCTAGGTATCTGACGGACGCACCCTAGAAGTTTTGGAGCCCTCTGACTACGTTTCTTGGAGTTACAGCCACTTTAATGAGAGGCTAAATACAGGCCTTATAACCCTGGTGAAATAGCCCTCATGAAAATGCAATTTTTACAAAAATCGGACCCCAAACCCGGTTCTGAGAAAACCCACTGGGGACGACCCCAGGGACCTGACGGACGCACCCTAGAAGTTTTGGAGCTCTCCGACTACGTTTCTTGGAGTTACAGCCCCTTTAATGAGAGGCTAAATACAGGCCTTATAACCCTGGTGAAATAGCCCTCATGAAAATGCAATTTTTACAAAAATCAGATCCCAAACCCGGTTCTGAGAAAACCCACTGGGGACGACCCTAGGGACCTGACGGACGCACCCTAGAAGTTTTGGAGCCCTCTGACTACGTTTCTTGGAGTTACAGCCACTTTAATGAGAGGCTAAATACAGGCCTTATAACCCTGGTGAAATAGCCCTCACGAAAATGCAATTTTTCAAAAATCGGATGCCAAACCCGGTTCTGAGAAAACCCACTGGGGACGACCCCAGGGACCTGACGGACGGACCCTAGAAGTTTTGGAGCTCTCTGACTACGTTTCTTGGAGTTACGGCCCCTTTAATGAGAGGCTAAATACAGGCCTTATAACCCTGGTGAAATAGCCCTCACGAAAATCCAATTTTTACAAAAATCGGATTCCAAACCCGGTTCTGAGAAAACCCACTGGGGAAGACCCTAGGGATCTGACAGACGCACCCTAGAAGTTTTGGAGCCCTCTGACTACGTTTCTTGGAGTTACAGCCACTTTAATGAGAGGCTAAATACAGGCCTTATAACCCTGGTGAAATAGCCCTCACGAAAATGCAATTTTTACAAAAATCAGATCCCAAACCCGGTTCTGAGAAAACCTACTGGGGACGACCCTAGGGACCTGACGGACGCACCCTAGAAGTTTTGGAGCCCTCCGACTACGTTTCTTGGAGTTACGGCCCCTTTAATGAGAGGCTAAATACAGGCCTTATAACCCTGGTGAAATAGCCCTCACAAAAATGCAATTTTTACAAAAATCGGACCCCAAACCCGGTTCTGAGAAAACCCACTGGGGACGACCCTAGGGACCTGACGGACGCACCCTAGAAGTTTTGGAGCCCTCTGACTACGTTTCTTGGAGTTACAGCCACTTTAATGAGAGGCTAAATACAGGCCTTATAACCCTGGTGAAATAGCCCTCACAAAAATGCAATTTTTACAAAAATCGGATCCCAAACCCGGTTCTGAGAAAACCCACTGGGGACGACCCCAGGGACCTGACGGACGCACCCTAGAAGTTTTGGAACCCTCTGACTAAGTTTCTTGGAGTTACAGCCACTTTAATGAGAGGCTAAATACAGGCCTTATAACCCTGGTGAAATAGCCCTCACGAAAATGCAATTTTTACAAAAATCGGATCCCAAACCCGGTTTTGAGAAAACCCACTGGGGACGACCCTAGGGACCTGACGGACGCACCCTAGAAGTTTTGGAGCCCTCCGACTACGTTTCTTGGAGTTACAGCCACTTTAATGAGAGGCTAAATACAGGCCTTATAACCCTGGTGAAATAGCCCTCACAAAAATGCAATTTTTACAAAAATCGGATCCCAAACCCGGTTCTGAGAAAACCCACTGGGGACGACCCTAGGGACCTGACGGACGCACCCTAGAAGTTTTGGAACCCTCTGACTACGTTTCTTGGAGTTACAGCCACTTTAATGAGAGGCTAAATACAGGCCTTATAACCCTGGTGAAATTGCCCTCACGAAAATGCAATTTTTACAAAAATCGGATCCCAAACCCGGTTCTGAGAAAACCCACTGGGGACGACCCCAGGGACCTGACGGACGCACCCTAGAAGTTTTGGAACCCTCTGACTACGTTTCTTGGAGTTACAGCCACTTTAATGAGAGGCTAAATACAGGCCTTATAACCCTGGTGAAATAGCCCTCACGAAAATGCAATTTTTACAAAAATCGGATCCCAAACCCGGTTCTGAGAAAACCCACTGGGGACGACCCTAGGGACCTGACGGACGCACACTAGAAGTTTTGGAGCCCTCTAACTTAGTTTCTTGGAGTTACAGCCACTTTAATGAGAGGCTAAATACAGGCCATATAACCCTGGTGAAATAGCCCTCACAAAAATGCAATTTTTACAAAAATAGGATCCCAAACCCGGTTCTGAGAAAACCCACTGGGGACGACCCTAGGGACCTGACGGACGCACCCTAGAAGTTTTGGAGCCCTCCAACTACGTTTCTTGGAGTTACAGCCACTTTAATGAGAGGCTAAATACAGGCCTTATAACCCTGGTAAAATAGCCCTCACGAAAATGCAATTTTTACAAAAATCAGATCCCAAACCCGGTTGTGAGAAAACCCACTGGGGACGACCCCAGGGACCTGACGGACGCACCCTAGAAGTTTTGGAGCCCTCCGACTACGTTTCTTGGAGTTACAGCCACTTTAATGAGAGGCTAAATACAGGCCTTATAACCCTGGTGAAATAGCCCTCACAAAAATGCAATTTTTACAAAAATCGGACCCCAAACCCGGTTCTGAGAAAACCCACTGGGGACGACCCCAGGGACCTGACGGACGCACCCTAGAAGTTTTGGAGCCCTCCGACTACGTTTCTTGGAGTTACAGCCACTTTAATGAGAGGCTAAATACAGGCCTTATAACCCTGGTAAAATAGCCCTCACGAAAATGCAATTTTTACAAAAATCAGATCCCAAACCCGGTTGTGAGAAAACCCACTGGGGACGACCCCAGGGACCTGACGGACGCACCCTAGAAGTTTTGGAGCCCTCCGACTACGTTTCTTGGAGTTACAGCCACTTTAATGAGAGGCTAAATACAGGCCTTATAACCCTGGTGAAATAGCCCTCACAAAAATGCAATTTTTACAAAAATCGGACCCCAAACCCGGTTCTGAGAAAACCCACTGGGGACGACCCCAGGGACCTGAAGGACGCACCCTAGAAGTTTTGGAACCCTCTGACTACGTTTCTTGGAGTTACAGCCACTTTAATGAGAGGCTAAATACAGGCCATATAACCCTGGTGAAATAGCCCTCACAAAAATGCAATTTTTACAAAATTCAGATCCCAAACCCGGTTCTGAGAAAACCCACTGGGGACGACCCTAGGTATCTGACGGACGCACCCTAGAAGTTTTGGAGCCCTCTGACTACGTTTCTTGGAGTTACAGCCACTTTAATGAGAGGCTAAATACAGGCCTTATAACCCTGGTGAAATAGCCCTCACGAAAATGCAATTTTTACAAAAATCGGACCCCAAACCTGGTTCTGAGAAAACCCACTGGGGACGACCCCAGGGACCTGACGGACGCACCCTAGAAGTTTTGGAGCTCTCCGACTACGTTTCTTGGAGTTACGGCCCCTTTAATGAGAGGCTAAATACAGGCCTTATAACCCTGGTGAAATAGCCCTCACAAAAATGCAATTTTTACAAAAATCAGATCCCAAACCCCGTTGTGAGAAAACCGACTGGGGACGACCCCAGAGACCTGACGGACGCACCCTAGAAGTTTTGGAGCCCTCCGACTACATTTCTTGGAGTTACGGCCCCTTTAATGAGAGGCTAAATACAGGCCTTTTAACCCTGGTAAAATAGCCCTCATGAAAATGCAATTTTTACAAAAATCGGATCCCAAACCCGGTTGTGAGAAAACGTACTGGGGACGACCCTAGGGACCTGACGGACGCACCCTAGAAGTTTTGGAGCCCTCCGACTACGTTTCTTGGAGTTACAGCCGCTTTAATGAGAGGCTAAATACAGGCCTTATATCCCTGGTGAAATAGCCCTCACAAAAATGCAATTTTTACAAAAATCGGATCCCAAACCCGGTTCTGAGAAAACCCACTCGGGATGACCCTAGGGACCTGACGGACGCACCCTAGAAGTTCTGGAGCCCTCCGACTACGTTTCTTGGAGTTACAGCCCCTTTATTGAGAGGCTAAATACAGGCCTTATAACCCTGGTGAAATAGCCCTCACGAAAATGCAATTTTTACAAAAATTGGATCCCAAACCCGGTTCTGAGAAAACCCACTGGGGACGACCCCAGGGACCTGACGGACGAACCCTAGAAGTTTTGGAACCCTCTGACTACGTTTCTTGGAGTTACAGCCCCTTTAATGAGAGGCTAAATACAGGCCATATAACCCTGGTGAAATAGCCCTCACGAAAATGCAATTTTTACAAAAATCGGATCCCAAACCCGGTTCTGAGAAAACCCACTGGGAACGACCCCAGGGACCTGACGGACGCACCCTAGAAGTTTTGGAGCTCTCTGACTACGTTTCTTGGAGTTACGGCCCCTTTAATGAGAGGCTAAATACAGGCCTTATAACCCTGGTGAAATAGCCCTCACAAAAATGCAATTTTTACAAAAATCGGATCCCAAACCCGGTTCTGAGAAAACCCACTGGGGACGACCCTAGGGATCTGACGGACGCACCCTAGAAGTTTTGGAGCCCTCCGACTACGTTTCTTTGAGTTACAGCCACTTTAATGAGAGGCTAAATACAGGCCATGTAACCCTGGTGAAATAGCCCTCACAAAAATGCAATTTTTACAAAAATCGGATCCCAAACCCGGTTCTGAGAAAACCCACTGGGGACGACCCTAGGGACCTGACGGACGCACCCTAGAAGTTTTGGAGCCCTCAAACTACGTTTCTTGGAGTTACGGCCCCTTTAATGAGAGGCTAAATACGGGCCTTATAACCCTGGTGAAATAGCCCTCACGAAAATCCAATTTTTACAAAAATCGGATCCCAAACCCGGTTGTGAGAAAACCCACTGGGGACGACCCTAGGGATCTGACGGACGCACCCTAGAAGTTTTGGAGCCCTCCGACTACGTTTCTTGGAGTTACAGCCGCTTTAATGAGAGGCTAAATACAGGCCTTATAACCCTGGTGAAATAGCCCTCACAAAAATGCAATTTTTACAAAAATCGGATCCCAAACCCGGTTCTGAGAAAACCCACTGGGGACGACCCTAGGGACCTGACGGACGCACCCTAGAAGTTTTGGAGCCCTCCGACTACGTTTCTTGGAGTTAAAGCCACTTTAATGAGAGGCTAAATACAGGCCTTATAACCCTGGTGAAATAGCCCTCACGAAAATGCAATTTTTACAAAAATCGGATCCCAAACCCGGTTCTGAGAAATCCCACTGGGGACGACCCCAGGGACCTGACGGACGAACCCTAGAAGTTTTGGAGCCCTCTGACTACGTTTCTTGGAGTTACAGCCACTTTAATGAGAGGCTAAATACAGGCCTTATAACCCTGGTGAAAAAGCCCTCATGAAAATGCAATTTTTACAAAAATCAGATCCCAAACCCGGTTCTGAGAAAACCCACTGGGGACGACCCTAGGGACCTGACTGACGCACCCTAGAAGTTTTGGAACCCTCTGACTACGTTTCTTGGAGTTACAGCCACTTTAATGAGAGGCTAAATACAGGCCATATAACCCTGGTGAAATAGCCCTCACAAAAATGCAATTTTTAGAAAAATCAGACCCCAAACCCGGTTCTGAGAAAACCCACTGGGGACGACCCCAGGGACCTGACGGACGCACCCTAGAAGTTTTGGAGCCCTCCGACTACGTTTCTTGGAGTTACAGCCACTTTAATGAGAGGCTAAATACAGGCCTTATAACCCTGGTGAAATAGCCCTCACAAAAATGCAATTTTTACAAAAATCGGATCCCAAACCCGGTTCTGAGAAAACCCACTGGGGACGACCCCAGGGACCTGCCGGACGCACCCTAGAAGTTTTGGAACCCTCTGACTACGTTTCTTGGAGTTACAGCCACTTTAATGAGAGGCTAAATACAGGCCTTATAACCCTGGTGAAATAGCCCTCACGAAAATGCAATTTTTACAAAAATCGGATCCCAAACCCGGTTCTGAGAAAACCCACTGGGGACGACCCTAGGGACCTGACGGATGCACCCTAGAAGTTTTGGAGCCCTCTGACTACGTTTCTTGGAGTTACAGCCACTTTAATGAGAGGCTAAATACAGGCCATATAACCCTGGTGAAATAGCCCTCACGAAAATGCAATTTTTACAAAAATCGAATCCCAAACCCGGTTCTGAGAAAACCCACTGGGGACGACCCTAGGGACCTGACGGACGCACCCTAGAAGTTTTGGAGCCCTCCGACTACGTTTCTTGGAGTTACAGCCACTTTAATGAGAGGCTAAATACAGGCCATATAACCCTGGTGAAATAGCCCTCACAAAAATGCAATTTTTACAAAAATCGGATCCCAAACCCGGTTCTGAGAAAACCCACTGGGGACGACCCTAGGGACCTGACGGACACACCCTAGAAGTTTTGGAGCCCTCCGACTACGTTTCTTGGAGTTATAGCCACTTTAATGAGAGGCTAAATACAGGCCATATAACCCTGGTGAAATAGCCCTCACGAAAATGCAATTTTTTCAAAAATCGGATCCCAAACCCGGTTGTGAGAAAACCCACTGGGGACGACCCTAGGGACCTGACGGACGCACCCTAGAAGTTTTGGAGCCCTCTGACTACGTTTCTTGGAGTTACAGCCACTTTAATGAGAGGCTAAATACAGGCCTTATAACCCTGGTGAAATAGCCCTCACAAAAATGCAATTTTTACATAAATCAGAGCCCAAACCCGGTTCTGAGAAAACCCACTGGGGACGACCCCAGGGACCTGACGGACGCACCCTAGAAGTTTTGGAGCTCTCTGACTACGTTTCTTGGAGTTACGGCCCCTTTAATGAGAGGCTTAATACAGGCCTTATAACCCTGGTGAAATAGCCCTCACGAAAATGCAATTTTTACAAAAATCGGATCCCAAACCCGGTTGTGAGAAAACCTACTGGGGACGACCCTAGGGACCTGACGGACGCACCCTAGAAGTTTTGGAGCCCTCCGACTACGTTTCTTGGAGTTACAGCCGCTTTAATGAGAGGCTAAATACAGGCCTTATAACCCTGGTGAAATAGCCCTCACAAAAATGCAATTTTTACAAAAATCGGATCCCAAACCCGGTTCTGAGAAAACCCACTGGGGACGACCCTAGGGACCTGACGGACGCACCCTAGAAGTTTTGGAGCCCTCCGACTACGTTTCTTGGAGTTACAGCCGCTTTAATGAGAGGCTAAATACAGGCCTTATAACCCTGGTGAAATAGCCCTCACAAAAATGCAATTTTTACAAAAATCGGATCCCAAACCCGGTTCTGAGAAAACCCACTCGGGATGACCCTAGGGACCTGACGGACGCACCCTAGAAGTTCTGGAGCCCTCCGACTACGTTTCTTGGAGTGACAGCCCCTTTATTGAGAGGCTAAATACAGGCCTTATAACCCTGGTGAAATAGCCCTCACGAAAATGCAATTTTTACAAAAATCGGATCCCAAACCCGGTTCTGAGAAAACCCACTGGGGACGACCCCAGGGACCTGACGGACGAACCCTAGAAGTTTTGGAGCCCTCTGACTACGTTTCTTGGAGTTACGGCCCCTTTAATGAGAGGCTAAATACAGGCCATATAACCCTGGTGAAATAGCCCTCACGAAAATGCAATTTTTACAAAAATCGGATCCCAAACCCGGTTCTGAGAAAACCCACTGGGAACGACCCCAGGGACCTGACGGACGCACCCTAGAAGTTTTGGAGCTCTCTGACTACGTTTCTTGGAGTTACGGCCCCTTTAATGAGAGGCTAAATACAGGCCTTATAACCCTGGTGAAATAGCCCTCACAAAAATGCAATTTTTACAAAAATCGGATCCCAAACCCGGTTCTGAGAAAACCCACTGGGGACGACCCTAGGGATCTGACGGACGCACCCTAGAAGTTTTGGAGCCCTCCGACTACGTTTCTTTGAGTTACAGCCACTTTAATGAGAGGCTAAATACAGGCCATGTAACCCTGGTGAAATAGCCCTCACAAAAATGCAATTTTTACAAAAATCGGATCCCAAACCCGGTTCTGAGAAAACCCACTGGGGACGACCCTAGGGACCTGACGGACGCACCCTAGAAGTTTTGGAGCCCTCAAACTACGTTTCTTGGAGTTACGGCCCCTTTAATGAGAGGCTAAATACGGGCCTTATAACCCTGGTGAAATAGCCCTCACGAAAATGCAATTTTTACAAAAAATCGGATCCCAAACCCGGTTGTGAGAAAACCCACTGGGGACGACCCTAGGGATCTGATGGACGCACCCTAGAAGTTTTGGAGCCCTCCGACTACGTTTCTTGGAGTTACAGCCACTTTAATGAGAGGCTAAATACAGGCCTTATAGCCCTGGTGAAATAGCCCTCACAAAAATGATATTTTTACAAAAATCGGATCCCAAACCCGGTTCTGAGAAAACCCACTGGGGACGACCCCAGGGACCTGACGGACGCACCCTAGAAGTTTTGGAGCTCTCTGACTACGTTTCTTGGAGTTACGGCCCCTTTAATGAGAGGCTAAATACAGGCCTTATAACCCTGGTGAAATAGCCCTCACAAAAATGCAATTTTTAGAAAAATCGGATCCCAAACCCGGTTGTGAGAAAACCCACTGGGGACGACCCTAGGGACCTGACGGACGCACCCTAGAAGTTTTGGATTCCTCTGACTACGTTTCTTGGAGTTACAGCCACTTTAATGAGAGGCTAAATACAGGCCTTATAGCCCTGGTGAAATAGCCCTCACAAAAATGATATTTTTACAAAAATCGGATCCCAAACCCGGTTCTGAGAAAACCCACTGGGGACGACCCCAGGGACCTGACGGACGCACCCTAGAAGTTTTGGAGCTCTCTGACTACGTTTCTTGGAGTTACGGCCCCTTTAATGAGAGGCTAAATACAGGCCTTATAACCCTGGTGAAATAGCCCTCACAAAAATGCAATTTTTAGAAAAATCGGACCCCAAACCCGGTTCTGAGAAAACCCACTGGGGACGACCCCAGGGACCTGACGGACGCACCCTAGAAGTTTTGGAGCCCTCCGACTACGTTTCTTGGAGTTACGGCCCCTTTAATGAGAGGCTAAATACAGGCCTTATAACCCTGGTGAAATAGCCCTCACGAAAATGCAATTTTTACAAAAATCAGATCCCAAACCCGGTTCTGAGAAAACCTACTGGGGACGACCCTAGGGACCTGACGGACGCACCCTAGAAGTTTTGGAGCCCTCCGACTACGTTTCTTGGAGTTACGGCCCCTTTAATGAGAGGCTAAATACAGGCCTTATAACCCTGGTGAAAAAGCCCTCACAAAAATGCAATTTTTACAAAAATCGGACCCCAAATCCGGTTCTGAGAAAACCCACTGGGGACGACCCTAGGGACCTGACGGACGCACCCTAGAAGTTTTGGAGCCCTCTGACTACGTTTCTTGGAGTTACAGCCACTTTAATGAGAGGCTAAATACAGGCCTTATAACCCTGGTGAAATAGCCCTCACAAAAATGCAATTTTTACAAAAATCGGATCCCAAACCCGGTTCTGAGAAAACCCACTGGGGACGACCCCAGGGACCTGACGGACGCACCCTAGAAGTTTTGGAGCCCTCCGACTACGTTTCTTGGAGTTACAGCCGCTTTAATGAGAGGCTAAATACAGGCCTTATATCCCTGGTGAAATAGCCCTCACAAAAATGCAATTTTTACAAAAATCGGATCCCAAACCCGGTTCTGAGAAAACCCACTCGGGATGACCCTAGGGACCTGACGGACGCACCCTAGAAGTTCTGGAGCCCTCCGACTACGTTTCTTGGAGTTACAGCCCCTTTATTGAGAGGCTAAATACAGGCCTTATAACCCTGGTGAAATAGCCCTCACGAAAATGCAATTTTTACAAAAATCGGATCCCAAACCCGGTTCTGAGAAAACCCACTGGGGACGACCCCAGGGACCTGACGGACGAACCCTAGAAGTTTTGGAGCCCTCTGACTACGTTTCTTGGAGTTACGGCCCCTTTAATGAGAGGCTAAATACAGGCCATATAACCCTGGTGAAATAGCCCTCACGAAAATGCAATTTTTACAAAAATCGGATCCCAAACCCGGTTCTGAGAAAACCCACTGGGAACGACCCCAGGGACCTGACGGACGCACCCTAGAAGTTTTGGAGCTCTCTGACTACGTTTCTTGGAGTTACGGCCCCTTTAATGAGAGGCTAAATACAGGCCTTATAACCCTGGTGAAATAGCCCTCACAAAAATGCAATTTTTACAAAAATCGGATCCCAAACCCGGTTCTGAGAAAACCCACTGGGGACGACCCTAGGGATCTGACGGACGCACCCTAGAAGTTTTGGAGCCCTCCGACTACGTTTCTTTGAGTTACAGCCACTTTAATGAGAGGCTAAATAGAGGCCTTATAACCCTGGTGAAATAGCCCTCACAAAAATGCAATTTTTACAAAAATCGGACCCCAAACCCGGTTCTGAGAAAACCCACTGGGGACGACCCCAGGGACCTGACGGACGCACCCTAGAAGTTTTGGAGCCCTCTCACTACGTTTCTTGGAGTTACAGCCACTTTAATGAGAGGCTAAATACAGGCCATATAACCCTGGTGAAATAGCCCTCATGAAAATGCAATTTTTACAAAAATCAGATCCCAAACCCGGTTCTGAGAAAACCCACTGGGGACGACCCTAGGGACCTGACGGACGCACCCTAGAAGTTTTGGAGCCCTCTGACTACGTTTCTTGGAGTTACAGCCACTTTAATGAGAGGCTAAATACAGGCCTTATAACCCTGGTGAAATAGCCCTCACGAAAATGCAATTTTTACAAAAATCCGACCCCAAACCCGGTTCTGAGAAAACCCACTGGGGACAACCCTAGGGACCTGACGGACGCACCCTAGAAGTTTTGGAGCCCTCTGACTACGTTTCTTGGAGTTACAGCCACTTTAATGAGAGGCTAAATACAGGCCTTATAACCCTGGTGAAATAGCCCTCACGAAAATGCAATTTTTACAAAAATCGGATGCCAAACCCGGTACTGAGAAAACCCACTGGGGACGACCCCAGGGACCTGACGGACGGACCCTAGAAGTTTTGGAGCTCTCCGACTACGTTTCTTGGAGTTACGGCCCCTTTAATGAGAGGCTAAATACAGGCCTTATAACCCTGGTGAAATAGCCCTCACGAAAATCCAATTTTTACAAAAATCGGATTCCAAACCCGGTTCTGAGAAAACCCACTGGGGACGACCCTAGGGATCTGACGGACGCACCCTAGAAGTTTTGGAGCCCTCCGACTACGTTTCTTGGAGTTACAGCCACTTTAATGAGAGGCTAAATACAGGCCTTATAACCCTGGTGAAATAGCCCTCACGAAAATGCAATTTTTACAAAAATCAGATCCCAAACCCGGTTCTGAGAAAGCCTACTGGGGACGACCCTAGGGACCTGACGGACGCACCCTAGAAGTTTTGGAGCCCTCCGACTACGTTTCTTGGAGTTACGGCCCCTTTAATGAGAGGCTAAATACAGGCCATATAACCCTGGTGAAATAGCCCTCACAAAAATGCAATTTTTACAAAAATCGGACCCCAAACCCGGTTCTGAGAAAACCCACTGGGGACGACCCTAGGGACCTGACGGACGCACCCTAGAAGTTTTGGAGCCCTCTGACTACGTTTCTTGGAGTTACAGCCACTTTAATGAGAGGCTAAATACAGGCCTTATAACCCTGGTGAAATAGCCCTCACAAAAATGCAATTTTTACAAAAATCGGATCCCAAACCCGGTTCTGAGAAAACCCACTGGGGACGACCCCAGGGACCTGACGGACGCACCCTAGAAGTTTTGGAACCCTCTGACTAAATTTCTTGGAGTTACAGCCACTTTAATGAGAGGCTAAATACAGGCCTTATAACCCTGGTGAAATAGCCCTCACGAAAATGCAATTTTTACAAAAATCGGATCCCAAACCCGGTTCTGAGAAAACCCACTGGGGACGACCCTAGGGACCTGACGGATGCACCCTAGAAGTTTTGGAGCCCTCTGACTACGTTTCTTGGAGTTACAGCCACTTTAATGAGAGGCTAAATACAGGCCATATAACCCTGGTGAAATAGCCCTCACGAAAATGCAATTTTTTCAAAAATCGGATCCCAAACCCGGTTGTGAGAAAACCCACTGGGGACGACCCTAGGGACCTGACGGACGCACCCTAGAAGTTTTGGAGCCCTCCGACTACGTTTCTTGGAGTTACAGCCACTTTAATGAGAGGCTAAATACAGGCCTTATAACCCTGGTGAAATAGCCCTCACGAAAATGCAATTTTTACAAAAATCAGATCCCAAACCCGGTTCTGAGAAAGCCTACTGGGGACGACCCTAGGGACCTGACGGACGCACCCTAGAAGTTTTGGAGCCCTCCGACTACGTTTCTTGGAGTTACGGCCCCTTTAATGAGAGGCTAAATACAGGCCATATAACCCTGGTGAAATAGCCCTCACAAAAATGCAATTTTTACAAAAATCGGACCCCAAACCCGGTTCTGAGAAAACCCACTGGGGACGACCCTAGGGACCTGACGGACGCACCCTAGAAGTTTTGGAGCCCTCCGACTACGTTTCTTGGAGTTACAGCCACTTTAATGAGAGGCTAAATACAGGCCTTATAACCCTGGTGAAATAGCCCTCACAAAAATGCAATTTTTACAAAAATCGGATCCCAAACCCGGTTCTGAGAAAACCCACTGGGGACGACCCCAGGGACCTGACGGACGCACCCTAGAAGTTTTGGAACCCTCTGACTAAATTTCTTGGAGTTACAGCCACTTTAATGAGAGGCTAAATACAGGCCATATAACCCTGGTGAAATAGCCCTCACGAAAATGCAATTTTTTCAAAAATCGGATCCCAAACCCGGTTGTGAGAAAACCCACTGGGGACGACCCTAGGGACCTGACGGACGCACCCTAGAAGTTTTGGAGCCCTCCGACTACGTTTCTTGGAGTTACAGCCACTTTAATGAGAGGCTAAATACAGGCCTTATAACCCTGGTGAAATAGCCCTCACGAAAATGCAATTTTTTCAAAAATCGGATCCCAAACCCGGTTGTGAGAAAACCCACTGGGGACAACCCTAGGGACCTGACGGACGCACCCTAGAAGTTTTGGAGCCCTCTGACTACGTTTCTTGGAGTTACAGCCACTTTAATGAGAGGCTAAATACAGGCCTTATAACCCTGGTGAAATAGCCCTCACGAAAATGCAATTTTTACAAAAATCGGATGCCAAACCCGGTACTGAGAAAACCCACTGGGGACGACCCCAGGGACCTGACGGACGGACCCTAGAAGTTTTGGAGCTCTCGGACTACGTTTCTTGGAGTTACGGCCCCTTTAATGAGAGGCTAAATACAGGCCTTATAACCCTGGTGAAATAGCCCTCACGAAAATCCAATTTTTACAAAAATCGGATTCCAAACCCGGTTCTGAGAAAACCCACTGGGGACGACCCTAGGGATCTGACGGACGCACCCTAGAAGTTTTGGAGCCCTCCGACTACGTTTCTTGGAGTTACAGCCACTTTAATGAGAGGCTAAATACAGGCCTTATAACCCTGGTGAAATAGCCCTCACGAAAATGCAATTTTTACAAAAATCAGATCCCAAACCCGGTTCTGAGAAAGCCTACTGGGGACGACCCTAGGGACCTGACGGACGCACCCTAGAAGTTTTGGAGCCCTCCGACTACGTTTCTTGGAGTTACGGCCCCTTTAATGAGAGGCTAAATACAGGCCATATAACCCTGGTGAAATAGCCCTCACAAAAATGCAATTTTTACAAAAATCGGACCCCAAACCCGGTTCTGAGAAAACCCACTGGGGACGACCCTAGGGACCTGACGGACGCACCCTAGAAGTTTTGGAGCCCTCTGACTACGTTTCTTGGAGTTACAGCCACTTAAATGAGAGGCTAAATACAGGCCTTATAACCCTGGTGAAATAGCCCTCACAAAAATGCAATTTTTACAAAAATCGGATCCCAAACCCGGTTCTGAGAAAACCCACTGGGGACGACCCCAGGGACCTGACAGACGCACCCTAGAAGTTTTGGAACCCTCTGACTAAATTTCTTGGAGTTACAGCCACTTTAATGAGAGGCTAAATACAGGCCTTATAACCCTGGTGAAATAGCCCTCACGAAAATGCAATTTTTACAAAAATCGGATCCCAAACCCGGTTCTGAGAAAACCCACTGGGGACGACCCTAGGGACCTGACGGATGCACCCTAGAAGTTTTGGAGCCCTCTGACTACGTTTCTTGGAGTTACAGCCACTTTAATGAGAGGCTAAATACAGGCCATATAACCCTGGTGAAATAGCCCTCACGAAAATGCAATTTTTTCAAAAATCGGATCCCAAACCCGGTTGTGAGAAAACCCACTGGGGACGACCCTAGGGACCTGACGGACGCACCCTAGAAGTTTTGGAGCCCTCCGACTACGTTTCTTGGAGTTACAGCCCCTTTAATGAGAGGCTAAATACAGGCCTTATAACCCTGGTGAAATAGCCCTCACAAAAATGCAATTTTTACAAAAATCGGATCCCAAACCCGGTTCTGAGAAAACCCACTGGGGACGACCCTAGGGACCTGACGGACGCACCCTAGAAGTTTTGGAGCCCTCTGACTACGTTTCTTGGAGTTACAGCCACTTAAATGAGAGGCTAAATACAGGCCATATAACCCTGGTGAAACATCCCTCACGAAAATGCAATTTTTACAAAACTCGGATCCCAAACCCGGTTGTGAGAAAACCCACTGGGGACGACCCCAAGGACCTGACGGACGAACCCTAGAAGTTTTGGAGCCCTCCGACTACGTTTCTTGGAGTTACAGCCACTTTAATGGGAGGCTAAATACAGGCCTTATAACCCTGGTGAAATAGCCCTCACGAAAATGCAATTTTTACAAAAATCGGATCCCAAACCCGGTTCTGAGAAAACCCACTGGGGACGACCCCAGGGACCTGACGGACGAACCCTAGAAGTTTTGGAGCCCTCTGACTACGTTTCTTGGAGTTACGGCCCCTTTAATGAGAGGCTCAATACAGGCCTTATAACCCTGGTGAAATAGCCCTCACGAAAATGCAATTTTTACAAAAATCCGACCCCAAACCCGGTTCTGAGAAAACCCACTGGGGACAACCCTAGGGACCTGACGGACGCACCCTAGAAGTTTTGGAGCCCTTTGACTACGTTTCTTGGAGTTACAGCCCCTTTAATGAGAGGCTAAATACAGGCCTTATAACCCTGGTGAAATAGCCCTCACGAAAATGCAATTTTTACAAAAATCGGACCCCAAACCCGGTTCTGAGAAAACCTACTGGGGACGACCCTAGGGACCTGACGGACGCACCCTAGAAGTTTTGGAACCCTCTGACTAAATTTCTTGGAGTTACAGCCACTTTAATGAGAGGCTTAATACAGGCCTTATAACCCTGGTGAAATAGCCCTCACGAAAATGCAATTTTTACAAAAATCGGATCCCAAACCCGGTTCTGAGAAAACCCACTGGGGACGACCCTAGGGACCTGACGGATGCACCCTAGAAGTTTTGGAGCCCTCTGACTACGTTTCTTGGAGTTACAGCCACTTTAATGAGAGGCTAAATACAGGCCATATAACCCTGGTGAAATAGCCCTCACGAAAATGCAATTTTTTCAAAAATCGGATCCCAAACCCGGTTGTGAGAAAACCCACTGGGGACGACCCTAGGGACCTGACGGACGCACCCTAGAAGTTTTGGAGCCCTCCGACTACGTTTCTTGGAGTTACAGCCCCTTTAATGAGAGGCTAAATACAGGCCTTATAACCCTGGTGAAATAGCCCTCACAAAAATGCAATTTTTACAAAAATCGGATCCCAAACCCGGTTCTGAGAAAACCCACTGGGGACGACCCTAGGGACCTGACGGACGCACCCTAGAAGTTTTGGAGCCCTCTGACTACGTTTCTTGGAGTTACAGCCACTTAAATGAGAGGCTAAATACAGGCCATATAACCCTGGTGAAACATCCCTCACGAAAATGCAATTTTTACAAAACTCGGATCCCAAACCCGGTTGTGAGAAAACCCACTGGGGACGACCCCAAGGACCTGACGGACGAACCCTAGAAGTTTTGGAGCCCTCCGACTACGTTTCTTGGAGTTACAGCCACTTTAATGGGAGGCTAAATACAGGCCTTATAACCCTGGTGAAATAGCCCTCACGAAAATGCAATTTTTACAAAAATCGGATCCCAAACCCGGTTCTGAGAAAACCCACTGGGGACGACCCCAGGGACCTGACGGACGAACCCTAGAAGTTTTGGAGCCCTCTGACTACGTTTCTTGGAGTTACGGCCCCTTTAATGAGAGGCTCAATACAGGCCTTATAACCCTGGTGAAATAGCCCTCACGAAAATGCAATTTTTACAAAAATCCGACCCCAAACCCGGTTCTGAGAAAACCCACTGGGGACAACCCTAGGGACCTGACGGACGCACCCTAGAAGTTTTGGAGCCCTTTGACTACGTTTCTTGGAGTTACAGCCCCTTTAATGAGAGGCTAAATACAGGCCTTATAACCCTGGTGAAATAGCCCTCACGAAAATGCAATTTTTACAAAAATCGGACCCCAAACCCGGTTCTGAGAAAACCTACTGGGGACGACCCTAGGGACCTGACGGACGCACCCTAGAAGTTTTGGAGCCCTCTGACTACGTTTCTTGGAGTAACAGCCACTTTAATGAGAGGCTAAATACAGGCCATATAACCCTGGTGAAATAGCCCTCACAAAAATGCAATTTTTACAAAAATAGGATCCCAAACCCGGTTCTGAGAAAACCCACTGGGGACGACCCTAGGGACCTGACGGACGCACCCTAGAAGTTTTGGAGCCCTCCGACTACGTTTCTTGGAGTTACGGCCCCTTTAATGAGAGGCTAAATACAGGCCTTATAACCCTGGTGAAATAGCCCTCACAAAAATGCAATTTTTACAAAAATCGGATCCCAAACCCGGTTGTGAGAAAACCCACTGGGGACGACCCCAGAGACCTGAAGGACGCACCCTAGAAGTTTTGGATTCCTCTGACTAAGTTTCTTGGAGTTACAGCTGCTTTAATGAGAGGCTAAATACAGGCCATATAACCCTGGTGAAATAGCCCTCACAAAAATGCAATTTTTACAAAAATCGGATCCCAAACCCCGTTCTGAGAAAACCCACTGGGGACGACCCTAGGGACCTGACGGACGCACCCTACAAGTTTTGGATTCCTCTGACTAAGTTTCTTGGAGTTACAGCCACTTTAATGAGAGGCTAAATACAGGCCTTATAACCCTGGTGAAATAGCCCTCACAAAAATGCAATTTTTACAAAAATCGGACCCCAAACCCGGTTCTGAGAAAACCCACTGGGGACGACCCCAGGGACCTGACGGACGCACCCTAGAAGTTTTGGAGCCCTCTCACTACGTTTCTTGGAGTTACAGCCACTTTAATGAGAGGCTAAATACAGGCCTTATAACCCTGGTGAAATAGCCCTCATGAAAATGCAATTTTTACAAAAATCAGATCCCAAACCCGGTTCTGAGAAAACCCACTGGGGACGACCCTAGGGACCTGACCGACGCACCCTAGAAGTTTTGGAGCCCTCCGACTACGTTTCTTGGAGTTACGGCCACTTTAATGAGAGGCTAAATACAGGCCTTATAACCCTGGTGAAATAGCCCTCATGAAAATGCAATTTTTACAAAAATCGGATCCCAAACCCGGTTGTGAGAAAACCCACTGGGGACGACCCCAGGGACCTGACGGACGCACCCTAGAAGTTTTGGAGCCCTCCGACTACGTTTCTTGGAGTTACAGCCACTTTAATGAGAGGCTAAATACAGGCCTTATAACCCTGGTGAAATAGCCCTCACAAAAATGCAATTTTTACAAAAATCGGACCCCAAACCCGGTTCTGAGAAAACCCACTGGGGACGACCCCAGGGACCTGACGGACGCACCCTAGAAGTTTTGGAGCCCTCTCACTACGTTTCTTGGAGTTACAGCCACTTTAATGAGAGGCTAAATACAGGCCTTATAACCCTGGTGAAATAGCCCTCATGAAAATGCAATTTTTACAAAAATCAGATCCCAAACCCGGTTCTGAGAAAACCCACTGGGGACGACCCTAGGGACCTGACGGACGCACCCTAGAAGTTTTGGAGCCCTCCGACTACGTTTCTTGGAGTTACGGCCACTTTAATGAGAGGCTAAATACAGGCCTTATAACCCTGGTGAAATAGCCCTCATGAAAATGCAATTTTTACAAAAATTGGATCCCAAACCCGGTTGTGAGAAAACCCACTGGGGACGACCCCAGGGACCTGACGGACGCACCCTAGAAGTTTTGGAGCCCTCCGACTACGTTTCTTGGAGTTACAGCCACTTTAATGAGAGGCTAAATACAGGCCTTATAACCCTGGTGAAATAGCCCTCACAAAAATGCAATTTTTACAAAAATCGGACCCCAAACCCGGTTCTGAGAAAACCCACTGGGGACGACCCCAGGGACCTGACGGACGCACCCTAGAAGTTTTGGAGCCCTCTCACTACGTTTCTTGGAGTTACGGCCCCTTTAATGAGAGGCTAAATACAGGCCTTATAACCCTGGTGAAATAGCCCTCACAAAAATGCAATTTTTACAAAAATCAGATCCCAAACCCGGTTGTGAGAAAACCCACTGGGGACGACCCCAGGGACCTGACGGACGCACCCTAGAAGTTTTGGAGCCCTCTCACTACGTTTCTTGGAGTTACAGCCACTTTAATGAGAGGCTAAATACAGGCCTTATAACCCTGGTGAAATAGCCCTCATGAAAATGCAATTTTTACAAACATCAGATCCCAAACCCGGTTCTGAGAAAACCCACTGGGGACGACCCTAGGGACCTGACGGACGCACCCTAGAAGTTCTGGAGCCCTCCGACTACGTTTCTTGGAGTTACAGCCCCTTTATTGAGAGGCTAAATACAGGCCTTATAACCCTGGTGAAATAGCCCTCACGAAAATGCAATTTTTACAAAAATCGGATCCCAAACCCGGTTCTGAGAAAACCCACTGGGGACGACCCCAGGGACCTGACGGACGAACCCTAGAAGTTTTGGAGCCCTCTGACTACGTTTCTTGGAGTTACGGCCCCTTTAATGAGAGGCTAAATACAGGCCATATAACCCTGGTGAAATAGCCCTCACGAAAATGCAATTTTTACAAAAATCGGATTCCAAACCCGGTTCTGAGAAAACCCACTGGGAACGACCCCAGGGACCTGACGGACGCACCCTAGAAGTTTTGGAGCTCTCTGACTACGTTTCTTGGAGTTACGGCCCCTTTAATGAGAGGCTAAATACAGGCCTTATAACCCTGGTGAAATAGCCCTCACAAAAATGCAATTTTTACAAAAATCGGATCCCAAACCCGGTTCTGAGAAAACCCACTGGGGACGACCCTAGGGATCTGACGGACGCACCCTAGAAGTTTTGGAGCCCTCCGACTACGTTTCTTGGAGTTACAGCCACTTTAATGAGAGGCTAAATACAGGCCTTATAACCCTGGTGAAATAGCCCTCACAAAAATGCAATTTTTACAAAAATCGGATCCCAAACCCGGTTGTGAGAAAACCCACTGGGGACGACCCCAGGGACCTGACGGACGCACCCTAGAAGTATTGGAGCTCTCCGACTACGTTTCTTGGAGTTACGGCCCCTTTAATGAGAGGCTAAATACAGGCCTTATAACCCTGGTGAAATAGCCCTCACGAAAATGCAATTTTTACAAAAATCGGATCCCAAACCCGGTTCTGGGAAAACCCACTGGGGACGACCCTAGGGATCTGACGGACGCACCCTAGAAGTTTTGGAGCCCTCCGACTACGTTTCTTGGAGTTACAGCCGCTTTAATGAGAGGCTAAATACAGGCCATATAACCCTGGTGAAATAGCCCTCACAAAAATGCAATTTTTACAAAAATCGGATCCCAAACCCGGTTCTGAGAAAACCCACTGGGGACGACCCTAGGGACCTGACGGACGCACCCTAGAAGTTTTGGATTCCTCTGACTACGTTTCTTGGAGTTACAGCCACTTTAATGAGAGGCTAAATACAGGCCTTATAACCCTGGTGAAATAGCCCTCACGAAAATGCAATTTTTACAAAAATCGGATCCCAAACCCGGTTGTGAGAAAACCCACTGGGGACGACCCCAGGGACCTGACGGACGCACCCTAGAAGTTTTGGAGCCCTCCGACTACGTTTCTTGGAGTTACAGCCACTTAAATGAGAGGCTAAATACAGGCCTTATAACCCTGGTGAAAAAGCCCTCAGGAAAATGCAATTTATACAAAAAACAAACCCCAAACCCGGTTCTGAGAAAACCCACTGGGGACGACCCCAGGGACCTGACGGACGCACCCTAGAAGTTTTGGAACCCTCTGACTACGTTTCTTGGAGTTACAGCCACTTTAATGAGAGGCTAAATACAGGCCTTATATCCCTAGTGAAATAGCCCTCACAAAAATGCAATTTTTACAAAAATCGGATCCCAAACCCGGTTCTGAGAAAACCCACTCGGGACGACCCTAGGGACCTGACGGACGCACCCTAGAAGTTCTGGAGCCCTCCGACTACGTTTCTTGGAGTTACAGCCCCTTTATTGAGAGGCTAAATACAGGCCTTATAACCCTGGTGAAATAGCCCTCACGAAAATGCAATTTTTACAAAAATCGGATCCCAAACCCGGTTCTGAGAAAACCCACTGGGGACGACCCCAGGGACCTGACGGACGAACCCTAGAAGTTTTGGAGCCCTCTGACTACGTTTCTTGGAGTTACGGCCCCTTTAATGAGAGGCTAAATACAGGCCATATAACCCTGGTGAAATAGCCCTCACGAAAATGCAATTTTTACAAAAATCGGATTCCAAACCCGGTTCTGAGAAAACCCACTGGGAACGACCCCAGGGACCTGACGGACGCACCCTAGAAGTTTTGGAGCTCTCTGACTACGTTTCTTGGAGTTACGGCCCCTTTAATGAGAGGCTAAATACAGGCCTTATAACCCTGGTGAAATAGCCCTCACAAAAATGCAATTTTTACAAAAATAGGATCCCAAACCCGGTTCTGAGAAAACCCACTGGGGACGACCCTAGGGATCTGACGGACGCACCCTAGAAGTTTTGGAGCCCTCCGACTACGTTTCTTGGAGTTACAGCCACTTTAATGAGAGGCTAAATACAGGCCTTATAACCCTGGTGAAATAGCCCTCACAAAAATGCAATTTTTACAAAAATCGGATGCCAAACCCGGTTCTGAGAAAACCCACTGGGGACGACCCCAGGGACCTGACGGACGCACCCTAGAAGTATTGGAGCTCTCCGACTACGTTTCTTGGAGTTACGGCCCCTTTAATGAGAGGCTAAATACAGGCCTTATAACCCTGGTGAAATAGCCCTCACGAAAATGCAATTTTTACAAAAATCGGATCCCAAACCCGGTTCTGAGAAAACCCACTGGGGACGACCCTAGGGACCTGACGGACGCACCCTTGAAGTTTTGGAGCCCTCCGACTACGTTTCTTGGAGTTACAGCCACTTTAATGAGAGGCTAAATACAGGCCTTATAACCCTGGTGAAATAGCCCTCACGAAAATGCAATTTTTACAAAAATCGGATCCCAAACCCGGTTCTGAGAAATCCCACTGGGGACGACCCCAGGGACCTGACGGACGAACCCTAGAAGTTTTGGAGCCCTCCGACTACGTTTCTTGGAGTTACAGCCACTTTAATGAGAGGCTAAATACAGGCCTTATAACCCTGGTGAAAAAGCCCTCACGAAAATGCAATTTTT
Organism: Halichoeres trimaculatus; assembly: GCF_033239565.1. Lineage (NCBI taxonomy): Eukaryota > Metazoa > Chordata > Actinopteri > Labriformes > Labridae > Halichoeres > Halichoeres trimaculatus. The sequence continues at coordinate 31,536,481 of NW_027437184.1, forward strand.
ACAAAAATCGGATCCCAAACCCGGTTCTGAGAAAACCCACTGGGGACGACCCTAGGGACCTGACGGACGCACCCTAGAAGTTTTGGAACCCTCTGACTACGTTTCTTGGAGTTACAGCCACTTTAATGAGAGGCTAAATACAGGCCATATAACCCTGGTGAAATAGCCCTCACAAAAATGCAATTTTTTCAAAAATCGGATCCCAAACCCGGTTGTGAGAAAACCCACTGGGGACGACCCTAGGGACCTGACGGACGCACCCTAGAAGTTTTGGAGCCCTCCGACTACGTTTCTTGGAGTTACAGCCACTTTAATGAGAGGCTAAATACAGGCCTTATAACCCTGGTGAAAAAGCCCTCACGAAAATGCAATTTTTACAAAAATCGGATCCCAAACCCGGTTCTTAGAAAACCCACTGGGGACGACCCTAGGGACCTGACTGACGCACCCTAGAAGTTTTGGAACCCTCTGACTACGTTTCTTGGAGTTACAGCCACTTTAATGAGAGGCTAAATACAGGCCATATAACCCTGGTGAAATAGCCCTCACAAAAATGCAATTTTTTCAAGTATCGGATCCCAAACCCGGTTGTGAGAAAACCCACTGGGGACGACCCTAGGGACCTGACGGACGCACCCTAGAAGTTTTGGAGCCCTCCGACTACGTTTCTTGGAGTTACAGCCACTTTAATGAGAGGCTAAATACAGGCCTTATAACCCTGGTGAAATAGCCCTCACGAAAATGCAATTTTTACAAAAATCGGATCCCAAACCCGGTTGTGAGAAAACCCACTGGGGACGACCCTAGGGACCTGACGGATGCACCCTAGAAGTTTTGGAGCCCTCCGACTACGTTTCTTGGAGTTACAGCCACTTTAATGAGAGGCTAAATACAGGCCTTATAACCCTGGTGAAATAGCCCTCACGAAAATGCAATTTTTACAAAAATCGGATCCCAAACCCGGTTCTGAGAAATCCCACTGGGGACGACCCCAGGGACCTGACGGACGAACCCTAGAAGTTTTGGAGCCCTCTGACTACGTTTCTTGGAGTTACAGCCACTTTAATGAGAGGCTAAATACAGGCCTTATAACCCTGGTGAAATAGCCCTCACGAAAATGCAATTTTTACAAAAATCGGATCCCAAACCCGGTTCTGAGAAAACCCACTGGGGACGACCCTAGGGACCTGACTGACGCACCCTAGAAGTTTTGGAGCCCTCTGACTATGTTTCTTGGAGTTACAGCCACTTTAATGAGAGGCTAAATACAGGCCATATAACCCTGGTGAAATAGCCCTCACAAAAATGCAATTTTTTCAAAAATCGGATCCCAAACCCGGTTGTGAGAAAACCCACTGGGGACGACCCTAGGGACCTGACGGACGCACCCTAGAAGTTTTGGAGCCCTCCGACTACGTTTCTTGGAGTTACAGCCACTTTAATGAGAGGCTAAATACAGGCCTTATAACCCTGGTGAAATAGCCCTCACGAAAATGCAATTTTTACAAAAATCGGATCCCAAACCCGGTTCTGAGAAATCCCACTGGGGACGACCCCAGGGACCTGACGGACGCACCCTAGAAGTTTTGGAGCCCTCTGACTACGTTTCTTGGAGTTACAGCCACTTTAATGAGAGGCTAAATACAGGCCTTATAACCCTGGTGAAAAAGCCCTCACGAAAATGCAATTTTTACAAAAATTGGATCCCAAACCCGGTTCTGAGAAAACCCACTGGGGACGACCCTAGGGACCTGACTGACGCACCCTAGAAGTTTTGGAACCCTCTGACTACGTTTCTTGGAGTTACAGCCACTTTAATGAGAGGCTAAATACAGGCCATATAACCCTGGTGAAATAGCCCTCACAAAAATGCAATTTTTTCAAAAATCGGATCCCAAACCCGGTTGTGAGAAAACCCACTGGGGACGACCCTAGGGACCTGACGGACGCACCCTAGAAGTTTTGGAGCCCTCCGACTACGTTTCTTGGAGTTACAGCCACTTTAATGAGAGGCGAAATACAGGCCTTATAACCCTGGTGAAATAGCCCTCACGAAAATGCAATTTTTACAAAAATCGGATCCAAAACCCGGTTCTGAGAAAACCCACTGGGGACGACCCCAGGGACCTGACGGACGAACCCTAGAAGTTTTGGAGCCCTCTGACTACGTTTCTTGGAGTTACAGCCACTTTAATGAGAGGCTAAATACAGGCCTTATAACCCTGGTGAAAAAGCCCTCACGAAAATGCAATTTTTACAAAAATCGGATCCCAAACCCGGTTCTGAGAAAACCCACTGGGGACGACCCTAGGGACCTGACGGACGCACCCTAGAAGTTTTGGAGCCCTCCGACTACGTTTCTTGGAGTTACAGCCACTTTAATGAGAGGCTAAATACAGGCCTTATAACCCTGGTGAAATAGCCCTCACAAAAATGCAATTTTTTCAAAAATCGGATCCCAAACCCGGTTGTGAGAAAACCCACTGGGGACGACCCCAGGGACCTGACGGACGCACCCTAGAAGTTTTGGATTCCTCTGACTACGTTTCTTGGAGTTACAGCCACTTTAATGAGAGGCTAAATACAGGCCTTATAGCCCTGGTGAAATAGCCCTCACAAAAATGCAATTTTTACAAAAATCGGATCCCAAACCCGGTTCTGAGAAAACCCACTGGGGACGACCCCAGGGACCTGACGGACGCACCCTAGAAGTTTTGGAGCCCTCCGACTACGTTTCTTGGAGTTACGGCCCCTTTAATGAGAGGCTAAATACAGGCCTTATAACCCTGGTGAAATAGCCCTCACGAAAATGCAATTTTTACAAAAATCGGACCCCAAACCCGGTTCTGAGACAACCCACTGGGGACGACCCTAGGGACCTGACGGACGCACCCTAGAAGTTTTGGAGCCCTCTGACTACGTTTCTTGGAGTTACAGCCACTTTAATGAGAGGCTAAATACAGGCCTTATAACCCTGGTGAAATAGCCCTCACAAAAATGCAATTTTTACAAAAATCGGATCCCAAACCCGGTTCTGAGAAAACCCACTGGGGACGACCCCAGGGACCTGACGGGCGCACCCTAGAAGTTTTGGATTCCTCTGACTACGTTTCTTGGAGTTACGGCCCCTTTAATGAGAGGCTAAATACAGGCCTTATAACCCTGGTGAAATAGCCCTCACGAAAATGCAATTTTTACAAAAATCGGATCCCAAACCCGGTTGTGAGAAAACCTACTGGGGACGACCCTAGGGACCTGACGGACGCACCCTAGAAGTTTTGGAGCCCTCCGACTACGTTTCTTGGAGTTACAGCCGCTTTAATGAGAGGCTAAATACAGGCCTTATAACCCTGGTGAAATAGCCCTCACAAAAATGCAATTTTTACAAAAATCGGATCCCAAACCCGGTTCTGAGAAAACCCACTGGGGACGACCCTAGGGACCTGACGGACGCACCCTAGAAGTTTTGGAGCCCTCCGACTACGTTTCTTGGAGTTACAGCCACTTTAATGAGAGGCGAAATACAGGCCTTATAACCCTGGTGAAATAGCCCTCACAAAAATGCAATTTTTACAAAAATCGGACCCCATACCCGGTTCTGAGAAAACCCACTGGGGACGACCCTAGGGACCTGACGGACGCACCCTAGAAGTTTTGGATTCCTCTGACTACGTTTCTTGGAGTTACGGCCACTTTAATGAGAGGCTAAATACAGGCCTTATAGCCCTGGTGAAATAGCCCTCACAAAAATGCAATTTTTACAAAAATCGGATCCCAAACCCGGTTCTGAGAAAACCCACTGGGGACGACCCCAGGGACCTGACGGACGCACCCTAGAAGTTTTGGAGCTCTCTGACTACATTTCTTGGAGTTACGGCCCCTTTAATGAGAGGCTAAATACAGGCCTTATTACCCTGGTGAAATAGCCCTCACAAAAATGCAATTTTTAGAAAAATCGGACCCCAAACCCGGTTCTGAGAAAACCCACTGGGGACGACCCCAGGGACCTGACGGACGCACCCTAGAAGTTTTGGAGCCCTCCGACTACGTTTCTTGGAGTTACGGCCCCTTTAATGAGAGGCTAAATACAGGCCTTATAACCCTGGTGAAATAGCCCTCACAAAAATGCAATTTTTACAAAAATCGGACCCCAAACCCGGGTCTGAGAAAACCCACTGGGGACGACCCTAGGGACCTGACGGACGCACCCTAGAAGTTTTGGAGCCCTCTGACTACGTTTCTTGGAGTTACAGCCACTTTAATGAGAGGCTAAATACAAGCCTTATAACCCTGGTGAAATAGCCCTCACGAAAATGCAATTTTTACAAAAATCGGATCCCAAACCCGGTTCTGAGAAAACCCACTGGGGACGACCCCAGGGACCTGACGGACGCACCCTAGAAGTTTTGGAACCCTCTGACTAAGTTTCTTGGAGTTACAGCCACTTTAATGAGAGGCTAAATACAGGCCTTATAACCCTGGTGAAATAGCCCTCACGAAAATGCAATTTTTACAAAAATCGGATCCCAAACCCGGTTCTGAGAAAACCCACTGGGGACGACCCTAGGGACCTGACGGACGCACCCTAGAAGTTTTGGAGCCCTCCGACTACGTTTCTTGGAGTTACAGCCACTTTAATGAGAGGCTAAATACAGGCCATATAACCCTGGTGAAATAGCCCTCACAAAAATGCAATTTTTTCAAAAATCGGATCCCAAACCCGGTTCTGAGAAAACCCACTGGGGACGACCCCAGGGACCTGACGGACGCACCCTAGAAGTTTTGGAACCCTCTGACTACGTTTCTTGGAGTTACAGCCACTTTAATGAGAGGCTAAATACAGGCCTTATAACCCTGGTGAAATAGCCCTCACGAAAATGCAATTTTTACAAAAATCGGATCCCAAACCCGGTTCTGAGAAAACCCACTGGGGACGACCCTAGGGACCTGACGGACGGACCCTAGAAGTTTTGGAGCCCTCTAACTAAGTTTCTTGGAGTTACAGCCACTTTAATGAGAGGCTAAATACAGGCCATATAACCCTGGTGAAATAGCCCTCACAAAAATGCAATTTTTACAAAAATAGGATCCCAAACCCGGTTCTGAGAAAACCCACTGGGGACGACCCTAGGGACCTGACGGACGCACCCTAGAAGTTTTGGAGCCCTCCAAATACGTTTCTTGGAGTTACAGCCACTTTAATGAGAGGCTAAATACAGGCCTTATAACCCTGGTGAAATAGCCCTCACAAAAATGCAATTTTTACAAAAATCGGACCCCAAACCCGGTTCTGAGAAAACCCACTGGGGACGACCCTAGGGACCTGACGGACGCACCCTAGAAGTTTTGGAGCCCTCCGACTACGTTTCTTGGAGTTACAGCCACTTTAATGAGAGGCTAAATACAGGCCTTATAACCCTGGTGAAATAGCCCTCACAAAAATGCAATTTTTACAAAAATCGGACCCCAAACCCGGTTCTGAGAAAACCCACTGGGGACGACCCCAGGGACCTGACGGACGCACCCTAGAAGTTTTGGAGCCCTCCGACTACGTTTCTTGGAGTTACAGCCACTTTAATGAGAGGCTAAATACAGGCCTTATAACCCTGGTGAAATAGCCCTCACAAAAATGCAATTTTTACAAAAATCGGATCCCAAACCCGGTTCTGAGAAAACCCACTGGGGACGACCCCAGGGACCTGACGGACGCACCCTAGAAGTTTTGGAACCCTCTGACTACGTTTCTTGGAGTTACAGCCACTTTAATGAGAGGCTAAATACAGGCCTTATAACCCTGGTGAAATAGCCCTCACGAAAATGCAATTTTTACAAAAATCGGATCCCAAACCCGGTTCTGAGAAAACCCACTGGGGACGACCCTAGGGACCTGACGGATGCACCCTAGAAGTTTTGGAGCCCTCTGACTACGTTTCTTGGAGTTACAGCCACTTTAATGAGAGGCTAAATACAGGCCATATAACCCTGGTGAAATAGCCCTCACGAAAATGCAATTTTTACAAAAATCGAATCCCAAACCCGGTTCTGAGAAAACCCACTGGGGACGACCCTAGGGACCTGACGGACGCACCCTAGAAGTTTTGGAGCCCTCCGACTACGTTTCTTGGAGTTACAGCCACTTTAATGAGAGGCTAAATACAGGCCATATAACCCTGGTGAAATAGCCCTCACAAAAATGCAATTTTTACAAAAATCGGATCCCAAACCCGGTTCTGAGAAAACCCACTGGGGACGACCCTAGGGACCTGACGGACGCACCCTAGAAGTTTTGGAGCCCTCCGACTACGTTTCTTGGAGTTATAGCCACTTTAATGAGAGGCTAAATACAGGCCTTATAACCCTGGTGAAATAGCCCTCACGAAAATGCAATTTTTTCAAAAATCGGATCCCAAACCCGGTTGTGAGAAAACCCACTGGGGACGACCCCAGGGACCTGACGGACGCACCCTAGAAGTTTTGGAGCCCTCTGACTACGTTTCTTGGAGTTACAGCCACTTTAATGAGAGGCTAAATACAGGCCTTATAACCCTGGTGAAATAGCCCTCACAAAAATGCAATTTTTACATAAATCAGAGCCCAAACCCGGTTCTGAGAAAACCCACTGGGGACGACCCCAGGGACCTGACGGACGCACCCTAGAAGTTTTGGAGCTCTCTGACTACGTTTCTTGGAGTTACGGCCCCTTTAATGAGAGGCTTAATACAGGCCTTATAACCCTGGTGAAATAGCCCTCACGAAAATGCAATTTTTACAAAAATCGGATCCCAAACCCGGTTGTGAGAAAACCTACTGGGGACGACCCTAGGGACCTGACGGACGCACCCTAGAAGTTTTGGAGCCCTCCGACTACGTTTCTTGGAGTTACAGCCGCTTTAATGAGAGGCTAAATACAGGCCTTATAACCCTGGTGAAATAGCCCTCACAAAAATGCAATTTTTACAAAAATCGGATCCCAAACCCGGTTCTGAGAAAACCCACTGGGGACGACCCTAGGGACCTGACGGACGCACCCTAGAAGTTTTGGAGCCCTCCGACTACGTTTCTTGGAGTTACAGCCGCTTTAATGAGAGGCTAAATACAGGCCTTATAACCCTGGTGAAATAGCCCTCACAAAAATGCAATTTTTACAAAAATCGGATCCCAAACCCGGTTCTGAGAAAACCCACTGGGGAGACCCCAGGGACCTGACGGACGCACCCTAGAAGTTTTGGAACCCTCTGACTACGTTTCTTGGAGTTACAGCCACTTTAATGAGAGGCTAAATACAGGCCTTATAACCCTGGTGAAATAGCCCTCACGAAAATGCAATTTTTACAAAAATCGGATCCCAAACCCGGTTCTGAGAAAACCCACTGGGGACGACCCTAGGGACCTGACGGACGCACGCTAGAAGTTTTGGAGCCCTCTGACTACGTTTCTTGGAGTTACGGCCCCTTTAATGAGAGGCTAAATACAGGCCTTATAACCCTGGTGAAATAGCCCTCACAAAAATGCAATTTTTACAAAAATCAGATCCCAAACCCCGTTGTGAGAAAACCGACTGGGGACGACCCCAGAGACCTGACGGACGCACCCTAGAAGTTTTGGAGCCCTCCGACTACATTTCTTGGAGTTACGGCCCCTTTAATGAGAGGCTAAATACAGGCCTTATAACCCTGGTAAAATAGCCCTCACAAAAATGCAATTTTTACAAAAATCAGATCCCAAACCCGGTTGTGAGAAAACGTACTGGGGACGACCCTAGGGACCTGACGGACGCACCCTAGAAGTTTTGGAGCCCTCCGACTACATTTCTTGGAGTTACAGCCGCTTTAATGAGAGGCTAAATACAGGCCTTATAACCCTGGTAAAATAGCCCTCATGAAAATGCAATTTTTACAAAAATCGGATCCCAAACCCGGTTGTGAGAAAACGTACTGGGGACGACCCTAGGGACCTGACGGACGCACCCTAGAAGTTTTGGAGCCCTCCGACTACGTTTCTTGGAGTTACAGCCGCTTTAATGAGAGGCTAAATACAGGCCTTATATCCCTGGTGAAATAGCCCTCACAAAAATGCAATTTTTACAAAAATCGGATCCCAAACCCGGTTCTGAGAAAACCCACTCGGGATGACCCTAGGGACCTAACGGACGCACCCTAGAAGTTCTGGAGCCCTCCGACTACGTTTCTTGGAGTTACAGCCCCTTTATTGAGAGGCTAAATACAGGCCTTATAACCCTGGTGAAATAGCCCTCACGAAAATGCAATTTTTTCAAAAATCGGATCCCAAACCCGGTTCTGAGAAAACCCACTGGGGACGACCCCAGGGACCTGACGGACGAACCCTAGAAGTTTTGGAGCCCTCTGACTACGTTTCTTGGAGTTACGGCCCCTTTAATGAGAGGCTAAATACAGGCCATATAACCCTGGTGAAATAGCCCTCACGAAAATGCAATTTTTACAAAAATCGGATCCCAAACCCGGTTCTGAGAAAACCCACTGGGAACGACCCCAGGGACCTGACGGACGCACCCTAGAAGTTTTGGAGCTCTCTGACTACGTTTCTTGGAGTTACGGCCCCTTTAATGAGAGGCTAAATACAGGCCTTATAACCCTGGTGAAATAGCCCTCACAAAAATGCAATTTTTACAAAAATCGGATCCCAAACCCGGTTCTGAGAAAACCCACTGGGGACGACCCTAGGGATCTGACGGACGCACCCTAGAAGTTTTGGAGCCCTCCGACTACGTTTCTTTGAGTTACAGCCACTTTAATGAGAGGCTAAATACAGGCCATGTAACCCTGGTGAAGTAGCCCTCACAAAAATGCAATTTTTACAAAAATCGGATGCCAAACCCGGTTCTGAGAAAACCCACTGGGGACGACCCCAGTGACCTGACGGACGCACCCTAGAAGTTTTGGAGCCCTCTGACTACGTTTCTTGGAGTTACGGCCCCTTTAATGAGAGGCTAAATACAGGCCTTATAACCCTGGTGAAATAGCCCTCACGAAAATGCAATTTTTACAAAAATCGGATCCCAAACCTGGTTCTGAGAAAACCCACTGGGGACGACCCTAGGGATCTGACGGACGCACCCTAGAAGTTTTGGAGCCCTCTGACTACGTTTCTTGGAGTTACAGCCACTTTAATGAGAGGCTAAATACAGGCCTTATAACCCTGGTGAAATAGCCCTCATGAATATGCAATTTTTACAAAAATCGGATCCCAAACCCGGTTCTGAGAAAACCCACTGGGGACGACCCTAGGGACCTGACGGACGCACCCTAGAAGTTTTGGAGCCCTCTGACTACGTTTCTTGGAGTTACAGCCACTTTAATGAGAGGCTAAATACAGGCCTTATAACCCTGGTGAAATAGCCCTCACGAAAATGCAATTTTTACAAAAATCGGATGCCAAACCCGGTTCTGAGAAAACCCACTGGGGACGACCCCAGGGACCTGACGGACGCACCCTAGAAGTTTTGGAGCTCTCCGACTACGTTTCTTGGAGTTACGGCCCCTTTAATGAGAGGCTAAATACAGGCCATATAACCCTGGTGAAATAGCCCTCACGAAAATCCAATTTTTACAAAAATCGGATTCCAAACCCGGTTCTGAGAAAACCCACTGGGGACGACCCCAGGGATCTGACGGACGCACCCTAGAAGTTTTGGAGCCCTCCGACTACGTTTCTTGGAGTTACAGCCACTTTAATGAGAGGCTAAATACAGGCCTTATATCCCTGGTGAAATAGCCCTCACGAAAATGCAATTTTTTCAAAAATCGGATCCCAAACCGGGTTCTGAGAAAACCCACTGGGGACGACCCTAGGGACCTGACGGACGCACCCTAGAAGTTTTGGAGCCCTCCGACTACGTTTCTTGGAGTTACAGCCACTTTAATGAGAGGCTAAATACAGGCCTTATAACCCTGGTGAAATAGCCCTCACAAAAATGCAATTTTTACAAAAATCGGATCCCAAACCTGGTTCTGAGAAAACCCACTGGGGACGACCCTAGGGACCTGACGGACGCACCCTAGAAGTTTTGGAGCCCTCTGACTACGTTTCTTGGAGTTACAGCCACTTTAATGAGAGGCTAAATACAGGCCTTATAACCCTGGTGAAATAGCCCTCACGAAAATGCAATTTTTACAAAAATCGGACCCCAAACCCGGTTCTGAGAAAACCTACTGGGGACGACCCAAGGGACCTGACGGACGCACCCTAGAAGTTTTGGAGCCCTCCGACTACGTTTCTTGGAGTTACAGCCACTTTAATGAGAGGCTAAATACAGGCCTTATAACCCTGGTGAAATAGCCCTCACAAAAATGCAATTTTTACAAAATTCGGACCCCAAACCCGGTTCTGAGAAAACCCACTGGGGACGACCCTAGGGACCTGACGGACGCACCCTAGAAGTTTTGGAGCCCTCTGACTACGTTTCTTGGAGTTACAGCCACTTAAATGAGAGGCTAAATACAGGCCTTATAACCCTGGTGAAATAGCCCTCACGAAAATGCAATTTTTACAAAAATCGGATCCCAAACCCGGTTCTGAGAAAACCCACTGGGGACGACCCTAGGGACCTGACGGACGCACCCTAGAAGTTTTGGAACCCTCTGACTACGTTTCTTGGAGTTACAGCCACTTTAATGAGAGGCTAAATACAGGCCTTATAACCCTGGTGAAATAGCCCTCACAAAAATGCAATTTTTACAAAAATCGGATCCCAAACCCGGTTCTGAGAAAACCCACTGGGGACGACCCTAGGGACCTGACGGACGCACCCTAGAAGTTTTGGAGCCCTCTAACTAAGTTTCTTGGAGTTACAGCCACTTAAATGAGAGGCTAAATACAGGCCATATAACCCTGGTGAAATAGCCCTCACAAAAATGCAATTTTTACAAAAATAGGATCCCAAACCCGGTTTCTGAGAAAACCCACTGGGGACGACCCTAGGGACCTGACGGACGCACCCTAGAAGTTTTGGAGCCCTCCAACTACGTTTCTTGGAGTTACAGCCACTTTAATGAGAGGCTAAATACAGGCCTTATAACCCTGGTGAAATAGCCCTCACGAAAATGCAATTTTTACAAAAATCGGATCCCAAACCCGGTTCTGAGAAAACCCACTGGGGACGACCCCAGGGACCTGACGGACGCACCTTAGAAGTTTTGGAGCCCTCCGACTACGTTTCTTGGAGTTACAGCCACTTTAATGAGAGGCTAAATACAGGCCTTATAACCCTGGTGAAATAGCCCTCACAAAAATGCAATTTTTACAAAAATCGGACCCCAAACCCGGTTCTGAGAAAACCCACTGGGGACGACCCCAGGGACCTGACGGACGCACCCTAGAAGTTTTGGAGCCCTCTCACTACGTTTCTTGGAGTTACAGCCACTTTAATGAGAGGCTAAATACAGGCCATATAACCCTGGTGAAATAGCCCTCATGAAAATGCAATTTTTACAAAAATCAGATCCCAAACCCGGTTCTGAGAAAACCCACTGGGGACGACCCTAGGGACCTGACGGACGCACCCTAGAAGTTTTGGAACCCTCTGACTACGTTTCTTGGAGTTACAGCCACTTTAATGAGAGGCTAAATACAGGCCTTATAACCCTGGTGAAATAGCCCTCACAAAAATGCAATTTTTACAAAAATCGGATCCCAAACCCGGTTCTGAGAAAACCCACTGGGGACGACCCTAGGGACCTGACGGACGCACCCTAGAAGTTTTGGAGCCCTCTAACTAAGTTTCTTGGAGTTACAGCCACTTAAATGAGAGGCTAAATACAGGCCATATAACCCTGGTGAAATAGCCCTCACAAAAATGCAATTTTTACAAAAATAGGATCCCAAACCCGGTTTCTGAGAAAACCCACTGGGGACGACCCTAGGGACCTGACGGACGCACCCTAGAAGTTTTGGAGCCCTCCAACTACGTTTCTTGGAGTTACAGCCACTTTAATGAGAGGCTAAATACAGGCCTTATAACCCTGGTGAAATAGCCCTCACGAAAATGCAATTTTTACAAAAATCGGATCCCAAACCCGGTTCTGAGAAAACCCACTGGGGACGACCCCAGGGACCTGACGGACGCACCTTAGAAGTTTTGGAGCCCTCCGACTACGTTTCTTGGAGTTACAGCCACTTTAATGAGAGGCTAAATACAGGCCTTATAACCCTGGTGAAATAGCCCTCACGAAAATGCAATTTTTACAAAAATCGGATCCCAAACCTGGTTCTGAGAAAACCCACTGGGGACGACCCTAGGGATCTGACGGACGCACCCTAGAAGTTTTGGAGCCCTCCGACTACGTTTCTTGGAGTTACAGCCACTTTAATGAGAGGCTAAATACAGGCCATATAACCCTGGTGAAATAGCCCTCACGAAAATGCAATTTTTTCAAAAATCGGATCCCAAACCCGGTTGTGAGAAAACCCACTGGGGACGACCCTAGGGACCTGACGGACGCACCCTAGAAGTTTTGGAGCCCTCCGACTACGTTTCTTGGAGTTACAGCCACTTTAATGAGAGGCTAAATACAGGCCTTATAACCCTGGTGAAATAGCCCTCACGAAAATGCAATTTTTACAAAAATCGGATGCCAAACCCGGTACTGAGAAAACCCACTGGGGACGACCCCAGGGACCTGACGGACGGACCCTAGAAGTTTTGGAGCTCTCCGACTACGTTTCTTGGAGTTACGGCCCCTTTAATGAGAGGCTAAATACAGGCCTTATAACCCTGGTGAAATAGCCCTCACGAAAATCCAATTTTTACAAAAATCGGATTCCAAACCCGGTTCTGAGAAAACCCACTGGGGACGACCCTAGGGATCTGACGGACGCACCCTAGAAGTTTTGGAGCCCTCCGACTACGTTTCTTGGAGTTACAGCCACTTTAATGAGAGGCTAAATACAGGCCTTATAACCCTGGTGAAATAGCCCTCACGAAAATGCAATTTTTACAAAAATCAGATCCCAAACCCGGTTCTGAGAAAGCCTACTGGGGACGACCCTAGGGACCTGACGGACGCACCCTAGAAGTTTTGGAGCCCTCCGACTACGTTTCTTGGAGTTACGGCCCCTTTAATGAGAGGCTAAATACAGGCCATATAACCCTGGTGAAATAGCCCTCACAAAAATGCAATTTTTACAAAAATCGGACCCCAAACCCGGTTCTGAGAAAACCCACTGGGGACGACCCTAGGGACCTGACGGACGCACCCTAGAAGTTTTGGAGCCCTCTGACTACGTTTCTTGGAGTTACAGCCACTTTAATGAGAGGCTAAATACAGGCCTTATAACCCTGGTGAAATAGCCCTCACAAAAATGCAATTTTTACAAAAATCGGATCCCAAACCCGGTTCTGAGAAAACCCACTGGGGACGACCCCAGGGACCTGACGGACGCACCCTAGAAGTTTTGGAACCCTCTGACTAAATTTCTTGGAGTTACAGCCACTTTAATGAGAGGCTAAATACAGGCCTTATAACCCTGGTGAAATAGCCCTCACGAAAATGCAATTTTTACAAAAATCGGATCCCAAACCCGGTTCTGAGAAAACCCACTGGGGACGACCCTAGGGACCTGACGGATGCACCCTAGAAGTTTTGGAGCCCTCTGACTACGTTTCTTGGAGTTACAGCCACTTTAATGAGAGGCTAAATACAGGCCATATAACCCTGGTGAAATAGCCCTCACGAAAATGCAATTTTTTCAAAAATCGGATCCCAAACCCGGTTGTGAGAAAACCCACTGGGGACGACCCTAGGGACCTGACGGACGCACCCTAGAAGTTTTGGAGCCCTCCGACTACGTTTCTTGGAGTTACAGCCACTTTAATGAGAGGCTAAATACAGGCCTTATAACCCTGGTGAAATAGCCCTCACGAAAATGCAATTTTTTCAAAAATCGGATCCCAAACCCGGTTGTGAGAAAACCCACTGGGGACAACCCTAGGGACCTGACGGACGCACCCTAGAAGTTTTGGAGCCCTCTGACTACGTTTCTTGGAGTTACAGCCACTTTAATGAGAGGCTAAATACAGGCCTTATAACCCTGGTGAAATAGCCCTCACGAAAATGCAATTTTTACAAAAATCGGATGCCAAACCCGGTACTGAGAAAACCCACTGGGGACGACCCCAGGGACCTGACGGACGGACCCTAGAAGTTTTGGAGCTCTCGGACTACGTTTCTTGGAGTTACGGCCCCTTTAATGAGAGGCTAAATACAGGCCTTATAACCCTGGTGAAATAGCCCTCACGAAAATCCAATTTTTACAAAAATCGGATTCCAAACCCGGTTCTGAGAAAACCCACTGGGGACGACCCTAGGGATCTGACGGACGCACCCTAGAAGTTTTGGAGCCCTTCGACTACGTTTCTTGGAGTTACAGCCACTTTAATGAGAGGCTAAATACAGGCCTTATAACCCTGGTGAAATAGCCCTCACGAAAATGCAATTTTTACAAAAATCAGATCCCAAACCCGGTTCTGAGAAAGCCTACTGGGGACGACCCTAGGGACCTGACGGACGCACCCTAGAAGTTTTGGAGCCCTCCGACTACGTTTCTTGGAGTTACGGCCCCTTTAATGAGAGGCTAAATACAGGCCATATAACCCTGGTGAAATAGCCCTCACAAAAATGCAATTTTTACAAAAATCGGACCCCAAACCTGGTTCTGAGAAAACCCACTGGGGACGACCCTAGGGACCTGACGGACGCACCCTAGAAGTTTTGGAGCCCTCTGACTACGTTTCTTGGAGTTACAGCCACTTTAATGAGAGGCTAAATACAGGCCTTATAACCCTGGTGAAATAGCCCTCACAAAAATGCAATTTTTACAAAAATCAGATCCCAAACCCGGTTGTGAGAAAACCCACTGGGGACGACCCCAGGGACCTGACGGACGCACCCTAGAAGTTTTGGAACCCTCTGACTAAATTTCTTGGAGTTACAGCCACTTTAATGAGAGGCTAAATACAGGCCTTATAACCCTGGTGAAATAGCCCTCACAAAAATGCAATTTTTACAAAAATCAGATCCCAAACACGGTTCTGAGAAAACCCACTGGGGACGACCCTAGGGACCTGACGGATGCACCCTAGAAGTTTTGGAGCCCTCTGACTACGTTTCTTGGAGTTACAGCCACTTTAATGAGAGGCTAAATACAGGCCATATAACCCTGGTGAAATAGCCCTCACGAAAATGCAATTTTTTCAAAAATCGGATCCCAAACCCGGTTGTGAGAAAACCCACTGGGGACGACCCTAGGGACCTGACGGACGCACCCTAGAAGTTTTGGAGCCCTCCGACTACGTTTCTTGGAGTTACAGCCACTTTAATGAGAGGCTAAATACAGGCCTTATAACCCTGGTGAAATAGCCCTCACAAAAATGCAATTTTTACAAAAATCGGATCCCAAACCCGGTTCTGAGAAAACCCACTGGGGACGACCCTAGGGACCTGACGGACGCACCCTAGAAGTTTTGGAGCCCTCTGACTACGTTTCTTGGAGTTACAGCCACTTAAATGAGAGGCTAAATACAGGCCATATAACCCTGGTGAAACATCCCTCACGAAAATGCAATTTTTACAAAACTCGGATCCCAAACCCGGTTGTGAGAAAACCCACTGGGGACGACCCCAAGGACCTGACGGACGAACCCTAGAAGTTTTGGAGCCCTCCGACTACGTTTCTTGGAGTTACAGCCACTTTAATGGGAGGCTAAATACAGGCCTTATAACCCTGGTGAAATAGCCCTCACGAAAATGCAATTTTTACAAAAATCGGATCCCAAACCCGGTTCTGAGAAAACCCACTGGGGACGACCCCAGGGACCTGACGGACGAACCCTAGAAGTTTTGGAGCCCTCTGACTACGTTTCTTGGAGTTACGGCCCCTTTAATGAGAGGCTCAATACAGGCCTTATAACCCTGGTGAAATAGCCCTCACGAAAATGCAATTTTTACAAAAATCCGACCCCAAACCCGGTTCTGAGAAAACCCACTGGGGACAACCCTAGGGACCTGACGGACGCACCCTAGAAGTTTTGGAGCCCTTTGACTACGTTTCTTGGAGTTACAGCCCCTTTAATGAGAGGCTAAATACAGGCCTTATAACCCTGGTGAAATAGCCCTCACGAAAATGCAATTTTTACAAAAATCGGACCCCAAACCCGGTTCTGAGAATACCTACTGGGGACGACCCTAGGGACCTGACGGACGCACCCTAGAAGTTTTGGAGCCCTCTGACTACGTTTCTTGGAGTAACAGCCACTTAAATGAGAGGCTAAATACAGGCCTTATAACCCTGGTGAAATAGCCCTCACAAAAATGCAATTTTTACAAAAATCGGATCCCAAACCCGGTTCTGAGAAAACCCACTGGGGACGACCCCAGGGATCTGACGGACGCACCCTAGAAGTTTTGGAGCCCTCCGACTACGTTTCTTGGAGTTACAGCCACTTTAATGAGAGGCTATATACAGGCCTTATAACCCTGGTGAAATAGCCCTCATGAAAATGCAATTTTTACAAAAATCGGACCCCAAACCCGGTTCTGAGAAAACCTACTGGGGACGACCCTAGGGACCTGACGGACGCACCCTAGAAGTTTTGGAGCCCTCCGACTACGTTTCTTGGAGTTACAGCCACTTAAATGAGAGGCTAAATACAGGCCTTATAACCCTGGTGAAAAAGCCCTCAGGAAAATGCAATTTTTACAAAAAACAGACCCCAAACCCGGTTCTGAGAAAACCCACTGGGGACGACCCCAGGGACCTGACGGACGCACCCTAGAAGTTTTGGAGCTCTCTGACTACGTTTCTTGGAGGTACAGCCACTTTAATAAGAGGCTAAATACTGGCCTTATAACCCTGGTGAAATAGCCCTCACGAAAATGCAATTTTTACAAAAATCAGATCCCAAACACGGTTCTGAGAAAACCCACTGGGGACGACCCTAGGGACCTGACGGACGCACCCTAGAAGTTTTGGAGCCCTCTGACTACGTTTCTTGGAGTTACAGCCACTTTAATGAGAGGCTAAATACAGGCCTTATAACCCTGGTGAAACATCCCTCACGAAAATGCAATTTTTACAAAAATCGGATCCCAAACCCGGTTCTGAGAAAACCCACTGGGGACGACCCTAGGGACCTGACGGACGCACCCTAGAAGTTTTGGAGCCCTCTGACTACGTTTCTTGGAGTTACAGCCACTTTAATGAGAGGCTAAATACAGGCCATATAACCCTGGTGAAATAGCCCTCACAAAAATGCAATTTTTACAAAAATAGGATCCCAAACCCGGTTCTGAGAAAACCCACTGGGGACGACCCTAGGGACCTGACGGACGCACCCTAGAAGTTTTGGAGCCCTCCGACTACGTTTCTTGGAGTTACGGCCCCTTTAATGAGAGGCTAAATACAGGCCTTATAACCCTGGTGAAATAGCCCTCACAAAAATGCAATTTTTACAAAAATCAGATCCCAAACCCGGTTGTGAGAAAACCCACTGGGGACGACCCCAGAGACCTGACGGACGCACCCTAGAAGTTTTGGATTCCTCTGACTAAGTTTCTTGGAGTTACAGCCACTTTAATGAGAGGCTAAATACAGGCCATATAACCCTGGTGAAATAGCCCTCACAAAAATGCAATTTTTACAAAAATCGGATCCCAAACCCCGTTCTGAGAAAACCCACTGGGGACGACCCTAGGGACCTGACGGACGCACCCTACAAGTTTTGGATTCCTCTGACTAAGTTTCTTGGAGTTACAGCCACTTTAATGAGAGGCTAAATACAGGCCTTATAACCCTGGTGAAATAGCCCTCACAAAAATGCAATTTTTACAAAAATCGGACCCCAAACCCGGTTCTGAGAAAACCCACTGGGGACGACCCCAGGGACCTGACGGACGCACCCTAGAAGTTTTGGAGCCCTCCGACTACGTTTCTTGGAGTTACAGCCACTTTAATGAGAGGCTAAATACAGGCCTTATAACCCTGGTGAAATAGCCCTCACAAAAATGCAATTTTTACAAAAATCGGACCCCAAACCCGGTTCTGAGAAAACCCACTGGGGACGACCCCAGGGACCTGACGGACGCACCCTAGAAGTTTTGGAGCCCTCTCACTACGTTTCTTGGAGTTACGGCCCCTTTAATGAGAGGCTAAATACAGGCCTTATAACCCTGGTGAAATAGCCCTCACAAAAATGCAATTTTTACAAAAATCAGATCCCAAACCCGGTTGTGAGAAAACCCACTGGGGACGACCCCAGAGACCTGACGGACGCACCCTAGAAGTTTTGGAGCCCTCCGACTACGTTTCTTGGAGTTACGGCCCCTTTAATGAGAGGCTAAATACAGGCCTTATAACCCTGGTGAAATAGCCCTCATGAAAATGCAATTTTTACAAAAATCGGATCCCAAACCCGGTTGTGAGAAAACCTACTGGAGACGACCCTAGGGACCTGACGGACGCACCCTAGAAGTTTTGGAGCCCTCCGACTACGTTTCTTGGAGTTACAGCCACTTTAATGAGAGGCTAAATACAGGCCTTATATCCCTAGTGAAATAGCCCTCACAAAAATGCAATTTTTACAAAAATCGGATCCCAAACCCGGTTCTGAGAAAACCCACTCGGGACGACCCTAGGGACCTGACGGACGCACCCTAGAAGTTCTGGAGCCCTCCGACTACGTTTCTTGGAGTTACAGCCCCTTTATTGAGAGGCTAAATACAGGCCTTATAACCCTGGTGAAATAGCCCTCACGAAAATGCAATTTTTACAAAAATCGGATCCCAAACCCGGTTGTGAGAAAACCCACTGGGGACGACCCCAGGGACCTGACGGACGAACCCTAGAAGTTTTGGAGCCCTCTGACTACGTTTCTTGGAGTTACGGCCCCTTTAATGAGAGGCTAAATACAGGCCATATAACCCTGGTGAAATAGCCCTCACGAAAATGCAATTTTTACAAAAATCGGATTCCAAACCCGGTTCTGAGAAAACCCACTGGGAACGACCCCAGGGACCTGACGGACGCACCCTAGAAGTTTTGGAGCTCTCTGACTACGTTTCTTGGAGTTACGGCCCCTTTAATGAGAGGCTAAATACAGGCCTTATAACCCTGGTGAAATAGCCCTCACAAAAATGCAATTTTTACAAAAATCGGATGCCAAACCCGGTTCTGAGAAAACCCACTGGGGACGACCCTAGGGATCTGACGGACGCACCCTAGAAGTTTTGGAGCCCTCCGACTACGTTTCTTGGAGTTACAGCCACTTTAATGAGAGGCTAAAATACAGGCCTTATAACCCTGGTGAAATAGCCCTCACAAAAATGCAATTTTTACAAAAATCGGATGCCAAACCCGGTTCTGAGAAAACCCACTGGGGACGACCCCAGGGACCTGACGGACGCACCCTAGAAGTATTGGAGCTCTCCGACTACGTTTCTTGGAGTTACGGCCCCTTTAATGAGAGGCTAAATACAGGCCTTATAACCCTGGTGAAATAGCCCTCACGAAAATGCAATTTTTACAAAAATCGGATCCCAAACCCGGTTCTGAGAAAACCCACTGGGGACGACCCTAGGGATCTGACGGACGCACCCTAGAAGTTTTGGAGCCCTCCGACTACGTTTCTTGGAGTTACAGCCGCTTTAATGAGAGGCTAAATACAGGCCATATAACCCTGGTGAAATAGCCCTCACAAAAATGCAATTTTTACAAAAATCGGATCCCAAACCCGGTTCTGAGAAAACCCACTGGGGACGACCCTAGGGACCTGACGGACGCACCCTAGAAGTTTTGGATTCCTCTGACTACGTTTCTTGGAGTTACAGCCACTTTAATGAGAGGCTAAATACAGGCCTTATAACCCTGGTGAAATAGCCCTCACGAAAATGCAATTTTTACAAAAATCGGACCCCAAACCCGGTTGTGAGAAAACCCACTGGGGACGACCCCAGGGACCTGACGGACGCACCCTAGAAGTTTTGGAGCCCTCCGACTACGTTTCTTGGAGTTACAGCCACTTAAATGAGAGGCTAAATACAGGCCTTATAACCCTGGTGAAAAAGCCCTCAGGAAAATGCAATTTATACAAAAAACAAACCCCAAACCCGGTTCTGAGAAAACCCACTGGGGACGACCCCAGGGACCTGACGGAAGCACCCTAGAAGTTTTGGAACCCTCTGACTACGTTTCTTGGAGTTACAGCCACTTTAATAAGAGGCTAAATACTGGCCTTATAACCCTGGTGAAATAGCCCTCACGAAAATGCAATTTTTACAAAAATCGGATCCCAAACCCGGTTCTGAGAAAACCCACTGGGGACGACCCTAGGGACCTGACTGACGCACCCTAGAAGTTTTGGAACCCTCTGACTACGTTTCTTGGAGTTACAGCCACTTTAATGAGAGGCTAAATACAGGCCATATAACCCTGGTGAAATAGCCCTCACAAAAATGCAATTTTTTCAAAAATCTGATCCCAAACCCGGTTGTGAGAAAACCCACTGGGGACGACCCTAGGGACCTGACGGACGCACCCTAGAAGTTTTGGAGCCCTCCAAATACGTTTCTTGGAGTTACAGCCACTTTAATGAGAGGCTAAATACAGGCCTTATAGCCCTGGTGAAATAGCCCTCACAAAAATGCAATTTTTACAAAAATCGGATCCCAAACCCGGTTCTGAGAAAACCCACTGGGGACGACCCCAGGGACCTGACGGACGCACCCTAGAAGTTTTGGAGCTCTCTGACTACATTTCTTGGAGTTACGGCCCCTTTAATGAGAGGCTAAATACAGGCCTTATTACCCTGGTGAAATAGCCCTCACAAAAATGCAATTTTTAGAAAAATCGGACCCCAAACCCGGTTCTGAGAAAACCCACTGGGGACGACCCCAGGGACCTGACGGACGCACCCTAGAAGTTTTGGAGCCCTCCGACTACGTTTCTTGGAGTTACGGCCCCTTTAATGAGAGGCTAAATACAGGCCTTATAGCCCTGGTGAAATAGCCCTCACAAAAATGCAATTTTTACAAAAATCGGACCCCAAACCCGGTTCTGAGAAAACCCACTGGGGACGACCCTAGGGACCTGACGGACGCACCCTAGAAGTTTTGGAGCCCTCCGACTATGTTTCTTGGAGTTACAGCCACTTTAATGAGAGGCTAAATACAGGCCATATAACCCTGGTGAAATAGCCCTCACAAAAATGCAATTTTTACAAAAATCGGATCCCAAACCCGGTTCTGAGAAAACCCACTGGGGACGACCCTAGGGACCTGACGGACGCACCCTAGAAGTTTTGGAGCCCTCCGACTACGTTTCTTGGAGTTACAGCCACTTTAATGAGAGGCTAAATACAGGCCTTATAACCCTGGTGAAATAGCCCTCACAAAAATGCAATTTTTACAAAAATCGGATCCCAAACCCGGTTCTGAGAAAACCCACTGGGGACGACCCTAGGGACCTGACGGACGCACCCTAGAAGTTTTGGAGCCCTCTGACTACGTTTCTTGGAGTTACAGCCACTTTAATGAGAGGCTAAATACAGGCCTTATAACCCTGGTGAAATAGCCCTCACGAAAATGCAATTTTTACAAAAATCGGATCCCAAACCCGGTTCTGAGAAAACCCACTGGGGACGACCCCAGGGACCTGACGGACGCACCCTAGAAGTTTTGGAACCCTCTGACTACGTTTCTTGGAGTTACAGCCACTTTAATGAGAGGCTAAATACAGGCCTTATAACCCTGGTGAAATAGCCCTCACGAAAATGCAATTTTTACAAAAATCGGATCCCAAACCCGGTTCTGAGAAAACCCACTGGGGACGACCCTAGGGACCTGACGGACGCACCCTAGAAGTTTTGGATTCCTCTGACTACGTTTCTTGGAGTTACAGCCACTTTAATGAGAGGCTAAATACAGGCCTTATAGCCCTGGTGAAATAGCCCTCACGAAAATGCAATTTTTACAAAAATCGGATCCCAAACCCGGTTCTGAGAAAACCCACTGGGGACGACCCCAGGGACCTGACGGACGCACCCTAGAAGTTTTGGAGCCCTCCGACTACGTTTCTTGGAGTTACGGCCCCTTTAATGAGAGGCTAAATACAGGCCTTATAACCCTGGTGAAATAGCCCTCACGAAAATGCAATTTTTACAAAAATCGGACCCCAAACCCGGTTCTGAGACAACCCACTGGGGACGACCCTAGGGACCTGACGGACGCACCCTAGAAGTTTTGGAGCCCTCTGACTACGTTTCTTGGAGTTACAGCCACTTTAATGAGAGGCTAAATACAGGCCTTATAACCCTGGTGAAATAGCCCTCACGAAAATGCAATTTTTACAAAAATCGGATCCCAAACCCGGTTCTGAGAAAACCCACTGGGGACGACCCCAGGGACCTGACGGACGCACCCTAGAAGTTTTGGAGCCCTCTGACTAAGTTTCTTGGAGTTACGGCCCCTTTAATGAGAGGCTAAATACAGGCCTTATAACCCTGGTGAAATAGCCCTCACGAAAATGCAATTTTTACAAAAATCGGATCCCAAACCCGGTTGTGAGAAAACCTACTGGGGACGACCCTAGGGATCTGACAGACGCACCCTAGAAGTTTTGGAGCCCTCCGACTACGTTTCTTGGAGTTACAGCCGCTGTAATGAGAGGCTAAATACAGGCCTTATAACCCTGGTGAAATAGCCCTCACAAAAATGCAATTTTTACAAAAATCGGATCCCAAACCCGGTTGTGAGAAAACCCACTGGGGACGACCCTAGGGACCTGACGGACGCACCCTAGAAGTTTTGGAGCCCTCCGACTACGTTTCTTGGAGTTACAGCCACTTTAATGAGAACTCTAAATACAGGCCTTATAACCCTGGTGAAATAGCCCTCATGAAAATGCAATTTTTACAAAAATCAGATCCCAAACCCGGTTCTGAGAAAACCCACTGGGGACGACCCTAGGGACCTGACGGACGCACCCTAGAAGTTTTGGAGCCCTCTGACTACGTTTCTTGGAGTTACAGCCACTTTAATAAGAGGCTAAATACAGGCCTTATAACCCTGGTGAAATAGCCCTCACGAAAATGCAATTTTTACAAAAATCGGATGCCAAACCCGGTTCTGAGAAAACCCACTGGGGACGACCCCAGGGACCTGACGGACGCACCCTAGAAGTTTTGGAGCTCTCCGACTACGTTTCTTGGAGTTACGGCCCCTTTAATGAGAGGCTAAATACAGGCCTTATAACCCTGGTGAAATAGCCCTCACGAAAATGCAATTTTTACAAAAATCGGATTCCAAACCCGGTTCTGAGAAAACCCACTGGGGACGACCCTAGGGATCTGACGGACGCACCCTAGAAGTTTTGGAGCCCTCCGACTACGTTTCTTGGAGTTACAGCCGCTGTAATGAGAGGCTAAATACAGGCCTTATAACCCTGGTGAAATAGCCCTCACAAAAATGCAATTTTTACAAAAATCGGATCCCAAACCCGGTTGTGAGAAAACCCACTGGGGACGACCCTAGGGACCTGACGGACGCACCCTAGAAGTTTTGGAGACCTCCGACTACGTTTCTTGGAGTTACAGCCACTTTAATGAGAACTCTAAATACAGGCCTTATAACCCTGGTGAAATAGCCCTCATGAAAATGCAATTTTTACAAAAATCAGATCCCAAACCCGGTTCTGAGAAAACCCACTGGGGACGACCCTAGGGACCTGACGGACGCACCCTAGAAGTTTTGGAGCCCTCTGACTACGTTTCTTGGAGTTACAGCCACTTTAATAAGAGGCTAAATACAGGCCTTATAACCCTGGTGAAATAGCCCTCACGAAAATGCAATTTTTACAAAAATCGGATGCCAAACCCGGTTCTGAGAAAACCCACTGGGGACGACCCCAGGGACCTGACGGACGCACCCTAGAAGTTTTGGAGCTCTCCGACTACGTTTCTTGGAGTTACAGCCACTTTAATGAGAGGCTAAATACAGGCCTTATAACCCTGGTGAAATAGCCCTCACGAAAATGCAATTTTTACAAAAATCGGATTCCAAACCCGGTTCTGAGAAAACCCACTGGGGACGACCCTAGGGATCTGACGGACGCACCCTAGAAGTTTTGGAGCCCTCCGACTACGTTTCTTGGAGTTACAGCCGCTGTAATGAGAGGCTAAATACAGGCCTTATAACCCTGGTGAAATAGCCCTCACAAAAATGCAATTTTTACAAAAATCGGATCCCAAACCCGGTTGTGAGAAAACCCACTGGGGACGACCCTAGGGACCTGACGGACGCACCCTAGAAGTTTTGGAGACCTCCGACTACGTTTCTTGGAGTTACAGCCACTTTAATGAGAACTCTAAATACAGGCCTTATAACCCTGGTGAAATAGCCCTCATGAAAATGCAATTTTTACAAAAATCAGATCCCAAACCCGGTTCTGAGAAAACCCACTGGGGACGACCCTAGGGACCTGACGGACGCACCCTAGAAGTTTTGGAGCCCTCTGACTACGTTTCTTGGAGTTACAGCCACTTTAATAAGAGGCTAAATACAGGCCTTATAACCCTGGTGAAATAGCCCTCACGAAAATGCAATTTTTACAAAAATCGGATGCCAAACCCGGTTCTGAGAAAACCCACTGGGGACGACCCCAGGGACCTGACGGACGCACCCTAGAAGTTTTGGAGCTCTCCGACTACGTTTCTTGGAGTTACGGCCCCTTTAATGAGAGGCTAAATACAGGCCTTATAACCCTGGTGAAATAGCCCTCACGAAAATGCAATTTTTACAAAAATCGGATTCCAAACCCGGTTCTGAGAAAACCCACTGGGGACGACCCTAGGGATCTGACGGACGCACCCTAGAAGTTTTGGAGCCCTCCGACTACGTTTCTTGGAGTTACAGCCACTTTAATGAGAGGCTAAATACAGGCCATATAACCCTGGTGAAATAGCCCTCACGAAAATGCAATTTTTTCAAAAATCGGATCCCAAACCCGGTTGTGAGGAAACCCACTGGGGACGACCCTAGGGACCTGACGGACGCACCCTAGAAGTTTTGGAGCCCTCCGACTACGTTTCTTGGAGTTACAGCCACTTTAATGAGAGGCTAAATACAGGCCTTATAACCCTGGTGAAATAGCCCTCACAAAAATGCAATTTTTACAAAAATCGGATCCCAAACCCGGTTCTGAGAAAACCCACTGGGGACGACCCCAGGGACCTGACGGACGCACCCTAGAAGTTTTGGAGCTCTCCGACTACGTTTCTTGGAGTTACGGCCCCTTTAATGAGAGGCTAAATACAGGCCTTATAACCCTGGTGAAATAGCCCTCACGAAAATCCAATTTTTACAAAAATCGGATTCCAAACCCGGTTCTGAGAAAACCCACTGGGGACGACCCTAGGGATCTGACGGACGCACCCTAGAAGTTTTGGAGCCCTCCGACTACGTTTCTTGGAGTTAGAGCCACTTTAATGAGAGGCTAAATACAGGCCATATAACCCTGGTGAAATAGCCCTCACGAAAATGCAATTTTTCAAAAATCAGATCCCAAACCCGGTTGTGAGAAAACCCACTGGGGACGACCCTAGGGACCTGACGTACACACCCTAGAAGTTTTGGAGCCCTCCGACTACGTTTCTTGGAGTTACGGCCACTTTAATGAGAGGCTAAATACAGGCCTTATAACCCTGGTGAAATAGCCCTCACGAAAATGCAATTTTTACAAAAATCGGATCCCAAACCCGGTTGTGAGAAAACCTACTGGGGACGACCCTAGGGATCTGACGGACGCACCCTAGAAGTTTTGGAGCCCTCCGACTAAGTTTCTTGGAGTTACAGCCACTTTAATGAGAGGCTAAATACAGGCCTTATAACCCTGGTGAAATAGCCCTCACGAAAATGCAATTTTTACAAAAATCGGATCCCAAACCCGGTTGTGAGAAAACCTACTGGGGACGACCCTAGGGATCTGACGGACGCACCCTAGAAGTTTTGGTGCCCTCCGACTACGTTTCTTGGAGTTACAGCCGCTTTAATGAGAGGCTAAATACAGGCCTTATAACCCTGGTGAAATAGCCCTCACGAAAATGCAATTTTTACAAAAATCGGATCCCAAACCCGGTTGTGAGAAAACCCACTGGGGACGACCCTAGGGACCTGACGGACGCACCCTTGAAGTTTTGGAGCCCTCCGACTACGTTTCTTGGAGTTACAGCCACTTTAATGAGAGGCTAAATACAGGCCTTATAACCCTGGTGAAATAGCCCTCACGAAAATGCAATTTTTACAAAAATCGGATCCCAAACCCGGTTCTGAGAAATCCCACTGGGGACGACCCCAGGGACCTGACGGACGAACCCTAGAAGTTTTGGAGCCCTCCGACTACGTTTCTTGGAGTTACAGCCACTTTAATGAGAGGCTAAATACAGGCCTTATAACCCTGGTGAAAAAGCCCTCACGAAAATGCAATTTTTACAAAAATCGGATCCCAAACCCGGTTCTGAGAAAACCCACTGGGGACGACCCTAGGGACCTGACGGACGCACCCTAGAAGTTTTGGAACCCTCTGACTACGTTTCTTGGAGTTACAGCCACTTTAATGAGAGGCTAAATACAGGCCATATAACCCTGGTGAAATAGCCCTCACAAAAATGCAATTTTTTCAAAAATCGGATCCCAAACCCGGTTGTGAGAAAACCCACTGGGGACGACCCTAGGGACCTGACGGACGCACCCTAGAAGTTTTGGAGCCCTCCGACTACGTTTCTTGGAGTTACAGCCACTTTAATGAGAGGCTAAATACAGGCCTTATAACCCTGGTGAAAAAGCCCTCACGAAAATGCAATTTTTACAAAAATCGGATCCCAAACCCGGTTCTGAGAAAACCCACTGGGGACGACCCTAGGGACCTGACTGACGCACCCTAGAAGTTTTGGAACCCTCTGACTACGTTTCTTGGAGTTACAGCCACTTTAATGAGAGGCTAAATACAGGCCATATAACCCTGGTGAAATAGCCCTCACAAAAATGCAATTTTTTCAAGTATCGGATCCCAAACCCGGTTGTGAGAAAACCCACTGGGGACGACCCTAGGGACCTGACGGACGCACCCTAGAAGTTTTGGAGCCCTCCGACTACGTTTCTTGGAGTTACAGCCACTTTAATGAGAGGCTAAATACAGGCCTTATAACCCTGGTGAAATAGCCCTCACGAAAATGCAATTTTTACAAAAATCGGATCCCAAACCCGGTTGTGAGAAAACCCACTGGGGACGACCCTAGGGACCTGACGGATGCACCCTAGAAGTTTTGGAGCCCTCCGACTACGTTTCTTGGAGTTACAGCCACTTTAATGAGAGGCTAAATACAGGCCTTATAACCCTGGTGAAATAGCCCTCACGAAAATGCAATTTTTACAAAAATCGGATCCCAAACCCGGTTCTGAGAAATCCCACTGGGGACGACCCCAGGGACCTGACGGACGAACCCTAGAAGTTTTGGAGCCCTCTGACTACGTTTCTTGGAGTTACAGCCACTTTAATGAGAGGCTAAATACAGGCCTTATAACCCTGGTGAAAAAGCCCTCACGAAAATGCAATTTTTACAAAAATCGGATCCCAAACCCGGTTCTGAGAAAACCCACTGGGGACGACCCTAGGGACCTGACTGACGCACCCTAGAAGTTTTGGAGCCCTCTGACTATGTTTCTTGGAGTTACAGCCACTTTAATGAGAGGCTAAATACAGGCCATATAACCCTGGTGAAATAGCCCTCACAAAAATGCAATTTTTTCAAAAATCGGATCCCAAACCCGGTTGTGAGAAAACCCACTGGGGACGACCCTAGGGACCTGACGGACGCACCCTAGAAGTTTTGGAGCCCTCCGACTACGTTTCTTGGAGTTACAGCCACTTTAATGAGAGGCTAAATACAGGCCTTATAACCCTGGTGAAATAGCCCTCACGAAAATGCAATTTTTACAAAAATCGGATCCCAAACCCGGTTCTGAGAAATCCCACTGGGGACGACCCCAGGGACCTGACGGACGCACCCTAGAAGTTTTGGAGCCCTCTGACTACGTTTCTTGGAGTTACAGCCACTTTAATGAGAGGCTAAATACAGGCCTTATAACCCTGGTGAAAAAGCCCTCACGAAAATGCAATTTTTACAAAAATCGGATCCCAAACCCGGTTCTGAGAAAACCCACTGGGGACGACCCTAGGGACCTGACTGACGCACCCTAGAAGTTTTGGAACCCTCTGACTACGTTTCTTGGAGTTACAGCCACTTTAATGAGAGGCTAAATACAGGCCATATAACCCTGGTGAAATAGCCCTCACAAAAATGCAATTTTTTCAAAAATCGGATCCCAAACCCGGTTGTGAGAAAACCCACTGGGGACGACCCTAGGGACCTGACGGACGCACCCTAGAAGTTTTGGAGCCCTCCGACTACGTTTCTTGGAGTTACAGCCACTTTAATGAGAGGCGAAATACAGGCCTTATAACCCTGGTGAAATAGCCCTCACGAAAATGCAATTTTTACAAAAATTGGATCCAAAACCCGGTTCTGAGAAAACCCACTGGGGACGACCCCAGGGACCTGACGGACGAACCCTAGAAGTTTTGGAGCCCTCTGACTACGTTTCTTGGAGTTACAGCCACTTTAATGAGAGGCTAAATACAGGCCTTATAACCCTGGTGAAAAAGCCCTCACGAAAATGCAATTTTTACAAAAAT
The DNA here is from genome assembly GCF_033239565.1 of Halichoeres trimaculatus. NCBI lineage: Eukaryota > Metazoa > Chordata > Actinopteri > Labriformes > Labridae > Halichoeres > Halichoeres trimaculatus. Next base: position 31,565,257 of record NW_027437184.1, read on the forward strand.
CGGATCCCAAACCCGGTTCTGAGAAAACCCACTGGGGACGACCCTAGGGACCTGACGGACGCACCCTAGAAGTTTTGGAGCCCTCCGACTACGTTTCTTGGAGTTACAGCCACTTTAATGAGAGGCTAAATACAGGCCTTATAACCCTGGTGAAATAGCCCTCACAAAAATGCAATTTTTTCAAAAATCGGATCCCAAACCCGGTTGTGAGAAAACCCACTGGGGACGACCCCAGGGACCTGACGGACGCACCCTAGAAGTTTTGGATTCCTCTGACTACGTTTCTTGGAGTTACAGCCACTTTAATGAGAGGCTAAATACAGGCCTTATAGCCCTGGTGAAATAGCCCTCACAAAAATGCAATTTTTACAAAAATCGGATCCCAAACCCGGTTCTGAGAAAACCCACTGGGGACGACCCCAGGGACCTGACGGACGCACCCTAGAAGTTTTGGAGCCCTCCGACTACGTTTCTTGGAGTTACGGCCCCTTTAATGAGAGGCTAAATACAGGCCTTATAACCCTGGTGAAATAGCCCTCACGAAAATGCAATTTTTACAAAAATCGGACCCCAAACCCGGTTCTGAGACAACCCACTGGGGACGACCCTAGGGACCTGACGGACGCACCCTAGAAGTTTTGGAGCCCTCTGACTACGTTTCTTGGAGTTACAGCCACTTTAATGAGAGGCTAAATACAGGCCTTATAACCCTGGTGAAATAGCCCTCACAAAAATGCAATTTTTACAAAAATCGGATCCCAAACCCGGTTCTGAGAAAACCCACTGGGGACGACCCCAGGGACCTGACGGGCGCACCCTAGAAGTTTTGGATTCCTCTGACTACGTTTCTTGGAGTTACGGCCCCTTTAATGAGAGGCTAAATACAGGCCTTATAACCCTGGTGAAATAGCCCTCACGAAAATGCAATTTTTACAAAAATCGGATCCCAAACCCGGTTGTGAGAAAACCTACTGGGGACGACCCTAGGGACCTGACGGACGCACCCTAGAAGTTTTGGAGCCCTCCGACTACGTTTCTTGGAGTTACAGCCGCTTTAATGAGAGGCTAAATACAGGCCTTATAACCCTGGTGAAATAGCCCTCACAAAAATGCAATTTTTACAAAAATCGGATCCCAAACCCGGTTCTGAGAAAACCCACTGGGGACGACCCTAGGGACCTGACGGACGCACCCTAGAAGTTTTGGAGCCCTCCGACTACGTTTCTTGGAGTTACAGCCACTTTAATGAGAGGCGAAATACAGGCCTTATAACCCTGGTGAAATAGCCCTCACAAAAATGCAATTTTTACAAAAATCGGACCCCATACCCGGTTCTGAGAAAACCCACTGGGGACGACCCTAGGGACCTGACGGACGCACCCTAGAAGTTTTGGATTCCTCTGACTACGTTTCTTGGAGTTACGGCCACTTTAATGAGAGGCTAAATACAGGCCTTATAGCCCTGGTGAAATAGCCCTCACAAAAATGCAATTTTTACAAAAATCGGATCCCAAACCCGGTTCTGAGAAAACCCACTGGGGACGACCCCAGGGACCTGACGGACGCACCCTAGAAGTTTTGGAGCTCTCTGACTACATTTCTTGGAGTTACGGCCCCTTTAATGAGAGGCTAAATACAGGCCTTATTACCCTGGTGAAATAGCCCTCACAAAAATGCAATTTTTAGAAAAATCGGACCCCAAACCCGGTTCTGAGAAAACCCACTGGGGACGACCCCAGGGACCTGACGGACGCACCCTAGAAGTTTTGGAGCCCTCCGACTACGTTTCTTGGAGTTACGGCCCCTTTAATGAGAGGCTAAATACAGGCCTTATAACCCTGGTGAAATAGCCCTCACAAAAATGCAATTTTTACAAAAATCGGACCCCAAACCCGGGTCTGAGAAAACCCACTGGGGACAACCCTAGGGACCTGACGGACGCACCCTAGAAGTTTTGGAGCCCTCTGACTACGTTTCTTGGAGTTACAGCCACTTTAATGAGAGGCTAAATACAAGCCTTATAACCCTGGTGAAATAGCCCTCACGAAAATGCAATTTTTACAAAAATCGGATCCCAAACCCGGTTCTGAGAAATCCCACTGGGGACGACCCCAGGGACCTGACGGACGCACCCTAGAAGTTTTGGAACCCTCTGACTAAGTTTCTTGGAGTTACAGCCACTTTAATGAGAGGCTAAATACAGGCCTTATAACCCTGGTGAAATAGCCCTCACGAAAATGCAATTTTTACAAAAATCGGATCCCAAACCCGGTTCTGAGAAAACCCACTGGGGACGACCCTAGGGACCTGACGGACGCACCCTAGAAGTTTTGGAGCCCTCCGACTACGTTTCTTGGAGTTACAGCCACTTTAATGAGAGGCTAAATACAGGCCATATAACCCTGGTGAAATAGCCCTCACAAAAATGCAATTTTTTCAAAAATCGGATCCCAAACCCGGTTCTGAGAAAACCCACTGGGGACGACCCCAGGGACCTGACGGACGCACCCTAGAAGTTTTGGAACCCTCTGACTACGTTTCTTGGAGTTACAGCCACTTTAATGAGAGGCTAAATACAGGCCTTATAACCCTGGTGAAATAGCCCTCACGAAAATGCAATTTTTACAAAAATCGGATCCCAAACCCGGTTCTGAGAAAACCCACTGGGGACGACCCTAGGGACCTGACGGACGGACCCTAGAAGTTTTGGAGCCCTCTAACTAAGTTTCTTGGAGTTACAGCCACTTTAATGAGAGGCTAAATACAGGCCATATAACCCTGGTGAAATAGCCCTCACAAAAATGCAATTTTTACAAAAATAGGATCCCAAACCCGGTTCTGAGAAAACCCACTGGGGACGACCCTAGGGACCTGACGGACGCACCCTAGAAGTTTTGGAGCCCTCCAAATACGTTTCTTGGAGTTACAGCCACTTTAATGAGAGGCTAAATACAGGCCTTATAACCCTGGTGAAATAGCCCTCACAAAAATGCAATTTTTACAAAAATCGGACCCCAAACCCGGTTCTGAGAAAACCCACTGGGGACGACCCTAGGGACCTGACGGACGCACCCTAGAAGTTTTGGAGCCCTCCGACTACGTTTCTTGGAGTTACAGCCACTTTAATGAGAGGCTAAATACAGGCCTTATAACCCTGGTGAAATAGCCCTCACAAAAATGCAATTTTTACAAAAATCGGACCCCAAACCCGGTTCTGAGAAAACCCACTGGGGACGACCCCAGGGACCTGACGGACGCACCCTAGAAGTTTTGGAGCCCTCCGACTACGTTTCTTGGAGTTACAGCCACTTTAATGAGAGGCTAAATACAGGCCTTATAACCCTGGTGAAATAGCCCTCACAAAAATGCAATTTTTACAAAAATCGGATCCCAAACCCGGTTCTGAGAAAACCCACTGGGGACGACCCCAGGGACCTGACGGACGCACCCTAGAAGTTTTGGAACCCTCTGACTACGTTTCTTGGAGTTACAGCCACTTTAATGAGAGGCTAAATACAGGCCTTATAACCCTGGTGAAATAGCCCTCACGAAAATGCAATTTTTACAAAAATCGGATCCCAAACCCGGTTCTGAGAAAACCCACTGGGGACGACCCTAGGGACCTGACGGATGCACCCTAGAAGTTTTGGAGCCCTCTGACTACGTTTCTTGGAGTTACAGCCACTTTAATGAGAGGCTAAATACAGGCCATATAACCCTGGTGAAATAGCCCTCACGAAAATGCAATTTTTACAAAAATCGAATCCCAAACCCGGTTCTGAGAAAACCCACTGGGGACGACCCTAGGGACCTGACGGACGCACCCTAGAAGTTTTGGAGCCCTCCGACTACGTTTCTTGGAGTTACAGCCACTTTAATGAGAGGCTAAATACAGGCCATATAACCCTGGTGAAATAGCCCTCACAAAAATGCAATTTTTACAAAAATCGGATCCCAAACCCGGTTCTGAGAAAACCCACTGGGGACGACCCTAGGGACCTGACGGATGCACCCTAGAAGTTTTGGAGCCCTCCGACTACGTTTCTTGGAGTTATAGCCACTTTAATGAGAGGCTAAATACAGGCCTTATAACCCTGGTGAAATAGCCCTCACGAAAATGCAATTTTTTCAAAAATCGGATCCCAAACCCGGTTGTGAGAAAACCCACTGGGGACGACCCTAGGGACCTGACGGACGCACCCTAGAAGTTTTGGAGCCCTCTGACTACGTTTCTTGGAGTTACAGCCACTTTAATGAGAGGCTAAATACAGGCCTTATAACCCTGGTGAAATAGCCCTCACAAAAATGCAATTTTTACATAAATCAGAGCCCAAACCCGGTTCTGAGAAAACCCACTGGGGACGACCCCAGGGACCTGACGGACGCACCCTAGAAGTTTTGGAGCTCTCTGACTACGTTTCTTGGAGTTACGGCCCCTTTAATGAGAGGCTTAATACAGGCCTTATAACCCTGGTGAAATAGCCCTCACGAAAATGCAATTTTTACAAAAATCGGATCCCAAACCCGGTTGTGAGAAAACCTACTGGGGACGACCCTAGGGACCTGACGGACGCACCCTAGAAGTTTTGGAGCCCTCCGACTACGTTTCTTGGAGTTACAGCCGCTTTAATGAGAGGCTAAATACAGGCCTTATAACCCTGGTGAAATAGCCCTCACAAAAATGCAATTTTTACAAAAATCGGATCCCAAACCCGGTTCTGAGAAAACCCACTGGGGACGACCCTAGGGACCTGACGGACGCACCCTAGAAGTTTTGGAGCCCTCCGACTACGTTTCTTGGAGTTACAGCCGCTTTAATGAGAGGCTAAATACAGGCCTTATAACCCTGGTGAAATAGCCCTCACAAAAATGCAATTTTTACAAAAATCGGATCCCAAACCCGGTTCTGAGAAAACCCACTGGGGAGACCCCAGGGACCTGACGGACGCACCCTAGAAGTTTTGGAACCCTCTGACTACGTTTCTTGGAGTTACAGCCACTTTAATGAGAGGCTAAATACAGGCCTTATAACCCTGGTGAAATAGCCCTCACGAAAATGCAATTTTTACAAAAATCGGATCCCAAACCCGGTTCTGAGAAAACCCACTGGGGACGACCCTAGGGACCTGACGGACGCACGCTAGAAGTTTTGGAGCCCTCTGACTACGTTTCTTGGAGTTACGGCCCCTTTAATGAGAGGCTAAATACAGGCCTTATAACCCTGGTGAAATAGCCCTCACAAAAATGCAATTTTTACAAAAATCAGATCCCAAACCCCGTTGTGAGAAAACCGACTGGGGACGACCCCAGAGACCTGACGGACGCACCCTAGAAGTTTTGGAGCCCTCCGACTACATTTCTTGGAGTTACGGCCCCTTTAATGAGAGGCTAAATACAGGCCTTATAACCCTGGTAAAATAGCCCTCATGAAAATGCAATTTTTACAAAAATCGGATCCCAAACCCGGTTGTGAGAAAACGTACTGGGGACGACCCTAGGGACCTGACGGACGCACCCTAGAAGTTTTGGAGCCCTCCGACTACGTTTCTTGGAGTTACAGCCGCTTTAATGAGAGGCTAAATACAGGCCTTATATCCCTGGTGAAATAGCCCTCACAAAAATGCAATTTTTACAAAAATCGGATCCCAAACCCGGTTCTGAGAAAACCCACTCGGGATGACCCTAGGGACCTAACGGACGCACCCTAGAAGTTCTGGAGCCCTCCGACTACGTTTCTTGGAGTTACAGCCCCTTTATTGAGAGGCTAAATACAGGCCTTATAACCCTGGTGAAATAGCCCTCACGAAAATGCAATTTTTACAAAAATCGGATCCCAAACCCGGTTCTGAGAAAACCCACTGGGGACGACCCCAGGGACCTGACGGACGAACCCTAGAAGTTTTGGAGCCCTCTGACTACGTTTCTTGGAGTTACGGCCCCTTTAATGAGAGGCTAAATACAGGCCATATAACCCTGGTGAAATAGCCCTCACGAAAATGCAATTTTTACAAAAATCGGATCCCAAACCCGGTTCTGAGAAAACCCACTGGGAACGACCCCAGGGACCTGACGGACGCACCCTAGAAGTTTTGGAGCTCTCTGACTACGTTTCTTGGAGTTACGGCCCCTTTAATGAGAGGCTAAATACAGGCCTTATAACCCTGGTGAAATAGCCCTCACAAAAATGCAATTTTTACAAAAATCGGATCCCAAACCCGGTTCTGAGAAAACCCACTGGGGACGACCCTAGGGATCTGACGGACGCACCCTAGAAGTTTTGGAGCCCTCCGACTACGTTTCTTTGAGTTACAGCCACTTTAATGAGAGGCTAAATACAGGCCATGTAACCCTGGTGAAATAGCCCTCACAAAAATGCAATTTTTACAAAAATCGGATGCCAAACCCGGTTCTGAGAAAACCCACTGGGGACGACCCCAGTGACCTGACGGACGCACCCTAGAAGTTTTGGAGCCCTCTGACTACGTTTCTTGGAGTTACGGCCCCTTTAATGAGAGGCTAAATACAGGCCTTATAACCCTGGTGAAATAGCCCTCACGAAAATGCAATTTTTACAAAAATCGGATCCCAAACCTGGTTCTGAGAAAACCCACTGGGGACGACCCTAGGGATCTGACGGACGCACCCTAGAAGTTTTGGAGCCCTCTGACTACGTTTCTTGGAGTTACAGCCACTTTAATGAGAGGCTAAATACAGGCCTTATAACCCTGGTGAAATAGCCCTCATGAATATGCAATTTTTACAAAAATCGGATCCCAAACCCGGTTCTGAGAAAACCCACTGGGGACGACCCTAGGGACCTGACGGACGCACCCTAGAAGTTTTGGAGCCCTCTGACTACGTTTCTTGGAGTTACAGCCACTTTAATGAGAGGCTAAATACAGGCCTTATAACCCTGGTGAAATAGCCCTCACGAAAATGCAATTTTTACAAAAATCGGATGCCAAACCCGGTTCTGAGAAAACCCACTGGGGACGACCCCAGGGACCTGACGGACGCACCCTAGAAGTTTTGGAGCTCTCCGACTACGTTTCTTGGAGTTACGGCCCCTTTAATGAGAGGCTAAATACAGGCCATATAACCCTGGTGAAATAGCCCTCACGAAAATCCAATTTTTACAAAAATCGGATTCCAAACCCGGTTCTGAGAAAACCCACTGGGGACGACCCCAGGGATCTGACGGACGCACCCTAGAAGTTTTGGAGCCCTCCGACTACGTTTCTTGGAGTTACAGCCACTTTAATGAGAGGCTAAATACAGGCCTTATATCCCTGGTGAAATAGCCCTCACGAAAATGCAATTTTTTCAAAAATCGGATCCCAAACCAGGTTCTGAGAAAACCCACTGGGGACGACCCTAGGGACCTGACGGACGCACCCTAGAAGTTTTGGAGCCCTCCGACTACGTTTCTTGGAGTTACAGCCACTTTAATGAGAGGCTAAATACAGGCCTTATAACCCTGGTGAAATAGCCCTCACAAAAATGCAATTTTTACAAAAATCGGATCCCAAACCTGGTTCTGAGAAAACCCACTGGGGACGACCCTAGGGACCTGACGGACGCACCCTAGAAGTTTTGGAGCCCTCTGACTACGTTTCTTGGAGTTACAGCCACTTTAATGAGAGGCTAAATACAGGCCTTATAACCCTGGTGAAATAGCCCTCACGAAAATGCAATTTTTACAAAAATCGGACCCCAAACCCGGTTCTGAGAAAACCTACTGGGGACGACCCAAGGGACCTGACGGACGCACCCTAGAAGTTTTGGAGCCCTCCGACTACGTTTCTTGGAGTTACAGCCACTTTAATGAGAGGCTAAATACAGGCCTTATAACCCTGGTGAAATAGCCCTCACAAAAATGCAATTTTTACAAAATTCGGACCCCAAACCCGGTTCTGAGAAAACCCACTGGGGACGACCCTAGGGACCTGACGGACGCACCCTAGAAGTTTTGGAGCCCTCTGACTACGTTTCTTGGAGTTACAGCCACTTAAATGAGAGGCTAAATACAGGCCTTATAACCCTGGTGAAATAGCCCTCACGAAAATGCAATTTTTACAAAAATCGGATCCCAAACCCGGTTCTGAGAAAACCCACTGGGGACGACCCTAGGGACCTGACGGACGCACCCTAGAAGTTTTGGAACCCTCTGACTACGTTTCTTGGAGTTACAGCCACTTTAATGAGAGGCTAAATACAGGCCTTATAACCCTGGTGAAATAGCCCTCACAAAAATGCAATTTTTACAAAAATCGGATCCCAAACCCGGTTCTGAGAAAACCCACTGGGGACGACCCTAGGGACCTGACGGACGCACCCTAGAAGTTTTGGAGCCCTCTAACTAAGTTTCTTGGAGTTACAGCCACTTAAATGAGAGGCTAAATACAGGCCATATAACCCTGGTGAAATAGCCCTCACAAAAATGCAATTTTTACAAAAATAGGATCCCAAACCCGGTTCTGAGAAAACCCACTGGGGACGACCCTAGGGACCTGACGGACGCACCCTAGAAGTTTTGGAGCCCTCCAACTACGTTTCTTGGAGTTACAGCCACTTTAATGAGAGGCTAAATACAGGCCTTATAACCCTGGTGAAATAGCCCTCACGAAAATGCAATTTTTACAAAAATCGGATCCCAAACCCGGTTCTGAGAAAACCCACTGGGGACGACCCCAGGGACCTGACGGACGCACCTTAGAAGTTTTGGAGCCCTCCGACTACGTTTCTTGGAGTTACAGCCACTTTAATGAGAGGCTAAATACAGGCCTTATAACCCTGGTGAAATAGCCCTCACAAAAATGCAATTTTTACAAAAATCGGACCCCAAACCCGGTTCTGAGAAAACCCACTGGGGACGACCCCAGGGACCTGACGGACGCACCCTAGAAGTTTTGGAGCCCTCTCACTACGTTTCTTGGAGTTACAGCCACTTTAATGAGAGGCTAAATACAGGCCATATAACCCTGGTGAAATAGCCCTCATGAAAATGCAATTTTTACAAAAATCAGATCCCAAACCCGGTTCTGAGAAAACCCACTGGGGACGACCCTAGGGACCTGACGGACGCACCCTAGAAGTTTTGGAACCCTCTGACTACGTTTCTTGGAGTTACAGCCACTTTAATGAGAGGCTAAATACAGGCCTTATAACCCTGGTGAAATAGCCCTCACAAAAATGCAATTTTTACAAAAATCGGATCCCAAACCCGGTTCTGAGAAAACCCACTGGGGACGACCCTAGGGACCTGACGGACGCACCCTAGAAGTTTTGGAGCCCTCTAACTAAGTTTCTTGGAGTTACAGCCACTTAAATGAGAGGCTAAATACAGGCCATATAACCCTGGTGAAATAGCCCTCACAAAAATGCAATTTTTACAAAAATAGGATCCCAAACCCGGTTTCTGAGAAAACCCACTGGGGACGACCCTAGGGACCTGACGGACGCACCCTAGAAGTTTTGGAGCCCTCCAACTACGTTTCTTGGAGTTACAGCCACTTTAATGAGAGGCTAAATACAGGCCTTATAACCCTGGTGAAATAGCCCTCACGAAAATGCAATTTTTACAAAAATCGGATCCCAAACCCGGTTCTGAGAAAACCCACTGGGGACGACCCCAGGGACCTGACGGACGCACCTTAGAAGTTTTGGAGCCCTCCGACTACGTTTCTTGGAGTTACAGCCACTTTAATGAGAGGCTAAATACAGGCCTTATAACCCTGGTGAAATAGCCCTCACGAAAATGCAATTTTTACAAAAATCGGATCCCAAACCTGGTTCTGAGAAAACCCACTGGGGACGACCCTAGGGATCTGACGGACGCACCCTAGAAGTTTTGGAGCCCTCCGACTACGTTTCTTGGAGTTACAGCCACTTTAATGAGAGGCTAAATACAGGCCATATAACCCTGGTGAAATAGCCCTCACGAAAATGCAATTTTTTCAAAAATCGGATCCCAAACCCGGTTGTGAGAAAACCCACTGGGGACGACCCTAGGGACCTGACGGACGCACCCTAGAAGTTTTGGAGCCCTCCGACTACGTTTCTTGGAGTTACAGCCACTTTAATGAGAGGCTAAATACAGGCCTTATAACCCTGGTGAAATAGCCCTCACGAAAATGCAATTTTTACAAAAATCGGATGCCAAACCCGGTACTGAGAAAACCCACTGGGGACGACCCCAGGGACCTGACGGACGGACCCTAGAAGTTTTGGAGCTCTCCGACTACGTTTCTTGGAGTTACGGCCCCTTTAATGAGAGGCTAAATACAGGCCTTATAACCCTGGTGAAATAGCCCTCACGAAAATCCAATTTTTACAAAAATCGGATTCCAAACCCGGTTCTGAGAAAACCCACTGGGGACGACCCTAGGGATCTGACGGACGCACCCTAGAAGTTTTGGAGCCCTCCGACTACGTTTCTTGGAGTTACAGCCACTTTAATGAGAGGCTAAATACAGGCCTTATAACCCTGGTGAAATAGCCCTCACGAAAATGCAATTTTTACAAAAATCAGATCCCAAACCCGGTTCTGAGAAAGCCTACTGGGGACGACCCTAGGGACCTGACGGACGCACCCTAGAAGTTTTGGAGCCCTCCGACTACGTTTCTTGGAGTTACGGCCCCTTTAATGAGAGGCTAAATACAGGCCATATAACCCTGGTGAAATAGCCCTCACAAAAATGCAATTTTTACAAAAATCGGACCCCAAACCCGGTTCTGAGAAAACCCACTGGGGACGACCCTAGGGACCTGACGGACGCACCCTAGAAGTTTTGGAGCCCTCTGACTACGTTTCTTGGAGTTACAGCCACTTTAATGAGAGGCTAAATACAGGCCTTATAACCCTGGTGAAATAGCCCTCACAAAAATGCAATTTTTACAAAAATCGGATCCCAAACCCGGTTCTGAGAAAACCCACTGGGGACGACCCCAGGGACCTGACGGACGCACCCTAGAAGTTTTGGAACCCTCTGACTAAATTTCTTGGAGTTACAGCCACTTTAATGAGAGGCTAAATACAGGCCTTATAACCCTGGTGAAATAGCCCTCACGAAAATGCAATTTTTACAAAAATCGGATCCCAAACCCGGTTCTGAGAAAACCCACTGGGGACGACCCTAGGGACCTGACGGATGCACCCTAGAAGTTTTGGAGCCCTCTGACTACGTTTCTTGGAGTTACAGCCACTTTAATGAGAGGCTAAATACAGGCCATATAACCCTGGTGAAATAGCCCTCACGAAAATGCAATTTTTTCAAAAATCGGATCCCAAACCCGGTTGTGAGAAAACCCACTGGGGACGACCCTAGGGACCTGACGGACGCACCCTAGAAGTTTTGGAGCCCTCCGACTACGTTTCTTGGAGTTACAGCCACTTTAATGAGAGGCTAAATACAGGCCTTATAACCCTGGTGAAATAGCCCTCACGAAAATGCAATTTTTTCAAAAATCGGATCCCAAACCCGGTTGTGAGAAAACCCACTGGGGACAACCCTAGGGACCTGACGGACGCACCCTAGAAGTTTTGGAGCCCTCTGACTACGTTTCTTGGAGTTACAGCCACTTTAATGAGAGGCTAAATACAGGCCTTATAACCCTGGTGAAATAGCCCTCACGAAAATGCAATTTTTACAAAAATCGGATGCCAAACCCGGTACTGAGAAAACCCACTGGGGACGACCCCAGGGACCTGACGGACGGACCCTAGAAGTTTTGGAGCTCTCGGACTACGTTTCTTGGAGTTACGGCCCCTTTAATGAGAGGCTAAATACAGGCCTTATAACCCTGGTGAAATAGCCCTCACGAAAATCCAATTTTTACAAAAATCGGATTCCAAACCCGGTTCTGAGAAAACCCACTGGGGACGACCCTAGGGATCTGACGGACGCACCCTAGAAGTTTTGGAGCCCTTCGACTACGTTTCTTGGAGTTACAGCCACTTTAATGAGAGGCTAAATACAGGCCTTATAACCCTGGTGAAATAGCCCTCACGAAAATGCAATTTTTACAAAAATCAGATCCCAAACCCGGTTCTGAGAAAGCCTACTGGGGACGACCCTAGGGACCTGACGGACGCACCCTAGAAGTTTTGGAGCCCTCCGACTACGTTTCTTGGAGTTACGGCCCCTTTAATGAGAGGCTAAATACAGGCCATATAACCCTGGTGAAATAGCCCTCACAAAAATGCAATTTTTACAAAAATCAGATCCCAAACCCGGTTGTGAGAAAACCCACTGGGGACGACCCCAGGGACCTGACGGACGCACCCTAGAAGTTTTGGAACCCTCTGACTAAATTTCTTGGAGTTACAGCCACTTTAATGAGAGGCTAAATACAGGCCTTATAACCCTGGTGAAATAGCCCTCACAAAAATGCAATTTTTACAAAAATCAGATCCCAAACACGGTTCTGAGAAAACCCACTGGGGACGACCCTAGGGACCTGACGGATGCACCCTAGAAGTTTTGGAGCCCTCTGACTACGTTTCTTGGAGTTACAGCCACTTTAATGAGAGGCTAAATACAGGCCATATAACCCTGGTGAAATAGCCCTCACGAAAATGCAATTTTTTCAAAAATCGGATCCCAAACCCGGTTGTGAGAAAACCCACTGGGGACGACCCTAGGGACCTGACGGACGCACCCTAGAAGTTTTGGAGCCCTCCGACTACGTTTCTTGGAGTTACAGCCACTTTAATGAGAGGCTAAATACAGGCCTTATAACCCTGGTGAAATAGCCCTCACAAAAATGCAATTTTTACAAAAATCGGATCCCAAACCCGGTTCTGAGAAAACCCACTGGGGACCACCCTAGGGACCTGACGGACGCACCCTAGAAGTTTTGGAGCCCTCTGACTACGTTTCTTGGAGTTACAGCCACTTAAATGAGAGGCTAAATACAGGCCATATAACCCTGGTGAAACATCCCTCACGAAAATGCAATTTTTACAAAACTCGGATCCCAAACCCGGTTGTGAGAAAACCCACTGGGGACGACCCCAAGGACCTGACGGACGAACCCTAGAAGTTTTGGAGCCCTCCGACTACGTTTCTTGGAGTTACAGCCACTTTAATGGGAGGCTAAATACAGGCCTTATAACCCTGGTGAAATAGCCCTCACGAAAATGCAATTTTTACAAAAATCGGATCCCAAACCCGGTTCTGAGAAAACCCACTGGGGACGACCCCAGGGACCTGACGGACGAACCCTAGAAGTTTTGGAGCCCTCTGACTACGTTTCTTGGAGTTACGGCCCCTTTAATGAGAGGCTCAATACAGGCCTTATAACCCTGGTGAAATAGCCCTCACGAAAATGCAATTTTTACAAAAATCCGACCCCAAACCCGGTTCTGAGAAAACCCACTGGGGACAACCCTAGGGACCTGACGGACGCACCCTAGAAGTTTTGGAGCCCTTTGACTACGTTTCTTGGAGTTACAGCCCCTTTAATGAGAGGCTAAATACAGGCCTTATAACCCTGGTGAAATAGCCCTCACGAAAATGCAATTTTTACAAAAATCGGACCCCAAACCCGGTTCTGAGAATACCTACTGGGGACGACCCTAGGGACCTGACGGACGCACCCTAGAAGTTTTGGAGCCCTCTGACTACGTTTCTTGGAGTAACAGCCACTTAAATGAGAGGCTAAATACAGGCCTTATAACCCTGGTGAAATAGCCCTCACAAAAATGCAATTTTTACAAAAATCGGATCCCAAACCCGGTTCTGAGAAAACCCACTGGGGACGACCCCAGGGATCTGACGGACGCACCCTAGAAGTTTTGGCGCCCTCCGACTACGTTTCTTGGAGTTACAGCCACTTTAATGAGAGGCTATATACAGGCCTTATAACCCTGGTGAAATAGCCCTCATGAAAATGCAATTTTTACAAAAATCGGACCCCAAACCCGGTTCTGAGAAAACCTACTGGGGACGACCCTAGGGACCTGACGGACGCACCCTAGAAGTTTTGGAGCCCTCCGACTACGTTTCTTGGAGTTACAGCCACTTAAATGAGAGGCTAAATACAGGCCTTATAACCCTGGTGAAAAGCCCTCAGGAAAATGCAATTTTTACAAAAAACAGACCCCAAACCCGGTTCTGAGAAAACCCACTGGGGACGACCCCAGGGACCTGACGGACGCACCCTAGAAGTTTTGGAGCTCTCTGACTACGTTTCTTGGAGGTACAGCCACTTTAATAAGAGGCTAAATACTGGCCTTATAACCCTGGTGAAATAGCCCTCACGAAAATGCAATTTTTACAAAAATCGGATCCCAAACCCGGTTCTGAGAAAACCCACTGGGGACGACCCTAGGGACCTGACGGACGCACCCTAGAAGTTTTGGAGCCCTCTGACTACGTTTCTTGGAGTTACAGCCACTTTAATGAGAGGCTAAATACAGGCCACATAACCCTGGTGAAACATCCCTCACGAAAATGCAATTTTTACAAAAATCGGATCCCAAACCCGGTTCTGAGAAAACCCACTGGGGACGACCCTAGGGACCTGACGGACGCACCCTAGAAGTTTTGGAGCCCTCTGACTACGTTTCTTGGAGTTACAGCCACTTTAATGAGAGGCTAAATACAGGCCATATAACCCTGGTGAAATAGCCCTCACAAAAATGCAATTTTTACAAAAATAGGATCCCAAACCCGGTTCTGAGAAAACCCACTGGGGACGACCCTAGGGACCTGACGGACGCACCCTAGAAGTTTTGGAGCCCTCCGACTACGTTTCTTGGAGTTACGGCCCCTTTAATGAGAGGCTAAATACAGGCCTTATAACCCTGGTGAAATAGCCCTCACAAAAATGCAATTTTTACAAAAATCAGATCCCAAACCCGGTTCTGAGAAAACCCACTGGGGACGACCCCAGGGACCTGACGGACGCACCCTAGAAGTTTTGGAGCCCTCTCACTACGTTTCTTGGAGTTACGGCCCCTTTAATGAGAGGCTAAATACAGGCCTTATAACCCTGGTGAAATAGCCCTCACAAAAATGCAATTTTTACAAAAATCAGATCCCAAACCCGGTTGTGAGAAAACCCACTGGGGACGACCCCAGAGAACTGACGGACGCACCCTAGAAGTTTTGGAGCCCTCCGACTACGTTTCTTGGAGTTACAGCCGCTTTAATGAGAGGCTAAATACAGGCCATATAACCCTGGTGAAATAGCCCTCATGAAAATGCAATTTTTACAAAAATCGGATCCCAAACCCGGTTGTGAGAAAACCCACTGGGGACGACCCCAGAGACCTGACGGACGCACCCTAGAAGTTTTGGATTCCTCTGACTAAGTTTCTTGGAGTTACAGCCGCTTTAATGAGAGGCTAAATACAGGCCATATAACCCTGGTGAAATAGCCCTCACAAAAATGCAATTTTTACAAAAATCGGATCCCAAACCCCGTTCTGAGAAAACCCACTGGGGACGACCCTAGGGACCTGACGGACGCACCCTACAAGTTTTGGATTCCTCTGACTAAGTTTCTTGGAGTTACAGCCACTTTAATGAGAGGCTAAATACAGGCCTTATAACCCTGGTGAAATAGCCCTCACAAAAATGCAATTTTTACAAAAATCGGACCCCAAACCCGGTTCTGAGAAAACCCACTGGGGACGACCCCAGGGACCTGACGGACGCACCCTAGAAGTTTTGGAGCCCTCCGACTACGTTTCTTGGAGTTACAGCCACTTTAATGAGAGGCTAAATACAGGCCTTATAACCCTGGTGAAATAGCCCTCACAAAAATGCAATTTTTACAAAAATCGGACCCCAAACCCGGTTCTGAGAAAACCCACTGGGGACGACCCCAGGGACCTGACGGACGCACCCTAGAAGTTTTGGAGCCCTCTCACTACGTTTCTTGGAGTTACGGCCCCTTTAATGAGAGGCTAAATACAGGCCTTATAACCCTGGTGAAATAGCCCTCACAAAAATGCAATTTTTACAAAAATCAGATCCCAAACCCGGTTGTGAGAAAACCCACTGGGGACGACCCCAGAGAACTGACGGACGCACCCTAGAAGTTTTGGAGCCCTCCGACTACGTTTCTTGGAGTTACAGCCGCTTTAATGAGAGGCTAAATACAGGCCATATAACCCTGGTGAAATAGCCCTCATGAAAATGCAATTTTTACAAAAATCGGATCCCAAACCCGGTTGTGAGAAAACCTACTGGAGACGACCCTAGGGACCTGACGGACGCACCCTAGAAGTTTTGGAGCCCTCCGACTACGTTTCTTGGAGTTACAGCCACTTTAATGAGAGGCTAAATACAGGCCTTATATCCCTAGTGAAATAGCCCTCACAAAAATGCAATTTTTACAAAAATCGGATCCCAAACCCGGTTCTGAGAAAACCCACTCGGGACGACCCTAGGGACCTGACGGACGCACCCTAGAAGTTCTGGAGCCCTCCGACTACGTTTCTTGGAGTTACAGCCCCTTTATTGAGAGGCTAAATACAGGCCTTATAACCCTGGTGAAATAGCCCTCACGAAAATGCAATTTTTACAAAAATCGGATCCCAAACCCGGTTCTGAGAAAACCCACTGGGGACGACCCCAGGGACCTGACGGACGAACCCTAGAAGTTTTGGAGCCCTCTGACTACGTTTCTTGGAGTTACGGCCCCTTTAATGAGAGGCTAAATACAGGCCATATAACCCTGGTGAAATAGCCCTCACGAAAATGCAATTTTTACAAAAATCGGATTCCAAACCCGGTTCTGAGAAAACCCACTGGGAACGACCCCAGGGACCTGACGGACGCACCCTAGAAGTTTTGGAGCTCTCTGACTACGTTTCTTGGAGTTACGGCCCCTTTAATGAGAGGCTAAATACAGGCCTTATAACCCTGGTGAAATAGCCCTCACAAAAATGCAATTTTTACAAAAATCGGATCCCAAACCCGGTTCTGAGAAAACCCACTGGGGACGACCCTAGGGATCTGACGGACGCACCCTAGAAGTTTTGGAGCCCTCCGACTACGTTTCTTGGAGTTACAGCCACTTTAATGAGAGGCTAAAATACAGGCCTTATAACCCTGGTGAAATAGCCCTCACAAAAATGCAATTTTTACAAAAATCGGATGCCAAACCCGGTTCTGAGAAAACCCACTGGGGACGACCCCAGGGACCTGACGGACGCACCCTAGAAGTATTGGAGCTCTCCGACTACGTTTCTTGGAGTTACGGCCCCTTTAATGAGAGGCTAAATACAGGCCTTATAACCCTGGTGAAATAGCCCTCACGAAAATGCAATTTTTACAAAAATCGGATCCCAAACCCGGTTCTGAGAAAACCCACTGGGGACGACCCTAGGGATCTGACGGACGCACCCTAGAAGTTTTGGAGCCCTCCGACTACGTTTCTTGGAGTTACAGCCGCTTTAATGAGAGGCTAAATACAGGCCATATAACCCTGGTGAAATAGCCCTCACAAAAATGCAATTTTTACAAAAATCGGATCCCAAACCCGGTTCTGAGAAAACCCACTGGGGACGACCCTAGGGACCTGACGGACGCACCCTAGAAGTTTTGGATTCCTCTGACTACGTTTCTTGGAGTTACAGCCACTTTAATGAGAGGCTAAATACAGGCCTTATAACCCTGGTGAAATAGCCCTCACGAAAATGCAATTTTTACAAAAATCGGATCCCAAACCCGGTTGTGAGAAAACCCACTGGGGACGACCCCAGGGACCTGACGGACGCACCCTAGAAGTTTTGGAGCCCTCCGACTACGTTTCTTGGAGTTACAGCCACTTAAATGAGAGGCTAAATACAGGCCTTATAACCCTGGTGAAAAAGCCCTCAGGAAAATGCAATTTATACAAAAAACAAACCCCAAACCTGGTTCTGAGAAAACCCACTGGGGACGACCCCAGGGACCTGACGGAAGCACCCTAGAAGTTTTGGAACCCTCTGACTACGTTTCTTGGAGTTACAGCCACTTTAATAAGAGGCTAAATACTGGCCTTATAACCCTGGTGAAATAGCCCTCACGAAAATGCAATTTTTACAAAAATCGGATCCCAAACCCGGTTCTGAGAAAACCCACTGGGGACGACCCTAGGGACCTGACTGACGCACCCTAGAAGTTTTGGAACCCTCTGACTACGTTTCTTGGAGTTACAGCCACTTTAATGAGAGGCTAAATACAGGCCATATAACCCTGGTGAAATAGCCCTCACAAAAATGCAATTTTTTCAAAAATCTGATCCCAAACCCGGTTGTGAGAAAACCCACTGGGGACGACCCTAGGGACCTGACGGACGCACCCTAGAAGTTTTGGAGCCCTCCAAATACGTTTCTTGGAGTTACAGCCACTTTAATGAGAGGCTAAATACAGGCCTTATAGCCCTGGTGAAATAGCCCTCACAAAAATGCAATTTTTACAAAAATCGGATCCCAAACCCGGTTCTGAGAAAACCCACTGGGGACGACCCCAGGGACCTGACGGACGCACCCTAGAAGTTTTGGAGCTCTCTGACTACATTTCTTGGAGTTACGGCCCCTTTAATGAGAGGCTAAATACAGGCCTTATTACCCTGGTGAAATAGCCCTCACAAAAATGCAATTTTTAGAAAAATCGGACCCCAAACCCGGTTCTGAGAAAACCCACTGGGGACGACCCCAGGGACCTGACGGACGCACCCTAGAAGTTTTGGAGCCCTCCGACTACGTTTCTTGGAGTTACGGCCCCTTTAATGAGAGGCTAAATACAGGCCTTATAACCCTGGTGAAATAGCCCTCACAAAAATGCAATTTTTACAAAAATCGGACCCCAAACCCGGTTCTGAGAAAACCCACTGGGGACGACCCTAGGGACCTGACGGACGCACCCTAGAAGTTTTGGAGCCCTCCGACTATGTTTCTTGGAGTTAGAGCCACTTTAATGAGAGGCTAAATACAGGCCATATAACCCTGGTGAAATAGCCCTCACAAAAATGCAATTTTTACAAAAATCGGATCCCAAACCCGGTTGTGAGAAAACCCACTGGGGACGACCCTAGGGACCTGACGGACGCACCCTAGAAGTTTTGGAGCCCTCCGACTACGTTTCTTGGAGTTACAGCCACTTTAATGAGAGGCTAAATACAGGCCTTATAACCCTGGTGAAATAGCCCTCACAAAAATGCAATTTTTACAAAAATCGGATCCCAAACCCGGTTCTGAGAAAACCCACTGGGGACGACCCTAGGGACCTGACGGACGCACCCTAGAAGTTTTGGAGCCCTCTGACTACGTTTCTTGGAGTTACAGCCACTTTAATGAGAGGCTAAATACAGGCCTTATAACCCTGGTGAAATAGCCCTCACGAAAATGCAATTTTTACAAAAATCGGATCCCAAACCCGGTTCTGAGAAAACCCACTGGGGACGACCCCAGGGACCTGACGGACGCACCCTAGAAGTTTTGGAACCCTCTGACTACGTTTCTTGGAGTTACAGCCACTTTAATGAGAGGCTAAATACAGGCCTTATAACCCTGGTGAAATAGCCCTCACGAAAATGCAATTTTTACAAAAATCGGATCCCAAACCCGGTTCTGAGAAAACCCACTGGGGACGACCCTAGGGACCTGACGGACGCACCCTAGAAGTTTTAGAGCCCTCTGACTACGTTTCTTGGAGTTACAGCCACTTTAATGAGAGGCTAAATACAGGCCTTATAGCCCTGGTGAAATAGCCCTCACGAAAATGCAATTTTTACAAAAATCGGATCCCAAACCCGGTTCTGAGAAAACCCACTGGGGACGACCCCAGGGACCTGACGGACGCACCCTAGAAGTTTTGGAGCCCTCCGACTACGTTTCTTGGAGTTACGGCCCCTTTAATGAGAGGCTAAATACAGGCCTTATAACCCTGGTGAAATAGCCCTCACGAAAATGCAATTTTTACAAAAATCGGACCCCAAACCCGGTTCTGAGACAACCCACTGGGGACGACCCTAGGGACCTGACGGACGCACCCTAGAAGTTTTGGAGCCCTCTGACTACGTTTCTTGGAGTTACAGCCACTTTAATGAGAGGCTAAATACAGGCCTTATAACCCTGGTGAAATAGCCCTCACGAAAATGCAATTTTTACAAAAATCGGATCCCAAACCCGGTTCTGAGAAAACCCACTGGGGACGACCCCAGGGACCTGACGGACGCACCCTAGAAGTTTTGGAGCCCTCTGACTAAGTTTCTTGGAGTTACGGCCCCTTTAATGAGAGGCTAAATACAGGCCTTATAACCCTGGTGAAATAGCCCTCACGAAAATGCAATTTTTACAAAAATCGGATCCCAAACCCGGTTGTGAGAAAACCTACTGGGGACGACCCTAGGGATCTGACGGACGCACCCTAGAAGTTTTGGAGCCCTCCGACTACGTTTCTTGGAGTTACAGCCGCTGTAATGAGAGGCTAAATACAGGCCTTATAACCCTGGTGAAATAGCCCTCACAAAAATGCAATTTTTACAAAAATCGGATCCCAAACCCGGTTGTGAGAAAACCCACTGGGGACGACCCTAGGGACCTGACGGACGCACCCTAGAAGTTTTGGAGCCCTCCGACTACGTTTCTTGGAGTTACAGCCACTTTAATGAGAACTCTAAATACAGGCCTTATAACCCTGGTGAAATAGCCCTCATGAAAATGCAATTTTTACAAAAATCAGATCCCAAACCCGGTTCTGAGAAAACCCACTGGGGACGACCCTAGGGACCTGACGGACGCACCCTAGAAGTTTTGGAGCCCTCTGACTACGTTTCTTGGAGTTACAGCCACTTTAATAAGAGGCTAAATACAGGCCTTATAACCCTGGTGAAATAGCCCTCACGAAAATGCAATTTTTACAAAAATCGGATGCCAAACCCGGTTCTGAGAAAACCCACTGGGGACGACCCCAGGGACCTGACGGACGCACCCTAGAAGTTTTGGAGCTCTCCGACTACGTTTCTTGGAGTTACGGCCCCTTTAATGAGAGGCTAAATACAGGCCTTATAACCCTGGTGAAATAGCCCTCACGAAAATGCAATTTTTACAAAAATCGGATTCCAAACCCGGTTCTGAGAAAACCCACTGGGGACGACCCTAGGGATCTGACGGACGCACCCTAGAAGTTTTGGAGCCCTCCGACTACGTTTCTTGGAGTTACAGCCGCTGTAATGAGAGGCTAAATACAGGCCTTATAACCCTGGTGAAATAGCCCTCACAAAAATGCAATTTTTACAAAAATCGGATCCCAAACCCGGTTGTGAGAAAACCCACTGGGGACGACCCTAGGGACCTGACGGACGCACCCTAGAAGTTTTGGAGACCTCCGACTACGTTTCTTGGAGTTACAGCCACTTTAATGAGAACTCTAAATACAGGCCTTATAACCCTGGTGAAATAGCCCTCATGAAAATGCAATTTTTACAAAAATCAGATCCCAAACCCGGTTCTGAGAAAACCCACTGGGGACGACCCTAGGGACCTGACGGACGCACCCTAGAAGTTTTGGAGCCCTCTGACTACGTTTCTTGGAGTTACAGCCACTTTAATAAGAGGCTAAATACAGGCCTTATAACCCTGGTGAAATAGCCCTCACGAAAATGCAATTTTTACAAAAATCGGATGCCAAACCCGGTTCTGAGAAAACCCACTGGGGACGACCCCAGGGACCTGACGGACGCACCCTAGAAGTTTTGGAGCTCTCCGACTACGTTTCTTGGAGTTACGGCCCCTTTAATGAGAGGCTAAATACAGGCCTTATAACCCTGGTGAAATAGCCCTCACGAAAATGCAATTTTTACAAAAATCGGATTCCAAACCCGGTTCTGAGAAAACCCACTGGGGACGACCCTAGGGATCTGACGGACGCACCCTAGAAGTTTTGGAGCCCTCCGACTACGTTTCTTGGAGTTACAGCCGCTGTAATGAGAGGCTAAATACAGGCCTTATAACCCTGGTGAAATAGCCCTCACAAAAATGCAATTTTTACAAAAATCGGATCCCAAACCCGGTTGTGAGAAAACCCACTGGGGACGACCCTAGGGACCTGACGGACGCACCCTAGAAGTTTTGGAGACCTCCGACTACGTTTCTTGGAGTTACAGCCACTTTAATGAGAACTCTAAATACAGGCCTTATAACCCTGGTGAAATAGCCCTCATGAAAATGCAATTTTTACAAAAATCAGATCCCAAACCCGGTTCTGAGAAAACCCACTGGGGACGACCCTAGGGACCTGACGGACGCACCCTAGAAGTTTTGGAGCCCTCTGACTACGTTTCTTGGAGTTACAGCCACTTTAATAAGAGGCTAAATACAGGCCTTATAACCCTGGTGAAATAGCCCTCACGAAAATGCAATTTTTACAAAAATCGGATGCCAAACCCGGTTCTGAGAAAACCCACTGGGGACGACCCCAGGGACCTGACGGACGCACCCTAGAAGTTTTGGAGCTCTCCGACTACGTTTCTTGGAGTTACGGCCCCTTTAATGAGAGGCTAAATACAGGCCTTATAACCCTGGTGAAATAGCCCTCACGAAAATGCAATTTTTACAAAAATCGGATTCCAAACCCGGTTCTGAGAAAACCCACTGGGGACGACCCTAGGGATCTGACGGACGCACCCTAGAAGTTTTGGAGCCCTCCGACTACGTTTCTTGGAGTTACAGCCACTTTAATGAGAGGCTAAATACAGGCCATATAACCCTGGTGAAATAGCCCTCACGAAAATGCAATTTTTTCAAAAATCGGATCCCAAACCCGGTTGTGAGGAAACCCACTGGGGACGACCCTAGGGACCTGACGGACGCACCCTAGAAGTTTTGGAGCCCTCCGACTACGTTTCTTGGAGTTACAGCCACTTTAATGAGAGGCTAAATACAGGCCTTATAACCCTGGTGAAATAGCCCTCACAAAAATGCAATTTTTACAAAAATCGGATCCCAAACCCGGTTCTGAGAAAACCCACTGGGGACGACCCCAGGGACCTGACGGACGCACCCTAGAAGTTTTGGAGCTCTCCGACTACGTTTCTTGGAGTTACGGCCCCTTTAATGAGAGGCTAAATACAGGCCTTATAACCCTGGTGAAATAGCCCTCACGAAAATCCAATTTTTACAAAAATCGGATTCCAAACCCGGTTCTGAGAAAACCCACTGGGGACGACCCTAGGGATCTGACGGACGCACCCTAGAAGTTTTGGAGCCCTCCGACTACGTTTCTTGGAGTTAGAGCCACTTTAATGAGAGGCTAAATACAGGCCATATAACCCTGGTGAAATAGCCCTCACGAAAATGCAATTTTTTCAAAAATCGGATCCCAAACCCGGTTGTGAGAAAACCCACTGGGGACGACCCTAGGGACCTGACGTACACACCCTAGAAGTTTTGGAGCCCTCAGACTACGTTTCTTGGAGTTACGGCCACTTTAATGAGAGGCTAAATACAGGCCTTATAACCCTGGTGAAATAGCCCTCACGAAAATGCAATTTTTACAAAAATCGGATCCCAAACCCGGTTGTGAGAAAACCTACTGGGGACGACCCTAGGGATCTGACGGACGCACCCTAGAAGTTTTGGAGCCCTCCGACTAAGTTTCTTGGAGTTACAGCCACTTTAATGAGAGGCTAAATACAGGCCTTATAACCCTGGTGAAATAGCCCTCACGAAAATGCAATTTTTACAAAAATCGGATCCCAAACCCGGTTGTGAGAAAACCTACTGGGGACGACCCTAGGGATCTGACGGACGCACCCTAGAAGTTTTGGAGCCCTCCGACTACGTTTCTTGGAGTTACAGCCGCTTTAATGAGAGGCTAAATACAGGCCTTATAACCCTGGTGAAATAGCCCTCACGAAAATGCAATTTTTACAAAAATCGGATCCCAAACCCGGTTGTGAGAAAACCCACTGGGGACGACCCTAGGGACCTGACGGACGCACCCTTGAAGTTTTGGAGCCCTCCGACTACGTTTCTTGGAGTTACAGCCACTTTAATGAGAGGCTAAATACAGGCCTTATAACCCTGGTGAAATAGCCCTCACGAAAATGCAATTTTTACAAAAATCGGATCCCAAACCCGGTTCTGAGAAATCCCACTGGGGACGACCCCAGGGACCTGACGGACGAACCCTAGAAGTTTTGGAGCCCTCCGACTACGTTTCTTGGAGTTACAGCCACTTTAATGAGAGGCTAAATACAGGCCTTATAACCCTGGTGAAAAAGCCCTCACGAAAATGCAATTTTTACAAAAATCGGATGCCAAACCCGGTTCTGAGAAAACCCACTGGGGACGACCCTAGGGACCTGACTGACGCACCCTAGAAGTTTTGGAACCCTCTGACTACGTTTCTTGGAGTTACAGCCACTTTAATGAGAGGCTAAATACAGGCCATATAACCCTGGTGAAATAGCCCTCACAAAAATGCAATTTTTTCAAGTATCGGATCCCAAACCCGGTTGTGAGAAAACCCACTGGGGACGACCCTAGGGACCTGACGGACGCACCCTAGAAGTTTTGGAGCCCTCCGACTACGTTTCTTGGAGTTACAGCCACTTTAATGAGAGGCTAAATACAGGCCTTATAACCCTGGTGAAATAGCCCTCACGAAAATGCAATTTTTACAAAAATCGGATCCCAAACCCGGTTGTGAGAAAACCCACTGGGGACGACCCTAGGGACCTGACGGATGCACCCTAGAAGTTTTGGAGCCCTCCGACTACGTTTCTTGGAGTTACAGCCACTTTAATGAGAGGCTAAATACAGGCCTTATAACCCTGGTGAAATAGCCCTCACGAAAATGCAATTTTCACAAAAATCGGATCCCAAACCCGGTTCTTAGAAATCCCACTGGGGACGACCCCAGGGACCTGACGGACGAACCCTAGAAGTTTTGGAGCCCTCTGACTACGTTTCTTGGAGTTACAGCCACTTTAATGAGAGGCTAAATACAGGCCTTATAACCCTGGTGAAAAAGCCCTCACGAAAATGCAATTTTTACAAAAATCGGATCCCAAACCCGGTTCTGAGAAAACCCACTGGGGACGACCCTAGGGACCTGACTGACGCACCCTAGAAGTTTTGGAGCCCTCTGACTATGTTTCTTGGAGTTACAGCCACTTTAATGAGAGGCTAAATACAGGCCATATAACCCTGGTGAAATAGCCCTCACAAAAATGCAATTTTTTCAAAAATCGGATCCCAAACCCGGTTGTGAGAAAACCCACTGGGGACGACCCTAGGGACCTGACGGACGCACCCTAGAAGTTTTGGAGCCCTCCGACTACGTTTCTTGGAGTTACAGCCACTTTAATGAGAGGCTAAATACAGGCCTTATAACCCTGGTGAAATAGCCCTCACGAAAATGCAATTTTTACAAAAATCGGATCCCAAACCCGGTTCTGAGAAATCCCACTGGGGACGACCCCAGGGACCTGACGGACGCACCCTAGAAGTTTTGGAGCCCTCTGACTACGTTTCTTGGAGTTACAGCCACTTTAATGAGAGGCTAAATACAGGCCTTATAACCCTGGTGAAAAAGCCCTCACGAAAATGCAATTTTTACAAAAATCGGATCCCAAACCCGGTTCTGAGAAAACCCACTGGGGACGACCCTAGGGACCTGACTGACGCACCCTAGAAGTTTTGGAACCCTCTGACTACGTTTCTTGGAGTTACAGCCACTTTAATGAGAGGCTAAATACAGGCCATATAACCCTGGTGAAATAGCCCTCACAAAAATGCAATTTTTTCAAAAATCGGATCCCAAACCCGGTTGTGAGAAAACCCACTGGGGACGACCCTAGGGACCTGACGGACGCACCCTAGAAGTTTTGGAGCCCTCCGACTACGTTTCTTGGAGTTACAGCCACTTTAATGAGAGGCGAAATACAGGCCTTATAACCCTGGTGAAATAGCCCTCACGAAAATGCAATTTTTACAAAAATCGGATCCAAAACCCGGTTCTGAGAAAACCCACTGGGGACGACCCCAGGGACCTGACGGACGAACCCTAGAAGTTTTGGAGCCCTCTGACTACGTTTCTTGGAGTTACAGCCACTTTAATGAGAGGCTAAATACAGGCCTTATAACCCTGGTGAAAAAGCCCTCACGAAAATGCAATTTTTTACAAAAATCGGATCCCAAACCCGGTTCTGAGAAAACCCACTGGGGACGACCCTAGGGACCTGACGGACGCACCCTAGAAGTTTTGGAGCCCTCCGACTACGTTTCTTGGAGTTACAGCCACTTTAATGAGAGGCTAAATACAGGCCTTATAACCCTGGTGAAATAGCCCTCACAAAAATGCAATTTTTTCAAAAATCGGATCCCAAACCCGGTTGTGAGAAAACCCACTGGGGACGACCCCAGGGACCTGACGGACGCACCCTAGAAGTTTTGGATTCCTCCGACTACGTTTCTTGGAGTTACAGCCACTTTAATGAGAGGCTAAATACAGGCCTTATAGCCCTGGTGAAATAGCCCTCACAAAAATGCAATTTTTACAAAAATTGGATCCCAAACCCGGTTGTGAGAAAACCCACTGGGGACGACCCTAGGGACCTGACGGACGCACCCTAGAAGTTTTGGATTCCTCTGACTACGTTTCTTGGAGTTACAGCCACTTTAATGAGAGGCTAAATACAGGCCTTATAGCCCTGGTGAAATAGCCCTCACAAAAATGCAATTTTTACAAAAATCGGATCCCAAACCCGGTTCTGAGAAAACCCACTGGGGACGACCCCAGGGACCTGACGGACGCACCCTAGAAGTTTTGGAGCTCTCTGACTACGTTTCTTGGAGTTACGGCCCCTTTAATGAGAGGCTAAATACAGGCCTTATAACCCTGGTGAAATAGCCCTCACAAAAATGCAATTTTTAGAAAAATCGGACCCCAAACCCGGTTCTGAGAAAACCCACTGGGGACGACCCCAGGGACCTGACGGACGCACCCTAGAAGTTTTGGAGCCCTCCGACTACGTTTCTTGGAGTTACGGCCCCTTTAATGAGAGGCTAAATACAGGCCTTATAACCCTGGTGAAATAGCCCTCACGAAAATGCAATTTTTACAAAAATCGGACCCCAGACCCGGTTCTGAGAAAACCCTCTGGGGACGACCCTAGGGACCTGACGGACGCACCCTAGAAGTTTTGGAGCCCTCTGACTACGTTTCTTGGAGTTACAGCCACTTTAATGAGAGGCGAAATACAGGCCTTATAACCCTGGTGAAATAGCCCTCACGAAAATGCAATTTTTACAAAAATCGGATCCCAAACCCGGTTCTGAGAAAACCCACTGGGGACGACCCCAGGGACCTGACGGACGAACCCTAGAAGTTTTGGAGCCCTCTGACTACGTTTCTTGGAGTTACAGCCACTTTAATGAGAGGCTAAATACAGGCCTTATAACCCTGGTGAAAAAGCCCTCACGAAAATGCAATTTTTACAAAAATCGGATCCCAAACCCGGTTCTGAGAAAACCCACTGGGGACGACCCTAGGGACCTGACTGACGCACCCTAGAAGTTTTGGAACCCTCTGACTACGTTTCTTGGAGTTACAGCCACTTTAATGAGAGGCTAAATACAGGCCATATAACCCTGGTGAAATAGCCCTCACAAAAATGCAATTTTTTCAAAAATCGGATCCCAAACCCGGTTGTGAGAAAACCCACTGGGGACGACCCTAGGGACCTGACGGACGCACCCTAGAAGTTTTGGATTCCTCTGACTACGTTTCTTGGAGTTACAGCCACTTTAATGAGAGGCTAAATACAGGCCTTATAGCCCTGGTGAAATAGCCCTCACAAAAATGCAATTTTTACAAAAATCGGATCCCAAACCCGGTTCTGAGAAAACCCACTGGGGACGACCCCAGGGACCTGACGGACGCACCCTAGAAGTTTTGGAGCTCTCTGACTACGTTTCTTGGAGTTACGGCCCCTTTAATGAGAGGCTAAATACAGGCCTTATAACCCTGGTGAAATTGCCCTCACAAAAATGCAATTTTTACAAAAATCGGACCCCAAACCCGGTTCTGAGAAAACCCACTGGGGACGACCCCAGGGACCTGACGGACGCACCCTAGAAGTTTTGGAGCCCTCTGACTACGTTTCTTGGAGTTACAGCCACTTTAATGAGAGGCTAAATACAGGCCTTATAACCCTGGTGAAATAGCCCTCACGAAAATGCAATTTTTACAAAAATCGGATCCCAAACCCGGTTCTGAGAAAACCCACTGGGGACGACCCCAGGGACCTGACGGACGCACCCTAGAAGTTTTGGAACCCTCTGACTACGTTTCTTGGAGTTACAGCCACTTTAATGAGAGGCTAAATACAGGCCTTATAACCCTGGTGAAATAGCCCTCACGAAAATGCAATTTTTACAAAAATCGGATCCCAAACCCGGTTGTGAGAAAACCTACTGGGGACGACCCTAGGGACCTGACGGACGCACCCTAGAAGTTTTGGAGCCCTCCGACTACGTTTCTTGGAGTTACAGCCGCTTTAATGAGAGGCTAAATACAGGCCTTATAACCCTGGTGAAATAGCCCTCACGAAAATGCAATTTTTACAAAAATCGGATCCCAAACCCGGTTGTGAGAAAACCTACTGGGGACGACCCTAGGGACCTGACGGACGCACCCTAGAAGTTTTGGAGCCCTCCGACTACGTTTCTTGGAGTTACAGCCGCTTTAATGAGAGGCGAAATACAGGCCTTATAACCCTGGTGAAATAGCCCTCACGAAAATGCAATTTTTACAAAAATCGGATCCCAAACCCGGTTCTGAGAAAACCCACTGGGGACGACCCTAGGGACCTTACGGATGCACCCTAGAAGTTTTGGAGCCCTCTGACTACGTTTCTTGGAGTTTCAGCCACTTTAATGAGAGGCTAAATACAGGCCTTATAACCCTGGTGAAATAGCCCTCAAGAAAATGCAATTTTTACAAAAATAGGATCCCAAACCCGGTTCTGAGAAAACCCACTGGGGACGACCCTAGGGACCTGACGGACGCACCCTAGAAGTTTTGGAGCCCTCCGACTACGTTTCTTGGAGTTACAGCCACTTTAATGAGAGGCTAAATACAGGCCATATAACCCTGGTGAAATAGCCCTCACAAAAATGCAATTTTTACAAAAATCGGATCCCAAACCCGGTTCTGAGAAAACCCACTGGGGACGACCCTAGGGACCTGACGGACGCACCCTAGAAGTTTTGGAGCCCTCCAAATACGTTTCTTGGAGTTACAGCCACTTTAATGAGAGGCTAAATACAGGCCATATAACCCTGGTGAAATAGCCCTCACGAAAATGCAATTTTTTCAAAAATCGGATCCCAAACCCGGTTCTGAGAAAACCCACTGGGGACGACCCTAGGGACCTGACGGACGCACCCTAGAAGTTTTGGAGCCCTCCGACTACGTTTCTTGGAGTTACAGCCACTTTAATGAGAGGCTAAATACAGGCCTTATAACCCTGGTGAAATAGCCCTCACGAAAATGCAATTTTTACAAAAATCGGACCCCAAACCCGGTTCTGAGAAAACCCACTGGGGACGACCCCAGGGACCTGACGGACGCACCCTAGAAGTTTTTGAGCCCTCTCACTACGTTTCTTGGAGTTACAGCCACTTTAATGAGAGGCTAAATACAGGCCTTATAACCCTGGTGAAATAGCCCTCATGAAAATGCAATTTTTACAAAAATCAGATCCCAAACCCGGTTCTGAGAAAACCCACTGGGGACGACCCTAGGGACCTGACGGACGCACCCTAGAAGTTTTAGAGCCCTCTGACTACGTTTCTTGGAGTTACAGCCACTTTAATGAGAGGCTAAATACAGGCCTTATAACCCTGGTGAAATAGCCCTCACGAAAATGCAATTTTTACAAAAATCGGATGCCAAACCCGGTTCTGAGAAAACCCACTGGGGACGACCCCAGGGACCTGACGGACGCACCCTAGAAGTTTTGGAGCTCTCCGACTACGTTTCTTGGAGTTACGGCCCCTTTAATGAGAGGCTAAATACAGGCCTTATAACCCTGGTGAAATAGCCCTCACGAAAATCCAATTTTTACAAAAATCGGATTCCAAACCCGGTTCTGAGAAAACCCACTGGGGACGACCCTAGGGATCTGACGGACGCACCCTAGAAGTTTTGGAGCCCTCCAAATACGTTTCTTGGAGTTACAGCCACTTTAATGAGAGGCTAAATACAGGCCTTATAACCCTGGTGAAATAGCCCTCACGAAAATGCAATTTTTACAAAAATCGGATCCCAAACCCGGTTCTGAGAAATCCCACTGGGGACGACCCCAGGGACCTGACGGACGAACCCTAGAAGTTTTGGAGCCCTCTGACTACGTTTCTTGGAGTTACAGCCACTTTAATGAGAGGCTAAATACAGGCCTTATAACCCTGGTGAAAAAGCCCTCACGAAAATGCAATTTTTACAAAAATCCGATCCCAAACCCGGTTCTGAGAAAACCCACTGGGGACGACCCTAGGGACCTGACTGACGCACCCTAGAAGTTTTGGAACCCTCTGACTACGTTTCTTGGAGTTACAGCCACTTTAATGAGAGGCTAAATACAGGCCATATAACCCTGGTGAAATAGCCCTCACAAAAATGCAATTTTTACAAAAATCGGATCCCAAACCCGGTTGTGAGAAAACCCACTGGGGACGACCCTAGGGACCTGACGGACGCACCCTAGAAGTTTTGGAGCCCTCCGACTACGTTTCTTGGAGTTACAGCCACTTTAATGAGAGGCGAAATACAGGCCTTATAACCCTGGTGAAATAGCCCTCACGAAAATGCAATTTTTACAAAAATTGGATCCCAAACCCGGTTCTGAGAAAACCCACTGGGGACGACCCCAGGGACCTGACGGACGAACCCTAGAAGTTTTGGAGCCCTCTGACTACGTTTCTTGGAGTTACAGCCACTTTAATGAGAGGCTAAATACAGGCCTTATAACCCTGGTGAAAAAGCCCTCACGAAAATGCAATTTTTACAAAAATCGGATCCCAAACCCGGTTCTGAGAAAACCCACTGGGGACGACCCTAGGGACCTGACTGACGCACCCTAGAAGTTTTGGAACCCTCTGACTACGTTTCTTGGAGTTACAGCCACTTTAATGGGAGGCTAAATACAGGCCATATAACCCTGGTGAAATAGCCCTCACAAAAATGCAATTTTTTCAAAAATCGGATCCCAAACCCGGTTGTGAGAAAACCCACTGGGGACGACCCTAGGGACCTGACGGACGCACCCTAGAAGTTTTGGATTCCTCTGACTACGTTTCTTGGAGTTACAGCCACTTTAATGAGAGGCTAAATACAGGCCTTATAGCCCTGGTGAAATAGCCCTCACAAAAATGCAATTTTTACAAAAATCGGATCCCAAACCCGGTTCTGAGAAAACCCACTGGGGACGACCCCAGGGACCTGACGGACGCACCCTAGATGTTTTGGAGCCCTCTGACTACGTTTCTTGGAGTTACAGCCCCTTTAATGAGAGGCTAAATACAGGCCTTATAACCCTGGTGAAAAAGCCCTCACGAAAATGCAATTTTTACAAAAATCGGATCCCAAACCCGGTTCTGAGAAAACCCACTGGGGACGACCCTAGGGACCTGACTGACGCACCCTAGAAGTTTTGGAACCCTCTGACTACGTTTCTTGAAGTTACAGCCACTTTAATGGGAGGCTAAATACAGGCCATATAACCCTGGTGAAATAGCCCTCACAAAAATGCAATTTTTTCAAAAATCGGATCCCAAACCCGGTTGTGAGAAAACCCACTGGGGACGACCCTAGGGACCTGACGGACGCACCCTAGAAGTTTTGGATTCCTCTGACTACGTTTCTTGGAGTTACAGCCACTTTAATGAGAGGCTAAATACAGGCCTTATAGCCCTGGTGAAATAGCCCTCACAAAAATGCAATTTTTACAAAAATCGGATCCCAAACCCGGTTCTGAGAAAACCCACTGGGGACGACCCCAGGGACCTGACGGACGCACCCTAGAAGTTTTGGAGCTCTCTGACTACGTTTCTTGGAGTTACGGCCCCTTTAATGAGAGGCTAAATACAGGCCTTATAACCCTGGTGAAATAGCCCTCACAAAAATGCAATTTTTAGAAAAATCGGACCCCAAACCCGGTTCTGAGAAAACCCACTGGGGACGACCCCAGGGACCTGACGGACGCACCCTAGAAGTTTTGGAGCCCTCCGACTACGTTTCTTGGAGTTACGGCCCCTTTAATGAGAGGCTAAATACAGGCCTTATAACCCTGGTGAAATAGCCCTCACGAAAATGCAATTTTTACAAAAATCGGACCCCAGACCCGGTTCTGAGAAAACCCTCTGGGGACGACCCTAGGGACCTGACGGACGCACCCTAGAAGTTTTGGAGCCCTCTGACTACGTTTCTTGGAGTTACAGCCACTTTAATGAGAGGCTAAATACAGGCCTTATAACCCTGGTGAAATAGCCCTCACAAAAATGCAATTTTTACAAAAATCGGATCCCAAACCCGGTTCTGAGAAAACCCACTGGGGACGACCCCAGGGACCTGACGGACGCACCCTAGAAGTTTTGGAGCCCTCTGACTACGTTTCTTGGAGTTACGGCCCCTTTAATGAGAGGCTAAATACAGGCCTTATAACCCTGGTGAAATAGCCCTCACGAAAATGCAATTTTTACAAAAATCGGATCCCAAACCCGGTTGTGAGAAAACCTACTGGGGACGACCCTAGGGACCTGACGGACGCACCCTAGAAGTTTTGGAGCCCTCCGACTACGTTTCTTGGAGTTACAGCCGCTTTAATGAGAGGCTAAATACAGGCCTTATAACCCTGGTGAAATAGCCCTCACAAAAATGCAATTTTTTCAAAAATCGGATCCCAAACCCGGTTGTGAGAAAACCCACTGGGGACGACCCTAGGGACCTGACGGACGCACCCTAGAAGTTTTGGATTCCTCTGACTACGTTTCTTGGAGTTACAGCCACTTTAATGAGAGGCGAAATACAGGCCTTATAACCCTGGTGAAATAGCCCTCACGAAAATGCAATTTTTACAAAAATCGGATCCCAAACCCGGTTCTGAGAAAACCCACTGGGGACGACCCCAGGGACCTGACGGACGAACCCTAGAAGTTTTGGAGCCCTCTGACTACGTTTCTTGGAGTTACAGCCACTTTAATGAGAGGCTAAATACAGGCCTTATGACCCTGGTGAAAAAGCCCTCACGAAAATGCAATTTTTACAAAAATCGGATCCCAAACCCGGTTCTGAGAAAACCCACTGGGGACAACCCTAGGGACCTGACTGACGCACCCTAGAAGTTTTGGAACCCTCTGACTACGTTTCTTGGAGTTACAGCCACTTTAATGAGAGGCTAAATACAGGCCATATAACCCTGGTGAAATAGCCCTCACAAAAATGCAATTTTTCCAAAAATGGGATCCCAAACCCGGTTGTGAGAAAACCCACTGGGGACGACCCTAGGGACCTGACGGACGCACCCTAGAAGTTTTGGATTCCTCTGACTACGTTTCTTGGAGTTACAGCCACTTTAATGAGAGGCTAAATACAGGCCTTATAGCCCTGGTGAAATAGCCCTCACAAAAATGCAATTTTTACAAAAATCGGATCCCAAACCCGGTTCTGAGAAAACCCACTGGGGACGACCCCAGGGACCTGACGGACGCACCCTAGAAGTTTTGGAACCCTCTGACTACGTTTCTTGGAGTTACGGCCCCTTTAATGAGAGGCTAAATACAGGCCTTATAACCCTGGTGAAATTGCCCTCACAAAAATGCAATTTTTACAAAAATCGGACCCCAAACCCGGTTCTGAGAAAACCCACTGGGGACGACCCCAGGGACCTGACGGACGCACCCTAGAAGTTTTGGAGCCCTCTGACTACGTTTCTTGGAGTTACAGCCACTTTAATGAGAGGCTAAATACAGGCCTTATAACCCTGGTGAAATAGCCCTCACGAAAATGCAATTTTTACAAAAATCGGATCCCAAACCCGGTTCTGAGAAAACCCACTGGGGACGACCCCAGGGACCTGACGGACGCACCCTAGAAGTTTTGGAACCCTCTGACTACGTTTCTTGGAGTTACAGCCACTTTAATGAGAGGCTAAATACAGGCCTTATAACCCTGGTGAAATAGCCCTCACGAAAATGCAATTTTTACAAAAATCGGATCCCAAACCCGGTTCTGAGAAAACCCACTGGGGACGACCCTAGGGACCTGACTGACGCACCCTAGAAGTTTTGGAACCCTCTGACTACGTTTCTTGGAGTTACAGCCACTTTAATGAGAGGCTAAATACAGGCCATATAACCCTGGTGAAATAGCCCTCACAAAAATGCAATTTTTTCAAAAATCGGATCCCAAACCCGGTTCTGAGAAAACCCACTGGGGACGACCCTAGGGACCTGACGGACGCACCCTAGAAGTTTTGGAGCCCTCCGACTACGTTTCTTGGAGTTACAGCCACTTTAATGAGAGGCGAAATACAGGCCTTATAACCCTGGTGAAATAGCCCTCACAAAAATGCAATTTTTACAAAAATCGGATCCCAAACCCGGTTCTGAGAAAACCCACTGGGGACGACCCCAGGGACCTGACGGACGAACCCTAGAAGTTTTGGAGCCCTCTGACTACGTTTCTTGGAGTTACAGCCACTTTAATGAGAGGCTAAATACAGGCCTTATAACCCTGGTGAAAAAGCCCTCACGAAAATGCAATTTTTACAAAAATCGGATCCCAAACCCGGTTCTGAGAAAACCCACTGGGGACGACCCTAGGGACCTGACTGACGCACCCTAGAAGTTTTGGAACCCTCTGACTACGTTTCTTGGAGTTACAGCCGCTTTAATGAGAGGCTAAATACAGGCCTTATAACCCTGGTGAAATAGCCCTCACAAAAATGCAATTTTTTCAAAAATCGGATCCCAAACCCGGTTGTGAGAAAACCCACTGGGGACGACCCTAGGGACCTGACGGGCGCACCCTAGAAGTTTTGGATTCCTCTGACTACGTTTCTTGGAGTTACAGCCACTTTAATGAGAGGCTAAATACAGGCCTTATAGCCCTGGTGAAATAGCCCTCACAAAAATGCAATTTTTACAAAAATCGGATCCCAAACTCGGTTCTGAGAAAACCCACTGGGGACGACCCCAGGGACCTGACGGACGCACCCTAGAAGTTTTGGAGCCCTCCGACTACGTTTCTTGGAGTTACGGCCCCTTTAATGAGAGGCTAAATACAGGCCTTATAACCCTGGTGAAATAGCCCTCACGAAAATGCAATTTTTACAAAAATCGGACCCCAAACCCGGTTCTGAGACAACCCACTGGGGACGACCCTAGGGACCTGACGGTCGCACCCTAGAAGTTTTGGAGCCCTCTGACTACGTTTCTTGGAGTTACAGCCACTTTAATGAGAGGCTAAATACAGGCCTTATAACCCTGGTGAAATAGCCCTCACAAAAATGCAATTTTTACAAAAATCGGATCCCAAACCCGGTTCTGAGAAAACCCACTGGGGACAACCCTAGGGACCTGACTGACGCACCCTAGAAGTTTTGGAACCCTCTGACTACGTTTCTTGGAGTTACGGCCCCTTTAATGAGAGGCTAAATACAGGCCTTATAACCCTGGTGAAATAGCCCTCATGAAAATGCAATTTTTACAAAAATCGGATCCCAAACCCGGTTGTGAGAAAACCTACTGGGGACGACCCTAGGGACCTGACGGACGCACCCTAGAAGTTTTGGAGCCCCCCGACTACGTTTCTTGGAGTTACAGCCGCTTTAATGAGAGGCTAAATACAGGCCTTATAACCCTGGTGAAATAGCCCTCACGAAAATGCAATTTTTACAAAAATCGGACCCCAAACCCGGTTCTGAGAAAACCCACTGGGGACGACCCCAGGGACCTGACGGACGAACCCTAGAAGTTTTGGAGCCCTCTGACTACGTTTCTTGGAGTTACAGCCACTTTAATGAGAGGCTAAATACAGGCCTTATAACCCAAGTGAAAAAGCCCTCACGAAAATGCAATTTTTACAAAAATCGGATCCCAAACCCGGTTCTGAGAAAACCCACTGGGGACGACCCTAGGGACCTGACTGACGCACCCTAGAAGTTTTGGAACCCTCTGACTACGTTTCTTGGAGTTACAGCCACTTTAATGAGAGGCTAAATACAGGCCATATAACCCTGGTGAAATAGCCCTCACAAAAATGCAATTTTTTCAAAAATCGGATCCCAAACCCGGTTGTGAGAAAACCCACTGGGGACGACCCTAGGGACCTGACGGACGCACCCTAGAAGTTTTGGATTCCTCTGACTACGTTTCTTGGAGTTACAGCCACTTTAATGAGAGGCTAAATACAGGCCTTATAGCCCTGGTGAAATAGCCCTCACAAAAATGCAATTTTTACAAAAATCGGATCCCAAACCCGGTTCTGAAAAAACCCACTGGGGACGACCCCAGGGACCTGACGGACGCACCCTAGAAGTTTTGGAGCTCTCTGACTACGTTTCTTGGAGTTACGGCCCCTTTAATGAGAGGCTAAATACAGGCCTTATAACCCTGGTGAAATAGCCCTCACAAAAATGCAATTTTTAGAAAAATCGGACCCCAAACCCGGTTCTGAGAAAACCCACTGGGGACGACCCCAGGGACCTGACGGACGCACCCTAGAAGTTTTGGAGCCCTCCAACTACGTTTCTTGGAGTTACGGCCCCTTTAATGAGAGGCTAAATACAGGCCTTATAACCCTGGTGAAATAGCCCTCACGAAAATGCAATTTTTACAAAAATCAGATCCCAAACCCGGTTCTGAGAAAACCTACTGGGGACGACCCTAGGGACCTGACGGACGCACCCTAGAAGTTTTGGAGCCCTCCGACTACGTTTCTTGGAGTTACAGCCACTTTAATGAGAGGCTAAATACAGGCCATATAACCCTGGTGAAATAGCCCTCACGAAAATGCAATTTTTTCAAAAATCGGATCCCAAACCCGGTTCTGAGAAAACCCACTGGGGACGACCCCAGGGACCTGACGGACGCACCCTAGAAGTTTTGGAACCCTCTGACTACGTTTCTTGGAGTTACAGCCACTTTAATGAGAGGCTAAATACAGGCCTTATAACCCTGGTGAAATAGCCCTCACGAAAATGCAATTTTTACAAAAATCGGATCCCAAACCCGGTTCTGAGAAAACCCACTGGGGACGACCCTAGGGACCTGACGGACGCACCCTAGAAGTTTTGGAGCCCTCTGACTACGTTTCTTGGAGTTACAGCCACTTTAATGAGAGGCTAAATACAGGCCATATAACCCTGGTGAAATAGCCCTCACAAAAATGCAATTTTTACAAAAATAGGATCCCAAACCCGGTTCTGAGAAAACCCACTGGGGACGACCCCAGGGACCTGACGGACGCACCCTAGAAGTTTTGGAGCCCTCCAACTACGTTTCTTGGAGTTACAGCCACTTTAATGAGAGGCTAAATACAGGCCTTATAACCCTGGTGAAATAGCCCTCACAAAAATGCAATTTTTACAAAAATCGGACCCCAAACCCGGTTCTGAGAAAACCCACTGGGGACGACCCCAGGGACCTGACGGACGCACCCTAGAAGTTTTTGAGCCCTCTCACTACGTTTCTTGGAGTTACAGCCACTTTAATGAGAGGCTAAATACAGGCCTTATAACCCTGGTGAAATAGCCCTCATGAAAATGCAATTTTTACAAAAATCAGATCCCAAACCCGGTTCTGAGAAAACCCACTGGGGACGACCTTAGGGACCTGACGGACGCACCCTAGAAGTTTTAGAGCCCTCTGACTACGTTTCTTGGAGTTACAGCCACTTTAATGAGAGGCTAAATACAGGCCTTATAACCCTGGTGAAATAGCCCTCACGAAAATGCAATTTTTACAAAAATCGGATCCCAAACCCGGTTCTGAGAAAACCCACTGGGGACGACCCCAGGGACCTGACGGACGCACCCTAGAAGTTTTGGAGCTCTCCGACTACGTTTCTTGGAGTTACAGCCCCTTTAATGAGAGGCTAAATACAGGCCTTATAACCCTGGTGAAATAGCCCTCACGAAAATGCAATTTTTACAAAAATCGGATTCCAAACCCGGTTCTGAGAAAACCCACTGGGGACGACCCTAGGGATCTGACGGACGCACCCTAGAAGTTTTGGAGCCCTCCGACTAAGTTTCTTGGAGTTACAGCCACTTTAATGAGAGGCTAAATACAGGCCATATAACCCTGGTGAAATAGCCCTCACGAAAATTCAATTTTTTCAAAAATCGGATCCCAAACCCGGTTGTGAGAAAACCCACTGGGGACGACCCTAGGGACCTGACGGACGCACCCTAGAAGTTTTGGAGCCCTCCGACTACGTTTCTTGGAGTTACAGCCACTTTAATGAGAGGCTAAATACAGGCCTTATAACCCTGGTGAAATAGCCCTCACAAAAATGCAATTTTTACAAAAGTCGGATCCCAAACCCGGTTCTGAGAAAACCCACTGGGGACGACCCCAGGGACCTGACGGACGTACCCTAGAAGTTTTGGAGCTCTCCGACTACGTTTCTTGGAGTTACGGCCCCTTTAATGAGAGGCTAAATACAGGCCTTATAACCCTGGTGAAATAGCCCTCACGAAAATCCAATTTTTACAAAAATCGGATTCCAAACCCGGTTCTGAGAAAACCCACTGGGGACGACCCTAGGGATCTGACGGACGCACCCTAGAAGTTTTGGAGCCCTCCGACTACGTTTCTTGGAGTTAGAGCCACTTTAATGAGAGGCTAAATACAGGCCATACAACCCTGGTGAAATAGCCCTCACGAAAATGCAATTTTTTCAAAAATCGGATCCCAAACCCGGTTCTGAGAAAACCCACTGGGGACGACCCCAGGGACCTGACGGACGCACCCTAGAAGTTTTGGAGCTCTCTGACTACGTTTCTTGGAGTTACGGCCCCTTTAATGAGAGGCTAAATAAAGGCCTTATAACCCTGGTGAAATAGCCCTCACAAAAATGCAATTTTTAGAAAAATCGGACCCCAAACCCGGTTCTGAGAAAACCCACTGGGGACGACCCCAGGGACCTGACGGACGCACCCTAGAAGTTTTGGAGCCCTCCGACTACGTTTCTTGGAGTTACGGCCACTTTAATGAGAGGCTAAATACAGGCCTTATAACCCTGGTGAAATAGCCCTCACAAAAATGCAATTTTTACAAAAATCGGACCCCAAACCCGGTTCTGAGAAAACCCACTGGGGACGACCCCAGGGACCTGACGGACGCACCCTAGAAGTTTTTGAGCCCTCTCACTACGTTTCTTGGAGTTACAGCCACTTTAATGAGAGGCTAAATACAGGCCTTATAACCCTGGTGAAATAGCCCTCATGAAAATGCAATTTTTACAAAAATCAGATCCCAAACCCGGTTCTGAGAAAACCCACTGGGGACGACCCTAGGGACCTGACGGACGCACCCTAGAAGTTTTAGAGCCCTCTGACTACGTTTCTTGGAGTTACAGCCACTTTAATGAGAGGCTAAATACAGGCCTTATAACCCTGGTGAAATAGCCCTCACGAAAATGCAATTTTTACAAAAATCGGATCCCAAACCCGGTTCTGAGAAAACCCACTGGGGACGACCCCAGGGACCTGACGGACGCACCCTAGAAGTTTTGGAGCTCTCCGACTACGTTTCTTGGAGTTACAGCCCCTTTAATGAGAGGCTAAATACAGGCCTTATAACCCTGGTGAAATAGCCCTCACGAAAATGCAATTTTTACAAAAATCGGATTCCAAACCCGGTTCTGAGAAAACCCACTGGGGACGACCCTAGGGATCTGACGGACGCACCCTAGAAGTTTTGGAGCCCTCCGACTAAGTTTCTTGGAGTTACAGCCACTTTAATGAGAGGCTAAATACAGGCCATATAACCCTGGTGAAATAGCCCTCACGAAAATTCAATTTTTTCAAAAATCGGATCCCAAACCCGGTTGTGAGAAAACCCACTGGGGACGACCCTAGGGACCTGACGGACGCACCCTAGAAGTTTTGGAGCCCTCCAACTACGTTTCTTGGAGTTACGGCCCCTTTAATGAGAGGCTAAATACAGGCCTTATAACCCTGGTGAAATAGCCCTCACAAAAATGCAATTTTTAGAAAAATCGGACCCCAAACCCGGTTCTGAGAAAACCCACTGGGGACGACCCCAGGGACCTGACGGACGCACCCTAGAAGTTTTGGAGCCCTCCAACTACGTTTCTTGGAGTTACGGCCCCTTTAATGAGAGGCTAAATACAGGCCTTATAACCCTGGTGAAATAGCCCTCACGAAAATGCAATTTTTACAAAAATCAGATCCCAAACCCGGTTCTGAGAAAACCTACTGGGGACGACCCTAGGGACCTGACGGACGCACCCTAGAAGTTTTGGAGCCCTCCGACTACGTTTCTTGGAGTTACAGCCACTTTAATGAGAGGCTAAATACAGGCCATATAACCCTGGTGAAATAGCCCTCACGAAAATGCAATTTTTTCAAAAATCGGATCCCAAACCCGGTTCTGAGAAAACCCACTGGGGACGACCCCAGGGACCTGACGGACGCACCCTAGAAGTTTTGGAACCCTCTGACTACGTTTCTTGGAGTTACAGCCACTTTAATGAGAGGCTAAATACAGGCCTTATAACCCTGGTGAAATAGCCCTCACGAAAATGCAATTTTTACAAAAATCGGATCCCAAACCCGGTTCTGAGAAAACCCACTGGGGACGACCCTAGGGACCTGACGGACGCACCCTAGAAGTTTTGGAGCCCTCTAACTAAGTTTCTTGGAGTTACAGCCACTTTAATGAGAGGCTAAATACAGGCCATATAACCCTGGTGAAATAGCCCTCACAAAAATGCAATTTTTACAAAAATAGGATCCCAAACCCGGTTCTGAGAAAACCCACTGGGGACAACCCCAGGGACCTGACGGACGCACCCTAGAAGTTTTTGAGCCCTCTCACTACGTTTCTTGGAGTTACAGCCACTTTAATGAGAGGCTAAATACAGGCCTTATAACCCTGGTGAAATAGCCCTCATGAAAATGCAATTTTTACAAAAATCAGATCCCAAACCCGGTTCTGAGAAAACCCACTGGGGACGACCTTAGGGACCTGACGGACGCACCCTAGAAGTTTTAGAGCCCTCTGACTACGTTTCTTGGAGTTACGGCCACTTTAATGAGAGGCTAAATACAGGCCTTATAACCCTGGTGAAATAGCCCTCACAAAAATGCAATTTTTACAAAAATCGGATCCCAAACCCGGTTCTGAGAAAACCCACTGGGGACGACCCCAGGGACCTGACGGACGCACCCTAGAAGTTTTGGAGCTCTCCGACTACGTTTCTTGGAGTTACAGCCCCTTTAATGAGAGGCTAAATACAGGCCTTATAACCCTGGTGAAATAGCCCTCACGAAAATGCAATTTTTACAAAAATCGGATTCCAAACCCGGTTCTGAGAAAACCCACTGGGGACGACCCTAGGGATCTGACGGACGCACCCTAGAAGTTTTGGAGCCCTCCGACTAAGTTTCTTGGAGTTACAGCCACTTTAATGAGAGGCTAAATACAGGCCATATAACCCTGGTGAAATAGCCCTCACGAAAATTCAATTTTTTCAAAAATCGGATCCCAAACCCGGTTGTGAGAAAACCCACTGGGGACGACCCTAGGGACCTGACGGACGCACCCTAGAAGTTTTGGAGCCCTCCGACTACGTTTCTTGGAGTTACAGCCACTTTAATGAGAGGCTAAATACAGGCCTTATAACCCTGGTGAAATAGCCCTCACAAAAATGCAATTTTTACAAAAGTCGGATCCCAAACCCGGTTCTGAGAAAACCCACTGGGGACGACCCCAGGGACCTGACGGACGTACCCTAGAAGTTTTGGAGCTCTCCGACTACGTTTCTTGGAGTTACGGCCCCTTTAATGAGAGGCTAAATACAGGCCTTATAACCCTGGTGAAATAGCCCTCACGAAAATCCAATTTTTACAAAAATCGGATTCCAAACCCGGTTCTGAGAAAACCCACTGGGGACGACCCTAGGGATCTGACGGACGCACCCTAGAAGTTTTGGAGCCCTCCGACTACGTTTCTTGGAGTTAGAGCCACTTTAATGAGAGGCTAAATACAGGCCATACAACCCTGGTGAAATAGCCCTCACGAAAATGCAATTTTTTCAAAAATCGGATCCCAAACCCGGTTCTGAGAAAACCCACTGGGGACGACCCCAGGGACCTGACGGACGCACCCTAGAAGTTTTGGAGCTCTCTGACTACGTTTCTTGGAGTTACGGCCCCTTTAATGAGAGGCTAAATAAAGGCCTTATAACCCTGGTGAAATAGCCCTCACAAAAATGCAATTTTTAGAAAAATCGGACCCCAAACCCGGTTCTGAGAAAACCCACTGGGGACGACCCCAGGGACCTGACGGACGCACCCTAGAAGTTTTGGAGCCCTCCGACTACGTTTCTTGGAGTTACGGCCACTTTAATGAGAGGCTAAATACAGGCCTTATAACCCTGGTGAAATAGCCCTCACAAAAATGCAATTTTTACAAAAATCGGACCCCAAACCCGGTTCTGAGAAAACCCACTGGGGACGACCCCAGGGACCTGACGGACGCACCCTAGAAGTTTTTGAGCCCTCTCACTACGTTTCTTGGAGTTACAGCCACTTTAATGAGAGGCTAAATACAGGCCTTATAACCCTGGTGAAATAGCCCTCATGAAAATGCAATTTTTACAAAAATCAGATCCCAAACCCGGTTCTGAGAAAACCCACTGGGGACGACCCTAGGGACCTGACGGACGCACCCTAGAAGTTTTAGAGCCCTCTGACTACGTTTCTTGGAGTTACAGCCACTTTAATGAGAGGCTAAATACAGGCCTTATAACCCTGGTGAAATAGCCCTCACGAAAATGCAATTTTTACAAAAATCGGATCCCAAACCCGGTTCTGAGAAAACCCACT
Organism: Halichoeres trimaculatus; assembly: GCF_033239565.1. Taxonomy (NCBI): domain Eukaryota; kingdom Metazoa; phylum Chordata; class Actinopteri; order Labriformes; family Labridae; genus Halichoeres; species Halichoeres trimaculatus. The sequence goes on from NW_027437184.1 coordinate 31,608,346, forward strand.
GGGGACGACCCTAGGGATCTGACGGACGCACCCTAGAAGTTTTGGAGCCCTCCGACTACGTTTCTTGGAGTTACAGCCACTTTAATGAGAGGCTAAATACAGGCCATATAACCCTGGTGAAATAGCCCTCACAAAAATGCAATTTTTACAAAAATCGGATGCCAAACCCGGTTCTGAGAAAACCCACTGGGGACGACCCCAGGGACCTGACGGACGCACCCTAGAAGTTTTGGAGCCCTCCCACTACGTTTCTTGGAGTTACAGCCACTTTAATGAGAGGCTAAATACAGGCCTTATAACCCTGGTGAAATAGCCCTCATGAAAATGCAATTTTTACAAAAATCAGATCCCAAACCCGGTTGTGAGAAAACCCACTGGGGACGACCCTAGGGACCTGACGGACGCACCCTAGAAGTTTTGGAGCCCTCCGACTACGTTTCTTGGAGTTACAGCCACTTTAATGAGAGGCTAAATACAGGCCTTATAACCCTGGTGAAATAGCCCTCACAAAAATGCAATTTTTACAAAAGTCGGATCCCAAACCCGGTTCTGAGAAAACCCACTGGGGACGACCCCAGGGACCTGAAGGACGTACCCTAGAAGTTTTGGAGCTCTCCGACTACGTTTCTTGGAGTTACGGCCCCTTTAATGAGAGGCTAAATACAGGCCTTATAACCCTGGTGAAATAGCCCTCACGAAAATCCAATTTTTACAAAAATCGGATTCCAAACCCGGTTCTGAGAAAACCCACTGGGGACGACCCTAGGGATCTGACGGACGCACCCTAGAAGTTTTGGAGCCCTCCGACTACGTTTCTTGGAGTTAGAGCCACTTTAATGAGAGGCTAAATACAGGCCATACAACCCTGGTGAAATAGCCCTCACGAAAATGCAATTTTTTCAAAAATCGGATCCCAAACCCTGTTCTGAGAAAACCCACTGGGGACGACCCCAGGGACCTGACGGACGCACCCTAGAAGTTTTGGAGCTCTCTGACTACGTTTCTTGGAGTTACGGCCCCTTTAATGAGAGGCTAAATACAGGCCTTATAACCCTGGTGAAATAGCCCTCACAAAAATGCAATTTTTAGAAAAATCGGACCCCAAACCCGGTTCTGAGAAAACCCACTGGGGACGACCCCAGGGACCTGACGGACGCACCCTAGAAGTTTTGGAGCCCTCCGACTACGTTTCTTGGAGTTACGGCCCCTTTAATGAGAGGCTAAATACAGGCCTTATAACCCTGGTGAAATAGCCCTCACGAAAATGCAATTTTTACAAAAATCGGACCCCAGACCCGGTTCTGAGAAAACCCTCTGGGGACGACCCTAGGGACCTGACGGACGCACCCTAGAAGTTTTGGAGCCCTCTGACTACGTTTCTTGGAGTTACAGCCACTTTAATGAGAGGCTAAATACAGGCCTTATAACCCTGGTGAAATAGCCCTCACAAAAATGCAATTTTTACAAAAATCGGATCCCAAACCCGGTTCTGAGAAAACCCACTGGGGACGACCCTAGGGACCTGACGGACGCACCCTAGAAGTTTTGGAGCCCTCTGACTACGTTTCTTGGAGTTACGGCCCCTTTAATGAGAGGCTAAATACAGGCCTTATAACCCTGGTGAAATAGCCCTCACGAAAATGCAATTTTTACAAAAATCGGATCCCAAACCCGGTTGTGAGAAAACCTACTGGGGACGACCCTAGGGACCTGACGGACGCACCCTAGAAGTTTTGGAGCCCTCCGACTACGTTTCTTGGAGTTACAGCCGCTTTAATGAGAGGCTAAATACAGGCCTTATAACCCTGGTGAAATAGCCCTCACAAAAATGCAATTTTTACAAAAGTCGGATCCCAAACCCGGTTCTGAGAAAACCCACTGGGGACGACCCTAGGGACCTGACGGACGCACCCTAGAAGTTTTGGAGCCCTCCGACTACGTTTCTTGGAGTTACAGCCACTTTAATGAGAGGCGAAATACAGGCCTTATAACCCTGGTGAAATAGCCCTCACGAAAATGCAATTTTTACAAAAATTGGATCCCAAACCCGGTTCTGAGAAAACCCACTGGGGACGACCCCAGGGACCTGACGGACGAACCCTAGAAGTTTTGGAGCCCTCTGACTACGTTTCTTGGAGTTACAGCCACTTTAATGAGAGGCTAAATACAGGCCTTATAACCCTGGTGAAAAAGCCCTCACGAAAATGCAATTTTTACAAAAATCGGATCCCAAACCCGGTTCTGAGAAAACCCACTGGGGACGACCCTAGGGACCTGACTGACGCACCCTAGAAGTTTTGGAACCCTCTGACTACGTTTCTTGGAGTTACAGCCACTTTAATGGGAGGCTAAATACAGGCCATATAACCCTGGTGAAATAGCCCTCACAAAAATGCAATTTTTTCAAAAATCGGATCCCAAACCCGGTTGTGAGAAAACCCACTGGGGACGACCCTAGGGACCTGACGGACGCACCCTAGAAATTTTGGATTCCTCTGACTACGTTTCTTGGAGTTACAGCCACTTTAATGAGAGGCTAAATACAGGCCTTATAGCCCTGGTGAAATAGCCCTCACAAAAATTTAATTTTTACAAAAATCGGATCCCAAACCCGGTTCTGAGAAAACCCACTGGGGACGACCCCAGGGACCTGACGGACGCACCCTAGAAGTTTTGGAGCTCTCTGACTACGTTTCTTGGAGTTACGGCCCCTTTAATGAGAGGCTAAATACAGGCCTTATAACCCTGGTGAAATAGCCCTCACAAAAATGCAATTTTTAGAAAAATCGGACCCCAAACCCGGTTCTGAGACAACCCACTAGGGACGACCCCAGGGACCTGACGGACGCACCCTAGAAGTTTTGGAGCCCTCCGACTACGTTTCTTGGAGTTACAGCCACTTTAATGAGAGGCTAAATACAGGCCTTATAACCCTGGTGAAATAGCCCTCACGAAAATGCAATTTTTACAAAAATCGGACCCCAGACCCGGTTCTGAGAAAACCCTCTGGGGACGACCCTAGGGACCTGACGGACGCACCCTAGAAGTTTTGGAGCCCTCTGACTACGTTTCTTGGAGTTACAGCCACTTTAATGAGAGGCTAAATACAGGCCTTATAACCCTGGTGAAATAGCCCTCACAAAAATGCAATTTTTACAAAAATCGGATCCCAAACCCGGTTCTGAGAAAACCCACTGGGGACGACCCCAGGGACCTGACGGACGCACCCTAGAAGTTTTGGAGCCCTCTGACTACGTTTCTTGGAGTTACGGCCCCTTTAATGAGAGGCTAAATACAGGCCTTATAACCCTGGTGAAATAGCCCTCACAAAAATGCAATTTTTACAAAAGTCGGATCCCAAACCCGGTTCTGAGAAAACCCACTGGGGACGACCCTAGGGACCTGACGGACGCACCCTAGAAGTTTTGGAGCCCTCCGACTACGTTTCTTGGAGTTACAGCCACTTTAATGAGAGGCTAAATACAGGCCATATAACCCTGGTGAAATAGCCCTCACGAAAATGCAATTTTTACAAAAATCGGATCCCAAACCCGGTTCTGAGAAAACCCACTGGGGACGACCCCAGGGACCTGACGGACGAACCCTAGAAGTTTTGGAGCCCTCTGACTACGTTTCTTGGAGTTACAGCCACTTTAATGAGAGGCTAAATACAGGCCTTATAACCCTGGTGAAAAAGCCCTCACGAAAATGCAATTTTTACAAAAATCGGATCCCAAACCCGGTTCTGAGAAAACCCACTGGGGACGACCCTAGGGACCTGACGGACGCACCCTAGAAGTTTTGGAACCCTCTGACTACGTTTCTTGGAGTTACAGCCACTTTAATGAGAGGCTAAATACAGGCCATATAACCCTGGTGAAATAGCCCTGACAAAAATGCAATTTTTTCAAAAATCGGATCCCAAACCCGGTTGTGAGAAAACCCACTGGGGACGACCCTAGGGACCTGACGGACGCACCCTAGAAGTTTTGGATTCCTCTGACTACGTTTCTTGGAATTACAGCCACTTTAATGAGAGGCTAAATACAGGCCTTATAGCCCTGGTGAAATAGCCCTCACAAAAATGCAATTTTTACAAAAATCGGATCCCAAACCCGGTTCTGAGAAAACCCACTGGGGACGACCCCAGGGACCTGATGGACGCACCCTAGAAGTTTTGGAGCTCTCTGACTACGTTTCTTGGAGTTACGGCCCCTTTAATGAGAGGCTAAATACAGGCCTTATAACCCTGGTGAAATAGCCCTCACAAAAATGCAATTTTTACAAAAATCGGACCCCAAACCCGGTTCTGAGAAAACCCACTGGGGACGACCCCAGGGACCTGACGGACGCACCCTAGAAGTTTTGGAGCCCTCTGACTACGTTTCTTGGAGTTACAGCCACTTTAATGAGAGGCTAAATACAGGCCTTATAACCCTGGTGAAATAGCCCTCACGAAAATGCAATTTTTACAAAAATCGGATCCCAAACCCGGTTCTGAGAAAACCCACTGGGGACGACCCCAGGGACCTGACGGACGCACCCTAGAAGTTTTGGAACCCTCTGACTACGTTTCTTGGAGTTACAGCCACTTTAATGAGAGGCTAAATACAGGCCTTATAACCCTGGTGAAATAGCCCTCACGAAAATGCAATTTTTACAAAAATCGGATTCCAAACCCGGATCTGAGAAAACCCACTGGGGACGACCCTAGGGACCTGACGGACGCACCCTAGAAGTTTTGGAGCCCTCTAACTAAGTTTCTTGGAGTTACAGCCACTTTAATGAGAGGCTAAATACAGGCCATATAACCCTGGTGAAATAGCCCTCACAAAAATGCAATTTTTACAAAAATAGGATCCCAAACCCGGTTCTGAGAAAACCCACTGGGGACGACCCTAGGGACCTGACGGAAGCACCCTAGAAGTTTTGGAGCCCTCCAACTACGTTTCTTGGAGTTACAGCCACTTTAATGAGAGGCTAAATACAGGCCTTATAACCCTGGTGAAATAGCCCTCACGAAAATGCAATTTTTACAAAAATCGGATCCCAAACCCGGTTGTGAGAAAACCCACTGGGGACGACCCCAGGGACCTGACGGACGCACCCTAGAAGTTTTGGAGCCCTCCGACTACGTTTCTTGGAGTTACGGCCCCTTTAATGAGAGGCTAAATACAGGCATTATAACCCTGGTGAAATAGCCCTCACAAAAATGCAATTTTTACGAAAATCGGACCCCAAACCCGGTTCTGAGAAAACCCACTGGGGACGACCCTAGGGACCTGACGGACGCACCCTAGAAGTTTTGGAGCCCTCTGACTACGTTTCTTGGAGTTACAGCCACTTTAATAAGAGGCTAAATACAGGCCTTATAACCCTGGTGAAATAGCCCTCACAAAAATGCAATTTTTACAAAAATCGGATCCCAAACCCGGTTCTGAGAAAACCCACTGGGGACGACCCCAGGGACCTGACGGACGCACCCTAGAAGTTTTGGAACCCTCTGACTAAGTTTCTTGGAATTACAGCCACTTTAATGAGAGGCTTAATACAGGCCTTATAACCCTGGTGAAATAGCCCTCACAAAAATGCAATTTTTAGAAAAATCGGACCCCAAACATGGTTCTGAGAAAACCCACTGGGGACGACCCTAGGGACCTGAGGGATGCACCCTAGAAGTTTTGGAGCCCTCTGACTACGTTTCTTGGAGTTACAGCCACTTTAATGAGAGGCTAAATACAGGCCATATAACCCTGGTGAAATAGCCCTCACGAAAATGCAATTTTTACAAAAATCGAATCCCAAACCCGGTTCTGAGAAAACCCACTGGGGACGACCCTAGGGACCTGACGGATGCACCCTAGAAGTTTTGGAGCCCTCCGACTACGTTTCTTGGAGTTACAGCCACTTTAATGAGAGGCTAAATACAGGCCATATAACCCTGGTGAAATAGCCCTGACAAAAATGCAATTTTTACAAAAATCGGATCCCAAACCTGGTTCTGAGAAAACCCACTGGGGACGACCCTAGGGACCTGACGGACGCACCCTAGAAGTTTTGGAGCCCTCCGACTACGTTTCTTGGAGTTACAGCCACTTAAATGAGAGGCTAAATACAGGCCATATAACCCTGGTGAAATAGCCCTCACGAAAATGCAATTTTTTCAAAAATCGGATCCCAAACCCGGTTGTGAGAAAACCCACTGGGGACGACCCCAAGGACCTGACGGACGAACCCTAGAAGTTTTGGAGCCCTCCGACTACGTTTCTTGGAGTTACAGCCACTTTAATGAGAGGCTAAATACAGGCCTTATAACCCTGGTGAAATAGCCCTCACAAAAATGCAATTTTTACAAAAATCGGATCCCAAACCCGGTTGTGAGAAAACCCACTGGGGACGACCCCAGGGACCTGACGGACGCACCCTAGAAGTTTTGGAGCCCTCTGACTACGTTTCTTGGAGTTACGGCCCCTTTAATGAGAGGCTAAATACAGGCCATATAACCCTGGTGAAATAGCCCTCACAAAAATGCAATTTTTACAAAAATCTGATCCCAAACCCGGTTCTGAGAAAACCCACTGGAAACGACCCCAGGGACCTGACGGACGCACCCTAGAAGTTTTGGAGCTCTCTGACTACGTTTCTTGGAGTTACGGCCCCTTTAATGAGAGGCTAAATACAGGCCTTATAACCCTGATGAAATAGCCCTCACAAAAATGCAATTTTTACAAAAATCGGATGCCAAACCCGGTTCTGAGAAAACCCACTGGGGACGACCCTAGGGATCTGACGGACGCACCCTAGAAGTTTTGGAGCCCTCCGACTACGTTTCTTGGAGTTACAGCCACTTTAATGAGAGGCTAAATACAGGCCATATAACCCTGGTGAAATAGCCCTCACAAAAATGCAATTTTTACAAAAATCGGATGCCAAACCCGGTTCTGAGAAAACCCACTGGGGACGACCCCAGGGACCTGACGGACGCACCCTAGAAGTATTGGAGCTCTCCGACTACGTTTCTTGGAGTTACGGCCCCTTTAATGAGAGGCTAAATACAGGCCTTATAACCCTGGTGAAATAGCCCTCACGAAAATGCAATTTTTACAAAAATCGGATCCCAAACCTGGTTCTGAGAAAACCCACTGGGGACGACCCTAGGGATCTGACGGACGCACCCTAGAAGTTTTGGAGCCCTCCGACTACGTTTCTTGGAGTTACAGCCACTTTAATGAGAGGCTAAATACAGGCCATATAACCCTGGTGAAATAGCCCTCACGAAAATGCAATTTTTTCAAAAATCGGATCCCAAACCCGGTTGTGAGAAAACCCACTGGGGACGACCCTAGGGACCTGACGGACGCACCCTAGAAGTTTTGGAGCCCTCCGACTACGTTTCTTGGAGTTACAGCCACTTTAATGAGAGGCTAAATACAGGCCTTATAACCCTGGTGAAATAGCCCTCACAAAAATGCAGTTTTTACAAAAATCGGATCCCTAACCCGGTTCTGAGAAAACCCACTGGGGACAGCCCCAGGGACCTGACGGACGCACCCTAGAAGTTTTGGAGCCCTCTGACTACGTTTCTTGGAGTTACGGCCCCTTTAATGAGAGGCTATATACAGGCCTTATAACCCTGGTGAAATAGCCCTCACAAAAATGCAATTTTTACAAAAATCGGATCCCAAACCCGGTTCTGAGAAAACCCACTGGGGACGACCCTAGGGATCTGACGGACGCACCCTAGAAGTTTTGGAGCCCTCCGACTACGTTTCTTGGAGTTACAGCCACTTTAATGAGAGGCTAAATACAGGCCATATAACCCTGGTGAAATAGCCCTCACAAAAATGCAATTTTTACAAAAATCGGATGCCAAACCCGGTTCTGAGAAAACCCACTGGGGACGACCCCAGGGACCTGACGGACGCACCCTAGAAGTTTTGGAGCCCTCCCACTACGTTTCTTGGAGTTACAGCCACTTTAATGAGAGGCTAAATACAGGCCTTATAACCCTGGTGAAATAGCCCTCATGAAAATGCAATTTTTACAAAAATCAGATCCCAAACCCGGTTCTGAGAAAACCCACTGGGGACGACCCTAGGGACCTGACGGACGCACCCTAGAAGTTTTGGAGCCCTCTGACTACGTTTCTTGGAGTTACAGCCACTTTAATGAGAGGCTAAATACAGGCCTTATAACCCTGGTGAAATAGCCCTCACGAAAATGCAATTTTTACAAAAATCGGATGCCAAACCCGGTTCTGAGAAAACCCACTGGGGACGACCCCAGGGACCTGACGGACGCACCCTAGAAGTTTTGGAACCCTCTGACTACGTTTCTTGGAGTTACAGCCACTTTAATGAGAGGCTAAATACAGGCCATATAACCCTGGTGAAATAGCCCTCACAAAAATGCAATTTTTTCAAAAATCGGATCCCAAACCCGGTTGTGAGAAAACCCACTGGGGACAACCCTAGGGACCTGACGGACGCACCCTAGAAGTTTTGGAGCCCTCTGACTACGTTTCTTGGAGTTACAGCCACTTTAATGAGAGGCTAAATACAGGCCTTATAGCCCTGGTGAAATAGCCCTCACAAAAATGCAATTTTTACAAAAATCGGATCCCAAACCCGGTTCTGAGAAAACCCACTGGGGACGACCCCAGGGACCTGACGGACGCACCCTAGAAGTTTTGGAGCTCTCTGACTACGTTTCTTGGAGTTACGGCCCCTTTAATGAGAGGCTAAATACAGGCCTTATAACCCTGGTGAAATAGCCCTCACAAAAATGCAATTTTTAGAAAAATCGGACCCCAAACATGGTTCTGAGAAAACCCACTGGGGACGACCCTAGGGATCTGACGGACGCACCCTAGAAGTTTTGGAGCCCTCCGACTACGTTTCTTGGAGTTACGGCCCCTTTAATGAGAGGCTAAATACAGGCCTTATAACCCTGGTGAAATAGCCCTCACGAAAATGCAATTTTTACAAAAATCAGATCCCAAACCCGGTTCTGAGAAAACCTACTGGGGACGACCCTAGGGACCTGACGGACGCACCCTAGAAGTTTTGGAGCCCTCCGACTACGTTTCTTGGAGTTACGGCCCCTTTAATGAGAGGCTAAATACAGGCATTATAACCCTGGTGAAATAGCCCTCACAAAAATGCAATTTTTACGAAAATCGGACCCCAAACCCGGTTCTGAGAAAACCCACTGGGGACGACCCTAGGGACCTGACGGACGCACCCTAGAAGTTTTGGAGCCCTCTGACTACGTTTCTTGGAGTTACAGCCACTTTAATAAGAGGCTAAATACAGGCCTTATAACCCTGGTGAAATAGCCCTCACAAAAATGCTATTTTTACAAAAGTCGGATCCCAAACCCGGTTGTGAGAAAACCCACTGGGGACGACCCCAGGGACCTGACGGACGCACCCTAGAAGTTTTGGAACCCTCTGACTAAGTTTCTTGGAGTTACAGCCACTTTAATGAGAGGCTTAATACAGGCCTTATAACCCTGGTGAAATAGCCCTCACGAAAATGCAATTTTTACAAAAATCGGATCCCAAACCCGGTTCTGAGAAAACCCACTGGGGACGACCCTAGGGACCTGACGGATGCACCCTAGAAGTTTTGGAGCCCTCTGACTACGTTTCTTGGAGTTACAGCCACTTTAATGAGAGGCTAAATACAGGCCATATAACCCTGGTGAAATAGCCCTCACGAAAATGCAATTTTTACAAAAATCGAATCCCAAACCCGGTTCTGAGAAAACCCACTGGGGACGACCTTAGGGACCTGACGGACGCACCCTAGAAGTTTTGGAGCCCTCTGACTACGTTTCTTGGAGTTACAGCCACTTTAATGAGAGGCTAAATACAGGCCATATAACCCTGGTGAAATAGCCCTGACAAAAATGCAATTTTTACAAAAATCGGATCCCAAACCTGGTTCTGAGAAAACCCACTGGGGACGACCCTAGGGACCTGACGGACGCACCCTAGAAGTTTTGGAGCCCTCCGACTACGTTTCTTGGAGTTACAGCCACTTTAATGAGAGGCTAAATACAGGCCATATAACCCTGGTGAAATAGCCCTCACGAAAATGCAATTTTTTCAAAAATCGGATCCCAAACCCGGTTGTGAGAAAACCCACTGGGGACGACCCTAGGGACCTGACGGACGCACCCTAGAAGTTTTGGAGCCCTCTAACTAAGTTTCTTGGAGTTACAGCCACTTTAATGAGAGGCTAAATACAGGCCATATAACCCTGGTGAAATAGCCCTCACGAAAATGCAATTTTTTCAAAAATCGGATCCCAAACCCGGTTCTGAGAAAACCCACTGGGGACGACCCTAGGGACCTGACGGACGCACCCTAGAAGTTTTGGAGCCCTCCGACTACGTTTCTTGGAGTTACAGCCACTTTAATGAGAGGCTAAATACAGGTCTATAACCCTGGTGAAATAGCCCTCACAAAAATGCAATTTTTTACAAAAATCGGATCCCAAACCCGGTTCTGAGAAAACCCACTGGGGACGACCCTAGGGACCTGACGGACGCACCCTAGAAGTTTTGGAGCCCTCTGACTACGTTTCTTGGAGTTACGGCCACTTTAATGAGAGGCTAAATACAGGCCTTATAACCCTGGTGAAATAGCCCTCACGAAAATGCAATTTTTACAAAAATCGGATCCCAAACCCGGTTCTGAGAAAACCCACGGGGGATGACCCCAGGGACCTGACGGACGCACCCTAGAAGTTTTGGAGCCCTCTCACTACGTTTCTTGGAGTTACAGCCACTTTAATGAGAGGCTAAATACAGGCCTTATAACCCTGGTGAAATAGCCCTCATGAAAATGCAATTTTTACAAAAATCAGATCCCAAACCCGGTTCTGAGAAAACCCACTGGGGACGACCCTAGGGACCTGACGGACGCACCCTAGAAGTTTTGGAGCCCTCTGACTACGTTTCTTGGAGTTACAGCCACTTTAATGAGAGGCTAAATACAGGCCTTATAACCCTGGTGAAATAGCCCTCACGAAAATGCAATTTTTACAAAAATCGGATGCAAAACCCGGTTCTGAGAAAACCCACTGGGGACGACCCCAGGGACCTGACGGACGCACCCTAGAAGTTTTGGAACCCTCTGACTAGGTTTCTTGGAGTTACAGCCACTTTAATGAGAGGCTAAATACAGGCCATATAACCCTGGTGAAATAGCCCTCACAAAAATGCAATTTTTTCAAAAATCGGATCCCAAACCCGGTTCTGAGAAAACCCACTGGGGACGACCCTAGGGACCTGACGGACGCACCCTAGAAGTTTTGGATTCCTCTGACTACGTTTCTTGGAGTTACAGCCACTTTAATGAGAGGCTAAATACAGGCCTTACAGCCCTGGTGAAATAGCCCTCACAAAAATGCAATTTTTACAAAAATCGGATCCCAAACCCGGTTGTAAGAAAACCCACTGGGGACGACCCCAGGGACCTGACGGACGCACCCTAGAAGTTTTGGAGCTCTCTGACTACGTTTCTTGGAGTAACGGCCCCTTTAATGAGAGGCTAAATACAGGCCTTATAACCCTGGTGAAATAGCCCTCACAAAAATGCAATTTTTGGAAAAATCGGACCCCAAACCCGGTTCTGAGAAAACCCACTGGGGACGACCCCAGGGACCTGACAGACGCACCCTAGAAGTTTTGGAGCCCTCCGACTACATTTCTTGGAGTTATGGCCCCTTTAATGAGAGGCTAAATACAGGCCTTATAACCCTGGTGAAATAGCCCTCACGAAAATGCAATTTTTACAAAAATAGGATCCCAAACCCGGTTCTGAGAAAACCCACTGGGGACGACCCTAGGGACCTGACGGACGCACCCTAGAAGTTTTGGATTCCTCTGACTACGTTTCTTGGAGTTACAGCCACTTTAATGAGAGGCTAAATACAGGCCTTATAACCCTGGTGAAATAGCCCTCACAAAAATGCAATTTTTACAAAAATCCGACCCCAAACCCGGTTCTGAGAAAACCCACTGGGGACGACCCCAGGGACCTGACGGACGCACCCTAGAAGTTTTGGAGCCCTCTCACTACGTTTCTTGGAGTTACAGCCACTTTAATGAGAGGCTAAATACAGGCCTTATAACCCTGGTGAAATAGCCCTCATGAAAATGCAATTTTTTCAAAAATCAGATCCCAAACCCGGTTCTGAGAAAACCCACTGGGGACGACCCTAGGGACCTGACGGACGCACCCTAGAAGTTTTGGAGCCCTCTGACTACGTTTCTTGGAGTTACAGCCACTTTAATGAGAGGCTAAATACAGGCCTTATAACCCTGGTGAAATAGCCCTCACGAAAATGCAATTTTTACAAAAATCGGATGCCAAACCCGGTTCTGAGAAAACCCACTGGGGACGACCCCAGGGACCTGACGGACGCACCCTAGAAGTTTTGGAGCTCTCCGACTACGTTTCTTGGAGTTACAGCCCCTTTAATGAGAGGCTAAATACAGGCCTTATAACCCTGGTGAAATAGCCCTCACGAAAATGCAATTTTTACAAAAATAGGATCCCAAACCCGGTTCTGAGAAAACCCACTGGGGACGACCCTAGGGACCTGACGGACGCACCCTAGAAGTTTTGGATTCCTCTGACTACGTTTCTTGGAGTTACAGCCACTTTAATGAGAGGCTAAATACAGGCCTTATAACCCTGGTGAAATAGCCCTCACAAAAATGCAATTTTTACAAAAATCCGACCCCAAACCCGGTTCTGAGAAAACCCACTGGGGACGACCCTAGGGACCTGACTGACGCACCCTAGAAGTTTTGGAACCCTCTGACTACGTTTCTTGGAGTTACAGCCACTTTAATGAGAGGCTAAATACAGGCCATATAACCCTGGTGAAATAGCCCTCACGAAAATGCAATTTTTACAAAAATCGGATCCCAAACCCGGTTCTGAGAAAACCCACTGGGGACGACCCTAGGGACCTGACGGATGCACCCTAGAAGTTTTGGAGCCCTCTGACTACGTTTCTTGGAGTTACAGCCACTTTAATGAGAGGCTAAATACAGGCCATATAACCCTGGTGAAATAGCCCTCACGAAAATGCAATTTTTACAAAAATCGAATCCCAAACCCGGTTCTGAGAAAACCCACTGGGGACGACCCTAGGGACCTGACGGACGCACCCTAGAAGTTTTGGAGCCCTCCAACTACGTTTCTTGGAGTTACGGCCCCTTTAATGAGAGGCTAAATACAGGCCTTATAACCCTGGTGAAATAGCCCTCACAAAAATGCAATTTTTACAAAAATCGGACCCCAAACCCGGTTCTGAGAAAACCCACTGGGGACGACCCTAGGGACCTGACGGACGCACCCTAGAAGTTTTGGAGCCCTCTGACTACGTTTCTTGGAGTTACAGCCACTTTAATGAGAGGCTAAATACAGGCCTTATAACCCTGGTGAAAAAGCCCTCACAAAAATGCAATTTTTACAAAAATCAGATCCCAAACCCGGTTCTGAGAAAACCCACTGGGGACGACCCCAGGGACCTGACGGACGCACCCTAGAAGTTTTGGAACCCTCTGACTAAGTTTCTTGGAGTTACAGCCACTTTAATGAGAGGCTAAATACAGGCCTTATAACCCTGGTGAAATAGCCCTCACGAAAATGCAATTTTTACAAAAATCGGATCCCAAACCCGGTTCTGAGAAAACCCTCTGGGGACGACCCTAGGGACCTGACGGATGCACCCTAGAAGTTTTGGAGCCCTCCGACTACGTTTCTTGGAGTTACAGCCACTTTAATGAGAGGCTAAATACAGGCCATATAACCCTGGTGAACTAGCCCTCACGAAAATGCAATTTTTACAAAAATCGAATCCCAAACCCGGTTCTGAGAAAACCCACTGGGGACGACCCTAGGGACCTGACGGACGCACCCTAGAAGTTTTGGAGCCCTCCGACTACGTTTCTTGGAGTTACAGCCACTTTAATGAGAGGCTAAATACAGGCCATATAACCCTGGTGAAATAGCCCTCACAAAAATGCAATTTTTACAAAAATCGGATCCCAAACCCGGTTCTGAGAAAACCCACTGGGGACGACCCTAGGGACCTGACGGACGCACCCTAGAAGTTTTGGAGCCCTCCGACTACGTTTCTTGGAGTTACAGCCACTTTAATGAGAGGCTAAATACAGGCCATATAACCCTGGTGAAATAGCCCTCACAAAAATGCAATTTTTACAAAAATCGGATCCCAAACCCGGTTCTGAGAAAACCCACTGGGGACGACCCTAGGGACCTGACGGACGCACCCTAGAAGTTTTGGAGCCCTCCGACTACGTTTCTTGGAGTTACAGCCACTTTAATGAGAGGCTAAATACAGGCCATATAACCCTGGTGAAATAGCCCTCACGAAAATGCAATTTTTTCAAAAATCGGATCCCAAACCCGGTTGTGAGAAAACCCACTGGGGACGACCCTAGGGACCTGACGGACGCACCCTAGAAGTTTTGGAGCCCTCCGACTACGTTTCTTGGAGTTACGGCCCCTTTAATGAGAGGCTAAATACAGGCCATATAACCCTGGTGAAATAGCCCTCACGAAAATGCAATTTTTACAAAAATCGAATCCCAAACCCGGTTCTGAGAAAACCCACTGGGGACGACCCTAGGGACCTGACGGACGCACCCTAGAAGTTTTGGAGCCCTCCAACTACGTTTCTTGGAGTTACGGCCCCTTTAATGAGAGGCTAAATACAGGCCTTATAACCCTGGTGAAATAGCCCTCACGAAAATGCAATTTTTACAAAAATCGGATCCCAAACCTGGTTCTGAGAAAACCCACTGGGGACGACCCTAGGGATCTGACGGACGCACCCTAGAAGTTTTGGAGCCCTCCGACTACGTTTCTTGGAGTTACAGCCACTTTAATGAGAGGCTAAATACAGGCCATATAACCCTGGTGAAATAGCCCTCACGAAAATGCAATTTTTTCAAAAATCGGATCCCAAACCCGGTTGTGAGAAAACCCACTGGGGACGACCCCAGGGACCTGACGGACGCACCCTAGAAGTTTTGGAGCCCTCTGACTACGTTTCTTGGAGTTACGGCCCCTTTAATGAGAGGCTAAATACAGGCCATATAACCCTGGTGAAATAGCCCTCACGAAAATGCAATTTTTACAAAAATCGAATCCCAAACCCGGTTCTGAGAAAACCCACTGGGGACGACCCTAGGGACCTGACGGACGCACCCTAGAAGTTTTGGAGCCCTCCAACTACGTTTCTTGGAGTTACGGCCCCTTTAATGAGAGGCTAAATACAGGCCTTATAACCCTGGTGAAATAGCCCTCACAAAAATGCAATTTTTACAAAAATCGGACCCCAAACCCGGTTCTGAGAAAACCCACTGGGGACGACCCTAGGGACCTGACGGACGCACCCTAGAAGTTTTGGAGCCCTCTGACTACGTTTCTTGGAGTTACAGCCACTTTAATGAGAGGCTAAATACAGGCCTTATAACCCTGGTGAAAAAGCCCTCACAAAAATGCAATTTTTACAAAAATCAGATCCCAAACCCGGTTCTGAGAAAACCCACTGGGGACGACCCCAGGGACCTGACGGACGCACCCTAGAAGTTTTGGAACCCTCTGACTAAGTTTCTTGGAGTTACAGCCACTTTAATGAGAGGCTAAATACAGGCCTTATAACCCTGGTGAAATAGCCCTCACGAAAATGCAATTTTTACAAAAATCGGATCCCAAACCCGGTTCTGAGAAAACCCACTGGGGACGACCCTAGGGACCTGACGGATGCACCCTAGAAGTTTTGGAGCCCTCCGACTACGTTTCTTGGAGTTACAGCCACTTTAATGAGAGGCTAAATACAGGCCATATAACCCTGGTGAACTAGCCCTCACGAAAATGCAATTTTTACAAAAATCGAATCCCAAACCCGGTTCTGAGAAAACCCACTGGGGACGACCCTAGGGACCTGACGGACGCACCCTAGAAGTTTTGGAGCCCTCCGACTACGTTTCTTGGAGTTACAGCCACTTTAATGAGAGGCTAAATACAGGCCATATAACCCTGGTGAAATAGCCCTCACAAAAATGCAATTTTTACAAAAATCGGATCCCAAACCCGGTTCTGAGAAAACCCACTGGGGACGACCCTAGGGACCTGACGGACGCACCCTAGAAGTTTTGGAGCCCTCCGACTACGTTTCTTGGAGTTACAGCCACTTTAATGAGAGGCTAAATACAGGCCTTATAACCCTGGTGAAATAGCCCTCACGAAAATGCAATTTTTTCAAAAATCGGATCCCAAACCCGGTTGTGAGAAAACCCACTGGGGACGACCCTAGGGACCTGACGGACGCACCCTAGAAGTTTTGGAGCCCTCCGACTACGTTTCTTGGAGTTACAGCCACTTTAATGAGAGGCTAAATACAGGCCTTATAACCCTGGTGAAATAGCCCTCACAAAAATGCAATTTTTACAAAAATCGAATCCCAAACCCGGTTCTGAGAAAACCAACTGGGGACGACCCTAGGGACCTGACGGACGCACCCTAGAAGTTTTGGAGCCCTCTGACTACGTTTCTTGGAGTTACAGCCACTTTAATGAGAGGCTAAATACAGGCCTTATAACCCTGGTGAAATAGCCCTCAAAAAAATGCAATTTTTACAAAAATCGGATCCCAAACCCGGTTCTGAGAAAACCCACTGGGGAAGACCCTAGGGACCTGACGGACGCACCCTAGAAGTTTTGGAGCCCTCTGACTACGTTTCTTGGAGTTACAGCCACTTTAATGAGAGGCTAAATACAGGCCTTATAACCCTGGTGAAATAGCCCTCACGAAAATGCAATTTTTACAAAAATCGGATCCCAAACCTGGTTCTGAGAAAACCCACTGGGGACGACCCTAGGGATCTGACGGACGCACCCTAGAAGTTTTGGAGCCCTCCGACTACGTTTCTTGGAGTTACAGCCACTTTAATGAGAGGCTAAATACAGGCCATATAACCCTGGTGAAATAGCCCTCACGAAAATGCAATTTTTTCAAAAATCGGATCCCAAACCCGGTTGTGAGAAAACCCACTGGGGACGACCCTAGGGACCTGACGGACGCACCCTAGAAGTTTTGGAGCCCTCCGACTACGTTTCTTGGAGTTACAGCCACTTTAATGAGAGGCTAAATACAGGCCTTATAACCCTGGTGAAATAGCCCTCACAAAAATGCAGTTTTTACAAAAATCGGATCCTTAACCCGGTTCTGAGAAAACCCACTGGGGACGACCCTAGGGACCTGACGGACGCACCCTAGAAGTTCCGGAGCCCTCCGACTACGTTTCTTGGAGTTACAGCCGCTTTAATGAGAGGCTAAATACAGGCCTTATAACCCTGGTGAAATAGCCCTCACAAAAATGCAATTTTTACAAAAATCGGATCCCAAACCCGGTTCTGAGAAAACCCACTGGGGACGACCCTAGGGACCTGACGGACGCACCCTAGAAGTTTTGGAGCCCTCCGACTACGTTTCTTGGAGTTACAGCCACTTTAATGAGAGGCGAAATACAGGCCTTATAACCCTGGTGAAATAGCCCTCACGAAAATGCAATTTTTACAAAAATCGGATCCCAAACCCGGTTCTGAGAAAACCCACTGGGGACGACCCTAGGGACCTGACTGACGCACCCTAGAAGTTTTGGAACCCTCTGACTACGTTTCTTGGAGTTACAGCCACTTTAATGAGAGGCTAAATACAGGCCATATAACCCTGGTGAAATAGCCCTCACAAAAATGCAATTTTTACAAAAATCGGATCCCAAACCCGGTTGTGAGAAAACCCACTGGGGACGACCCTAGGGACCTGACGGACGCACCCTAGAAGTTTTGGAGCCCTCCGACTACGTTTCTTGGAGTTACAGCCACTTTAATGAGAGGCGAAATACAGGCCTTATAACCCTGGTGAAATAGCCCTCACGAAAATGCAATTTTTACAAAAATCGGATCCCAAACCCGGTTCTGAGAAAACCCACTGGGGACGACCCCAGGGACCTGACGGACGAACCCTAGAAGTTTTGGAGCCCTCTGACTACGTTTCTTGGAGTTACAGCCACTTTAATCAGAGGCTAAATACAGGCCTTATAACCCTGGTGAAAAAGCCCTCACGAAAATGCAATTTTTACAAAAATCGGATCCCAAACCCGGTTCTGAGAAAACCCACTGGGGACGACCCTAGGGACCTGACTGACGCACCCTAGAAGTTTTGGAACCCTCTGACTACGTTTCTTGGAGTTACAGCCACTTTAATGAGAGGCTAAATACAGGCCATATAACCCTGGTGAAATAGCCCTCACAAAAATGCAATTTTTTCAAAAATCGGATCCCAAACCCGGTTGTGAGAAAACCCACTGGGGACGACCCTAGGGACCTGACGGACGCACCCTAGAAGTTTTGGATTCCTCTGACTACGTTTCTTGGAGTTACAGCCACTTTAATGAGAGGCTAAATACAGGCCTTATAGCCCTGGTGAAATAGCCCTCACAAAAATGCAATTTTTAGAAAAATCGGACCCCAAACCCGGTTCTGAGAAAACCCACTGGGGACGACCCCAGGGACCTGACGGACGCACCCTAGAAGTTTTGGAGCCCTCCGACTACGTTTCTTGGAGTTACGGCCCCTTTAATGAGAGGCTAAATACAGGCCTTATAACCCTGGTGAAATAGCCCTCACGAAAATGCAATTTTTACAAAAATCGGACCCCAAACCCGGTTCTGAGAAAACCCACTGGGGACGACCCTAGGGACCTGACGGACGCACCCTAGAAGTTTTGGAGCCCTCTGACTACATTTCTTGGAGTTACAGCCACTTTAATGAGAGGCTAAATACAGGCCTTATAACCCTGGTGAAATAGCCCTCACAAAAATGCAATTTTTACAAAAATCGGATCCCAAACCCGGTTCTGAGAAAACCCACTGGGGACGACCCCAGGGACCTGACGGACGCACCCTAGAAGTTTTGGAGCCCTCTGACTACGTTTCTTGGAGTTACGGCCCCTTTAATGAGAGGCTAAATACAGGCCTTATAACCCTGGTGAAATAGCCCTCACGAAAATGCAATTTTTACAAAAATCGGATCCCAAACCCGGTTGTGAGAAAACCTACTGGGGACGACCCTAGGGACCTGACGGACGCACCCTAGAAGTTTTGGAGCCCTCCGACTACGTTTCTTGGAGTTACAGCCGCTTTAATGAGAGGCTAAATACAGGCCTTATAACCCTGGTGAAATAGCCCTCACAAAAATGCAATTTTTACAAAAATCGGATCCCAAACCCGGTTCTGAGAAAACCCACTGGGGACGACCCTAGGGACCTGACGGACGCACCCTAGAAGTTTTGGAGCCCTCCGACTACGTTTCTTGGAGTTACAGCCACTTTAATGAGAGGCGAAATACAGGCCTTATAACCCTGGTGAAATAGCCCTCACGAAAATGCAATTTTTACAAAAATCGGACCCCAAACCCGGTTCTGAGAAAACCCACTGGGGACGACCCCAGGGACCTGACGGACGCACCCTAGAAGTTTTGGAGCCCTCTGACTACGTTTCTTGGAGTTACAGCCACTTTAATGAGAGGCTAAATACAGGCCTTATAACCCTGGTGAAAAAGCCCTCACGAAAATGCAATTTTTACAAAAATCGGATCCCAAACCCGGTTCTGAGAAAACCCACTGGGGACGACCCTAGGGACCTGACTGACGCACCCTAGAAGTGTTGGAACCCTCTGACTACGTTTCTTGGAGTTACAGCCACTTTATGAGAGGCTAAATACAGGCCATATAACCCTGGTGAAATAGCCCTCACAAAAATGCAATTTTTTCAAAAATCGGATCCCAAACCCGGTTGTGAGAAAACCCACTGGGGACGACCCTAGGGACCTGACGGACGCACCCTAGAAGTTTTGGATTCCTCTGACTACGTTTCTTGGAGTTACAGCCACTTTAATGAGAGGCTAAATACAGGCCTTATAGCCCTGGTGAAATAGCCCTCACAAAAATGCAATTTTTACAAAAATCGGATCCCAAACCCGGTTCTGAGAAAACCCACTGGGGACGACCCCAGGGACCTGACGGACGCACTCTAGAAGTTTTGGAGCCCTCTGACTACGTTTCTTGGAGTTACGGCCCCTTTAATGAGAGGCTAAATACAGGCCTTATAACCCTGGTGAAATAGCCCTCACAAAAATGCAATTTTTAGAAAAATCGGACCCCAAACCCGGTTCTGAGAAAACCCACTGGGGACGACCCCAGGGACCTGACGGACGCACCCTAGAAGTTTTGGAGCCCTCCGACTACGTTTCTTGGAGTTACGGCCCCTTTAATGAGAGGCTAAATACAGGCCTTATAACCCTGGTGAAATAGCCCTCACGAAAATGCAATTTTTACAAAAATCAGATCCCAAACCCGGTTGTGAGAAAACCCACTGGGGACGACCCTAGGGACCTGAAGGACGCACCCTAGAAGTTTTGGAGCCCTCTGACTACGTTTCTTGGAGTTACAGCCACTTTAATGAGAGGCTAAATACAGGCCATATAACCCTGGTGAAATAGCCCTCACGAAAATGCAATTTTTACAAAAATCGAATCCCAAACCCGGTTCTGAGAAAACCCACTGGGGACGACCCTAGGGACCTGACGGACGCACCCTAGAAGTTTTGGAGCCCTCCAACTACGTTTCTTGGAGTTACGGCCCCTTTAATGAGAGGCTAAATACAGGCCTTATAACCCTGGTGAAATAGCCCTCACAAAAATGCAATTTTTACAAAAATCGGACCCCAAACCCGGTTCTGAGAAAACCCACTGGGGACGACCCTAGGGACCTGACGGACGCACCCTAGAAGTTTTGGAGCCCTCTGACTACGTTTCTTGGAGTTACAGCCACTTTAATGAGAGGCTAAATACAGGCCTTATAACCCTGGTGAAAAAGCCCTCACAAAAATGCAATTTTTACAAAAATCAGATCCCAAACCCGGTTCTGAGAAAACCCACTGGGGACGACCCCAGGGACCTGACGGACGCACCCTAGAAGTTTTGGAACCCTCTGACTAAGTTTCTTGGAGTTACAGCCACTTTAATGAGAGGCTAAATACAGGCCTTATAACCCTGGTGAAATAGCCCTCACGAAAATGCAATTTTTACAAAAATCGGATCCCAAACCCGGTTCTGAGAAAACCCACTGGGGACGACCCTAGGGACCTGACGGATGCACCCTAGAAGTTTTGGAGCCCTCCGACTACGTTTCTTGGAGTTACAGCCACTTTAATGAGAGGCTAAATACAGGCCATATAACCCTGGTGAACTAGCCCTCACGAAAATGCAATTTTTACAAAAATCGAATCCCAAACCCGGTTCTGAGAAAACCCACTGGGGACGACCCTAGGGACCTGACGGACGCACCCTAGAAGTTTTGGAGCCCTCCGACTACGTTTCTTGGAGTTACAGCCACTTTAATGAGAGGCTAAATACAGGCCATATAACCCTGGTGAAATAGCCCTCACAAAAATGCAATTTTTACAAAAATCGGATCCCAAACCCGGTTGTGAGAAAACCCACTGGGGACGACCCTAGGGACCTGACGGACGCACCCTAGAAGTTTTGGAGCCCTCCGACTACGTTTCTTGGAGTTACAGCCACTTTAATGAGAGGCTAAATACAGGCCATATAACCCTGGTGAAATAGCCCTCACGAAAATGCAATTTTTTCAAAAATCGGATCCCAAACCCGGTTGTGAGAAAACCCACTGGGGACGACCCTAGGGACCTGACGGACGCACCCTAGAAGTTTTGGAGCCCTCCGACTACGTTTCTTGGAGTTACAGCCACTTTAATGAGAGGCTAAATACAGGCCTTATAACCCTGGTGAAATAGCCCTCACAAAAATGCAATTTTTACAAAAATCGAATCCCAAACCCGGTTCTGAGAAAACCAACTGGGGACGACCCTAGGGACCTGACGGACGCACCCTAGAAGTTTTGGAGCCCTCTGACTACGTTTCTTGGAGTTACAGCCACTTTAATGAGAGGCTAAATACAGGCCTTATAACCCTGGTGAAATAGCCCTCAAAAAAATGCAATTTTTACAAAAATCGGATCCCAAACCCGGTTCTGAGAAAACCCACTGGGGAAGACCCTAGGGACCTGACGGACGCACCCTAGAAGTTTTGGAGCCCTCTGACTACGTTTCTTGGAGTTACAGCCACTTTAATGAGAGGCTAAATACAGGCCTTATAACCCTGGTGAAATAGCCCTCACGAAAATGCAATTTTTACAAAAATCGGATCCTTAACCCGGTTCTGAGAAAACCCACTGGGGACAACCCCAGGGACCTGACGGAGGCACCCTAGAAGTTTTGGAGCCCTCTGACTACGTTTCTTGGAGTTACGGCCCCTTTAATGAGAGGCTATATACAGGCCTTATAACCCTGGTGAAATAGTCCTCACAAAAATGCAATTTTTACAAAAATCGGATCCCAAACCCGGTTCTGAGAAAACCCACTGGGGACGACCCTAGGGATCTGACGGACGCACCCTAGATGTTTTGGAGCCCTCCGACTACGTTTCTTGGAGTTACAGCCACTTTAATGAGAGGCTAAATACAGGCCATATAACCCTGGTGAAATAGCCCTCACAAAAATGCAATTTTTACAAAAATCGAATCCCAAACCCGGTTCTGAGAAAACCCACTGGGGACGACCCTAGGGACCTGACGGACGCACCCTAGAAGTTTTGGAGCCCTCTGACTACGTTTCTTGGAGTTACAGCCACTTTAATGAGAGGCTAAATACAGGCCTTATAACCCTGGTGAAATAGCCCTCATGAAAATGCAATTTTTACAAAAATCAGATCCCAAACCCGGTTCTGAGAAAACCCACTGGGGACGACCCTAGGGACCTGACGGACGCACCCTAGAAGTTTTGGAGCCCTCTGACTACGTTTCTTGGAGTTACAGCCACTTTAATGAGAGGCTAAATACAGGCCTTATAACCCTGGTGAAATAGCCCTCACGAAAATGCAATTTTTACAAAAATCGGATGCCAAACCCGGTTCTGAGAAAACCCACTAGGGACGACCCCAGGGACCTGACGGACGCACCCTAGAAGTTTTGGAACCCTCTGACTACGTTTCTTGGAGTTACAGCCACTTTTATGAGAGGCTAAATACAGGCCATATAACCCTGGTGAAATAGCCCTCACAAAAATGCAATTTTTTCAAAAATCGGATCCCAAACCCGGTTCTGAGAAAACCCACTGGGGACAACCCTAGGGACCTGACGGACGCACCCTAGAAGTTTTGGAGCCCTCCGACTACGTTTCTTGGAGTTACAGCCACTTTAATGAGAGGCTAAATACAGGCCTTATAGCCCTGGTGAAATAGCCCTCACAAAAATGCAATTTTTACAAAAATCGGATCCCAAACCCGGTTCTGAGAAAACCCACTGGGGACGACCCCAGGGACCTGACGGACGCACCCTAGAAGTTTTGGAGCTCTCTGACTATGTTTCTTGGAGTTACGGCCCCTTTAATGAGAGGCTAAATACAGGCCTTATAACCCTGGTGAAATAGCCCTCACAAAAATGCAATTTTTAGAAAAATCGGACCCCAAACCCGGTTCTGAGAAAACCCACTGGGGACGACCCTAGGGACCTGACTGACGCACCCTAGAAGTTTTGGAGCCCTCCGACTACGTTTCTTGGAGTTACGGCCCCTTTAATGAGAGGCTAAATACAGGCCTTATAACCCTGGTGAAATAGCCCTCACGAAAATGCAATTTTTACAAAAATCAGATCCCAAACCCGGTTCTGAGAAAACCTACTGGGGACGACCCTAGGGACCTGACGGACGCACCCTAGAAGTTTTGGAGCCCTCCGACTACGTTTCTTGGAGTTACAGCCACTTTAATGAGAGGCTAAATACAGGCCATATAACCCTGGTGAAATAGCCCTCACGAAAATGCAATTTTTTCAAAAATCAGATCCCAAACCCGGTTGTGAGAAAACCCACTGGGGACGACCCTATGGACCTGACGGACGCACCCTAGAAGTTTTGGAGCCCTCCGACTACGTTTCTTGGAGTTACAGCCACTTTAATGAGAGGCTAAATACAGGCCTTATAACCCTGGTGAAATAGCCCTCACAAAAATGCAATTTTTACAAAAATCGGATCCCAAACCCGGTTCTGAGAAAACCCACTGGGGAAGACCCTAGGGACCTGACTGACGCACCCTAGAAGTTTTGGAGCCCTCTGACTACGTTTCTTGGAGTTACAGCCACTTTAATGAGAGGCTAAATACAGGCCATATAACCCTGGTGAAATAGCCCTCACAAAAATGCAATTTTTACAAAAATCGGATCCCAAACCCGGTTGTGAGAAAACCCACTGGGGACTACCCTAGGGACCTGACGGACGCACCCTAGAAGTTTTGGAGCCCTCCGACTACGTTTCTTGGAGTTACAGCCACTTTAATGAGAGGCGAAATACAGGCCTTATAACCCTGGTGAAATAGCCCTCACGAAAATGCAATTTTTACAAAAATCGGATCCCAAACCCGGTTCTGAGAAAACCCACTGGGGACGACCCCAGGGACCTGACAGACGAACCCTAGAAGTTTTGGAGCCCTCTGACTACGTTTCTTGGAGTTACAGCCACTTTAATCAGAGGCTAAATACAGGCCTTATAACCCTGGTGAAAAAGCCCTCACGAAAATGCAATTTTTACAAAAATCGGATCCCAAACCCGGTTCTGAGAAAACCCACTGGGGACGACCCTAGGGACCTGACTGACGCACCCTAGAAGTTTTGGAACCCTCTGACTACGTTTCTTGGAGTTACAGCCACTTTAATGAGAGGCTAAATACAGGCCATATAACCCTGGTGAAAAAGCCCTCACAAAAATGCAATTTTTTCAAAAATCGGATCCCAAACCCGGTTGTGAGAAAACCCACTGGGGACGACCCTAGGGACCTGACGGACGCACCCTAGAAGTTTTGGATTCCTCTGACTACGTTTCTTGGAGTTACAGCCACTTTAATGAGAGGCTAAATACAGGCCTTATAGCCCTGGTGAAATAGCCGTCACAAAAATGCAATTTTTACAAAAATCGGATCCCAAACCCGGTTCTGAGAAAACCCACTGGGGACGACCCCAGGGACCTGACGGACGCACCCTAGAAGTTTTGGAGCTCTCTGACTACGTTTCTTGGAGTTACGGCCCCTTTAATGAGAGGCTAAATACAGGCCTTATAACCCTGGTGAAATAGCCCTCACAAAAATGCAATTTTAAGAAAAATCGGACCCCAAACCCGGTTCTGAGAAAACCCACTGGGGACGACCCCAGGGACCTGACGGACGCACCCTAGAAGTTTTGGAACCCTCTGACTACGTTTCTTGGAGTTACGGCCCCTTTAATGAGAGGCTAAATACAGGCCTTATAACCCTGGTGAAATAGCCCTCACGAAAATGCAATTTTTACAAAAATCGGACCCCAAACCCGGTTCTGAGAAAACCCACTTGGGACGACCCTAGGGACCTGACGGACGCACCCTAGAAGTTTTGGAGCCCTCTGACAACATTTCTTGGAGTTACAGCCACTTTAATGAGAGGCTAAATACAGGCCTTATAACCCTGGTGAAATAGCCCTCACAAAAATGCAATTTTTACAAAAATCGGATCCCAAACCCGGTTCTGAGAAAACCCACTGGGGACAACCCCAGGGACCTGACGGACGCACCCTAGAAGTTTTGGAGCCCTCTGACTACGTTTCTTGGAGTTACGGCCCCTTTAATGAGAGGCTAAATACAGGCCTTATAACCCTGGTGAAATAGCCCTCACGAAAATGCAATTTTTACAAAAATCGGATCCCAAACCCGGTTGTGAGAAAACCTACTGGGGACGACCCTAGGGACCTGACGGACGCACCCTAGAAGTTTTGGAGCCCTCCGACTACGTTTCTTGGAGTTACAGCCGCTTTAATGAGAGGCTAAATACAGGCCTTATAACCCTGGTGAAATAGCCCTCACAAAAATGCAATTTTTACAAAAATCGGATCCCAAACCCGGTTGTGAGAAAACCCACTGGGGACGACCCTAGGGACCTGACGGACGCACCCTAGAAGTTTTGGAGCCCTCCGACTACGTTTCTTGGAGTTACAGCCACTTTAATGAGAGGCGAAATACAGGCCTTATAACCCTGGTGAAATAGCCCTCACGAAAATGCAATTTTTACAAAAATCGGATCCCAAACCCGGTTCTGAGAAAACCCACTGGGGACGACCCCAGGGACCTGACGGACGCACCCTAGAAGTTTTGGAGCCCTCTGACTACGTTTCTTGGAGTTACAGCCACTTTAATGAGAGGCTAAATACAGGCCTTATAACCCTGGTGAAAAAGCCCTCACGAAAATGCAATTTTTACAAAAATCGGATCCCAAACCCGGTTCTGAGAAAACCCACTGGGGACGACCCTAGGGACCTGACTGACGCACCCTAGAAGTGTTGGAACCCTCTGACTACGTTTCTTGGAGTTACAGCCACTTTAATGAGAGGCTAAATACAGGCCATATAACCCTGGTGAAATAGCCCTCACAAAAATGCAATTTTTTCAAAAATCAGATCCCAAACCCGGTTGTGAGAAAACCCACTGGGGACGACCCTAGGGACCTGACGGACGCACCCTAGAAGTTTTGGAGCTCTCTGACTACGTTTCTTGGAGTTACGGCCCCTTTAATGAGAGGCTAAATACAGGCCTTATAACCCTGGTGAAATAGCCCTCACAAAAATGCAATTTTTAGAAAAATCGGACCCCAAACCCGGTTCTGAGAAAACCCACTGGGGACGACCCCAGGGACCTGACTGACGCACCCTAGAAGTTTTGGAGCCCTCCGACTACGTTTCTTGGAGTTACGGCCCCTTTAATGAGAGGCTAAATACAGGCCTTATAACCCTGGTGAAATAGCCCTCACGAAAATGCAATTTTTACAAAAATCAGATCCCAAACCCGGTTCTGAGAAAACCTACTGGGGACGACCCTAGGGACCTGAAGGACGCACCCTAGAAGTTTTGGAGCCCTCCGACTACGTTTCTTGGAGTTACAGCCCCTTTAATGAGAGGCTAAATACAGGCCTTATAACCCTGGTGAAATAGCCCTCACAAAAATGCAATTTTTAGAAAAATCGGACCCCAAACCCGGTTCTGAGAAAACCCACTGGGGACGACCCTAGGGACCTGACGGATGCACCCTAGAAGTTTTGGAGCCCTCTGACTACGTTTCTTGGAGTTACAGCCACTTTAATGAGAGGCTAAATACAGGCCATATAACCCTGGTGAAATAGCCCTCACGAAAATGCAATTTTTACAAAAATCGAATCCCAAACCCGGTTCTGAGAAAACCCACTGGGGACGACCCTAGGGACCTGACGGACGCACCCTAGAAGTTTTGGAGCCCTCCGACTACGTTTCTTGGAGTTACGGCCCCTTTAATGAGAGGCTAAATACAGGCCTTATAACCCTGGTGAAATAGCCCTCACAAAAAAGCAATTTTTACAAAAATCGGACCCCAAACCCGGTTCTGAGAAAACCCACTGGGGACGACCCTAGGGACCTGACGGACGCACCCTAGAAGTTTTGGAGCCCTCTGACTACATTTCTTGGAGTTACAGCCACTTTAATGAGAGGCTAAATACAGGCCTTATAACCCTGGTGAAATAGCCCTCACAAAAATGCAATTTTTACAAAAATCGGATCCCAAACCCGGTTCTGAGAAAACCCACTGGGGACGACCCTAGGGACCTGACTGACGCACCCTAGAAGTTTTGGAACCCTCTGACTAAGTTTCTTGGAGTTAGAGCCACTTTAATGAGAGGCTAAATACAGGCCTTATAACCCTGGTGAAATAGCCCTCACGAAAATGCAATTTTTACAAAAATCGGATCCCAAACCCGGTTCTGAGAAAACCCACTGGGGACAACCCTAGGGACCTGACGGATGCACCCTAGAAGTTTTGGAGCCCTCCGACTACGTTTCTTGGAGTTACAGCCACTTTAATGAGAGGCTAAATACAGGCCATATAACCCTGGTGAAATAGCCCTCACGAAAATGCAATTTTTACAAAAATCGAATCCCAAACCCGGTTCTGAGAAAACCCACTGGGGACGACCCTAGGGACCTGACGGACGCACCCTAGAAGTTTTGGAGCCCTCCGACTACGTTTCTTGGAGTTACAGCCACTTTAATGAGAGGCTAAATACAGGCCTTATAGCCCTGGTGAAATAGCCCTCACAAAAATGCAATTTTTACAAAAATCGGATCCCAAACCCGGTTCTGAGAAAACCCACTGGGGACGACCCTAGGGACCTGACGGACGCACCCTAGAAGTTTTGGAGCCCTCCGACTACGTTTCTTGGAGTTACAGCCACTTTAATGAGAGGCTAAATACAGGCCTTATAACCCTGGTGAAATAGCCCTCACAAAAATGCAATTTTTACAAAAATCGGATCCCAAACCCGGTTCTGAGAAAACCCACTGGGGACGACCCTAGGGACCTGACGGACGCACCCTAGAAGTTTTGGAGCCCTCTGACTACGTTTCTTGGAGTTACAGCCACTTTAATGAGAGGCTAAATACAGGCCTTATAACCCTGGTGAAATAGCCCTCAAAAAAATGCAATTTTTACAAAAATCGGATCCCAAACCCGGTTCTGAGAAAACCCACTGGGGACGACCCTAGGGACCTGACGGACGCACCCTAGAAGTTTTGGAGCCCTCTGACTACGTTTCTTGGAGTTACAGCCACTTTAATGAGAGGCTAAATACAGGCCTTATAACCCTGGTGAAATAGCCCTCACAAAAATGCAATTTTTACAAAAATCGGATCCCAAACCCGGTTCTGAGAAAACCCACTGGGGACGACCCCAGGGACCTGACGGACGCACCCTAGAAGTTTTGGAACCCTCTGACTACGTTTCTTGGAGTTACAGCCACTTTAATGAGAGGCTAAATACAGGCCTTATAGCCCTGGTGAAATAGCCCTCACAAAAATGCAATTTTTACAAAAATCGGATCCCAAACCCGGTTCTGAGAAAACCCACTGGGGACGACCCCGGGGACCTGACGGACGCACCCTAGAAGTTTTGGAGCTCTCTGACTACGTTTCTTGGAGTTACGGCCCCTTTAATGAGAGGCTAAATACAGGCCTTATAACCCTGGTGAAATAGCCCTCACAAAAATGCAATTTTTAGAAAAATCGGATCCCAAACCCGGTTCTGAGAAAACCCACTGGGGACGACCCTAGGGATCTGACGGACGCACCCTAGAAGTTTTGGAGCCCTCCGACTACGTTTCTTGGAGTTACGGCCCCTTTAATGAGAGGCTAAATACAGGCCTTATAACCCTGGTGAAATAGCCCTCACGAAAATGCAATTTTTACAAAAATCAGATCCCAAACCCGGTTCTGAGAAAACCTACTGGGGACGACCCTAGGGACCTGACGGACGCACCCTAGAAGTTTTGGAGCCCTCCGACTACGTTTCTTGGAGTTACGGCCCCTTTAATGAGAGGCTAAATACAGGCATTATTACCCTGGTGAAATAGCCCTCACAAAAATGCAATTTTTACGAAAATCGGACCCCAAACCCGGTTCTGAGAAAACCCACTGGGGACGACCCTAGGGACCTGACGGACGCACCCTAGAAGTTTTGGAGCCCTCTGACTACGTTTCTTGGAGTTACAGCCACTTTAATAAGAGGCTAAATACAGGCCTTATAACCCTGGTGAAATAGCCCTCACAAAAATGCAATTTTTACAAAAATCGGATCCCAAACCCGGTTCTGAGAAAACCCACTGGGGACGACCCTAGGGACCTGACGGATGCACCCTAGAAGTTTTGGAGCCCTCTGACTACGTTTCTTGGAGTTACAGCCACTTTAATGAGAGGCTAAATACAGGCCTTATAACCCTGGTGAAATAGCCCTCATGAAAATGCAATTTTTTCAAAAATCAGATCCCAAACCCGGTTCTGAGAAAACCCACTGGGGACGACCCTAGGGACCTGACGGACGCACCCTAGAAGTTTTGGAGCCCTCTGACTACGTTTCTTGGAGTTACAGCCACTTTAATGAGAGGCTAAATACAGGCCTTATAACCCTGGTGAAATAGCCCTCACGAAAATGCAATTTTTACAAAAATCGGATGCCAAACCCGGTTCTGAGAAAACCCACTGGGGACGACCCCAGGGACCTGACGGACGCACCCTAGAAGTTTTGGAGCTCTCTGACTACGTTTCTTGGAGTTACGGCCCCTTTAATGAGAGGCTAAATACAGGCCATATAACCCTGGTGAAATAGCCCTCACGAAAATCCAATTTTTACAAAAATCGGATTCCAAACCCGGTTCTGAGAAAACCCACTGGGGACGACCCTAGGGATCTGACGGACGCACCCTAGAAGTTTTGGAGCCCTCCGACTACGTTTCTTGGAGTTACAGCCACTTTAATGAGAGGC
The DNA here is from genome assembly GCF_033239565.1 of Halichoeres trimaculatus. Taxonomy (NCBI): domain Eukaryota; kingdom Metazoa; phylum Chordata; class Actinopteri; order Labriformes; family Labridae; genus Halichoeres; species Halichoeres trimaculatus. Next base: position 31,638,894 of record NW_027437184.1, read on the forward strand.
TAAATACAGGCCATATAACCCTGGTGAAATAGCCCTCACGAAAATGCAATTTTTACAAAAATCGGATCCCAAACCCGGTTGTGAGAAAACCCACTGGGGACGACCCTAGGGACCTGACGGATGCACCCTAGAAGTTTTGGAACCCTCCGACTACGTTTCTTGGAGTTACAGCCACTTTAATGAGAGGCTAAATACAGGCCTTATAACCCTGGTGAAATAGCCCTCACAAAAATGCAATTTTTACAAAAATCGGATCCCAAACCCGGTTCTGAGAAAACCCACTGGGGACGACCCCAGGGACCTGACGGACGCACCCTAGAAGTTTTGGAGCTCTCCGACTACGTTTCTTGGAGTTACGGCCCCTTTAATGAGAGGCTAAATACAGGCCTTATAACCCTGGTGAAATAGCCCTCACGAAAATCCAATTTTTACAAAAATCGGATTCCAAACCCGGTTCTGAGAAAACCCACTGGGGACGACCCTAGGGATCTGACGGACGCACCCTAGAAGTTTTGGAGCCCTCCGACTACGTTTCTTGGAGTTAGAGCCACTTTAATGAGAGGCTAAATACAGGCCATATAACCCTGGTGAAATAGCCCTCACGAAAATGCAATTTTTTCAAAAATCGGATCCCAAACCCGGTTGTGAGAAAACCCACTGGGGACGACCCTAGGGACCT